>NC_141699.1:991385588-992585588 GCF_964263255.1 Lissotriton vulgaris
TGCGTTGCAAAGACATGCGATGAAAAAATGGCCGATGTAAGTGTCATTGCGATGTATTGGCTGCGATGCGAACGGCCGCGAGGAGTTGGATTGCGATGGATCGTCATACAACCCAGGAAAAGATGTCAGGGGGCCTCGGAGCAACGTAGATCTTGACCCGAGAGGTTCGTAGTGCAAGCAGCTAAAAATGCACTGTTTAAAATATTTTACACGTTTTTAAAAATTATACTGCAAACACTCAAGTAAATGCCCGTAGGCAAAGGGATAGGAGGAGAGAGCCCCCGGCTTCCGCCTCAGGGGTGAACAAAAGCAAATCTAAGCTCACTCAAAGCACCGTGGTTAAATACCTGGTCGGGCGGGCGGGAAGTGTCCAACTACTTGACCGCAGCCCTATTCCTTCCCCCAAGATGGCGCCCCTCGTAGCCTGCCGGCGTCGGCACCTAAATCGGCTGCACCGGTCAGGAAAAGATGTCAGGGACCTCGGAGCAACGTAGATCTTGCACCGAGAGGTCCGTAGTGCAAGCAGCTAAAAATGCACTGTTTAAAATATTTTAAACGTTTTTTAAAAATTATACTGTCCTCTAAAAATCTCTCGCATGTAATATCCTAAACACTTGGATGGCTAAAACACCATTGAGTAAAGCCAAAATACTATTATACGCTGATGACATCTTTCCAACCTTGACTGAACTCAGTTCTTTCTTTCCACATCTGACTTCTGTTAATTGAGCTTCTCCGTTGTGTTATTCAGATTATCTGAGTGCACTATCACCCAGGGGGAGTATCTTGGCGCTCAGCAGGTAGGTGTGAGATTAGCCACTCCTAGGGCCTAGTAGGACTTCTCAAAAATCCAGGTCTTCAGCTTCTTGCAAAATTCAAGACGTGAGGAGGCTCTTACGCGTGGTGATAGGTCGTTCTACACTTTAGGAGTGATGTAGAAGGCTTGACTGCTGGATCTGGTGTTCTGTGCGTGTGGACTTTATGCAAGTAGGAGTCCAGACAAGCAGAAGCGTCTGGAAAGTATGTCAAAACAGATGCAAATGTTGAGTTATGCAAGACCAGTGTAATATAGTGCAATACAAGTGTTGCTGAGGAGTCTGAACTGCTCTCATTTGCAAATTGGGAGCCTGTGAAGCTCCTTCAGGTGTTGTGTGATGTGAGTTCTGCAAGGGAGGTTGAGAGTGACTCTGGCCGCATAATTCTGAATGATCTGCAGCCTCTTGGTGATTTTGTTGTTGATCCCAGTATAGAGGGTATTCTCGTAGTCCAACTTGAACTGAACAGGGCATCTGAGACAGTTTTCCTACGGCTGCTTGGGAGGTATTTGAAATGCTACTGCTGTCCAGCAACAGTGTGAGGGAAGCAATGGGGCATTTGTTTTCAAATGAATGGGAGATGGGCTAACATTGTGTTGAATCCATGATTGACCAATATAGTAATGTAAGAAAGTGAGTTATTAGTTGCAAAGGATGCAAGTCCTTAATAAATAATAGGTAAGAAAACTTCCATTTAAAGGAACCGATATCCCATTGTAGCACTTGACTCTCTCAGGGTAGCAAAGCTGAGCAGTCAAAGGCCTACTAAGGGAAGGTAGTATGGGATAGTACCCCCAGATTGATGGCACGCAACAAACAACATTCAATAAAGGATTGTACAGCCAGTGCTTTTTCTCATAAAAAATAAAAGTACTTTATTACATACACACACTACTAGATACTATGCAGTAATTTACAAATAAGTACAATCAGGTAGAAATATGTTTTGTGACACTCCTATAACACTTTTCACCCGCGGTGGGTCCTAAACCCTATAACCACAATACCTCCAATACTATACACAATACAGGGAGGTGTCATTATAAAAAAGCCAAGCCTACTGGCTTTTACAGGCATTGACTTCATTATAAAAGTAGAAATGTGGCATAATATACCAATACAACACCATTTAACTCAATAGGGGTTGTACTATGACATTAATTGAGACTTCGCCTCCCCAGACACAGGGGCAAAGGAAGCACACCACTTCACTCCTGGGGCTCTGGCATCCACCGGAGTAGTTTTGAGATCATAATAATCATCATCTTGGTTTCTTTGCCCTTGTACACTAGAATTGAGTCAGGATTTAGCAGATGGACCCCCTGAGGACAAGGGGGATCCATGCCCTCTTCCCATCAAAATATAACAATATGATATTTAAGGTTGCACCAACCGCTGGGAGCTTGTCCCTTCTCATGGGTGTGGATTTTGACAAAAAACATGATGCAACACTATGCACTCATTTTCCCACCTGGTTCACCCACTAAGAGACCAGGCTTTAAAGGCTATTTTCTTAGGCCCCATAAGGTTTATTTGGATAATCTAGGTCTTGTTTTGCTCCTGTGTACCAACTCATTAGCATTTTCTTCAAGACATCTGTCCTTTAAAGGGCAATTTCAAGAGCACAACACAGCGCTACCCTTAGTGTTGACTGTAGTGTTGACACCTTTCTGGGATATGATGTAGTGTCCGGATACACCCTTTTCCTTGCCAAAACTGATTTTCATGACCACCGCTACCATTTATCACATGGTCCTAGTAATCCTTTTTGTAAAAATTGCATTCCGGCCCACTGAGCCGGAGAGTACGGCCTGATCCGGAGAGTATGGCCCGACTGCGGACGTAAAGATATGACTGGTAAATTACCTCTGTGAATATCAAAAGTCTTAAAGTTAGGCTTTTGTCTTATATTGTCTTTGTGAATCTGACCCATTATTTGGAAGAGGCATGTTGGAAGCGTCTCTTCCAAACAGTGATTATGATCCATATGTATTTATAGTTTATGACCGCATTAACGGTCGTAAAACATTGAAAATGTACTGACCCCCAAGCTGCGGTGGTAACCATTTTGCAATCCTTGGAGAGTGCTAAACAATGTTTGTCTGGGAGTAGGCAGTGCTCCACAACACCACGGTGAGCACTCAAACAAACTGAAAAAAAGTAACGTTTTCTTTTTAAGCACAGCCTGGTTTTATTTAAGGAAACAGACTGCATTTTAAAAAAACAAACGAAGTTTACTTAATGTAATGTGATCACAGACCTGATGGTCCATGACTAAGAGCAGGACACAGTCCCGTGATGGCCTCCAATCAAAGTGCGTATCAATTCACAACCTCCCTCATTTATTTTCATGAGGTAGGTTAGATTGCGACCCACTACAATTTGGATTTTTAAGAATAGGTGTATCATTACATAGGTTAGTTCTTAAAATTATTTGCTGGTCATAAAAATGCTGATCACAATTTACAACCAGTATTTTATAACCATATATTCACATCTTGGTCCCTTGTCTAGAATACCAAATAAGCAGGGGAAAAAGTACTCAGCAGAGTGCCACTCATCACCGTGCTAACGAGGCCTGTCCTTCACAGAAGGGGGGTTTGGGGGGCAGCCGAGCCGCGAGGTCTGCCCCCCGGGCAGATTTGGGAGGGGGAAGGGGGGAGAACAAGCGAGCGGCCATTTTGGGCTGGCTGGGGTCAGACCAAAAGCAGCCCAAAAGGAGCCCTGCAGCCCAAAGCATAAATAGCGTTCCCGAGTGTTCCCAGCCACCATTTTAGATACTGAGACCTGGTGGCTGGGAACGGGTTTAGTCAGGAGCTTTTTATCGAGTCAGGAGCTTTTTGTATTCCTGGTTAGGTTTATTGATATGGTTAGTTCTTCGGCGGCTTTCGCTATTTTTAAGGGGCTTGGCGAGGGGCAAGTCCTCGATGCACTACCCGGCTGGGCGAGGCGGGCGGCCATCGCCTGTGCGCCGCTACAGAAGTTTGCGCATTCCCAGGTAGGTTTGTGACAGGCGGTGCGGGAAACAAAATGATGTAGGGAGGGCCGACGAGGCGCGCTGCAGCGGCGCCCCGCAGTCTTTGGGAATGGAATCGGTGGGGAAGGCGGCGTATTGGTTCAGAGCCAAAGGACAATTTTGTAATGCTGGTCTTGTGATAGAATTGAAATGACCACACATTGTATATAAATGGAGCAGGCACAATGCAGTTGTAGGCTAATGCACGTCATGCATAGTATTCCTCAGACACTGCCGGCAGAGGCGCGTGTGTCCCGAAATAAAGCAGGAATAGCCGATCTGTCAAGAGAGAGATAACGTTTTGGGTGAGAAACAATTATGTCTACTCTGCGCCACTTCTATATGGAGGGCTCAAGTGCATCTTGGCACATTGTCTGCTCTGGGTGACGACGCGAGGTCTGGAGGTGGCTTGAACAGCAGCCCAGTCAGACACCCCAATCATCATCCGTTTTGAAAGAAGCCCGCCTGCTTTCTCTTTTCTCCTAAGTCTGAATTGGTGTGACACCACCCATTTCACAGACACCAGTGTCAAGCACAGCCAGTGAAGCCCCCCTTCGTGACCACCCTGACTAGGGCAGGGATGTGGGAAACAATATTCTATTAGGTATTTCTCTTTAGAAACACCACATAACTGTATGAAAACATTAAACACACAGCACAGGCATGAACACCGGGGGTAAGGGGGGTTAACAGGGAGAGGGTACGAGGAGGTCGGGGGGGAAAAAAGGGGGGCGGTGAGGGGGGGGCACGCGGTTCAGGGTCCCAGTACACCAGCAGTACTTTTCTTTGGCAGGGGGGCGGCCGGCGTGGGGCTCCAGACTTGGTATGGCTTGGGGCGGCCCGGCGGCACCAAGGAGAAGGGAGTGCTGTGCTTCCTGCAGCAGGCCCGGAGTACGCGAGGGTCTCGACGCGGCTGGTTACGGAGGCCCCAGGCGGGCTCGCCAGTCCCACCACCCACAGGGCCCCTAGCGGCTTGGGGAGTAAGAAGGCCCCAGGCGGGCTCGGCAGTCCCTCACACCCACAGGGCCCCCAGCGGCTTGGGGATCGTCAGCAGCCATGGAGCAACGGCACAGAGGAATACTTGCTAGTCTGGGTATCAAAGATGAAATTGTGTTTACCAATCAAATCAGCCGGGGACTTGGTGAGGGCGTCGCCTCTTTATAAGACAATGCAGGTGACATCGGGGCTACAATGGTTGAATGCTTGCGTACAAGCTTTACATGCCTTGGGGCCAAGGATATTCAATTCATTGTCCTGTGCTTTCCTTCTACACGATTACAATGCAGATGACATTGGGGGATACAATTGTGGAAGGCTCGCGTGCAAGCTTTACATGCCTTGAGGCCGAGGATAGTCATTTCATTGTCACGTGCTTTTCCTTATACACGCTTAAGCACACTGGTACTATATCTAGCATAGGAGTTCGTCATTACCACATCAGGCTTTCTGGAAACCTCAACGTATGTCGCCAGTGGGGTAAGATGGATGGGCAACCTGCGACAATCAGTCTTAACCGGAGGATTGGGTGGTCCTTACGCGGCCAGCAAGGGTAAGGCGCTCTTAGATGGAACGAGGTGGTGGTGTTAGATGAGACAATATTTTGTATAGTTGTGGGAATAATGGATGAGGCCTGTGGTTATGCAAAGCTATGGGTGGATGTGAACTACATTGGACGGGAGGTTGTGGTATATTTCTTTTCCGACACATTAGTTCCAATATATACGAGAATAAGCTATCGCGAGATTTACAGATGGAGGACGCAGTGTATGGTCAGTGTTCCTTTTTCGACAAGCGGCATTAAGGGACAGGAGAAGGGGCTTTTTGGGGATCATGAGCACCCCTGAGTGGGTAGCAGTGGGTAGGTTGTTATACAGAGGTTGTGGCTCGCAAGGTCGGGCAGGAGTGTGTGGTAATCGCCGGTGTGAGGTTTGGTCATGCAGCCACGTAGGAGATCTCTATTGCGGGTGGGAAGGGAGACATTAGACGGGGTAAACGGCGACAGTAATGCTATGCCTTTAAAGTGGTCCAAAGTTGTCGCAGTGAAGTTGGGGATATTGGGGCTATTAGCCACGTGCCCGTTTTGTTAGAGGCAAAGTCAGACATGGGACTCCATACCATTATGGCCGACACGTTTGCCGTACAGTTGGACCGCACCAGCGAAGCACTCGACTGTTGAAGCGAGTTTCGTGAGAGGAGGACTGATTCAGGCAACCATGCGTCTGTAAGTTTTCTACCGTGGCTGGGGTTTTTTTGTGGGGTTGTACAGCGCTATGCACGGAACTCGGTCTTTATTTTAGTTTGTCACGTTATGTTCCCTTGCGAAGTTGCACGGGCAAAGTACAGGGGATGCACGTACAGTTGGATTCATTCATGGGGGCGCTAAGGTCTCATAACACGATAGAATATCGGTACTGTTGAGGCAGGTGTGCAATTTTAGTTTCTGCTCAAAGAGAGGCGGAAGGTATAAGATACGGAGTGGTGCAGGGTTACACAGCATTAGGACTCGGCGTCAATTCATGTGGTTGCGGTGGCGGTCGTTGGTTCCTTTTAGGAGCAGACGTTAGGTCTTCGTTGCCGGTCGTGTTGGTGAGTAATGAGGAGCAAACATGGATGTTAGAGGAGGGTGCATTTCGCCTAGTAGTATGGGGCGGCACCACGGATGGGACAGCCGTATGGGACCTGGGTTACGTTTGACTCCACGATTCTGTGATGGGGTAGTGGTGTTCGGACACGTTGGGAGTGGAATAGGTGAGGGACATTATGAATATGCGCTTGGGGGCATTCCGTGTGGGGTGGGCAGACGATACATATACATGTTCTTAGGAGATGGGTCGTAAATATGTTCTGGTTGGTGCATCTGTGATTTTACAATAGATTCATGGTGCAACACTTGTCCTGGCGAGGGTATCGGGGATAATGGTGTGTGAGAACAAACGTCAACGCTATGACACTCTTCCATGGATGACACTACTGAGCAGGGTATTGGGTTTAGGTAGATAAGGGGGGAATAAGGTTATATGGCGAATGGCACATATTGACCACATAGTGGGGGGGAAAGGGTCAAACAACACCGCACATGGTAAACCCGAGTAGCTTGGATATTTGAGTCGTCAGACATGCATGAAATATGGCTTAACATGGGTGATGTACGTAAGATAGGCTCTTAGGTGGCTTATGAACGCTGCAACATTTTGATTTGTTAATAATCCCTGGAGCGTTATGGAAGGTTGTTCACTATGGTGACACAGTTGAAAGAGTAATAAAAAAAAAAAAAAACAAAAAAAAAAACTTAAAAATAATTCCCCAAGGACCACTTTTTTATTATAGTCTTTGACTAGGCCCAGTTCCTGGGGAATATTGTTTTGCCAAATGTATGTTCATTAGGTAGGTGGACACGGCATTGCCGATGGGCTGCGCGAGGTCCTGCGCGGGGTTGAAGGTTTTCGTAGGTTCCAGCAATGGCTTTATGGAACGAACGGGTCACTGGGGAGTTTCAGCCCTACCTGGATGACTCTTTTTCGTGGCGGGGCCCCGGACTCCACGAACTGCCAGGTGGCGCTGGACAGGTTTCAGGAGATCACGGAGGTCCTTGGGGTGCCATGGGCGCCGGTTGAGGCAGTGGGGCCACGCACGGCGCTGTCACCTTTGTGTAAGGAGCTGGTCTCGTTGTTGCTGGAGGCACGGTTGCCGGCAAGCGAGCAGCGACGGTGTTGAGGCGGCTCGAGGTGATGGAGCCAAACCACAAAGTGGCAGTGTGGGGAAATTCGGAAAGACAAGTGGGGCCAGGCACGGCGCTGTCAAATTTGGGAAGGAGCTGGGCTCGGTGTTGCTGGACACACGTTTGCCGGTGGACAAGCAGCGGCGGATGTGGAGGCTGCTAGGGGTGAGGGAAGCAAGGAACACAGTGCCAGTGTGGAATTTCAAATGACAAGTGGGGCCAGGCACGGCGCTGTCAATTTCGGATTTGAGCTAGTCTCGGGGCTTACTGGAGGTGATGGAGGCAAGGCACAATGTGCCAGTATGGAAAGTAAAAAGACAGTGGGGACGGGATGGCATGGTCAAATTTGGGTATGGAACGGGGAGTGGGTTGCTGGAGACACAGTTGCTGGCAGACAGGCGGTGGCGGATGTTGAGGCGTCTAGAGGGGATGGAGGCAAGGCACGAGGTGCCAATGTTGGAACGTCAAAAGACAGTGGGGCCAGGCACGGCGCTGTCACTTCTGGGTATTGAGCTGGTATTGGTGTTTACTAGGAGCACGATTTCCGGCAGGCAAGTAGCGGCAGGTGTTGAGGCGGCTCGAGGTGATGAGGCATGGCACAAGGTGCCAGTGTTGGAAATTCAAAGACAGTGGGGGCCGGCTTGGCGCGGTCAATATTTGGGTTGGTGGACGCGGGTGTTGCTGGAGGCCTGGTTGCCGGCGGACAAGCAGCAGCGGATATCGGGGCTGCTAGAGTTCTAGTGGCATAGCACATGGGGGTAGTGTCGGAAACTCATGTGCTGGGGGGACACCGTGGTTTTGCGGGCGAGTGGTACGGGTCAGGGAGGTTAGCGGGGTGCAAGCCTCAGGTAAGGGCGGGGGGTGGATAGCAGTGGTAGGGCACGTCCCGGCTTCGGAGTTGTGGGGCGTCGGAAACGTATGGACGGTGGGGCGGCCGGGGGGACATTCACGCGTCGTTGGCGATGATCCGCAGTGGTATCGGCGTCATGTGCGCAGCAAATTTCTTTTGTACGCGCACGGGAAGTGAGGGGGTATGGTTATTGACAATGGTTGCTCGTGCAGGTCGGGAATGGTTTCTTAGCCCGGGACGTGTTGAGTTGGATGGCGGAGCTTTCGTTTGTAAAGAAGGCCAAGTGGCAAGCACGGGATAGCTGACTTGGTGGTAAGCTGAGTCTCAATCCTGAATGGTTGCAGGTTGCGTGGGTCAGGGAGGCCCGTTATTGGGGAGTGCGCCGTGAGTTGGGGGCAGGCGGTTGACGTCTAAATTTTTGCATCAAAAAAGGGGGGTGGCAGGAAAAGGGGGAGGCGGTGTAAGCAGCTAACCTCCGCCTTTCCCTGGGTGGCGGAGTTGTTTTTGATGTTGGTCAAGTTTGGCTGGATTTCGGTACTTTCTCGTGAAGTTGGGGAGTTGGGAAACGGGAGCGGGGAAAGCGTAACCAGTTTGGGAGTTGACATTAGAGGGTAGTTAGTTACAGTTGCAAGAAGGCAAATAGGAATGTAGGTCTTGGGAGGTTTTGGAGTTAGGAGGTAGGGGATAAAACTGGATAGTATTATGATGTAATTGAGTTATATGTTTGTATATTGCAGGGTGGGGGATTTTATCATGTGGGGATCGTAGGGGTGGGGGGAGTAAAACAAAAAGGGGTCAGGTAACTCGATGTTTAGAGAGGTTTCAGTTTTGTAAGGCAGTTGCCAGTTTAATAAATGTGATGTGCACCTGTTTCAATAAAGCGGCCTTTTACACACACAAAATGGTAGTCGGTGTGCTTGCCCCCCTTCTTCCCTCCCAAGGGGGGTTTGGGGGGCAGCCGAGCCGCGAGGTCTGCCCCCCGGGCAGATTTGGAAGGGGGAAGGGGGGAGAACAAGGGAGCGGCCATTTTGCCGCGTTGGGCTGGCTGGGGTCAGACCAAAAGCAGCCCAAAAGGAGCCCTGCAGCCCAAAGCATAAATAGCGTTCCCGAGTGTTCCCAGCCACCATTTTAGATACTGAGACCTGGTGGCTGGGAACGGGTTTAGTCAGGAGCTTTTTATCCCCGCCCACCCTCCCCAGGTTTTTGGCTTGGGCTTTTTGTTGTGCTGGGAAGGTAAGGACAGGAAGGGTTTTTGTGTCAGGTGGCTGGGTTGGGACAGGTGCACAGGGGGTGTTTATATGTAAGTTGTCGCTTGGAACAGGTGCTGGCGGAGTTGTTTTTGATGTTGGTCAAGTTTGGCTGGATTTCGGTACTTTCTCGTGAAGTTGGGGAGTTGGGAAACGGGAGCGGGGAAAGCGTAACCAGTTTGGGAGTTGACATTAGAGGGTAGTTAGTTACAGTTGCAAGAAGGCAAATAGGAATGTAGGTCTTGGGAGGTTTTGGAGTTAGGAGGTAGGGGATAAAACTGGATAGTATTATGATGTAATTGAGTTATATGTTTGTATATTGCAGGGTGGGGGATTTTATCATGTGGGGATCGTAGGGGTGGGGGGAGTAAAACAAAAAGGGGTCAGGTAACTCGATGTTTAGAGAGGTTTCAGTTTTGTAAGGCAGTTGCCAGTTTAATAAATGTGATGTGCACCTGTTTCAATAAAGCGGCCTTTTACACACACAAAATGGTAGTCGGTGTGCTTGCCCCCCTTCTTCCCTCCCAAAAGCACTGGTGCATTTACTGCTTTGACTATTTTTTATTGCACACATGGGACCTTGCTTTTCCTTCTGTAAATAGAACATGCTATAGCCAGACAAATAGCGCAATAGAGTTTAAGAATCTGCTTTGCTCTTAATTTTGTGTCTGGTGCATGTTACGAAAGAGGAGCCTGACTTACTGTATGAAATCAGAAAACATGCTGTGAGATGTTAGACTCAGGGCTGGATATTTGAGATACAGGGAAACTCCAGACATGGAGTGGGCCCGCGCTCAGCTTTGAGGGGGTGGATGGACGGAGGGATCCTCAGATTTCCAGCATGGTTATCAGGCATGAGATGCTTTGATTGTATCACCTACATTGCTGCAGTAAAAAGATATTTACAAAAAAAATGGTTATCAGGCATGAGGGAATACAGCGGTTTTCATCTAGGCAAATAATTAATCACCCCCCATGAAAAATGTTCTGGAGAACGTCAGACTTCCTTCACTCCACTCACCGCGGAGGGGGCTAGTAACTAGTATGAACACATGTTCCATGGCTAGTATCAGGTCCCAGTGCACCACTGTTTAAATTTTTTTTTAAATCTTTATCCAAAATAAATGAGACTTGCATCCCAGTTTACATATTTTTATTAGTTAGCATGTCAAGCTTTTCTTTAATGGCTGCCCGTGCTTATCGGTCGTTTGATTGCATTCACTAAACGAAGCCTGGCTCTGTCTGAGAGACTTTTATAGCCAGGATGTGTGGGCGCCATTTCCGTCTTCCTTATCCTCTCACAAGGGCCCCCGAAGTGGTGTAAAATGGTTCAGAATGTCTGTGTCCGCCTCCCAATGAGGTTGCAATGACCTGATTCATACTCCTTACCGGGAATTCGTCACTTGAGTGACATTTCTGCCTCCCAATGAGGCTGCAATGACCTGATTCATACTCCTTACCGGGAACTCGTCATTTGAGTGACGTTTCTGCCTCCAAATGAAGCTGCAAGGGCCTGATTCATACTCCTTCCTGGGAGCATGTCTGGTCAATGAGAATTTGTCATTTGTGTGACGCATGACTATTCCACAACAGAAAATGTCTCGGAACCTTCTGTAATCTGGAAATATCTTTCGGATGTCTTAATTCACCATCTTCAGTTTTTGTTGCAATCATCTGTTTTAGGTAATAACTACTGCCATAGCATTTATTATTATTAAGTGTGCTAGACGTGCTTCCCTTGAGATCCCCGTTGCTAGCTGAATAAGTCAAAGAAATGAAAGGGCATATTTACAAGCTCCTATCGCCACCACAAAATCACTTGTAGGACGTCCCTGTGTCAATACAGGCTTCACCTTATTTACAAGGCAGTGTTAAGCCACTTAACGTGGCTTAACACCGCCTTGTAAATAGGGAACCCTTTAACTTGAAAGGGGTGGGCAATAGGTGTCGTGGTGGGCGTTCCACCGCAACACCCATTCATTCTGATGCTGCCTCCTATTTACAAGGGTGGCGTGAATATGGGGCAGCTCCAAAATTAAGACAAAAAAACTGGTCTTAGCGTGTCACAACAAGGAGAAATGCTTTATTTCTCCTCGTTTTTGCCGTTTCTATGTGTGCTGCATTGTGCAGCACATACAAACTGCAAATCGCCATGCATGATTGTTTTTTACAGGAAGGTGTCACTTTCAGCACATAAACAATAATTCAACAAAAAAATGAGCTGCAACCTCTAGATGTGCTGTACAAAGCAGCACACATACGGTGCAGCCCTGCGTTTCCAAAGTGGTGGAGCGCGGCGCGAAGCCAAGAAGGCTAACGCTGCGCTCCACCACTTCTCTTGTAAATATACCCCTGAATTCTGACAGATATGGTGTAAGGTTACTACATAAGAAACTCGTATTTTCTTAGAACATACACTTCCAAAGCTTGATACTTTTTGGCTTCATCAACGGTAATGTTAATTTCTAGTTTCTGTTTTGTTGAGTACTTCATGTCTCACTTCTGCCGCTCATAATCGCCGTAAATAACTTTTTACTACCCAGTTTAATGGTCCTCCATTTGCCGGCTTTGGAAGGATTCAAGTTGGAAGCGGCTGTGTCGGATTCAAACTTGGAACTTGTCTACAAAAGTCATGCTTCAAAGGAGACCTTCAACTCACTGAGCTATCCGGCTTCCCACTAACACGTCACGGGCGGCCATTTTTACAGTAGTGAATGCAACCTGATAATTAACATATTTGCCATCCATGCCCAAATGTTAGCCAATGCAACCGTCCCCAGCAAAATAACTAGATCACAGAAGATTGAAAATACTTTTGGAGGATAACTCATTTAACTCGTTAAATGGACAGGGCTAATCTGCTCCACGTTTTTACTTTGTTAAATTATGGCTGACTAAGGTTGACAACTGGTCTCCTCCCTTGGGGCTTCATTATTGTAAAAGCAAAACATTTACCACTGGCCCTGCGCCCTGTATGAAGTGAGGTGAACCTCCTTGCGTCGTCATTGTTTATTTTACTTTTCCTGTATTGTAACTGAAGCCCTGGGCGCTCCCAGAATGCAGTTGCCCCTGCCAGAGCTCTGTACGAATGTTATCCTTTCAGTGTGGGGAGGAAGTGACTAGAGAGCTGCACATCGAATTCTATGTCAGGACCGGAGGCTCCGATTATGCTTCTCTTTCTTTTACTACTTTTGAATTCCCTTCCTTGTTCAACATCCCCATGCCATTCGCTCCTCATCTCATGGGCTGTGGGCGGGCAGAGAAAGTGATTTTGGATGTCATTTAGGGACTTGGTGGGGGGATTATCTGCATCAGGGTGAATGGAGTAAGTCCCTCAATCGCCCTGAAAGAGTACCCCCATGCCAAATTTGGAAAAGTCCATCAGTCCGACAGACATTTCTACCACTCACAGAAAACCCTGCATAGGAGGTTCTTTTAAATGTATGGGAATTTTGCCATATGGCTCCGTCACACATTTATTTATTTATTTATGCGTTTTTATATAGCGCGGACTTTACCCGAAGGTGTCGGAGCGCTTCACAAAAGGAACAGAATTCATACATGAGAACATCACAAGTGAGCAAAAAACAAAAGCAAACGTTACATTAAATGAAGCAAAAATGACAATCGTGAGCCAACAAAATACAAGAGGTAGCAAACGGTGCATTACAAAAGTGACAATCGTGAGCCAACAAAATACAAGAGGTAGCAAACGGTGCATTGCAGGAGGAAAAAGTGACGTGTGCAGGTTACAAAAGCATACAAAATAAACAGAGTTATATTACTGCAATATATGGAGGACACTAAAGCACAAGAACAAACGTTACGTAGGCACTGGTGTCACTTGTGCTGGTATCGAAAACAAACAAAAGTAAGAGGTAGAAAACAGTGTGTTACAAGAGAAAGTGACGGGCGCATGTTACACAAGAGTCCCAAACACAGGTAGAAGGATAATACTGCAATAAATGGCAGACTCTCAACCCACAAGAACACAATGGGAAGACACTTCCATAGACATGTAAAGTAGATTTTTCAATAATTGAAGGGCTTCCTTCAGATAATAGAGAGGGCATGGATTACATGACCGAGACCTACGGTCAAGTTTCAAAACCTTTTCTTTTTAACTTTCAGAAACAAAACCCCAGAGTGGGTTTTTGTTTTTAAAAATAAAAAAAGCAAAGCCCGTTTCGCCATGGGAGTCATCTCCCATGGGAAGGGTGGCATTTTGAATTTTTTACTGCCCCTGACCACCAGGGTTTCACAAGATTGTCAGTTGTGGTGTTTGCAAGTACCATGCCCAAAACGCACAAGGTGAGAGTGATTTGTTAGTTTTCATTGTTTCATGCAGCTGTTTAGCAAATCTTTCAGTTTTATTCAAATTCAAAATTTGATAGAGTAAGATTGAGTAAGATTGTTTTTGGAAAAAAAAACTAACATCTGGAACAACCTAGGAGTCTTCTTCCACAGTGTCGGGGTTATTTTGTATTATTTCTATTAGAGAATAGCAGGAATTTCATGGTGTTCTGAACCGGAAAATAAGTAGTTTGTGGACATTGATCCCTAAAGTAGGCCCAGGGGCCGCATGTGGCCCCCCTGACCTTTGCATGTAACCCCCCCCCCCCCCCCCCCCACCAAGGTAAACAGCAGCACCAGGCTGCTGTTTACTTGTATCAGCACTAACAACAAAATATGTTAAAAAGGCAAGCATTTATTTAAATGTTAATTTGTGATAAAGAATGGAGAATACTGGGGAGTCCCGCACTGCTCAACTTTAGGGAAAATCTTCGTTTTTTAAGACATCTAGTAGCAAAAGTGTTAAATATGATACCTTAGTACATCAGATTAGATCTCTGCATTGAGGAGTATTATTTTAAAAGTGATCGCTTTTAAAAATGGATTTAGAACCATTAATTCTTCCCCTCCATCCTGACAATAATGACAGTGATGAACTAAAGAGGCAAGTCAGTTGTTATGTGCACTCTTTGGGTGGCCTGGGTTCCTATTATATAAGAACAACATTATAGATTTTTAAATCAAACACAGGGGAAGGTTTTGCAAAACGCACATCCTGTCATGTATTTCAAGGTCCTCTTATTTCTAATAATGAAGAAAAAGGAGGTAAAGTAAAATAAAACAATTGCCTAGGATCACACAATTTGGCAAAATGGAAAAGCACGGATTGTTTGCAGGTTTTCTGATTTCAGATTTTGCAATTAAGCCACTAGACGTATATGCCTTGCTTCCCCTACACACACCTTATTGTCAACTCCCCCCTTCTGACGCCACCCCTCTGGCATCAATGCGGCCCTCAGTTACATCACGGACCAAACTTATTGGCCCATGGAAAAATGTTTGTGAGTATCAATGACCTAAGGTATCCTGTAGTGGAGATGGCGGGGACCTACCAGCAGAAACATGATGGACCGAATGGCTCTAAATATCCTTTTTTATGATTTTTTGTAATCTTTGTGTGTCTTCAGGTTACAGTAATTCAAGGTCAATATAGTAGTTTTTCTTTGTGTCTATAATGACCATATTTTCCCATGATGTGCATTAAAATTACAGAGGATTTCTATTTCTGTGCTAAGTAGAGCTGCTGGTTTGGAAACACCCAGACTGGTTTAGTAAAAAAAACAAAAATGTTATTTTAAGCATAAATCCATAGATTTAGGAGGGTGCATTCTTTTTTTTTCTTTCCTCTTCACAGGCTGCAGTGGCAATTCCCTGCATTGGTAATCGGATTACCATAAAATTATATTATTCATTTTAAGGGTTAGCCAGTATAATGTGCGTCTTTTTAACAACAGGCTTTAGCTACAGCTATATTATGATGCTGTGACGATAGTCACTGATTGACATTCACCTACCAACATTTTTTCCTGCTCTACTACATTAGAAATTACACCTAAATGAAGGGATTATATGTAACTAGTTTCCAAAGTAATAATAAACAAGCATTTGCAATGCAATAGGTCTCGCATTTGCGAGAGTTTAAGATATTGGCATTGTAAATGACAATGGCTTTCATTTATGTTTTAAAAACCAACACGTAAATAATTGGCATTGCCATTTACAATGCCAATAGCTCAAACTCTCACAACTGCGAGACCTATTGCTTTGCAAATGCTTGTTTATTGATGTATTTTATAATGTTTCTTAATTATTCTTCCTGCTTTCTTAGGCTTTTACATTTCTTATGCTGTGCAAACATTAGATTTGTTGGCAGAGCTGCTAGTATTCCATAACTAATACATCATTCTTGTATTATTGTTATTATTATTACTAATATTATTATAAGTAGTAGCAGCCATTTATCTCCCCCGCCTTGACCAATTATGGGAATACCTGTCAAGTTTCCAATTGATACAGAGACAGCAGCCTGTGCTCTAGCACATTTAACGCTTAATTTCTACCTAAAGAAAAGTGCAAGCAAATGTAGTAGACATGTTGTTCCTTTCAATCAAAACACTTGTTCTCCATTGTATTTGTAAATAAAATGTTTCCATGACATGGACATCAATTGTAAAAGGAAAGAGAAGAGGTCTGTTTTACACTTTTTACTCGTGTCCTTCAAAAGATATTTAAACATGTAAGAAAATGGATATGAAAAATGATATATAGTGTATGATTGAAGAAAACAAAATAATAATCTCTAGAGGCTGAAAAAATTCCCCACCGTGGTTAAAAGCAATCATCACTATGCAAAGGAAATATTCAGATTTGATCATATTTCATGATAATCGAAAATCATGCTATTTAGTTAGACTTTGGAGCTGTAAAGGCACGGTTGAATAGTTGCTTCAATGGTACACGCCACCTTTGTTTTCATTCTCCCCAGGCAGCAAAGGAATGGCACATTCCGGCGACACCCGCCTGCCAAAGAAGGAAGTGGCTTATTGTTCGAGTTTAGATAGAGTTTCGAGATAAAATTTTGTTTGCCAATGAGAGCAGCTTTTCGGTGCTGAACACATGATGCGATGATAGATAGCGAAAGGACAGCTCGAATCCGGAAAAGGATTACGTGTTTTCAAAGGTCTTATGACCGGACTTGAGAACAAAGCAAACTTTGTGAAAACATCAAGAGGGCATTACGCGTCTCTCTACCTCATTGCGCCAGCTCCAGGCTCCTCTTGAATTACTCGACCCTAAACTAACATGTTCTGTTTCTCATGCTGTGACTGCTGTACCACTTCGAGTGCCGAGGAGGTAAGCTCCCACAAGCTTCTTTGTCCATGATCGAAACCATAAAACAAGATGTGCGCACGCACTCATGAAAACGAAACTAAGCGTGGGGGCGGGACTTCCGTCTTGTGCGCGAATCAGCGCCCACGAAGTTCCTGGCCCGAGTAGCAGTGGTGACGCGGGGCTCCCATGCCCGAGGGAGAGCCCCGCGGAGGCTACAGAACACCGGATTGCCGGTAAGTGGGACTGTATTCGGGAGCGGGTGGGGGGGAGGGCGCGTGTGTGTATGCGACGGCGGGGGTGGGTTCTCTGTATGTATGGGTGCGTGCATGGGTGCTCGTGTGTGTGTCTGTGTGTGCGTGTCTGTATGTGTGTGTGCAGGGGGGGCGGCAGCGTGTGTATGTGCGCGCGCGCCTGTGTGAGTGTAGGGGGTGGGGGCTGACTGTGTGTGTGTGCGCCGTGTTTGCATGCAAGCCAAGCGAAAGCAGGGGCTGTGTGTACGTGTCTGCGCAAGCGCGTCTGAGAGGTGCGCTCCCACGGTGAAAACTGGAAAGGAAAAGCGCGTGGCACATTGCTGTCCACATTCCCAAATACGGGTAACATTAGTTGTCTTGCTGACAGCATTCAATGCTTTCGCATTGAATGCTAGGTCAGCTCGACCTAACAAGTATCTGTAAAAGGGGGCTGTTTCTATCTGCTGGAATTAATAAAGGGAGTATAATTAGTGTCTAGGATTGATCGTGAAATATAATAAATATGACTTTCTCCTTCACTCTTTGATTTACCTGGCACTACTGGCAATGCTTGGTACATCCCCTGCAGAAGAAGCTACATTTGTTATGCAGATCCCAGTGGCTGTGGTAAATTGAGTGCAGTCAGTATTTGCACCCAATATTTTAGGACAGGTGCCTACTTAGAGGTGAACATAGCTAAGGCTCTGGCCTGAGTTGCACTTGAAAATCTGAAGAAAAAAAAAAACGAAAAATTGAGGCAAGCATCTTTGTGTGTTATTCCTCATTTTTGCACAGATGTGTAAAGCAGAAGCCGACACTTGCAGTACACTACACCCGACTGTAGTTTGTGCCATCAGTTGTTTGTGCAAATTGGGCTAAACAACCATTTTAGTGTTAGATGCTGATTGCATCCAGGTGATCTTTGGAGTGCATTGTTGTACTAGAGGCCATTTTTAAACTGTCTAATTGAATGAATCACAAAAATCTTCTTAACTTGAACATTCTCAAAGCACAATTAACTCATTCTTATTGTGCCAGTTTTTCATAGTATTAGTCACACTTTCATAATACTTTATTTGTATCTTTCTACATGCGAAACATGGTACTTAATAGTAAATGTGATATTTAATATTTAGTCATTAGTTTATGTTTGTGAACACTTCTTTCTCGCAACTCTTCTCCCTTCTACTCCAACCTTTTTATTGATAAAATAAAAATTGCAATTTGGTCAATTTTGGGATTCCTATCTTTTATCTAGACTCTTGGCCATATATGTTTACATTTTCATGGGATAGTACGATTTAGTAATCTTAGTTTATTTCGCACAAAGTTTACTGTACTGATGGCTTATCAATTTTTCTGTAAAGTGCTAAAGTTTTGTTTTGCATATTTTGTTCTGTTAAGGCTTCTTAAACAAAAAAGTGGATAGAATGTACTTTGACACATCTGTTATTTAGCATTGTGAAATACAAGAGATGCCTGGCTGTTTGCTGTCCCCGGGTAATGTTTTCTTTTTTTGTAAACACATTTGTATTTGTTTATGAGGTTCCTATAAGATCCTAATGTAGAAGATGTGGAATGGTATTTGTCAATTTTTTATAGCTGATGCCACAATGGGTCATAAAACCATAATAAAAAAAAGTATCGACTAAATAATTAAAAAAAAACTAATTTATTCTTCTTAGAGAGTTACACAGCCGCATGTAGTTCACATTAGGGGAGGAAGAATTTCATGTCCTCTTAAACAATACATCTTACTTTCACTGTGTATATTTTGTTTCAACCAGCAGTACAGATGCGCCTCATTAAGATGGTAGGGTCAACATGTGAAATGGAAAAGAAAGAACACAGACTGATGTATGTAGGAGTGGGAGGGTAGGATACCTTCAAGAGAGAGGAGGGGAAGGAAGAAAATGTGCATGTGGGCATGCATCCAAGTGTGGCCACTTGTGAAATGTAAATAGAACACAAAACGTCTTGGGGAAAAAAACGCCTAACACCACAGCTAGGAGAACCAATAAACACAAGAAGAGAGAAAAGAGCCCGCTTCAGAGTAACCGAGGAAAGGGAGGGTGTTGGGATGTAAGGAGAGTAACAGTGAGGTCACAACGAAATGCCAGTGTCAGCGAATTTCAAAATAATACTCTACCTGATGCTAGATCATGGATATCAGTTTGCATAATATATTTGTATTTTGTGGGGAATCATTGTATGAGTGAAAGGTAAGACAGTTCGAAGGTCCTCAATCTATCACAGCTGACAGACATGGCTAGATATCAACAATCCAGAGGTGTGGTGGGATGCAACAGACACACTGGCATGAGGAGCTAGTCACTTCATGAATTATGAATACATTGCCATTTGTATATGTTAATGTTTTTAGGTCTGGTCTCAAGACAGGTTTAACTTTCTTGCTTGCATCATGCAATCCCCCAAACAATAAATGAAAAAGGCATACATATAGATTTCCAGCACTATCTTTACACTTTGACCTATATGTACTTCCTTGTATCTCCTTCATTTCACCACCCCAAACACGCTACACGTCCACTCACCTACAAGCCATGCATTTTCTTTTATTGACACCTTGTCAATATTTTGACCACTGTTTATCTCTTTTAAACACATTTGCATAGAATCACAGTTGCAACTTGGATACTTGATCATTCCTCTGATCCCGCTGCACAGAGACCAAGGATTGGATGACAATGTATTCCAAACAATTTAATAGGTCTTGCCTAAAAGACAACGCAATGCGCTGTCACGTGATCCGGGGCACTTTCTTATACCTGGAGGTTCTGGTGTAGTCATCAAACAAGTTGTGAATCAGCATTGGTGGCCATGCAGAGCAGAGTATAACTCACTGCATGGCCTGTGCCATAATTACAGTCAGCCTCGAACATACTATAAACTGCATGTGAGGAAATCGGCTTATTATATGATGTGGTTGTGTGACTTCACCGTGTAATAAACTCATAAACCCGTAAAAAAAAATCAAACAAGTTGTGCCACTGGTCGTGTGGACCTATGATTACTGACTGAAATTGTATGTAAAGAGCTACTATCAGCAACACAAATCAAATTAAGTTGAAACCAATTTGACCCCACAAGAACTACAGAGTAGATGGTTCCAAACCACGAGGGTTTATTAGCAAATGAATCAAAATTGCAAGCTTAAATTACTCAGTAAAACATGTATATATCCATTTGGTTGTACAATCTGACATTGTATGCTACATAGATGAAAAGGCAAATCAATTACAAGATGCAAAGCAGATAATATTTAGGTTACATAAAGGAACGTCCCTAAGTGAAATAAGCATCAGAAGTGGCAAAGGGAAATTACAAGAGGAAGGTGTTGACATCAGATGAACCAAATTAAGGTTCAGGGAAAAAAATCAGAAAACATTCACGAGTCCAACTCAAGAATTTAGGAATATGGGGTCTCCAGTAGCAGAGTTAGGGAAAGGTATTCCCTCAGCAAATTCAGGACAGGATCTGTAAACTATCTTAAGAGTCCACAATTATATCAATAAACATTTTCCAGAATTTCAAACACCAAATACCTCCGAAAAGGTGAATCAGGACACACTTTCTTCTGGGAGCAGGTAGACTCCCTAAGTTCTCTTCACAAAACCAAGAAATACACCGCTGCACAGCCTTGAGAGTATCTGAAGTCCAGCCCATATCCACACACAGTCCAATCATGGCAAAGCTCCAATAAACTTTCTAATCAATTATTTTCCCAAAGCCAAAATAATAATTTATTCTTCCAACTAACAAAGATGATAAGACGCCTGATAGAAAGAGAGATGTGAAACGACCTAGACATCAACAGTACACTTCTTAAAGGAAAACTTAGAGTAGCTCAGGCCTTCTAGCAGTCTGGTCAATGTTTAGTAGTTACAGTTAAATGAATGCACAGTATCAGAAGCAGTCCATTGATTTCAGCTCACTTATAAAAATGTGACTTAGGTACAGTGATATGACTGTACCTAAGTACACGGAAACTGTGGTCTCCCGCTGCAATCATTAGGAAAAGGGTGCAATAGGTTGCAGTCCAACAGCTTGTAGGAAAGCCTGTGAAAACACGCCCAGACCTTCTGCCCTCGGCAGCTGCTATCAGGTCATGTAAAACTGTTATAGGCCATCAGGCTTCCCAGGGACTTGCACAAACTTAGTGCGTAGCCCTGCAAAATCAGACTTAGTTGCATGGGGAAGAGCATGTGCCACACCTGAGTCTGCCCTGTTCCCATGATGCACTGGGCCAGGGACAGACTGATTTGCATATAGCCAGGTTCTGAACTGGGATGGTGCAGTGAGATAAATAACGGCGATGGATCAAGTCCTGATCTTTGGACTGGGTAAGAGTGGTCTGCTTAATTCAGACACTCTGTTCATCACCATCCCCTTTTCTGAATCGTTTTTGGCCACTATAGGTGTGGCAGGGTATACTCAGACATGAGTCCCTTTCTCACTGCACCATCAGTATTCAAGCAAGCCGGGACGATGACGGCTGAAATTCCAGAAACCGGTCCCCGGTAGCTTGTCTCCTTTCTGGTGAAGAATTGGCTTGGTAGTTTAGTCTGCCCTGTTCCCATGATGCACTGGGCCAGGGACAGACTGATTTGCATATAGCCAGGTTCTGAACTGGGATGGTGCAGTGAGATAAATAACGGTGATGGATCAAGCCCTGATCTTTGGACTGGGTAAGAGTGGTCTGCTTAATTCAGACACTCTGTTCATCACCACCCCCTTTTCTGGATCGTTTTTGGCCACTATAGGTGTGGCAGGGTATACTCAGACATGAGTCCCTTTCTCACTGCACCATCAGGATTCAAGCAAGCTGGGCCGAAGACGGCTGAAATGCCAGAAACCGGTCCCCGGTAGCTTGTCTCCTTTCTGGTGAAGAATTGGCTTGGTAGTTTAGTCTGCCCTGTTCCCATGATGCACTGGGCCAGGGACAGACTGATTTGCATATAGCCAGGTTCTGAACTGGGATGGTGCAGTGAGATAAATAACGGTGATGGATCAAGCCCTGATCTTTGGACTGGGTAAGAGTGGTCTGCTTAATTCAGACACTCTGTTCATCACCACCCCCTTTTCTGAACCATAGTAAGTCAGGCACCGTGAAAGCAGAAGTAAACTGTCACAACCCCCACAGTTGGTACCACTACCGCATGCTTGCTCTGTGGCCCTCTGAGGTGGGTTCTGGCTATCTCCTAGATATTTTCGGCCAGATTCACAAAGATTTTGCTGTGACATGCATCCTGAGTTACTGATGACTTCCAGAAGTAATCCAGGAGAACAACAAGAATAAGTAACAGCCACTCATACCTACATACATATTAATCATTATATACATTGATAATCGTTACCACCATACTAAGTAAAGGGAATTATTATTTGTGTGCAATATTATGAAATTGCACGTCGTTTTAAAAACAAGGACTAACTTTTATTCATAATTGATTTGCATCTTAAATTGTAGTGTTTGCCTTCTCCAGATCAAAGGCAGTAAACCTATTTTCTGTATATTTGTTTCCAGATTCCCTCAGAAGTTGCGTGGCAAAGTTGTTCTTCAGCTGCTCCATGAAGGGGCATTACTGCCTATACAGTAAATCCAGCTTTACGCTCATCAGCAGACACCCTCAGCTGTGGATCCACATCATGTTCCTCTTCCAACAGGTGTGTAAAGTCACCATTGCAAGAACTGGAATTTTTATATGAATGTACATTTTAACGTAAAACTATGTTGCACCTTAACTATAAAGTTCCCCCAAAAATCTGTGTGCATAAATTAGATATTTAAATTGTAAGGGGGAGAGGCATTTTTTTCATATTCCTATTATTATAAGCATCAATGCCAAGTCTAAAATAACAGTATAACGAAATAATTCATTTGGATACTTTTCAAAATCCAATGTTGAGCTTCCTCGGCTGAAACATGCATCCATCTGGAAAACAAATCATTTTTTATATTCATAAAGCTTACATCTGGGTCAGGTGGCAAGTGACTCCGCTGTCCTCCTCTTTGTCAGCGTTCAGCACCAATAGGGTTCAGGAACAAAGTACTGCAACCAGGAGGGGTCTACTTCCTGCAACGTACTGAGGAATAGCGCTGCATTGGGGCTTTTTCAGGGCTACATCCCACACCCTCCACCTTAAGATTCACCCTCCTTCGGGGCAAAAGGATGGCGAGAAGAGGTCTGGAGATTTAATTGTTGATTGAGCCAGAATTCCCTGTGGTGGTCCAGCAGAATAAGTGAGGATGGGGTCAGTAAGGGTTCAGCCAGGGGTCAAGATTTGCGCATGCCAAGGTGTACATTTGTGTGTGAGTGAGTAGGTGTAAGTGAGGATTCATGAATGAGCATGTCCTTGTGTATGCATGTGTATCTGCCTGGTGCTGCTTATGTGGGCAAGTGCATCTCCCTGCTTGTGCTTGTGTGTGCATTGGGTAGATGCCTGCTGTTGCTTGTGTGTGCATGTGTCTCTGCCTATTGATGATTGTGTGTTCATGTGTATTTGCCTGCTGGTTCTCGTGTGTGCATTTGTATGTGCCTGCTGGTGCTTGAGTGTGCATGTATACATGACTGCTGGTGCTTGTGTGTGCATGTGTATCTGCCTGATGGCGCTTATGTGTGCATGTGTACCTGCATGCTGGTGCTTGTGTGTGCATGTATACCTGCTCGGAGACACTTTTGTGTGCATGTGTATCTACCTGATGGTGCTTGTCCGTCAGTGTGTACCTGCCTGCTGATGCTTGTGTGTGCATGTATACCTAGCTGATGGTGTTTGTGTGTGCTAGTGTATTTGCCTGCTTGTGCTTGTGTGTGTATGCGTGCCTGCTTGCTGGTGCTTGCGTGACTGAATGCAGTTGCTTGTACCTGCGTGTATATCTGCCTGCTGGTCCTTGGGTGTGCATGTGTACCTGCATGCTGGTGCTTGTGTCTGTGTATGTACCTGCTTGCTAGTGCTTGGGTGTGCATGCATACCTGTCTGCTGGTGCTTGTGTGTTGGTTAGTGTAGCCGCCTGCTGGTGCTTGCGTGTGCATGTGTCTCTGCCTGCTGGCGCTTATGTGTGCATGTGTACCTGCATGCTGGTGCATGTGTACCTGCCTGCTGGAACTTGTGTGTGCATGCATAGACCTGCCTGCTGGTGGTTGAGTGTTCATGTGTACCTACCCGGTGACACTTTTGTGTGCATGTGTATCTGCCTGAAGGTGCTTGTGCATCAGTGTGTACCTGCCTGCTGATGCTTGTGTGTGCATATGTATCTGCCTGTTGATGCTTGAGTGTGCATGTGTTCCTACCTGCTGGTGCTTTTGTATGCGTGTGTACCTGCCGGCGAGTGCTTGTGTGTGCATATGTATCTGCCTGCTTTTGCTTTTGTGTGCCTTCCGGAAACAACATAAACCCTTCTGTTCCCCTAAATTATTCTGTTCCATCTGTTCACTAGTCATGCCTAGCGCTGGGAGGCCTTCTGGTAGCCATGCGCTCTACAAATGCCCTTTTCATTTCATTTCATGTGTGCCTGCCTGCTGGTGCTTGTGTACCTGCAAGCTGGTGCTTGTGTCTGCGTTAGTACCTGCCTGCTAGTGCTTGGGTGTGCATGCATGCCTGCCTGCTGGTGCTTGTGTGTGCATGTGTACCTGCCTGTTGGTGCTTGTATGTGTTTAGTGTAGCCGCCTGCTGGTGCTTGTGTGTCAGTGTGTACCTGCCTGCTGGTGCTTGTGTGTGCATGCATACCGGCCTGCTAACGCTTATGTGTGCATATGAACCTGCCTGATGATGCTTGTGTGTGCATATGTACCTGCCTGTTGACGCTTGTGTGTGCATATGTACCTGCCTGATGATGCTTGCGTGTGCATGTTTACCTGCATGCTGGTGTGTGTTTGTGCATGGGTACATGCATGCTTAGTGAAGTAGTGTGGCTCACTGGTTAGAGGCGGCAGACCCGAGAGCAGAGGACGGCCCGGGACCAGGGTTCGATTCCCGGCGCGGCAGGTTTCTGGACCAGGGTCAGCGGACTCGATAATTCTCTCGCCTCGGTGCCCACTCTGATCAGCGATCACACTCGGCAACTCTGGGCATTAGCTTGCCTCATCTTCACTAACGGCCCCACCAGACCGCCGGGGATGCCTGGTCTCACCCTGGAGATACCCATTAAGGGACCATCTCTCAGGGAAGCCAGGAAGGGTTTCGCAGCGGTCGAAGCGCCTTGGGACCCTACGGGTAAGTAGTGCGCTATATAAATGCCTATACATACATACATACATACATACATGCTGGTGCTTGTGTTTGCATGTCTACCTGCCTGCTGGCACTTGTGTCTGCATGTGGTCTACCTGCTGTTGATTGGGTGTGTACGTGTACCTGCGTGCTGGTGCTTATGTGTGCATGTGTACCTGCCTACTGGTGCTTGTGTGTGCATGCGTACCTCTCAGCTGGTACTTTTGTGTACATGTGTATTTGCCTGCTGGTGGTCGTGTGTGCATGTGTGCATGCCTGGTGACACTTGTGTATGCACCTGCCTGCTGGTGCTTGTCTGTCGGCTTGTACCTGCCTGCTGGTGCTTGTGTGTGCATGCATACCTGCCTGTTGATGCTTGTGTGTGCATATGCCCTGCTTGTTGACGCTTGTGTGTGCATATGTAACTGCCTGTTGACGCTTGCGTAGTTCCATTCTCAGTAGGATTGACTACTGTAACGCACTACTTTTGGGTGCCCCGAAGATTCTGATCCTAAAGCTCCAAAGGATACAGAATATGGCCGCTAAACTGGCCTTGTCCCGACCACGGTCCGCCTCTTCATCGGCAGCTTTGGCCGATCTACATTGGCTTCCAGTCCAGCAGAGAATTGCGTTTAAGGCTCTCTGCCTTGTCTTTAGGGCCCTGCATGGACTGGGACCAATACCTCTTCAGACTCTCTTCCTCTGGTATCAGGCAGCCAGACCTCTAAGATCATCTTCGGCGTTCTTGGTAAAAGTCCCTAAAATTAATAGAACGAGAATGGGTGGTCGCGCTTTCAGTTTTGCGGCTGCCACGCTGTGGAACACTCTCCCTCTGGCATTAAGGAGCTGCCCTGATCTGCTCACTTTTAAAAAGAGCCTCAAAACTTACCTGTTTCCCAGAGTAATGTAGCTGTTTTAATAGATGCACGGTTCGGTCTCAGCGCCAGGATACCCTTGGGGGTGACAGTTGCGCTTAATAAGCAATAAATACAATACAATACAATACAATACTTGTGTGTGCATATGTACCTGCCCTGATGATGCATGCGTGTGTACCTGCATGCTGGTGCATGTTTGTGCATGGGTATATGCATGCTGGTGCTTGTATTTGCATGTCTACCTGCCTGCTGGTACTTATGTCTGCATGTGTATCTACCTGCTGGTGCTTGAGTGTGCATGTGTACCTGCCTGCTGGTGTTCATGTGTTCATGTGTACCTGCCTACTGGTGCTTGCTTGTGCATGCATACCTGCCTGCTGAGACTTGTGTGTGCATGTGTATCTGCCCGGTGACGCTTGTGTAGGCATCTGCCTGCTGGTGCTTGTGCATCGGTGTGTACCTGCCTGCTGACGCTTGTGTCTGCATGTGTACCTTGCTGTTGGTGCATGTGTGTGCATGTGTACCTGTCTGCTGGTGCTTTTATGTGCATGTGTATCTGCCTGCTGGTGGTTGTGTGTGCATGTGTGCATGCCTGGTGACACTTGTGTGTGTGCACCTGTAGCTGCCTGCTGGTGCTTGTCTGTCGGCATGTACTTGCCTGCTGGTGCTTGTGTGTGCATGCATACCTGCCTGTTGATGCTTGAGTGTGCATGTGTATCTACCTGCTGTTGCTTGAGTGTGCATGTGTACCTGCCTGCAGGTGCTTGTGTGTGCATGTGTACCTACCTGCTGTTGCTTGAGTGTGCATGTGTCTCTGCCGGCTGGTGCTTGCAGGCGCATGTGTATCTACCTGCTGTTGCTTGAGTGTGCATGTGTAGCTGCCTGCTGTTGCTTGAGTGTGCATGTGTAGCTGCCTGCTGTTGCTTGAGTGTGCATGTGTATCTGCCAGCTGGTGCGTGCATGTGTATCTACCTGCTGGTGCTTGTGTATGCATGTCTATCTGCCTGCTAGTACTTGTGTGTGCATGTGTATCTACCTTCTGTTGCTTGAGTGTGCATGTGTATCTGCCTGCTGGTGCTTGTGTGTGCATGTGTATCTGCCTGCTGTTGCTTGAGTGTGCATGTGTCTCTGCCGGCTGGTGCTTGCAGGTGCATGTGTATCTACCTGCTGTTGCTTGAGTGTGCATGTGCAGCTGCCTGCTGTTGCTTGAGTGTGCATGTGTATCTGCCAGCTGGTGCGTTCGTGTGTATCTACCTGCTGGTGCTTGTGTATGCATGTGTATCTGCCTGCTGGTCCTTGTGTGCGCAGTGTTATAATGATCAGTGACAGCAGAGAATGGAGAGGCTTGTCAAGCAATTTTCAGGACCTTCTGTACATTTTCTAAGACAGAACACACTTGAGGGAGGCAGTCTATCTCCATCTTGTTAACAACATAAATATGCAATACACAAAGGATATTGTCTTTTTCTTCGTGCATATTTGAGAATGGTCTTTTGAGTAACTTCACAGCCTTGGTTGTGTGCAGGCATACATTAATGGTGGGGTTTAGGGAGAAGACTAGTTGCTCCTTTACTGTTGGCAGAGGACTCATGATTCATCCACACAGAAATGACAGATACGATGGCAGACATCTATTTCTAGCCAGCCTAGTTATACATAGCTCCTTACCATCTGGGTTCAGCCCATAGTAATCACAGGCCCTGAGCTTCTGTGTACTGTTTTTCCTTTATCTGCTTTCCTTCACACTTTTCCTTCCAAGTCCTGACATCTAGCTCAACACCTATTTTACTCGGTGATTGTATCTACTTTGCGCTTTGAGGCTGCCACAACGAACAATAAAGAGATGTAGGGAATGCGTGAGTGAATCTCAGCCAATGGCAGCCTCTCGAGCTGCATTCTAGTCCATTATTTTTCACCCACTATGCTACTGTAGATAGTGACCAGCCATGTGTAAATCAGCCCTGGCCTGGTTCCTACTGGAACAGTCCTGCCCTTATTGCAAGGCCTGGTACCCTCGAGATGGGAACATGAGCTACCTCAAATCCAGACTAAGGGCCTGATTTAGATCTTGGCGGAAGGATTACTCCGTCACAATGGTGACGGATATCCCATCGGCCAAAATATGAATTCCATTATATCCTATGGGATTTATATTTCGGCTGGATATCCTTCACCATTGTGATGGAGAAACCCATCCACCACGATCAAAATCAGGCCCTAAGTAGCTCTGCTACTTACCATATCTATTGAAGTAATTAGCTGTTAGCAATATTAATAAGCATTTGTGGACAGTCATTAAAGTTGCACTTTTTGCAATCTGTATGGGAGAACGGCATGTTCTTGAATTCTGGCCTGTTTCAATTGCCTACAGCTAAACTATTAGCCAAGTAGGTATTGCTTTGAAAGCCTCAGGAGATATGCGTGACTGAAGATAGTATTGCTTACTCCTACATCAGAGTTTAACATGCTACAGCTGCTAACTAACTTCTCTGGAATCTTACAAGTGACCATAGCAGAACAATTAATGTAAATGCAAGGTGATCAGGTATGAGTACCCTTATGCTAAATATAAGAGCACTGGCAGTGTAAGTGTTGTGATTCTACAAGCAGCAATACTCAATCACTGCTTGCTAGACTTGGCCCTGTCTGCAGAGTCATCCCTAAACGTTTTGCCTTCACACTACTCTTTTATGAACCTTTTTTGTTGACTCTTAGGACTCTGCACACATTATCACTGCTAACCAGTGCTAAAGTGCTTGTGCTTTCTCCTTTAAACATGGTAAAGTTATCTTATGCGCAGTTGGCATACTTAATTTACCTGTAAGTCCCTGGTAAAGTGATACTACCTTTATCAGGAGCCTGTAAATTAAATGTTGTCTGTAGCACCGATTGTGCCACTCACTTAAGTAGACCTTTAAACATGTCTCAGGCCTCCATTGTGTGTAGTTTCAACTTGGCAAAAGGTCCAAACCAGCCTTTTAAATACATATACGTCAAACATTGGGTAGGCCCTAAACAGCCCAGAGGGCAGGGTGCAGTGTATTTGAGAAGTTGGATGTGTACTTTAAACTTTTACATGTCCAGGAAGTGAGAAAACCTTACATTTGTTTTCACTACTGCAAGGCCTACCTCTCCCATAGGATAACTTTCGATTGCCTTATTACATTTAATAAGTGATAACTTTTAATTGGAAGCAGGTATGAATGTTGGGTTTCGTGTCTACAGGATTGTAATTTGAACCCCTCTTTAAAGGTATAGTCCGATTTTAAGTCAAAATTCTGAAAAAGGCACTTTTAGAAAGGTGGCAATTTCTTGTCCCAACCATTAGGTAACTGCAGCCTGTATCTTGGGTCACCTGACTAGGTGCAACTGTCTGTTAGTCTTTGCGTGTTACTCCTAGACAGTGAGACAAAGGGGGAATTGGTGTTGATAAGAGGGACAAGCTATCACTTACTACAATTGAACATCACAAATGCTCTGCCTCAGCACACTTACAAAGGCTTTCACACAACTCTTTTGTACCTCAGACAAGCTGTGGCCAGGGAATGTTGTAGACGAATCTAGGGCTCTAGTGTAATTTTCCTGATTAATTCCCTTGTATAGGTATAACTCATCATATCCTTATATAGGCATCAGAATCATAACCATATTTAGACAAAGCCTAATGTAGTCCAAATACGGCATGGCTACTTCCACAGATTCCTAGAAATCACAACGAGTTCTTGGAGAGACCAAACCTCCAGCAGTCCGGGACTTTCCCCTGCTTCTGTATTGATTTGTCCTAGAACTCCTGGAGTCCTAAAAGAACTGCGAGTTCTTAGTGACGTATTATGTCCAACCTTACGTCAAACTCGGTACCTTCCAGGTATAAATATACCAGCATCTGCCCTAGCAAAACACACTGTGGTTCGGAGCAGATCGACTGACTACTTGCCCGATGCCCTGCTGTAGCGAGTGCCGAAGGAAGCCGACGCACTGAGAGAGACGCTGTCTTTTTTCTTGCCGAGAAATCCAGCTCCGGTGTTTCCCAGCTACCCTTGCGGGTTACTGGGAGATCGAGTCCTGAGAAAGAGATATACAAGACCTCCTATATTCTATAAACAAGGTACAGAGCTGATTAGACCCTTCGAGAATTTTTGGATAGATTTTTAGCAGAAACTATTTAACTCAAACTAAATCTCACTTACTCCTTCCCATGTACTAGGCTTAGGTTTGTTAAAAGGTAGGGCCGATTTCGACCAAGAACCTTTAAGTATTGCCCGGCGTTCGCCGCCTCTCATACCACTCGAAATTATCAAACAAAGAGGCAGGCGCTGGAGACTGGAAGGCAGGAAACAGGAGTTTATTCCGACAGAGCAGAACACATCAAATCAGACAACAGGGTATCTTCTCGAGGTGCTCTAACCGCATCTCTGATGCCTGGCCTCTTATACACAGGTTTATGGTCTTTATTACAGTGGCTCATTCCTCCAAACACTTTGAAGTATTTATTTATTTATTTATTTATTTATGGAATTTTTAATGCGCACTACTACCCTGAGGTGTCTAGGCGCAATGAGATACTCCAAGATACAGTGGTCAGGACACGATATTATAAGAAAGAAGCTATAAGCTCTTTTTGCCAGATGGTTAATATTAATAATATTATTGATTGAAGAGCCAGGTCTTCAGAGCCTTGCGGAAGCTAATCAGGGTTGGCGCAGTTTTAATGTCTAAGGGGAGTGAGTTCCACAATATTGGAGTTGCTACCAAAAATCGTCTGTCACCCCATGTTGCCGTTCTTGTGCGGGGTACAGACAGTTGATAGCTTGCTGCTGATCGTAGGTTCTTTTTAGGAATGTACACCTGAAATGCCTCCTTTAGGAACTTCGGTCCAGTCTGATGGATGGCCTTATAGGCAATGCACAAAGCTTTGAATTTGATCCTGCTCTCCACTCTTAGCCAGTGGAGCTGACGTATGGCTGCCGAAGTGGAGTGGCGTCTGGGTATGTTGAGCAGTATCCGTGCTGCCATATTTTGGACAGATTGAAGCTTGTTCAGGATGCATTTATGCGTGTTGAAAAAGAGAGCATTTCCATAATCAAGCTTGGAAAACACTAAGGTAGTAATCAGTGTTTTTCCTGCTGATGCTGGTAAATACGGCAGAAGTTTTTTTATCTTTTTCAGCATGAAGAACGCCGCAGAGACCACCTTGTTAACATGATATCCAAAGGATAACTTGCTATCAAAAATCACTCCTAAATTCCTGACCTTGGCGGCTGGAACCGGAGGAGGGCCCATCTGACTGGGCCACCATGTCGGGGACCACTCTGGAGAGATATTACCAAAGGTCATCACCTCCGTTTTCTCCGCATTAAGCTTCAAACAGTTCCTGTGCATCCATGATTGTATGTCCAGTAACCCCTCCTGAAGCTTAGCTGCTACCACTGGGCCGTTCTTATGCACCGCCAGCACAAGCTGGGTGTCATCTGCGTAGGTGGTTAAACGCATCCCATAAGTACGGAAAGACATCCTTGGAATCCCCGCTCCAAACCAGTTCCCACACACAGTTACAGTAGAAGTCCCCACCTCGATCTCAGTAGGTGATGACTGTCGCGCAGCTGGACATTCCGCTGGTTCCCGAAATGTGTGCGGTTGATCGGATCTCATGGGGTGGGGGCTTTTGATCAGTTGTAGACCCTTTGAAGAGAGAAGCTTCCTACTGTATGGGGGCAATAAACTGCATCCGCAGGGCCAGGTGGCGGCCTGGGAACGAGCAGGACAATCGGGTACAGAGGAAAGGGGGGTTCATCAAAAGGATGTATGATCATGAAAGGGATGGAGGGAGTTGTTGGCTGGGTACGGGATATGGATCTGAGGCAGGGTCGCTCTGAAAGGGAGGTTTATGGCCCAGGCAAGTGAGAGCTGGGGCTGTCAGCATGCAGGGGGGGATGTTTGCGAGGTTTAGAGGGAGAGAGAGACGCGCTGGCTATCGGCAGTGGGCAGAGAGGCCATGGCATTCAAAATGGCTGCTACTTACGCGCACATACGAGCCTGAAAAGGGACAAGATGGCGCCAATAATGTTGATGTTGCAAACTAGATTTTAACAGTCCTCCCTTTTCAACACATCTAGCCAGCTTGTCAATCTATATCTATCCCCATTATATTTCGGACTTCGACTTCGTACAATGCTTTCATGTGTTCGGTTTCAAAGTCCAGAGTCTTAGGGCAGATACAGTTTGCACAAAGTGAGCACAGGGGCGGCAGGCATTGAATACCCAGGCAGAATCCACATATTACGACAATCGGTATCAATATGATCATAAACAACCTCCACCCCCAGTTCTTTACAGTACTCCAGAACCAACTCCCAAGCGACCATTCTTCTTGTTCCTGGTGAACTTCTGAGGAAAGTCTGTGGAGGTGTTCAATGGCTTTGTAAACTGAGGGTGAATTGTCCGGTATGTAGGTGCAACAGCTGGACCCAATGATACGGCATGCTCCTCCACGATCCGCTAGAACAAGGCGGTTCTGAAGAGCCACCAGGCGGACTGCCTGAAGCTCGGCTGTATTGTTTGTGAGGATGCCAGCTGTAATATTCATTGTCGTTTCAACTGCCTTGGTCAAATGTAGGATGGCACGGCTGTTCGCCATCGGACCCCAGAGTGGAACAAGTCCCTTCAGAGCGTCCAGGAACTGTGCTCCGGTGGAGTCGGCTTGCTCAATGTCTTTTGCTCGCTTTTGTCGGTGATGGTTTGCTGGAGCCACATAGGTCGGAGGAAGAATGAAGGCAATGTAACAGGTACCCCCCCAGCCTTTGGGGAGCCAGGTGTAAGCTTTTGTACCACAAACAAAGTACATATTCGGAGAAGTGACAAAAGAGGGCGGATCAGTTGAGTCCAAAGTTCTGGTGATGCGGCAAGCGCTCTGGCCTACCAGCTGTGTCCCAAGTCCTTCGATGCACACAAGGCCTGAGACATTGAAGACAGATAGGGCCATGGTCAGGGTGGCAGCTGTTCGTTTCCGGAGGTAGGAGAAGATGGGTCTGGTTGGGTTGTTGAACACCTGCATTTCAATCCGTTCTTTGACAGGGATGTCCATATGAATAGAGTCGTTGGATGTCAGAGGGCAAAAGTGTGCAGCAGTTCTCCCTGTTTTGTTCTACCAGACCCCATGAAAAAAGTGTGCCATAGTTCTGCTGGAAGTGGCATTATCCCTGTAGCTTTCTTGTAAGAGGATCAGCCAAGCAAGGCAGGAACCGTGAATGGAGAAAGGTGAAGGGATGAAGGGGATGGAATGTCCAGTGGCGTGGGGTAGCAACCCACAGATCCAGCAGTTTGTGGCATTGGTGGCAAGATTGTGCTGGTGCATCAATTGCACGAAGGAGTTGTTCCAAAACTCCTTACGTCTTTCTCGGAGTTGAGGTGAAAGAGAGACCAGGTAGTGTTCTTTCATTGTGGTCGGCTGTGCAGTGGTTAGAAATGTCTTATGAGCTGGTGCGCTCTCTTCCACGATCCAGAGGGTGGTCATGAGGAGGAGGCAAAAGAGAAGGGCGATAAAGAGAGCAATAGTCTTTGAGCTGTGTATTTTGTCAGTCTTTGGGTTTCTGTAGTGAGTCTTCGGATGTCCGGTTGCTTCCATCATCTTCGTGTCGGGGGCTTCCATCATCTTCATATCGGGCGCTTCCATCATCTTCAAGGGGCTCGGTAGCGGGCAGAACCACAAACTTCGTTTGACTTCTCTCCTGGCAGCCTTAGTAGTGTTAGGCCACCGCTCTGAGAATTGTAACTTAGTCAGTGGTCTGTTTAGCCGAAGCTCCCTCCTTTTGTCGCAGGTTATACCCTTCTCTGGATGGCACAGTGGGATCGGGAAATTCTGTCAGTTCAAGTGTCTCTTTATCAGGGTAACAGCTCAGGGATGGTCGATCTTTGTTCAGGAGCTCTTCTTGGGTGGCCACGTCTTCGGTCGTCGTCAGGGTTGAGGGGATCTTCTTGCAGTGGTGCGCATGCAGCCAGTTCCGTTTTCCTTCCACTCGAAGAGCTGTACGGGTGGTGATCAAGACTTGCCAGGGGCCCGTCACCGAGGTTCCAGACTCTTTGCACGCTGGAAGTTGCGTATTAAAACGTAGTCACCGGGTTGGATATCGTGTCCTGGGCCCCTGGAAGCATCAGGAATGGCATGCAGCACCTGTTGATGGATAACAGACAGTGTCTTAGTCAGATTGTACAAATAATCAGACATTAGGACGTCCGGGACGTCGTGAATGGAAGTTGGTTTTGGTGCAGACCAGACGCTCATGGGCCGGCCGAAAACGACCTCGTAAGGTGTCAAATGGTGTTTGGTGGGGGTGGAACGCATTGATAGCAATGCCAGTGGGAGAGCGTCTGGCCATTTCAGTCCTGTGGTAGCCACTATCTTAGCTAGTTTGAGCTTCAGTGTGGCATTATGTCGCTCAACTAGTCCAGCAGATTGGGGGTGGAAGACTGCATGACATTTTTGTTTTACACCCAACCCCTTCAAGATGGGTTGGATAACTTCGGCTACGAAGTGGGGGCCATTGTCGCTCCACAAAATTCGACAAAGGCCGTAACGAGGGAAGAATTCTTTCAGTAGTTCCTTTGCAGTGGCAATGGCAGTGTTGTCGCGAGTTGGATAGGCTTCCACCCACTTGCTAAATGCGCACACGACAACAAGTACATATTTCAGGCCTTGGCATCTTTCTAGTTGGATGTAGTCCATCTGTAGGACTTCAAATGGGTGATTGGGAACCCCAAACCCTCCCCGGGGTACTACAGTTCCTTTCCCAGGGTTGTGTTGCAGGCATATCAGACATTGTTGGACCAGACGTTTAGCAGAGTCTGTGATCTTGTCATTGTGCCAATCTTTGGAGACAAGTTCAGCCATAGGGGCAGATCCTATGTGTGCAAGAGAGTGTGCCATGGTCAGTATGGGGATCAGGTATGAATTGGGTAGCAACCATTTGTTTGCATCTTTTGTCCACCAGCAGCCTTCATCGTCCTTCAGTCCCACCCTTGCCCATTCAGTCAATTCGTGTGGTGAGCTGGCCATTTGGATGTCTCTGATAGTCTCCCTAGCGTCCGTCCATTTTTCTGCTTGTGACCTGGTCACATACATGCGTGTCGTCATCCTATTCTCGGCTGTGGTCCGGGCAGTGATGTCGGCCAGTGCATTCCCCTGCCCAATGATGTCCGTCTCCTTTTTGTGTGCCTGGCATTTTATTACTGCAAGTTGCTTGGGAAGGAGGACCGCTTCAGTCAGAGCAGAGACTAGATCTCCGTGTAAGATGGGTGTGCCGTGTGAGGTCAGGAATCCCCTCTCCTTCCATAGGAGCCCAAAATGATGAACCACCCCGAAGGCATACTGACTGTCGGTGTAAATGTTTGCTGTGGTTCCTGCTGCTAGGATACATGCTCGTGTGAGGGCAATCAGTTCTGCTGCCTGTGCAGATCGTTGTGTGATGCGGGCTGTCTCTACTACAGTTCGGGCTGTGGTAACTGCATGAGCAGCTGAGGTGGTGCCGTCGGGGAGCTTGATGCAAGAGCCATCCACCCATAGCTCTCCGTCAGGGTCTGGGAAGGCAGTGTCTCGGAGGTCAACCCTACTCCTAGTCTGTTCGTCTGTGAGGGTCACACAGTCATGTATAGGGGACACATTGGGGTCGTTCTCAGGTAGGGGCAACAAAGTGGCCGGATTCAGCGTGGTGTATCTTTTCAGTGTGATGTGGGGTGCAAGCAGAGTCAGTTCGTACCCAGTCAGTCGTGCACTAGTCAGATGTTGCGTCTTAGTCTGGTTCAGGAGGGTGTCGACCGCATGGGGTACTAACACCGTGAGGGAGTTCGAGAGTACGATCCCCTCACTTTGTCGGATAGAGATAGCAGCGGCAGCTACAGCTCGAAGGCAGGCAGGCAAAGCTCTGGCAGAGAAGTAGGCACATGGGCGTTGCTTTGGGCGAATGGACTGGGTCAAGACGGACAAAGCGCATTCCTCCCTTTCTTGAGTGTAGCGGGAGAAGGGCTTTGTGTAATCGGGGGTTCTTAGGACGGGGGCTGAGCAGAGGGCATCTCGTAGTTCTTTGAAGGAGGATTGGCACTCAGGGGTCCAAGGGAGCGGGAAGGGGACATCTTTAGCCAGCAGGGAAAGCAGTGGTTTCACAATGAGGCTGAAATTTGGCAACCACTGTCGGCAGAAGGCGGTGAGGCCTAGCAGGGAGCGGACTTGTTTCTGGGTTTTAGGGACAGGGGTTTCTAGAATGGTCTCAATCCGATCGGGTGTGAGCTTTCTCCCGTCTTTGGACAAGAGGTGGCCTAGGTAAGTGACCTGGTGTTGGCAGAATTGCAACTTCTTCTTGGAGACCTTGTGGCCATTTTCCGCAAGGAAGTGCAGGAGTTGGATGGTGGCTGTGACTGCAAGTGGAGTGGTGTCGGCCGCCAAAAGGATATCATCGATGTACTGTATCAACACCACTCCATCGGGTAACTGGACTGCGTCCAGTTGTCTCTTGAGGGCCTGGCTATAGATGCTGGGACTTTCAGTGTAGCCTTGGGGTGCTCGACAGAATCTATATGAGCGGGCTTTTAGGGTGAAGCCGAAGAGGTATCGGCTGTCCGGGTGGATGGGAATAGAGAAGAAAGCGTTCTTGAGATCAATGACAGTGAAGGTGGTGGCAGTGGAAGGAATCAGAGTCAGAATAGTGGTGATGTCTGAGACTACAGGGTACTGAGGTACAACTACTTTGTTGACCTCTCGTAGGTCGATGATGAAGCGGTACGCTTTCTCATCTCCCTCACCTTGCTTCTTTATATTGGGTAGGATAGGGCTGTTGCAAACATTGCTAACTACTTCCTCTACCACTCCTGCACCTATCAGGGACTGGATAATCTTTACCAATGCCTTCTCGCCCTCGGGCGATATCCGATATTGTGGAAGTTTTGGGAGTATTGCGTCCTGTCGAACAGTTATGTGCACTGGGTCGATCATCATGCGTCCTACGTCTGAGTCAGTCTTGGCCCACAGATATGGGGGTAGAGTGTCAAGTAGGGACGAGTCAGTGTCAGAGACTGAAAACATGCGTCGGGTGGGACAAAGTCTGAGCAGAGTCGGGTTATCGTACAAAAAGACTCGAACTCCGTCTTGCGAACACCTAATAGTAGCCCGGAAATGCTTCAGTAAGTCAAGTCCCATAATGGCATCAGGGGTGTTGGATGAGAGCAAAAACGTTGTGTCAGTGGTGTTATTTTCCAAGTCAAAGGAGATCGGTGTGGACAAGGGATTAGTGGAGGGCGTGCCATCGAAACCTATTGAATTTACAAGTGAGCCAGACAAGGGTGCCCTTGGAATCAGTCGTTTAGATAACGCACTACGTGTTGCGCCAGTGTCTACCAAAAATGGAGACTTCGTACCCAGGACCTTAGCGGTGACATAAGGACCTTGCTGGTCAACATAGAGCTCGACTGGATCTCTCCCTTGCCCTTGGCAGTCCTATGCGAAGTTGTGGGTGTCGTCGCAGTCAGACTGCTGGTACTGGTTCTGTCGGGGACGGTCAAATGTGTTCGGTCTGCCTGGTCTGTCGTTATTGGTGTCATTCGTGGATCCTCGTCCCTGTCCTCTATTTCTAGGCCCACCCGCTACATCTCTTGTGTCCCTATTCTTATTCATTTCTAACAGGACCGGACACTTAGATTTCCAATGGCCAAATCCTTTGCAGAATGCACACTGGTTCTCGTCAATGTCTTTACGTCCAACATAGGGTGCAGGTGTACGGTCTTTAGGGGGTGGGTTTCCAGGAGCATTCGACTGGTAATTTCCCTTGTACTGCTCTCTTCCTATAGTCACCCCCTGCAACTGCTCGATCATCACCCTTTCCTTCAGGTCCTTTTTTTTTTTCTCAGTCGCCCTATCATTCTCGTTCTTCTGATGCTTATAATACTGGGCCATCTGGAGGATAGCCGCAGGCTTGGAGGCCGCCCAACTACTCTCGCTAGCCTATAGTTTCTGAGAGACCTCCTGTGACAGACCTTTAACATAGTTCTGGACAAACAGATGATGTCCGGTTGCAGTGTTCATGTCCTGGCCACTGTAATCGGAAAACACCGTTTCAAACCGGGAGAAGTATTCTGATACGTCTTCCTGGGGTTTTTGGCGGCAGGCCGTTACTATCGACCAGTCAACTTTCTTCTATGGGATCAGGGTTTTCAATTTCTGCACGATCTTGTCTGGGAGTTCTAAAATGGATTTCAAAGGTTTCTGTCCAGGCTCTCGTTGTCTGTCTATGCCATCAAGTTGTGACCAGGTATGTCCGAACAGCTCAAGGTGGTCGACTTTCCGGATCTGCTTCCACACATCAGCTTGCAGACATAACCCGAAAAACAAATCGATGTCAGATAGGGTCATAATCGTTGAACCTAAGGCTGTACCTAATTCAGTGTAAAAGGCAGTGGGGTTTTTCCGTAAATCGGGCAGGGATTTTCGGAACCTCAGGATATCTTGTCGATCCCATGGTTGGTAGACCCAGTTATAAACTACCCTCCCTCTCGCATCTTGATGGTTAACATCATCGTGCGTTCCCAGACCTCGTGGGGGAACCCAGTAGGGAGCGGCCTCCCTTATAGGCATCATTGTATTAGTCGCTACAGGAGTCGTAGTTTTAGCTTCCAACCAGTGTTCAGTGAGGTGGCGGAAAACTTCAAGCGTACGCGTGAGGAGGTCCGTCACGTCACACTCGCCCTCATCAACCTTTCTATACAAGGTCGTTAGGCTCTCGGGACCTTTGTCTCTGTATTGGTCCTCATAACAGGGCCGGTCCTAGGCATGTGCAAACTGTGCACCTGCACAGGGCCGCCAAACCCCAGGGGCCGCCACGACGAGGATCCGTTCGTGGCCCTGGCAGGATTTGGCGCAGGGGCGTAACACAGGCCCCCGCAGCCCCTGCGTTGTGGGGGGGGGCGCCGCACTCCAGGGGCCCCATTACCCAATGGAGACACAAGCCTTTTCTCTTCATTAATTAACCTTGGGCTGGGCCCCTTCAGTAATTTCATGCTGGTGCACGCACGCCACGACCTCTTCCTTAATTAAATGGTGGGCACGCCCCGGCCCGGCCTCTTAATTAGGTGCACACGCCACTCTGAGGCTCTCCTACTTATTTAAATTATGCGCGGCGCGCAGATATCTCTGCATCTGCGCAGTCTTTATGGTGGGGAATGGGTGGGTTGATTACTATTTTCAGGCATGCGCATTGCGCAATTAAAAGTGCGCGTGTTTCGTGACCTTTGAGGTGTCGGTGAGGCGTCGAGGACCCAGCTAGAGACTAACTGAAAAGGATGGCTCGGCGCCGGCCATAATTTAATTCTTACTAGTCCCTGCCTGGCTAACCTTGCCCTGTCTTCTGCTGGACTGCTGCCCGCTCGAACCTGTCTGCCACTTAAGCTGCAGGCCGGACCTCCGCCTCAGGTGAGTCTGTCCGACGAGGCCGCAGTGGTCCGATGCCGAGGCGAGCCTCAGAGGCGGTGGGGTGGGGTCTGGGATGAGATCATAATCCTGGCATGTTGGGGCCCTGCGGCTGCCTGCCGGGAGTTAATGAAAATGAAATATAGGCCTGGTAGGTTCTGCGGGAGACGATTGCACATCAGTTTGTGAGAGGATTAGCTCATTGGATCGTGCATCCCGAAAGTTTCTCATATCGATCTGGTGCTCTCAAATGAGACCTGCACGCTCAAGGAGCCGCTGGGATGCTCGTAAATGTTTGCAATTCAAATGACCTTTTTAATATTGCCAAAAGGTGGTAACCTGAGGCACTTGGTCTAGTATCAGCCCCCCTCCACCCTGGTGGGGATACAGTTATTGCCGTGCAGATCTCATGTTTACATGCCAAGGCATGGCGGCGCAGCCATAGAGACAGCCAAACACCCGCACTTTGTTTGCCAAGGAGAGTAAAGGGAGGGCTTGCAACATCTTCCTTGTGCATAGTGATGAGGTCCCGATATGGCAGGGTTTATGGCGTGGGAGCTATTTACATTGTAAGAGAAATTGTAGTTTTGGCAGCAGATGCGCTGTGAGATTTGGTGGTATTCCCCTCAAAGGGGTGAATGCCTAGGTGGGGAGCGTTTTCGGGGTTTGGGACACTTTTACGACCTAGTACACTTCTTCAAACAACAGGAAAGGTGCCAAAGATTGTGCAGAGACGTTTTTTTTAAGCCATGGGCAAAATGCGCTTTGGCCCAGGACCACAGCCTTTCAGGGGGCCCCTGATGGGCCCAGTTCTGTTCTGAAGAGAGTCTTGCCCTGGTTGATTTAAATATGTTTTCCCTTAATTTATTTTTAATGTGGATGATATGTGAGTCTATTACAGACAATTTGCAGAGAAATCTGTTTATGCTTCAAGCAACGTGCATTCAAAAAATCCTTTTAGATCAAAACATGACCTGACATGGGAAGGTGTAACAGAATATTTGCATTAATGGTAGTGAGCTGCTGTTGTGTTACAATATTGAAATCACATGCCACTATCCTTGAATACTAGATGTAAACGCATTTAAAATGTGGACCAGTGTATCTGTACACTGTCAGTGACCGGACCAAAAAGGGCATGAAAGAGCTGAAATTGGATCAAATATCGAAAGCTGTTCTGAACAGGGGCCCCCAAAATCCTTAAGATGTCAGGGGCAACGTAAACCACGAAAGGCAAAAATAAATATTCTGCTACTTAACTGCTTCAGGCTCAGAGGCAACAGCTAACAGTATGTCCTTGACTGTTCGTGCTATGGAAATTTCTAGCCAATCAAAATGTCATAGAATTATCCATGTGTACCTCTTCATAGCACCTGTAACCTCAAATAATGCACACTTTTAGTCCGCCTCCACTGGCTCCTACAAACTACACAGCTTATTATGGGGGCGTTTATTACATACCCAATTTCTTAACAATCCGGAACCCCTTCAAAGTTCACCTTTTCAAATTGTCCTTTACTTTGGCCTAAATGTCTCGTATTGCATCACTTGCTTATGTTGAATTACTGCTCAATTCCATTTTACATAGACCTTGCTACTCAATATTATTTTATTTATTGTATTTTTTATTTACTGTTCCGTTTTAATACTTTAATGCTCTTATTATTTGACTGGCTGCATATATTTTTGTTTAAGTCAAGCATCCTTCAGGTTTAGAAAGTATTTTGTTTTACAATGTTGTCAAGTTTCTTAAAACACATAGCCTTGAAACGATCGAGTCGGATGCAGAAACAGTAGCATGGAAGCTTACTTTATTTGGTAGTGCAATTAAAGTACGACTTTGTTATTTGTTAAATACATATTAGATATTTGGTCTGGCATTTGTAATTTGGAAAATTATGATTCTGCTGAAGGCAGAAAGAATTAATTATGCCTTCTCGGACTACTTCCATTGCTACAATTCCCACTGACATACGAGGCTGAGCACAAAAAACACTAGTCCTTTCTGTTCTTGGCAGTTCCATTACACTTTGAAGTCCTCCCTGAATTCAAGTTGGCCTTTTCTGTTTTCCTTTACAAGAACAAACGAACAGGGCTGGACTGGCCATAGCGGGCACCGGGCGTTTCCCCGGTAGGCCGCTAGGGTGGGGGCCGGTTTTGGGCCCCTGGGGGGCCGGTTTTGTTACCGGGGATCGGCAATGTTGGCCCCCGGTAACAAAATCGGCCGAAACCGGCCATCGCAAACTGCTTACCTGAACTCCCCCTGACCACAGGGGGGGCCAGCTGAGCAGTTTCCCAGGGCCGGTTTTTGTTATCAGTCCGGCCCTGCAAACGAAGGGTTAAGAAACCTACTTTGACACAGATTTTTACTAAATATGCAGCATCTGTCTTTTTTCAGGTGTGGGTCTAGAAAATCATGGAAGGAATAGTGAGTGATCATAATATTATGGCCAAATATCGACAGGTAAGTATGTATAGATATTCCATACCTAACTCCACATCTACGTAGCCTGAAGATATATGTAGTCAAGGTACGTACATGTGTATTTAACAATAGTATATCTGTTTGAACCCCTATCTCTTGGATATCTTGGTTTTCAATATTTTAGTGGTGATATTGTAACCACTCGATATTCCTTCCGTTATATTCCAGACTACAGCCCTTTTTTCCTCCATCTTCCATCAAAATTACATGCACATTTTAGGTAGCAAATGTTTTTACAAATATTTATAATTTTTCATATTGTTCTGATTGTGTGGGTGTTTCAAACGTTTATAGTCGACTCTTCCTTAATCATCCACTTGGAAACTTATTTTCTCAGCATTTACTAAAGTTGAAACTTCACCAACAGAGAGATTTTCCAGAATTCCGAAAATTCTGTAATTCTTGATTCTATTAATATTTTTGTTTCGGCTTCCAAATGCATTGATACAATTACTTACAAATGCATTGATAAAACATAAATCTCAACTTTCAGTTTACGAACCAGACCTCTTGAAAGTCACAAATGTAAGATATCTTATGTCTTTTGTCTGGTATGAAAAAAATACATTTATAGACCTGGGGGGTGTGCGTGTGGGTGTGGGGCCGTCAGCTCCAGGGGGCCCCTTCAGCACTGCTCACTGGTGGTCCATGACTGGTCCTCAGCATGGGGGCCCCTTCGTGAACTTTGCAGGGGGGCCCCCTCAAGTTTCGTTACGCCACTGATTTGGCGGCCTCCCGGCTCCGACCCCAGCTCGCAATGGCAGCGGCCGGCCAGCGCCATTGTTGTTTACCTGTTAGTAGTTTCACTTTCCCAGAGTCAGGCAGCCAGCAGTTTGGGTCCCAGGGCCGTCAATCTTAGCACTACCAATGACGTGACGGCCCTCGGACAGCCCCCGCGGAGCTCGCTGCCTGTGCTCAGTGCGCAACTCGCACCTGCTGCTAACGTTACGCGGCGTCACGCCCGGTCACGAGTGGTGGTCTGGACTGGTCACGAGACGAGAGAGTGCGTGCGTGCGTCGTCATCGAGAATAAAGAAAGATAACGCGCCACCGACGATCTCACAGAGAACACCTCTGTCCGACTCCGGTACGTTCCCCGACCCTATTTGGATGGTGTGAGAGACTCACTGAGCAGGTCTCAGCGGACGACAGTCAGCGGACTTGCACTGCACAGGTATATAGACTACTGATACAATTAATTTCAATGAATCGATTAGGTATGGTCTTTATTATTTTTGTGAAGGAAATATCATGTAAATGCAGAATTTAGAGATTCACATTATTTGCATAATTTTTGTTTTTCTTTGGCTTTTGTTTTGTCATATCATTTTTGCTCACTGTAGATTAGTTGAGTAAAAAATGATTTGCAGAACCTGTGAAACTCCATAAGCGGTGGCTGCAAGCGCAATTCTAGCTACATTCAGCACATGACATTAGAAACTGTATGAAAAATACATTTAGCGAGTATCTCTTGTGACTTTAGTACATGAAGGCGTATCTAATGGACAATTTCCACGCAGACAACCGCCCAAGCACTGTTCATGAAATCTGCTTAATATTCATAAAAATTACGCATGTGATGGATTGAAAAAGATTTTAAATGTAACCCACACCTAATTACATCACAGTGCTCAGGCTTCGCCAGACAAATCATTGTGCTATATCAGATATATCGATCTGATACAGCAAGAGGAGGCTTTTGCAGTCATTCATGAGAATTCTGATACTCAGGGGCTTATTTACAAGCCCCTTCTGCCCTTTTTGAAAAGTGAATTACGGGTGGCGTAAGGGGCTTGTAAATAAGCCCCTCAATTATCATGATGCAGGTGTTTTTTTGCGTGAATGCTTGTGAAGGGGCATAGCAGCAGAGATGAGGCATCAGAGACAGTAAACCCTAATCTCAGTATTGGAGACTTATGCGACCTCTGTTCACAACTATTGCACACCTGGTGCAGCATTCAATGGCCCCTGGGATTGCTGTTTGCTCCACCCCATCCCCACAGCTGCCACTTGCACAGTGGAATCAGTGCTTCATGTGCAGCTTCCACTTTCTGAATCATCACTGACTGAGAAAAGGTGAACTGTAATGCTTTGCACACATAGGAGCAGCGGCAATCCATTGATATATTTTATTTCAAATCCCAATGAAGAGGATGTTCTGTTCCCTCCTCTCATTCTTTGTGACTTGCTACAACTCACAATACGTGCTTTGTGTGTCTCTCTAACAATTATGAATCAAATTGTACTTTTATTTATTGTGCTTTTGTGTTTCTCACGCAGCATGGCAATATGCCCAGTGCAGCTTTTTGCAAGAGAGAATACTGACTGACACATTCGACTCAGAATGTTCAAAATTATGCACTATTGATCTTGTTGTTACAGTGTCTAGATCATACCTGCACTTCTGTGTCCTCCGACGTTCCCTGCTGTAGGTGGTTGAGGGTACAGTTAGTGTGCAGTTATTAGTTGAGCAAAGGAAACGTCATTGGTAAAAACGCTTTTCGTCTGCATGGAAAGCTATTTTTAAAACAGAACGATAGAATCGTATGCCCTGGGTTTAGATAACCATTTCCAATTTATTTCAAGACAAAATTAAATAAGTCTTATTTTGTAATGGCAGATTCTGTGGGAGAAAAGTAAATGTATTGAAACATTAATTAATTATCGATAATAAATCGTTTGAAATTTAATTGTCATCCTCTGAAAAACACAGGCACACCACAGATCATTTTATACTAAATACAGGTGGTGAATGGGGCATATTAAATGGCCCTCGTAGAGGTGTGCATGAGTAATAAACATACAGTTTTCCATCCCTTTATCAACTCATCGATCACTTGATAGAAATTTTTGGGAGCCTATGGATATTTGGAACACTCACAGAATGGGTAGGTGTTACATAGATCCATTACGATCCAGATGGAGACTCTGGGATTGCACATAGCGACCAATAATATACTAGATGTTCCTGCATATACTAATAATATGCAATAATATACACAATAATATACTAGATGTTCCTGCATAGACCAATAATATACTAGACGTTGTGTCACGAGGTGGCTATGCAGTGTCTGCAAAGGACGTGGCCATCCGCCAAGCGTAAGACACCATATTCGATATGGCATCGATATTACTGTTTATGGGCAAAGAGCCACCGATTATTTCTCTGTGGGGGTTGTGGGGGTCTGGTGCCCGTGTCATGGCCCTGGCACTGCAGCTGTCTGTGTGCCCAGTTCCTCATGTCGTGTGTCACAATGCCCTCCTCCTCCTAAATTGTATCGTTCTGAGACAAATTCGGAAGGGTAGGAGCAGCCGCAGGTACTGGTCAATCATCTAACGACTTTTCTGGACGTATTATGAAAACACCTTCCTGAGCTCCCCCCCGTCCGGACCCCCTCTTCCGGGGCCCCCACCTACGCTCCCTGCACAGGGCCACCATGAGCCTAGAGCCGGCCCTGCTCATAAGCATTGAGGGTGTGATAACAAAATCGCACGACAAAGTGTCGTCTGTGGCTATCGGCATATGAATTGTACATATCCATTACGTACTCCTCACCCTCCTTCCGTTCCACCAATGTCTTTACTATCTTATCGATCCCTGCTCGCTCATCCTTGCTCAACCTGTTTATTCTAGTGGAATCTTTCTTTCGGGTCTCAGGGTTGCCTAATACTGCTGCTTGCGTTGCGTTGAGTACAAGGGGTTCGGCCGGCGCGAAGGCCATGAGGACCGAGGCCCTGGCACTATTCTCATCTGTGCTTGGGGGCTGCGGGTGCTGTACTAAGGGTTGGGAAGGGGCGTATGGAGGGGGCACGAAGATGATTGGAGGACCTAGTAATAGATCATCGTTCGCTCGCTGTTTCGAGGGTAACTCGGGGTAGAGTGTAGAGGGTGTTCTAACGGGACACTGGCTCTATGTTTCGGACTCTTGCTTCTGCTTGGCTTCCTCTCTCTCCTTTATCTCTTCCTCTAACTTTCTGGCAGCTAGGTGAGCTGCTTTTCGTAGCTCTTTCTCTAATCTGACTTTGTTTCTCTTTTTCCGTTGTTTTGCTTCTTTGCGCCACATGCCAAGACTATCAAGCATAGTGGGCATTGTCTTAATCTTATGAAGGGCTGTTTCCAGCACGTTCATTTTATCGTCATCGAAGGATCCTATTAGTGACCACTGACTTTCCTGATCCTTTTTCGTATATTTGTGCCATAGCTTGCTATAGGCTATAGCGACGAGTCCATACTTCATGAACATGTCCTTATTAGGGGTGCCTTCCAGTGGAGCTGGATGGTTCACCTCTAATAAGCGGTCCGGGCTGAACCAACTACCAATCAGTGGGGAGAAGATAGGCATGACAGATTACAACGGGGGACAAAGGTCCGCGCTACCTAGCCTTCACTACTTGCAAAGACTAGACAGAATATTTCTATTCTACGTTATTTGCAAACAGAGAATATCTCAAAGAACCAACTTCGAACAATCAATGTTCGGACAATCAATCAATCAGTGGGGAGAAAAATAGGCACGACAGATTACAACGGGGGACAAAAGTCCGCGTTACCTACCCTTCACTATCTGCAAAGGAAGAGAGAATATTTTTATTCTTCCCCGTTTGCAGGCAGAGAATATCTCAAAAGAAAAACAATCGAAGAGTAATACTAGTATTTTCCAAACAATCAAACAATCGTTTTGCAATTTGTCGTGTTACACGACCTTACCCGGACCGCATGGACAGTTTCTCGTCTTCCGCTTCCAGCGCCCGATCTTCCTCTATTCTCCGTAACTGTCGCGGCACTCCTGATGGTTCCCAGTCAGGACCGTAGATCACTCGAGAGAGGTCTGCTTGGAACCGGTGAAGTTCGGATGATCGGCTGCCAGACGAGGGTCTATCGGGCAGGTGCACTTCCCGATCGTTGCAGTCGTTCACTCTGTCGTCAGGACCTCTCCCACTGGATCCACGTGTCGCTGATGGGCCCCACGTTTGGGACGCCAATTGTTAAAAGGTAGGGCCGATTTCGACCAAGTACCTTTAAGTATTGCCCGGCGTTAGCTGCCTCTCATACCACTCGAAATTATCAAACAAAGAGGCAGGCGCTGGAGACTGGAAGGCAGGAAACAGGAGTTTATTCCGACGGAGCAGAACACATCAAATCAGACAACAGGGTATCTTCTCGAGGTGCTCTTACCGCATCTCTGAGGCCTGGCCTCTTATACAAGGGTTTATGGTCTTTATTACAGTGGCACATTCCTGCAAACACTTTGAAGTACGGAAAGACATCCTTGGAATCCCCGCTCCACACCAGTTCCCATACACAGTTACAGTAGAAGTCCCCACCTCGATCTCAGTAGGTGATGACTGTCGCGCAGCTGGACATTCCGCCGGTTCCCGAAATGTGTGCGGTTGATCGGATCTCATGGGGTGGCGGCTTTTGATCAGATGTAGATCCTTTGAAATGAGAAGCTTCCTACTGTATGGGGCAATAAACTGCATCCGCAGGGCCAGGTGGCGGCCTGGGAACGAGCAGGACAATCGGGTGCAGAGGAAAGGGGGGGTCATCAAAAGGATGTATGATCATGAAAGGGATGGAGGGAGGTGTTGGCTGGGTACGGGGTGTGGATCCGAGGCAGGGTCGCGCTGAAAGGGAGGTTTATGGCCCAGGCATGTGAGAGCGGGGGCTGTCAGCGTGCAGGGGGGATGTTTGCGAGGTTTAGAGGGAGAGAGAGACGCGCTGGCTATCGGCAGTGGGCAGAGAGGCCATGGCATTCAAAATGGCTGCTACTTACGCGCACATATGAGCCTGAAAAGGGACAAGATGGCGCCAATAATGTTGATGTCGCAAACTAGATTTTAACAGGTTATGTACACCGGGGTAGGCATATCTTAGAAGCACCAGTTGAGTACGTTTAGTCATCTTTTATCATTGTATGTATTTTATCCATTTTAAGTATCTTATGGCTTAGAAACCATATAAATGCTTTTACAGTATTATTTCATAATACTCTTTTTACTGTATGCACTTTACTTTATGACAAGTATTGCGATTGTAGCAATTCACTTCTCTTGCATGAGAAAGAAGACTGCTCAAAAAATAACCTTTTATTGAAAACGCCCGTCTTTCTATTTCTCTGCACTTCTGGTGAAACTAAGCATGCACGATTGCGACTCTGGAGATACATTCCATATTCTTGGGGAACAAAGTTGTCATGTTATATGGTTGTCAGAAACTAATCCCTTCTTGTTTATTCGAGAAAGTTTCTAGTGACCTCTGAGCTAGCTGGCATTCATAAATTAAGTCTAACATATTCAATAGAGACCTAGTCGACTTCAGTCCTACGTCTAAACTACTGTTTATGTTATTCCAATGCGCATAGCCTATTGGGAATATAGGAACTACACTACAGGAAGAGAGGCTGGAAATTCCAAACACCTCTGGCGGTGGAAACTAACGGAATCTTCTCCTACTTCAAAGATGGCACCATGTATAAATAGTGGACTCTCAGACCCAACACTTCAGTTCACCCCTGAATTTGTGGAAGACTCAGAAGGACTGCTGTGCTGCTTTGCTGCAAGAAGGGCTGCAACTTTGCTGCCCTGCTTTGCTGCTGCCCTGCTGCCTGAGTGGAAATGACAGGGCCTTCATCTTGAACCCAGGACCACCAGAGTGACTGCAAGGGCTAGTTAAGTGGCCTGATCAGAGCCTCAGGGACAGAAAAGCTCCAACCACCTTGAAACCACCACCAAGTCTCTGACTGCTCTGAGTCTTGCCCGCCAAATGGTGCCACCCAAGTGTCGTACCCTTGGAAGTGAACCTGAATGTGATCTGCCAGCTCAACTGTAGTCTCTTTGGAAGAACTGACACAGTGCGATGCACCTCCTCACAGCTCAGCATCGGATTCAAACATCTCCAACGCAGGATCTCGCATTCAAGCTAGAAGATCTTCTGAACCACTGTTGCGTCTTGCATCCTTGATGCAGGACTTTGCATCACAACCCTTCATTGATGGAATCCTTGAGGATGATGCAGAACCTCCCATAGCAAGCCTCGTCAACAGCTACATCGGACTCGCTGCTCCATGATGCATCTGCAATACAGGATCTTGCAATGTTCTTCAGCCAAGATTTGGGGTACTTTCTTCAGCGAGCCTAACCTGGTCCCTGTATCCAGCTAGCGTTATATATAGTGGTCGTCATGAACTTGTTACTTTGTTCCTGTCTGATCCGACCAGATAACCACAGTTGGTGCTTTGTGCTTTTAGGCACCATTACTTTTCAAAAACATGTTTATTGCATATCTCTGGTGCTACTAATTAGATTTTTGTCCTATTGGTGTTATTTATGAAATGTACTCTATTCTTCTAAATTGGATTGGGAGTTTTCGTGTGCTGTGTTTTCACATTTTGCTCTTTTTAGTGTTGTATAAATACTTTACCCATTGCCTTTAAGTTAAGACTGATTGCTTTTGTGCCAATTTAGTAGATGGTTAGGCCAAGGTTAATTTAGGGTTACTTGTGACTTCGCCCTGACAAGTTGCTGCTTGAGTAGGATCCCCCGTCAGCTAGTAACCCAATGTCCTATTCCGCACATATTTACTTATATCTCATAATGTTTTCTTGGAGTGCTTGGAAACAGCACTCTGCGTAAAAGTGTACCTATCAGTCTTCATCTTTTCCAGTAACTGTCGGTCCTAGTGGCGACAATGGCGTGTAAAAGTAATATCTTGCTTGTGGTTCCCTGTCCTTGAGCATGTGTGATTCATCTGTGTTACATGTTATGGTTCCCACTGCTTACCTGTGAATATGTGACCTTGCTATTTTTCCCATTTTTTTCTGGTTAGATCCTTTCTGTTTAGGCTCTCCTGTCTTTAGTATTGTATATTTGTTACAGAGTAGCTGTGGGTTGTCATTTACATTTTGGACTAGTCTCTCAAATTGAATCAGCAGGCAGGTGGCAATCATGTTTGTGTCACTAGACATAGCCTATTTTCTCGCTTGCATCTGGCTGAATCTCTCATTCTTTCTGTATATAAAATCTTTTTTATGTGTTTGAATGTTTTCCACTCACCTGTGTCAAAAATATGGCAAATCTTAATGTACCTTAAGTCGTGTACTGGTTGAAGGTCTTTCTGTCCATTCCTTGAAGCAGCCCCCCCACCCACCCCCTAGCACCTTGAGACCCTCACAGGTATGTAGTGCGCTTTACAAATGCTATGATTGATTGATTGAAAGAAATCCAGATTCACAAATATGTGTGTGAAGGGAGAAGAAAAGCAGGTCAAGTAATATCCCCTTCCTGTTTGGTTCCGTACTGATAAGGTCACTCCTGTGATAGGGGACTTTGACTTGTTGGCAGGTCTGTCTTTCGGTGCCAGTCAAAGTATTTCCCATAAAGGTCATTTTGGTGGAGTGTTGTCTAAGGAGCATCAACCCTTCTTCATCTGAACTCTGGACTATTACAGGACGTTTCAGAGTAGCGTTGCTCTATATTAATGAAAGATATTTGTGATTCCAAGCACCCCACCATCCCCATCTGATTGGATTACAAACTACATTCACTGAGATCTATGGCTTTTTTTCCGTTTCAATGAAGTTCGAACATGTCTTTTGAATCTGTGTCAAGAACTTGTATTCAATTGCAGTGGGAAAACCTAGAAAACAAACATGAGTTTGGTCAATAAATATTATCATTTTAATAATAGCTAGATATTCTACCCAGGACAGTCACTGATTATGCCAGCTCAAGAGATTTTTGCAAATCTCTTGAATGAGTAATGGCAGATTGGGTCTGGGATGCTAAAGGTCAACTGTATTCTGGAATGGGGGCTTGAGCTCAATTTGACTGACAGATATTAATGGAGCATGATCAGTCTTACACCTTTATATTTAATTCCAATACTGAAATTTGTTCATTTTTAACTTAAATACCAGACCTCACAAAAAGGGTATAGCTGGCTTGCAGGGATTATTCTGGGTTTGACAAGGTCACTAACATCATATCCAAAGAGAGAGAGTTGGAATTCATCAACACCTAACTTTCACCCTGTGATAGCCTTAATTATGCAACGTTTCTGTGTTAGTGGCTCTAGGTTTAGTACACATAAGAGAGAGAATAGTGTGCAGCCCTGCTGAGTCCCTCTTTCTATGGAAACATTAGGTATATCTAGTCTCGTCCCAGCTTATTAGGTATATCTTTTGATGAAGTGTATCTCCTTCTTTGTGTTTTCTGTGACTTGTCTCCTATCAATGAATTATGCCTGATTTGTTAAAGTAGCTTAGGCATGCATCTATTTACTGTAGTGGCTAAGACCTTCAGCAGTAATTTTTGTGTCAATGTTCAGAAGAGAGACAGGGTGGTACGAACGACACTCCTAGGGATCTTTTGTAGGCTTCAGTATGACTGAGAATCAGGCTTGTTTCCTAGAGGGATTAACTACTGCCTTCTCCGATATGTCATTGTACAATTTAGTAAAGGCACCAAGCAAGCCTGGTCAACTAACATTATAATAATAATAATCAGCATGAGTCACAGCCATAAAAGAAACAACATTAAAAAGAATAAAAACATCGACAACAGGATCAATTGTTAGCATCATAATGCCAATGTGCAAGAATCCCAAATTAACAATGTAAACATTAATCACTTCCACCATCAAATGAGAATCCAGATACAGTTCCGATACACCCACCGATCTTATTGTTGACATAGCAAAGAACCCATGATTAAAATCCTGGGTCAGTTCGTTATGGCCAACTTATCATATCGAGTGTGTGAAATCGCCTATCACCACACCTTTTTAGTCTCCTCTAGAATGTTTAGACTTGAGTGCAGCTCTTAAAAAGTTAACAGCACAAAATGGCATATGGGCATTAGGCAGAAGCTGTAGATACAGTAAAGCTACACGGGAATGCCTCAATCTAATTTCTTATAAAAGTGGTTTAAGAAACAGTCGCCTAGGGTACGTAAAATATTTGCATAAAAAACAAAATGTAACTAACATTATAGAAGGCAGGAGGAACGCAGTGTGCCCCTGGGGCTTTATGTAGGTGTAGCAACTTAATAGGTTTGACAATCCCATCTGGCGAAATAAGCTTTTCAAAATCCTCTCTTTCGTCCCCAGAAATCTTTTTAAAGTCCTTAGGGAGGAGACTGAATTAGCCAAACACTCAGTGAGAAGGTTTGTTACACTGAGCTTGGGCCAGCAGATGCAACCATATTTACCCTATGTTTTGACGAGATTTCGTCTGAACATGATTCCCTGGTTACTGGCTTTCCCCAAAGGTTACTCAAAACCTGATTTATTAAAACCCTGCCCTTGTGACAGTTTCTCGGAGCAGGATACCCTCCACCCAATGTTCTGCTGCGCCTGTTACGATCTTTTGTTTGTCAATCCGTTCAAGTGAGGCCAGCCTTGCTCTATCTTCAAATGCTAGCCTCACCCAGGGATTGCTTCGGGGTCGCACGTTTTTTACTTGGGGCCATTAGACACAGGAATAGCTGCCGTTGCAGTAGCCATCCTGTGGTCCCAGACAGTGTAAATATGTTCTCCTAAACCATGCAATGTCATTTTAACAATATAATATTGATGGTCTTGGTGCACTGTTTTAGCATTGTTGCACTTTATATCATCTACCTTTTACAGGTTTTTAAAGTGTCCATTGTTATAGTCATGCTGGATGCTTTTTAACATATAATGTATTTTGATGAAATGTGTATTTTATAAAAAACTGTTTGCTTTTATGGCTCTTGGCTGCCGAATAAAGTACTTTTGACTTGACTTGACTTAATTGCCCTGTAGGTTCCCCAGCATGCAGTCTTGCGTCCTATTGTTCTCAGCTTATCTCAGTATTCAGTGGGTTGAAAACTGCCTGCTTGTCTACTATTATGTGGTAGCACTCTCCCTTCTCTATGTCCTCTTTCATATCATTTTTAAGTTCTATGAGTCTAGGTTGGCCGTGCATAACTAAAACTATCCACTATATCTATTTTAAATATGTTTCTTTCAGTTTTATTTCTAGTATTTTCAGTTCTTCTAGTATGATCTTTCTTTGGTTCTCTCTGATAGTACCTAATCTGTTTGATTCAGCTATGCATGTTCCTCGAATCACAGTCTTAAGTAGGTCTCTAACGTGTTGAGGCTGCATTCCTGTTTGTCATTTACAAGAAGGTTTTCTTTATGTACCTTCAGCAGTGCCTCATTTAGGATCTCCAGCCTAAGATACTTTGTCCCATCCAAGTGGCATCACAACCTGGGGGCATGGCCTGATCCTGTGATAGCCCTATGATCCAGCTCCTCTAAATAAAACATGATCTACCTCTTTTTAAAAAATCAGAGTGTGGTCTATTTGGAGCTTATTTATCCTGACATGTTATGTGTGCTTTTAATAAAGTGTATAATTGGTCTCTCTTGTTTTTTCCATCTCCATGCACATATGGTTCCAAGTTTAATCACCAATTTATACCCTGTCTTCAACAGTGTGGCTGTGCCTCCATACCTTTGAAACATTTTATCCTACTTGTTATCCATCACCAAATTCAAATCTCACCCTGATACCACGAGGACGTTTGCTAAGTTCTGTACTTTTTAGAGTGTGTGACACAGGAAATGTTCTTGGCCCTGAGTTAGCATATATGCTGCTGGTAGTGAAACATATTTCCAATTCAGCATCCCATTCAGCAGCACCCACCATCTAGATCTAGAGTTTGGCCAGTGGTAATCCATTCATCAGGGTAACGGAAGACATTATGTTCTCCACCCTGATGGTTACCATTAGATAAATTCATCCACAGGCCCCGTGTGATCTCTGTATCTTGACAGGAATTGCTGTCATGGTGATTCCTCTCATGGGACAAAAACTTCCAGTCCATCACTGCCAGGTTTTACCTGGTAGTGATGCACAGAAATAAAAGGAAATCACACAGTTCATCCTAATTGGGAAGGGCAGTGTAATGCCCATTCTCTGACACGCCCTATTCTGTCAGTCTGTTGGAGGAAGCTTTCCATTGATGGAGCCAATGGGGGCTCTCTGGATGGAAAGTTGACAATCCCCTGACCTTAAAAAGGCCAGGGCAGACCGTAATTTTGTCAGACAGGGTACTCCATTGTGTTTGTAATTGAGTAGTCTATCCACCAAACTATATATCACTCTCTAAGTCTATATCAATGATCGATAAGTAAATGTGCAGGGCAATCAAACTCTCCACATCCCCAGTTTTATTATTATTCAAAGCACAGTATTGCACGGGTGAAAAGAAGCATCTCATTCACTATGTGTCTTTAGACTACATTTAGGTTTCACAGAGAAAACAGGTAGTCTCCCCTGGATGTCTTAGTATCCGTAGCATCATTAGCCTCTTGCTAGATGAGTTGGGCCCTCTGACATTTAAAAGCACCCATTTAATGACTGTTCTATGGACAAACCTAGGCGTAAAACTCTCTTTGTCATCCCTAAGTAAAATGTACCCCCTACAGTATGCAGTGGTAGTGCCCAGGGTTAAACTTTTCCTTGCTCATGTGTACGTGAGTGCAGATGCCCCCTTCCGCTTCTCTCTCCACCCTATTTGCCACTACCAAAACATTTAATCTATCACCTTCTGTCTAATCCACTGGTCCACATTGCCCCCTTTTGGAAATGTCCTCCTTCCCAGCCTAGGTGTTCTCCTCTGCATTTCTTCTCTTGACCCCTCCACTCCAGCTTACAAATACTGCTTTGTTTACCATCACATTTATGATCTGAATATTGTCATATGTCTACTAGGACTCGCTTTCTTAGTTCTCGTTGTCTTCGCAATCAGATGCAAATCATGCAGAGTTAGACTCTACATTGGGGGGGGCTTGCATTGCCTAGTTGATCGATGACTTCTGTGTATACCATTGTTGTTGTCCTGGTTCCTCTTCTTTTGTCCCCCTACAATGTGCCATTATTCAGTTAAATGCTGATGGAAATCTCATCTCTGTTTCCAGTTTGTGTCAGACAGCTCACCATGTATGCTCATCTGTCGGTTACAGTATGGATTTGCCTGTGCATGCGACCCTGTTGCCACTGGCAAGTCTATCCCTGTCACTGGAAAATGAGGTGGAAAGATGGCCATGGCAATGGGATACTCAATGCTTGTAAAGAAAGCATATAACCAGATGGAATAATTTTCAGTGTTTTATGGTGATTTGAGGAGAGGTCCTTGTAGAAGAGTATTTACTGTCCCTCAATGGTGAAGTGTGTGGAGTGCCTTGCTGAATCCGTAATTGTCTCTTTTTGTAGGTACATATGGACTCTAAAGAGGCTATAAGTTAGTTTAGGGACTCCAGCAGCATAATCTGGCCTATTATAGGTCCTGTCAAGTTTGCTCAGATGAGGATCTTTAGATCAGAGGAAAGCTTAAAATAGTCTCTGCATGTCTTCCTTTAAGTTGCCCGTCTCCTCCTCTCTGGGTGCCTCCCTGTTCCATACATATCTCTGCTGGAACAATGTTTTAATTCATGTATAATAATCTGGAGGTGTATGTTTAGCTCCTGCAATGCCAGGACGTCCTGCCTCAGAAACTTCACTTGCTCTGACCTGTTATCATCTGTTTCTTCGAGGAAAAATAGTCATCTCGCCCAGACTGCTCAAATCTCTTTTTATTTATTTTGTCTCGTGTTGGAGTTTTTCGCAAAATTAGGCAACATTGTTTCTTAACTCCTGTAAGAGGTCCTCCAGGAATCTATTGGTAAAGGGGCTTTCAAATTCAACTTTTCATGAGGCGGAAGGGGACAGCAAAGAGGATCCTGGGTTTCTTGATCTTTGTTGTGGGTCTATTGTACAGCATATCTTTCAGCGACTCATATTTCTTCGTCTTTGAGGAAGCCATGATGCTTGCAGATCTTTCTCTGCAGTGAGTTTGCAGGGGTGGCCTTCATAGGTTCTAGTTGCCCAAGGGCCTTGGGTATGTCTGCTCTCTAAAGACACTGTAAATTGTGTTACATACCATTTGAATCAGCTTACCAACTTACTCAGCAACTTAACTCTAAGATCAATATCTTCTTTTGCCCAAATCCCTTCTCTATCCCTCTCTTTAATGTCCATACCTCCCTGCTTACCGATTGTGTTCTTTGCAAGTGTGTACCCTTGCACAAGATTGTCTAAAAATAAAGTGCTCTAACTCCTCTGATGTCAACTTACACAACATGGAACAATTATATAAATGAAAATAAAAAATGTTCTAAAAACCTTACTTCACACAGTTAATTTTAAAGTAGGTAGTTCTCTAGAACCGATTGAATGGAGAGGGCAACGAGATAATCCATTTAACAAATATTCCATGGATACCTGAAGCCTCAAAAAGCAAATACTACTGCAGGCTCACTAAACGTCAAGAACCACCTTTTCAGTCTTTGGCTGACAGGTAGTAGCAAAGACAACAGCAAACACTAAAAAGGCCCCCAATAAATATATTGTCAAGACAGTATTATATTTTGGATAAAAAAGATATCAGATCACAATTAAAGGTTCAGTACTGTGGTGACAATATTTGTCTTTAGCTTCACGATCAGTTCCATTCATTATAAACCGTCCATGCATTAGCATTATCTTAAGGTGAAAGTCTAAACTTACTTGGAGTGTCACGCAAGTGCCCTGTAAAGAATAAAGTGTCACACAATACATAAGCTACCAAGACTATATTATATTTGGAATCAAACATTAAAATTAAAGGTTGAATAGGTTTGCAAAATGTTTGTATTTAGGTTCACAATAAATTCATTCTCCATTCACCTTCGAGGAACTAACATTGAAGGTGCAAGTCTAAATTAACTTGCAGTGTAGTGCAGGTGTGGTGTATGGTCTGCAGATGGGAAACATCCTTTACAACGCGGTGATTACACTGGGATGCAGTTAGAACGCAGCTGTTACTGTATGTAGACTGCGATGTTACATACCGCAATCATTTTGATCACGTTGTAACATCACATATTCCTGCAGAGACAAGTCAGGACTCTGTGTATGCCATCTTTCTGGACAGACATTTTGCAAACGTCTTATGGCCTGATTTAGAGTTTGGCAGATGGGTTACTTCATCACACACATCAGGGATATCCTGTCATATTGCACATCCATTATATGCCATGGCATTTGTAATAAGGCGAACGGGATATCCGTCTTCCCAACTCTCGGTAAGGCCTTAACTGTCTTTGATGGGTGCAATCATGCACATCGGTTTTTGGCCTGACTGTTTTGACTAGGACACATGCAGTCAGCATCCTCGTCTGAAGCGGCCATGTTGGTGGTTGCTGGTGGGGCAATGTGCTCGATGAGCTGACACTCTTACAGCCATGGTCCTTTATAAGGGGTTCCCATATCAGTGCACTAGCTATTTTAAATGCTATTTTTTATACTCGTGGAATGTCATTTCTTTCCACCAAGGTTAATTTGTTGTAAAAGGGCTGGGTTTATAAAAGGTCATTTTGATGATGGTGATGGTGGAATCATGTATATACATTGCCACATGTTCTGAAAAAAGCAACGTAATTTAATTTTCTCTTGTGCTCAGGCAGATCATAACTGGTTATAAGTATTAGCATTCTTATAGTACTCAATGACAATATTAAAACATAATTGTTCGAATTACAAAGGAACATGCAGCTCTAAAATCAATCGGAATGCATTGCTCATTTGCTTTCACATGTCTTGTACACACAGCCTTTGGGAACAGCAATAATTAAAAAAATCAAAGCAAACTCTAGTGATTATTCAACAAATATGTTTTCACTTCATGCTGTTTCTTAGTTTTCTTCTTCCATATTTCGTGTGGATTACGTCCTTTTTCGCAGAAGTTCTTCCCACTGTCGTCTCGCATGATTTTTCAATGTTTTTATCCACTATTCATGCTTGAATTACAGCTTTGAAAATAAAAAAGGACAGGTCGTTTTATTGTCATCTTTTGCAGATTGGTGAACTCAAACTATTTCACATTTAATATAGAAATATTTTAAGTGCAGTTTCAGACTTCTTTTTTTTTAAAACAAATGTTATTGATAGATCACGTTGAAATCGCAGAGCTCTGTTCCCCAGAGGCAACTGCCAAAGCATTTGAACATACATAGCGCATTGCAATCCATCATGTCTTTTACATCAAATATAAATAGGAAAAGAATGCAATTAACCACCTTCCCTCCCGCCCCACCCCCCCCCAACTCCCTTCCCACCCCCAGCCCTCCCGGATCCCCCCCCCACCCCCGGCACGGTTCCATTTAATGTCAACAGTTTGTGTACACGCATCAACTGGCACAGCATGCTCAAGCATCCAGTACTGGGTCCTGTTCCGGCGGGGGCTCAAGCCAGATACCCCTAAAATCTGCCCAACGTCTCCAGATTTTATAATGTTTCCGAGGACAGCCCCGGGCAAGAAATATGGGCTTCTCCATCCCCATACAGAAATCAAGCCCCCTCTTCCACGCCACTAACGTCGGGGCCCTCGGATCCTTCCATGCCTTTGCTATATCTCTTTCGGCAATCGTGAGGCCCAGTAACAGCAAATGCCTCTTGTGGCGGTTACCCCCCACTCCATCCAGCACATGTAATAGTCCCAGGCGCAGCGTGCGAGGAAGCACCCAGCCCAGGGCCTCATCCAAACCATTCCAGAACCTGTCTAAATCGCTACAACTCCACACTGTGTGAAGGAATGTACCCTCCTCACATCCACACCTAATACAAATTGGGGACGCAATGAGGCCCGCCTGCCACAGCCTCCGTTGAGTGAAATACACCCTGTGCAAGTATTTAAACTGAATCAATCTCAGGCGGACGGAGATGGCCGCTCCTCTGGGGCCTGCCAGCGCCTCATTCCAGTCTTCCTCCTCTAACTCCCCCACATCAGCCTCCCAGTTTCCTTTAAGTTTCTGCAGATCGGAAGAGCAGTGTATAATCAGGGATTGGTATATTCGTGATATTTTTTTGGTCTCAATGTCCCCCATAAACACCCGAGCCTCCAGCGGACTAAATTCGGGGAGTGATGTCAACCCCTCTATATAGGGGGTAATTGCATGTCGGAGTTGTAAATATCGGAAGAACTGAGCGCGTGGGATATGGTATTCAGCACTCAAGTCCTGAAACGACTTAAGCGACGTCCCTGCCATGACATCTCCCAGTCTAGAGATCCCAATAGCATCCCACTCCGCAAAGCCCTGAAGGGCTGCCAGGTCAGGGAGGCGGCCGTTTCGCCAGAGAGGAGTTTCTTCCGTCAAGGTCTGCCACCAACCCATTCGCCGTAGGGCTTGCCGCCAAACATCAAATACCACCTGCGTCACTGACGGCAGTGCCTTACACCTCTGTGTTGCATATAACAATGTGTGGAGCGTGTGGGGCTCCATAAGGGACCGCTCCAACCCAATAGGCCGGGTCCCTCCTGTCTCCATACCACCATTCATTCAATACAAGAAGATGCGAGGCCTGATAGTACGAGCGAACATCAGAAGTTGCCAAACCCCCACTAAATGTCGATCTGAAGCATGTGCGAAGTGCTACCCGGATCGCGCCATCCACCCATAGGAATTGTCCCAGCGTTGTCTACTTGCTTAAACCAAGAGGCCGAGATAGGGTAGGGATGATTTTGCAGCTGATAAAGTAGTCTAGGCAGAGCCACCATTTTAAAGATGGCCGACCTACCATAGATCGTCAGTGGCATGCGAGTCCACACTTTGATGTCAGCCCGGGTGCGCTCCCACACCGCCATTGCGCTCCCAGGATACAGCGGGGATCTCCGACATGAACACACCAAGGAATTTAATGCCACCTACTGCGATTTGAAGGGCCGATGCCCAGTCACCAACTGCCGGACCATCACCCAGTACCCAAAGGGTAGATTTACGCCGATTGACATACAGGCCCGACGTCTCGCCAAAAATTTGCAGGATACGCATCAGTTTCAGACTTCTTAAATAATTCGAATGTTGTACACTGGATTTTGTCTATAACTAGAGAAAGAAAATCTAGGGGGCTCAATTATGAAAAGTGTTGCATCGCTGCGTGAAAACAGCGATGCAACACTTTTCACTGCGCCCTCCCTGCGACACCAATGTTGCGTCATATTTACTGTATGACACATCATGTCGCAAGGAGTTACAGATACGTCAGTATTTCTGATGTATCTGTAGGCGCAAAAATTACGCATTGCTGGAGTGTGCCTCAAAAGTGGCGCAACTTCAGCAATGGGTCATTACACATGGGCAAGTCCCATGTTGATAGTGCCTGCGTCAGTCTTACGACTGCCATGAGGCAGGCGTAAGATATTGACGCATTAGCATCCAAGAAATGGCAAAGTGAAATCTTATAGCTTTCACTGCGTCACTTCTACAACCCTTTCTTGCATCAATGCGCCCCCTTGCATACATTATAAATGGCGCAGGTATAATGTGGCGCAGGGGTTTACGAAGTGACGCATCTACCTAGATGTGTCACTTTGTAAATATGGCACAACAAGGCACATTTTTACGCCACTGGTGCATCACAAAAAGTGACGCACTGGCGGCGCAAAAGTGACTCAAGGACTCATAAATAAGCCCCTAGGTCTCTTCATTTCAGTGAAAGATATGCCTGTGTGATCTGTGCATACTGATACATTGCTATTTAAGCAAAGAGGTTGTTGCTGAATGCAAGTAAGAGGGAGATTTGCTGAGATTTTACGTTGTTTTTGTGTCATAAAAGTGACGCAAATCAGCGCAAAATCTTTTTTCTCAATTTATTTTGTAGTCCTAAACTTTTTTAGTGCTGAAATAACAGGAAAGTAATGTAAAGCAGTACATAGTGCAGCTTTACATTACTAAGCGCCAAAGGGTGTACCATGGGTGGACCATAGGTGTACCATGTGACCACCCTAGGTTTCTCAGCTAAACCGAATTTACTAAGCGAAGTAAACAGGGTTTAGTGTGAGAAAACTGCGCCCTTTTAAAGTAGGTGCAAGGCAGGAGAAATGCTTTCATTTCTCCTTAAATGTCCAACCTTGCATGTGTGCTGCACTGTACAGCACACGTACACAGTGGGAAAATTGTTAAAGTGAGGCTGTGCATAGTATTTTGCACTGGAAGGGGTCCCTTCCAGTACTAAACCTATGCTTGATTCATGGAGACACCCGTGCACCATGGTGCTAATGTGTCTTTGTGGCGCATGGCAGCTGATTTCAGAGCCGACGCTCAATAGGGCACTCTCCATGGGCCTCATTTATGAAAAGTGACGCATCGCTGCGTGAAAACAGCGATGCATCCCTTTTCATTGCGCCCTCCTTGCGACACCAATGATGCGTCATATTTACAGTATGACGCATCATGTCGAAGGAGTTACAGATACGTCAGTATTTCTGACGTATCTGTAGGCGCAAAAGTGACGCATTGCTGCAGTGTGTCACAAAAGTGACGCAACTCCAGCAATGTGTCCTTTCACATGGGGCAAGCCCCATGTTAAAGGGCCTGCGTCAGTCTTACGCCTGCTGTTAGGCAGGCGTAAGATTTTGACGCATTTGAGTCCTAGAAGTGGCGCAGTGAAATCGCATAGATATCACTGCGTCACTTCCATGACCCTTTCTTGCGTCAATACGCCCCCCCTTGCATACATTATACCTGACGCAGGTATAACGTGGCACAGGGGTTTACAAAGTGACGCATCTACCTAGATGCGTCACTTTGTAAATATGGCGCAACAAGGCGCATTTTTTACGCCACTGGTGCGTCACAAAAAGTGACGCACCGGCGGCTTAAAAGTGACGCACAGCCTCATAAATGAGGCCCCACCTCTTTCCTTTTCACGCAGCATTTGCCGCTGCTGCAGTGCGGTACGTGAAAAAATGGTAAATCTCCCCCTTTATGAACTTTCCATTGTGGTATGGACTATGTGATCACTCGCTCATGTTCAACTCATTTTCACTTTAAAGCGTTATTGTTCGGTGTCCCATCACGACACAGCACCTTATTTAGGAGCAGAGAGAGGCAATAACTGGTCTTCCAACTTCTACTATGAAAACACAGAAGTCCAAATGTCCTTCGTCTGGACATTGCCTCTCAAGGTGGTTTCCTGAGGTCTTGAATGTCATGAAGATCCTTTTTGGCAGACCTGAGACAAATGTACATGGCCCTGGATGGGCAACAGACTTCATTGAAACCATGGTAGTCTTAGAAAGAAATGCTCCCTGTGAGTTTCAAACATTTGTGAGGTTGTCCTGATAATGGACCCCCACATTTGTGCGGTGGTCCTGGTAACGGCCCCCCAATTTGGCGGTATATTTTCAAAGGAACCGCCACTTTGGATGTTCATGTCTAGGACGCATGTAAGTAACAACTGTTCCGCCATTCCATCATGCAGCTGCCGCCATGTTCTTTCCCCTTGAAGTTGGGCCGTCATGCAGGCGAGAGCCATTTCAGATAAAAATTGTGCACAGCAACAGTTGGCAAGTTTGCATTTACAGCTCACACAACAACAGTTAGTCGGCCTTGCTGCCAATCTTGAAATGAGCCATTAACCAGTTTTATTGAAAGACAAATTGACACTAACACAATACACATGAACCTAAAACATCCAAACATTGTAGGTTGCATAATCATAAGTGTGACCAGTCTTAAAATAAGTAGGACGCCAGATATTTGTGATGGAGAGGAGTACTAAACCAGTCTCGAAAATACATCAGAGTACTTGTTGCCCTGTTGAGCCCACAAGTTCAAAACTTACTGCAAAACTTTTTTTTCTTGCGGGAAACTTTTCCCAAAATAGCATTTTTGCAAGAGCTTCAATAAAAGTTATTGTATTCTCTATTAATCCCACCCCCACAAAAAGCTGTACTTTTTTTTACCTTTGCAAACTACTTTAGCCTTCATTATGGCTTTCGCTCCTGATTGGATAACACATGGCTGGACATCACAATATATTGGGGTGCGGTTATCCTGCATCATCATGAGATGTCCCCTATGAAATGGGCAATTACTGTTGAAATCTGTGCTTCGGCATGGATTTCCACACGAAATTTCCACATATAGGGACATTTTACGAGTACATTTTCCCAAGTGAAATGTGTCCTTAGAAAACCCTGGTTGTCTTGGGTGTCTGGCTGTACTGCCTATGGGGGTTTGTGCGATGATAGGTAGTTGCCTAGGGACTCCCACATATTTGACTGCCTGTGTGTTTTTGTCGTTTATCAGTGTTTCGATTATGTTCCAGAACTTTCTAACCTTGGTGCAATGAAAGAGTAGTTGTGCGAGATCCCCCCTTTGTTTGTCTTCCTCCCATGTATATGTTGTGCTCCATGTAAATATATCTTTTTTTTCAATAAAAAATTACAGAAATTAAAAAAAAGAAAACCCTGGTTGTGTTAATACTGAATGTGGAAATTTGGCCTTTCTCTGAATACCAATTTGTATGGAATGTTGGCCTGAACAAAGTTACCAAAAGTTAACTTTGCACATTTCTGAGTGAGATGAGCAATCTTAAGCATACGTAGAAAACATGAAACACTTCCCTTCTCCTTAGTTCTTCCATTAACCTTAGTTTATTGAATTAAATGATTTATTTATGCTATTGTTTTTCTTAACCGCAAACCCTGTAATGTTGATTTACTGCAGGCTTTTCACTGTGTTTCATTCATGTATTTGTTAGTTTAACTGCTCCACTGCGCGCCTTGAAAACAACCCCGATCAAAGATGGACGCCTGGACCTTTAGCTGATCCTATAATCGCCTAAGTTCAACAAACAACTTCCTGAGGCGGCGAAGCTGTGTACTTTACCAATCCTAAAAAGCTCTCTCTTTTAATGCCTCCAGGACACTACTTTAAAGATAGTGTATATTATAATAAGATAGATGTTACTTATGATTTTCCTTCCATTATTAGCTCAATTTACATCCTTCATACATTCATACATAGTAGAGTGTGTGAGGGCATGGTTGGATGTATTGATGCATGGAGAAGCACAGTAAAGAGTGGATGGGACTCGGTTGATTTGTTTGCTTAGCTTAGAGGCATGCAGAGCAAGCTGCAAGGACCATGTGTTCCCCTGCCTGACAAACATTGGTACACTTTGCCATCCACAGTTTAACTTAGACTTAACTGGTTGTGCACGCCATAAAATACAGTCAATATATTAAGGAAAAACGAGTGAAAGAGGTTCAAAAGTTGGGTGGAATTTTCAGTAGTGACAAAAATTATGGCAAGCCCAATGTGATATCATTCTGCATGACATGCATGAAAATCTTTGAAAACGTAGTCCATAGAGAACTTCCACATGCTTATTACCAACATTTTGAAATAAATCTTTCTTTAATGGAAATTTATTCAATTAAATTAAATGTATTTTTCTGAAGCTTAAAACAAAAAATACATTCCCACCTACAAAAAAGAAAATTACTATGCAATAATAATTATTAAAAGTGATGTATATAATTATTTCCAATCAATTTAGTTATGTTTTTTAAATTATTGCTTCATTAATGTATATATTCAAAATAAGGTCTAAAAGGGTTTGCTAATTAAATAATTATGTATATCTTTAACATTAAATCATGCTAAATAGTTTTTTATCTATTATAAATAATTATCTTTAATTTAACATTATTTCTGTGGGGTTTTATTTAACATGCCTAACTACACTATTTTCTACAGGATGGTGTGGCAGTACCGGTGGTTGGTCATGTTTGGTGCTGGTACACTTTTTGAGTAAGTTTGTACTGAGATGTTGTGAACAGCCAAAAAGTAATAAACTTACTCAAAAGTGTAAGTTAGCTTTTTGAATCAGCCCCATCATAAGTACTTTGGATTATTCACTTTAGTCTTTGGACTGATACCAAAAGCAGAGGCAAGCGTGTATAACTGAAAGGAATGAATGTTAACGAACATGAGAAGACATTTTTTGAAGAATAGGATTGGTGTTCTCTTGCCAACAGAGCAGCAGCTCTTAAACTATGTTGAAATGATCCTTGCTGTAAAATGTAGCTAACCTAGAAAATATACGAATACCTAACTAAATTGTTTTGGATGAATACAGAAATATCGTGACGTCACCATGGTAATATCTGGAAGCAATCACTTCAGTTTATGCTGAAGTGGTTGCAGAATCGTCCTGCAGTAGTAAAAATGAATCACTAATTTTTCAAATTAGCTTTCATAACTATGGTTGGGCAAAATTCTAATTATGCTCAAGAGGTCAGCCAAAGTCTGAAATTGCTTCCTTCAGGAAGAAGTCTGAATTTCCCTGAAATAGGATGAAATAGTGTTGTTAAAATTCACCTAATCCCAACAGTATGGGATATCACCTGGCAATGAGCGACATCGAGCTGAAGGGATTTGTTCCACACTCTCACCTGAGTGGTAGTGGGAAAACACAATGGCAGCTGCTTGAGTGTGCCATCTTTTTCCCTGATTCGGAAGTCCTACCCTGAGACACTCGTGATCAAAGAACGGAGAAGCAACACAACTCTGCTAAAGTGCTACCACTCCTAGTCCTCCACCGCTGTCAGAGAGATCCCACTGTGGGAGAGGCCATTTTCACAATATTCTGGTTTTATTTTTAAAAGCTTTGTCAGCTTCACCATCAAGTTGTTGGACTTTAAATAAAGAGTAGGCAGAGCTGTAAGTGGACAGGCTTCAGACACACTCCACAACAGTAAATATAAATGTAGTATACTTGTAAAGCGCACAGCTGCCCATCACCGGGGCGTCCCGGCGCTGTATAACACTGTGGAACCCTTCCTGGCTCTCCCTGTGAGATGCCCCTTCCTGGGCACCCCCAAGGTGAAGCCAGGCATCCCAGTGTTGTCGGGCCGTTGTGGAGATTAAGCAAGCTATTGCTCAGAGTTGCAGCGTGGGACCCATAATTAGAGTAGGCGCCGAGGCGAGAATTATCGAGTCCGCAGACATTGAGCCCAAGACCCTGCCGCGTCGGGAATTGAACCCTGGTCCCGGGTCTGACCTCTGCTTCAGGGTCTGCCACTTCTAACCAGTAAGCCACGCTTCTCCACAGTAGTTATTGTTACAACACTAGTGTCATCTCTCTTTAATAATCCCAGATTTATAAAATTCTGGATACATTTGAATGGCAAGGTCAGAAGAATCCAGAATCCAAATATATCCAGGCACACATGGTGGAGGGTAGGTGTAGCAGACTTGCGCACCCGGAAAAAAATAAGTTTTGGTGCAGGCAGGCATGCGATAGCCTATGAATCCTATTGAACAATATTAATAGGTCGGAATACCAGTTGTTACTATGAGCTGGTGCCACCCTACACAAAACTCACAGTGCTGCTCAACCACTTTAATATACAGGGGTTATCTATTTAGAAACTATAAATAACCGTTTTTGGTACTGATAAAGCGCCAAGGATCATTTTGACTACCACAGGGCTTGAAACATGTCGACCTTTTAGTAACTAGGGTACATCATTACCCCACGAGTAACAACAACGTACCAGTTTTTTTTACTAAATGCAGGGGAACCAACACATTAATAAGATTTAAGGTATCCCCTAGCGCAGATCTTTCCAAACTGTGTGTCTCGACACAGTACTGTGTCGCCTGCAAGTGGTGGGTGTGTCGCAGGATGAGGCACTTAGCACATAACTGCTAATTAGGAGGCATTATTCCTTTGAAAGAGTGTCTCGGAGTCAGCCACAGCAGCGCAGACTCCGAGACACTCTGCTATAGGGGGGGGGGGGGGGGGGGGAGATTCACAGCAAAACCCCATTAACAAGTAAATGGTCCTTTAAAGACTTGCGTAGCACTCGGGGTGCAGCTGTGTGTTCCCTGGGAGGTGAGGTGCCAGAGGGTGACAGGAAGAGGGGGGGAGACAGTGAGATAGAGGGAGGAAGACAGGGAGAGAGAGGGAAACAGAGAGAGGGAGACAGAGACAGGGAGGGAGACAGATGGACGGATACAGAGGGATTGAGACAGAGGGAAGGATACAGAGAGGAGGATACAGAGGGAACACGGAGGGGGACAGACAGAGGGAGGGAGACAGAGGGAGATAGACAGAGGGAGGGAGACAGACAGAGGGAGACAGACAGAGGGAGGGAGATAGAGAGAGGGAGACAGGCAGAGGGAGGGAGACAGACAAGAGACAGACGGAGGGAGGGAGACAGAGATAGAGAGAGGGAGGGAGACAGAGGGAGAAAGAGAGAGAGGGAGACAGAGTGAGTGAGACAGAGGGAGGGAGAGAGTGGTAGAGAAAGGGAGAGAGATAGAGAGGGAGGGAGACTGCGAGAGACGGAGGGAGAAATAGAGAGGGAGGGAGAGACAGACAGACAGAGATGCAGACAGAGACGGGGACAGACAGAGACAAATAGAGGCAGAGACAGGGGCAGTCAGACAGAGGCAGAGACAGACAGAGACGGAGAGGGAGACAGAGGGAAGGAGACAGGGTCAGACAGGGACAGACAGACAGATAGAGACAGAGACAGGGACAGACAGTGGCAGAGACTGAGACAGAGAGGCAGAGAGGGAGAGGGAGACAGAGGGAGTGAAAGAGAGGGAGACAGAGAGACAGAGGGTGACAGAGGGAGGAAGAGGGAGGGAGACAGAGAGAGGGAGACAGAGAGAGGGAGACAAAGAGAGGGAGACATAGAGGGAGACATAGAGAGGGAGACATATAGAGGGAGACAGAGGGAGGGAGGCAGAGGGAGACAGTCAGGGGGAGGCAGAGGGAAGGAGAGGGAGACAGACAGAGGAAGGGAGGCAGAGGGAGACAGTCAGGGGGAGGCAGGGGGAAGGAGAGGGAGACAGACAGAGGGAGGGAGGCAGAGGGAGACAGTCAGGGGGAGGCAGAGGGAGGGAGGCAGTGGGAGACAGTCAGGGGGAGGCATAGGGAAGGAGAGGGAGACAGACAGGGGGAGACAGAGGGAAGGAGAGGGAGACAGACAGAGGAAAGCAGAGGGAAGGAGAGGGAGACAGTCAGGGGTAGGCAGAGGGAGTCAGTCAGGGGGAGGCAGAGGGAGACAGCCAGGAGGAGGCAGAGGGAGACAGTCAGGGGGAGGCAGAGGGAGACAGTCCGGGGGAGGCAGAGGGAAGGAGAGGGAGACAGGGGGAGGCAGAGGGAGACAGTCAGGGGGAGGCAGAGGGAGACAGTCAGGGGGAGGCAGAGGGAGACAGTCAGGGGGAGGCAGAGGGAAGGAGAGGGAGACAGTCAGGGGGAGGCAGAGGGAAAGAGAGGGAGACAGACAGGTGGAGGCAGAGGGAAGGAGAGGGAGACAGTCCGGGGGAGGCAGAGGGAAGGAGAGGGAGACAGACAGGGGGAGGCAGAGGGTGAGAGACATAGTGTGGGAGACAGTCAAGGGGGAGACAGAGGGTGGGAGACAGAGGGTGGGAGACAGAGGGTGGGAGACAGAGGGAGGGAGACAGAGAGCAACATACAGACAGAGGGAGGGAGACAAAGGAAGCGAGACAGACAGAGGGAGGGGGGTAGACAGACAGAGGAGACAGACAGGCAGAGACCGACAGAGGGAGACAGACTGACAGAGACAGACAGAGGGAGACAGACAGACAGAGACAGACAGAGGGAGACGGAGACAGACAGAGGGAGACAGTGGGAGAGAGAGGGAGGGAGACAGAGGGAGACAGGGGGAGAGAGAGGGAGGGAGACATAGGGAGACAGAGGGAGGGAGACAGAGGGAGAGAGCGTGAAGGAGACAGAGAGTGGGAGACAGAGGAAGGGAGAAAGAGGGAGGGAGACAGAGGGCAACAGACAGAGGGAGGGAGACAGAGGAAGCGAGACTGACAGAGGGAGGGAGACAGAGGAAGCGAGACAGACAGAGACACAGAGGGGGGTAGACAGACAGAGGGAGACCGACAGACAGAGACAGACAGAGGGAGACCGACAGACAGAGACAGACAGAGGGAGACAGACAGACAGTGACAGACCGAGGGAGACAGACAGAGAAAGACAGACAGACAGATACAGACAGAGGGAGAGAGAGGGAGGGAGACAGAGGGTGAGAGAGGGGGAGGGAGACAGGAAGAGAGAGGGAGGGAGACAGAGGGAGGGAGACAGTTATAGAGAGAGAGAGGGAGACAGAGTGAGTGAGAACCCCCCCCGCCCCAGAACCACCCTTAGGTTGTTTGGGCTAGCTACGCTACGTTTGCACGCTACACTGCCTTACTATGTCCAAAAATGATGCATCTCCAAAAAGTGTGTCCCCACCATAAAAAGTTTGGAAAGCTGTTCCCTAACAAGTTTCAAATACTCATTCACACACTCACCTTGCACAACCCCTCTTAAACCTCACACCCTCACTCATCATACGGCACAATAAAATGATCTCCGCTAAAGAGACCCGTCGGGGGACCCGTAGGGCATTGCATCGCCGGCCCTACACGGAGCAACGCCCAATGATGAAGCATGACTTCCCCCGGGATGTTTGAGGGCAACAAGAGACACAACTTGTGATTGTCCCACGTCGAGATAATAGAACCTAGAAATTATTTTCTCCCCCATTTTCCTTTTCTCAGGACACTTGTCGTGTCCCCATTGGAACAGTAACCCATTCTATGGATTCAGAAAGGAATCCAGAACCAGATCATCTTGCTTCAGGATAGAGTTGTCCACATTCTAAAAGTAAGTTATCAGAACACTAAAGTGATACAGGAACAAGCGAGCTGTTCTAACACAAAGGTCGCAACAGTGACACATGGGCACCAGCAGACGGCAGTGGCGTAACACAGGTCCCCGCAGCCCCACTGTGCAGGGAGGGCCCCCAGCACATTACTCTGGCCGGAGACCTCATGATTGAGTCTGGAGGCGGCCACTCCAGGTTCTTTGCAGGGGACCCACTCGAGTCTTGGTTTGTCAATGGCAGATGGGGATCAGAGGAGAGTGGTGTTAGGCTTCACCATTTACTATGTTTTGGGCATAAGCATTGAAAGTACAGAGGCACATATGATTCAGAAATAGAGTGAGTCATGATCCTAAAGTTTTCAATGACTTCACAGAGAAACATGTACTTTTGATTAAATCAGTTGTCCTCTAAGTAAATTGCCAGACGTTGCTATTGCCAGCAGCCACATGTCCAATGTCACCACCATCAGAAACTAGAGCGAACCGCCTAGATCATCATCCACGGACACGTTTGTCTGAGGTGCCTGCAGCCTTCCACATGCCAGATGAAGTCTTTGGGTGGTTTTTAAATCCTTAGATTCCAAAATGGCCAGCAGCTGTTTCATGACAGAAACATACTGTTTAAGTCAGAATGAACTGTAAAATAAAATAGAAGATAACTGGTCACCCATTACTGGAATTCTTCTACCATCTCTTTTTTCTGCCGCACCCCCTTTTAACAACAACTGCTAGTATAAATAGGTGACTGTCCTGACTCTGTCAGAAGCGGTCGCTCCCCACGGCCCCTGGCCCTTGCTGCTATCGTTGTGCTGCTTACATTGCTCCATTGACTAAGACTGTACTATTGACTGCTGCCTGCATCTGGTATCGTACTGTTGCCTGCTGCCTGCATTTTGTATCGTGCTGCTCGTTTTAGCATTGATTTTATAGTAGCGCCTGCATTGCTCCCCTCATTGCTGCATATATTACCCGCCTCGCGTAACGCTCGCTTTAATTGTTAACTTTTTATTATTTGCTGAATTATTGTGATTGTGCCTCTGCCCACGTAGTTCTTACTGTTGTTGGCCCCAACCGGTTCCGGTTTCACTTCTGTAGCCATTTTGTTGTTGTTGTGCCTCGGAGCCCGTCCTCTCCACCCCGCACCCGCCTCCCAGCTGATCCTCCCTCGGCCCTCCCCCTCCACTATCCACATATGACAGACGCTTTTACGCGGAGCGCTCAGGCGCAGCGTTCGCGCCCCATGCGCGCCGAAGGTGCACCAAAGGTAAGCCCGTCTACGCCCGTCCGCGCCTGGACCGCACCCAGCGCCATACCCCCTGGCCCCCGCAATACCCTCTCCGCCCGCATAGCGTATGACGCCGCAACCCTAACTGCCCTTAACCCCGGTCGCCCACCAAATTGCTTCCAAGCGACCCCTGGCCACACCCATGGACCCTTCACCTGCCACTCCTGCAAGTTCAACTGCACCAGAACCCACACCAAATCCACAATCTCCAAACAGAACTCCGTCACTAACCACCTTAAGTGCATCTTGCTGAACACCCGCTCCGTCCACAGACACTCAATTGAACTCTGGAACCTACTCGACACCACTTCCCCGGACGTCGCCTTCCTTACAGAAACCTGGATGAACGCCTCCTCAGCGCCCGACATCGCCATTACCATCCCAGATGGCTACAAGATCATCCGTAAGGATCGCATCAACCAAACAGGAGGAGGCATCGCCATCGTCCATAAGAACACCATCCGCATCACGACCAACTCCGACGATCCCCTCGCTACAGCCGAACACCTTCACTTTCAAATCCACACCTACCCCAGAACCACACTTAGAGGCACCCTCATCTACAGACCACCTGGAACCCGCACAGAATTCAACGAAGACATCACTGACTTCATCAGCCCACATGCCCTCACATCCGAGAACTACATTCTACTGGGAGACCTTAACTTCCATCTGGAAAAGAAAAACGACAGCAACACCACCACCCTTCTGGACAACATGGCCAACCTCGGACTTAAACAACTTGTCAACTCCCCCACGCACCTTGCCGGTCACATGCTCGATCCTATCTTCACCTCCAGCAAACACATCTCCTTCGATCACACCATAACTCTCCATTGGACGGACCACAGCTGCGTTCACTTCAGCTACAAGAAGACCGAGACCCTCACCCCCCCACAACCTATTCCTCGAAGAAACTGGAACAAAATCACCACCGAGCAACTCTTCACATCACTTAACCAAAACCCTCCCGCCATATCATCGGACCCAAACCAAGCTGCCACCAAACTCACACAATGGATCACCCACAGCGCTGACGAATTAGCACCTTTGAAAAACCACCAGACCAAACAAGGCAGCAAAAAGGCACCCTGGTTCAACGATGACCTTAAGAAATCCAAGAAGTTATGTCGTACTCTCGAGAAAAACTGGAGAAAAAACCCAACCACCGACAACCTGACCACCTTCAAGGACGCCACCTGCAAACATCACCAATTGATCCGATCCACCAAGAAATCAGCATTCAAGGATCGACTCGACAACAATGCCCACAACAGCAAAGAACTATTCAACATCGTCAAAGAATTTACCAACCCCACCGCCGGCACCAACGACATCACTCCCTCCCAATTCCTCTGCGACTCTTTATCCTCTTTCTTCCACAACAAAATCGCCGAAATACATAGCAGCTTTGAAAACCAGTCCGAAGACCAGTCCAATCCACTCACCTCCGAACCAAAACAGCACTCTCACAACCTTTGCGCCTGCAACCCAATCACCACTGAAGACACCATCCGCCTGATGAACTCCATCCACTCAGGCTCACCAACCGACCCATGTCCCCACCACATCTTCAACAAAGCTGACTCCATCATCGCACCCCATCTCCGCGATGTCATCAACTGTTCCTTCAACACCACTACCTTCCCGGAAAGCTGGAAACATGCCGAACTCAGCGCCCTTCTGAAGAAACCCACAGCGGACCCCTCTGAACTTAAGAACTACCGCCCCATCTCGCTCCTCCCCTTCCCGGCCAAAGTCATCGAGAAAGCCGTCAATAGTCAACTCGCCGCCTTCCTTGAATCCAACAACTCCCTCGACCCATCACAGTCCGGATTCCGAGCCAAACACAGCACCGAAACCGCCCTCATTGCAGCTACAGACGACATCCGAACGTTACTGGACAACGGAGAAACAGTTGCCCTCATCCTACTTGACCTCTCCGCCGCCTTCGACACAGTCTGTCATAGCACCCTTATACAACGCCTCAGCAACGTTGGAATACAAGAAAAAGCTCTGGACTGGATCATCTCATTCCTCGCCGGAAGAACCCAGAGAGTCCGCCTCCCCCCATTCAAATCAGAGGCCACCGAAGTCATCTGCGGCGTACCACAAGGATCATCTCTCAGTCCCACCCTCTTCAACGTTTACATGAGTCCCCTCGCATCCATCGCACGACAACACAACCTCAACATCATCTCCTACGCAGACGACACCCAGCTGATCCTCTCCCTCACCAAAGATCCAAACACCGCCAAAACCAATCTACACGAAGGAATGAAAGAAGTAGCCGAATGGATGAACAGCCGTTTAAAACTAAACTCGGACAAAACGGAAGTCCTCATTTTAGGATCATCCCCCTCTTCCTGGGACGACACATGGTGGCCACCGGCCCTGGGTACAGCACCCATACCTACAGATCACGCACGTAACTTGGGCTTCATCCTAGACTCCTCCCTATCGATGACCAGACAAGTCAATGCCGCCTCATCTTCATGCTTTAACATCCTACGCTTGCTCAAAAAAATCTTCAGTTGGATCCCCACTGAAACAAGAAAGACAGTCACCCACGCACTGGTCACTTGCCGACTGGATTACGGAAATACCCTTTACGCCGGAACCACAGCCAAACTACAGAAAAAACTCCAACGCATCCAAAACGCCTCAGCCAGACTCATACTGGACATCCCCCGTCAAGCTCACATCTCCGGTCACCTGAAAGACTTCCACTGGCTCCCCGTCAACAAGAGAATAATGTTCCGTCTCCTCACCTACGCACACAAGGCCCTCTACCACCTAGGACCCAAATGCCTCAACACAAGACTGTCCTTCTACACACCCACCCGCCAACTACGATCATCCAATCAAGCCCTCGCCGCAATTCCGCGCATCCATAGATCCACCATGGGAGGAAGATCCTTCTCTTACTTAGCGGCCAAAACCTGGATCTCTCTCCCCACTCACCTCCGCCTTACACAGAACCACCTCTCCTTCAGAAAGTAGCTTAAAACCTGGCTATTTGATAAGTAATGCTCCCACCCTCCCTCTAGCGCCTTGAGACCCTCTGGGTGAGTAGTGCGCTATACAAATTCCTGAACTTGAACTTGAACTATAAATCCAAAATACTCACATGTTCTGGTTTGTGTATACCTTGAAGAAACTGCGGTCAGTTGTAATGGCCAGCATTCCCTGGCCATCTGCATTGACTGATATGGTGCCCAGTAAAATGGTGAATTATTTTCTGTCTCCCTTTGAAAGTTTAGGTTATGAAGTGTTTACCTGCCATTGTAACAGTGTAGCTGCCTGCTATGTGAGTTCTTGGTTAGGGGGTGATTTATTATGTCTTCTTCACAAATAACAATAACAATACTACGCATAATATTAAAATGCATGGCGCAACAGAATAGCTTACTATTTAAAATATATTGCTATTAAAACGACCACATCAGTGAATGTGTTTAATTTAAAAATTGCTATTGCAAGCAGTTGATGGGCCCATTTAGGTGGCAGCCTGTTTCCTTTCTTCTAATCATTTTTGTGGCATATGTTTGCAATAAAAAATAACAAAAAAAGTAATAGTAACTTGCCAAGGCCGAGCCTAGTGACTTTGCCACTGCTGGTTTCTGCTTTATCTCTGGAAAGTCATATCATGGATCCATGTGCTCATTCGGTCATTTCTGCAAAGTGATATTTTTTAAACTGTAAGTGTTGCAATCATTCTCATTGACATGTTACTGAACTTTTTTCCAAAAACAAGTTTGATGTTAAATGCATGTTTTCTTTAATTCATTCCCTGCAGAAACATTAATTGGTGTCTGGATTAGTAAATTCTCATTCCAAGTGGAATGTGTGGCTCAATGATTAGAGCGGCAGACCCTGATGCAGAGGTCTAGCCCGGGACCAGGGTTCAATTCGCCGCCTCGGCAGGTCTTGGGCTCAAAATTCCACGGACCTGATAATTCTTGCCTCGGTGCCTATTCCAATCATGGAGTCCAACTCTGGGCAATAGCTTGCTTAATCTCCACAACGGCCCCCACAACGCTAAGGATGCCTGGCCTCCACCTTGGGGGTGCCCAGGAGTGAACGCCAAACAGGGAAAGCCAGGATGGGTTCCACAGCGGTATTTGTACAAGCGCCTTGAGACCCTTGCGGGTGAGTAGTGCGCTATACAAGTATCAATTTACATTTACAAGGGACACTCTATTATATCCATTGGAACAAAAGCCCACAGCCAACACACGCTTGTTATTACAAATGGACAGAACCTCATTTCTAATAGTGAAATATTCCATACGTAGTCCCTTATCGGTGTCTTAATACAGGTATATAAAGAAATTGTATGCATTTCCGTACAGACTTCCCTAGTAGGTATATTAAGTAGGTCTGTACAGAATTTGTTAAGTATGCTTAATAAGAGGTGCACACAGGCTCATTTAAACATCCCTTAAGCCCTTGCACTTCCATGTTGGCAACGCTTGGATGGGTCGGTAGCCCACTCCAGGACATATTTTCAAATGTTATTGCTGACCATTTATAGCAGTCCCGCAGGGTAATTCCTAGCTCATAGAGCTCTTTCCTCTTTCGCAGAGAAATGGAGACCTGCCTAGCTTGTGCAGCCCCATGGAAATTCACGTCTTCCCCACCCCATCCCCCCAGCAATGTACATTTGTGCGCCTTACCTCATAAGGCTCGCAGGTTTAGTAGTAGCCATGGACTAAGGGTAAGGAGTTCATCCAGAGGCCGGAGTCCTGACTTCTCACAGACCACAGATAATCCATGTGATACTCAGTTTAATGCTATATTTCATGAACTTGCAAATGTGTTATGCTATTCAAATGCTGGAGTTTAAATAATACATTAATCTCTTGGTGGTGCCACGTAGGTGCGCCAATTCCATCTGTCATGCCGAATTGGCCATCCCCTAAATTGATGATAGAATTAATTTATTCCCCCTCGTATAGTGGCACTTTGTTTCAGTAAGCGAGGAGACCTCTTTAAATAAGTTAATCATAAATGATTGTTTTAGCCTACAATCCGCACTAAGGGGCAGATTTACAAGGACTGGCGCATCCCTGCATATCAGCATGGATGCGCCAGGTAAGATGCGTCACACAAGTTTACCCTTGCGCCACCACAGATGCGCCGCATTTACAATGCCGCGCATCGTGGCGCAAGGATAAACAGATGCGTGACGCATCTGATGGCGTAAGAGCGGCGCATTGCCGGAGTCGTGCTCAAGCGTGGCGCAACTCCAGCAATACTCAGGGGCTGCCCATACCTAACATGCTGCGTCACGCCTTACGTCTGCTTCAAGCAGACGCAGGGTTTTGACACAGCCGCTTCGGAAAAGTTACTCAGTGAAATCTTGTAGATTTCACTGCGTCACTTTTGCGACGGAACGCCCTCCCTGCATACATTAAGCCTGGTGCAGGTTTAATATGGCACAGGGCTTTACAACGTCTCTCTAGATGCGTCACGTTGTAAATAACATGGCGCATGGTTTACGCCGACACTGCGTTATAGAAGTGATGCAAGGGCGGCGTAAATGTGTCGCAAGGGGCTTATAAATTTGCCTCTAGATATTGCGTGGCTAGCCTATGTGAAGCAAGCTCGTGTTGAGATTGGCCACCCAGGACTATTGGTCACACTGGTTTCTTGCACTTCTTTTAGTAAAGGTTATTTAAAACAGTTATTTTACAAAAAGGCGAGGCTATCTAGAGATTTGGTTGACCATCAAAAGCTGCCCATGTGTTGCGATAATTTGGTTTGCACGCAGGATGGTCTTCAACTGTACCAGTCCTGTATCCAAAATAGACTGCAACGCGTTGTGTTCACCAGGTTTCATTTTAATCTGCTTCTGCTGATGGTCGCCTTGCCTCCTAACGGTTTCACTCAATCCGACCTGAGCCTTTGCCTATGTGACAGGAGGTCGGTTCAGTCGACGCTTAATATTGTGTTTTTCTGTTCCTTCCATCAAAGTCCTAGGAAGACGTTTATATTGCCTATTATTAAAAACTGCAACTTTTGCCAATGCAGACCTGCTCTTTTATTCCTACAGCAATTTCATACCCCTTTCTTATGTTGCCTGGTCGCCTCTTTTATTTGACATATACTAAAAATGGGGGAAAACTTAACTGTTTGAGAAATAACATATTAAGTATTTAGTTCACAGTAGCACTTTGTCATATTTTATCTAATGTATGCACTGTATTTGTCTTATTCCTTTTAATCTTTGCTTCCTTAGAAACATTGACACTATGGGGTCGATTCTGATTCGGGAAAAAAATCCGTATGACGATTCAAATTCGTAGCCGTTTCCATCCGAATCGTACAAATCCATCCGAATCGCGTAGTACGATCCGTAGTAAAAAAATATGTCCGAATCGTTGCAAACCGTACGAAAAGCAAGGGAAAATCCGTCCGATACGGACCCTGAAAGTAAACCTTACGAATCGTAAACATGCTGTACGACCCGACAAGTACGATCCGGACCGGGGAATGAGTACGCGGTTATCCTATGTGAGCCATGAGCTGAGACAACTGGGCCGACCTGAACTTTTTGAAAACCCGGCATCTACTGTCAAAGGGGACATTGGCTGGGTGAGGGAAAATTTTATGGCTCGTATTGCCATGGAGAGGGAGGAAAATGAGCTTAAAAAACCCCTTGTTAGAGCCCAATATTTACTGTCCAAGACCCCAGCGATAGAGCCGTATCTACAGATAGTTACAAGGCCTTTCCACCGAATTTTATCGACAAAATTTAGGTTTAATTTAATTCATTTTGCTTTGGGAGTGTTTGATGGGTGGAGTAAGCCTGAGGATACGGCACTTTGCAAATGTGATGATATGTCTATACAAGATACAATACACTTTACTTTCTTTTGCGAATTTTATAACAAGAGCAGGTCCAAATTTCTAAAACCCCTGTTAAGAAGTCTGGGGATTGCCCAGGTGAGGCCTGCTTTATTATACCTACAGATGCTTGACACTCCCTGTGTAATTTTTAATCTGGCTAGTTTTCTGGTTGCTGCTATACGTGCAAAGAACTTAAGATGTATAAATAATGGCGTTATTATGGATATTCTGTGCTCATGATTACTTCCTTAGATTCCTCCATCTACCTCATGTTTTAAAGTATGTCTTTTGATAAAATTGTAAATAGATTTTAATGTTGATTTTTAAAAAATAATGTTTTTAAGACGTTTTTAAACAGCATAATGAATGGAATTTTTGTACGTTTATGTGTACTTTGTATGATTTTAATTAATCGAAGAAAGTGGTATTGACTTGACTTGAGTACCCGATTCGTAATGTAAACGTCGAATATGAGCAATTCGTACAGACAGCCACACAATCACATAGGGTACGGTTTGTACACCACATGATCGTAGGGGTACGGTTCGTACACCTACGATCTTGGGGTACGGCTCATACACCCCATGATCGAAGGGGTATGGTTCGTACACCCCATGATCGTAGGGGTACGGTTCGTACACCTCCGATCATGGGGTAAGGCTCGTACACCCCATGATCATAGGGGTACGGTTCGTACACCCCATGATCATAGGGGTACGGTTCGTACACCTACGATCATGGGGTACTGCTCGAACACCTCATGATCGTAGGTGTACGAACCATACCCCTAAGATCATGGGGTGTTTGAACCGTCCCGGGGGTCCGTTTTGCAAGCATTTCAAGTCGAATTCTGCTTTTCTGGACGTTTTGAGCTCTCGTAAAAAAAGAGTCGTATGGAGTGTTGTCTGGACGAATCGTACTTGCTGGATCGGAAAATGATGCTTCAATCCGTACGGACATCGCGTACTACGCGTTCCGAATGCGATCCATACGGATTATTGAGTTGTACGGGCTTTGGTACGATTCGGACGGAGAACTGCTTTAGGTATGCATCGTACGTACGGGGTTGTTCGAGGTTACGATTCGTACGGGAAAAATGCTCCGTACGGCTATTCGTACGGGATTTTACTGAATCGGAATCGGCCCCTATGTATTCAGCATTTACTACACAGCAGCACTTTGAATTCTTTTATCTAAATGTATGTACTGTATTTGTTTTACGGCTTTCAACCTTTTATGCCCCAAAAATGTGACGAATAAAGACAATTTTGACTTTGACTTGAATAATATATTATATGCTGCACACATATTACTGGCCCACAGTTTTGTCACTGTGTAGCCTGAAGGGTGCTCATTTTTAGAACTCACCTACACAGCGCATGCGCGGGGCTGCAAGACGTATTGTTTACTAACCAATGGACTTACCCACCCTCAGCATATAATTGCCCATTTTGTGGTCACTCTCATTTGCAGTCATTGGATTGCTTAGCTCCCTTAGGCTTCACTTCCTTTCTTGTGTTAGCTCCTCCCCGGAGCATGGACCACACATATGTGTTTTATCTCGTCTTCCAATGCACTATTTTTTTTAAAGCATTTCGGTATTATTTCTGGACTGCAATGTGAATGCTTTCATAAGGTGCACTTTTTTGAAGAATACACACTTCTTCCTTTCAAAAGATGGGCTTTCATTTTAAATTGTGTTTTTTTTCCCAATTAATCAATTCATGTCATGACAATTTGCATTTCTCTGATGTTTTACCCTTCTTACTTATCTGCTGTCTATATCAACAATTTAGCTACACCCAGAAATGTACTACTCTATGTCACTCTACTCTATGCTATTCCACTCCACTCTACTCCACTTTCCTGTACTCCATTCTACGCCACTCCACTCTACGCTATTTCACACCACTGCACTTTATGCCACTCCACTTAACTCTACCCAACTTCACTCTAGGCCACTCCACTCTATGCCCCTCAAGTCACCACAATGTAACTCTACAGGAATCTGTGCTACTTCACTCGATGCTACTATACTCTACACCTCTTTATGCCTCCCCGCTCTACACTACTTTATGCCATGCCCCACTTTTACTCTCTGCTCAATGACATTTCACTCCACTCTAAACCACTCTACTCTACACCACTCCACACTATCTCTCTCTACTCTACATCTCACTATGCCACTCCACTCTGCTCTATGCATTCCACTCTAGTCCATTTTTAGCGTCCTCCCCGGCCTGAGTATCCACCAATGGCTACTCCATACATGGATCTTAGTATTACATGTCTTTATTCTTCTGCGTGAACTGCAAACTCAACATTCGAAACCAGCCTTCATTGCATTCCACTCTAACACTTACATCACAATGCTAATGAGTCCATCAGGAGCCAAAAGGGTTCTGTTTTTGCTAACCCACAAGACACTACATCTCCCCCTCTTTTAGATTAATTTTTTTTGATCTGCTTTAACTGTGTAATGTTGCCAACAGTCTCTGATGCTTTAGAACCAGTCTTTCTTTCAACATTTAGATCTGATAAACAATGAGTTAACTGCCAAAAATGAGAAAAGTCTCTAGTAAAAGACTTCTCAGGGCACTGTCCAGTCACTGTGCTTTCCTTGGTAGACAACACTTGAAAAGGTTCTGCATCAAATGGAGCATCAGATTTTATTTTCTGCATTTGGCGGTCGAGTACTCGATCTCCTTTCTTATAGACGATGTTCTTCACATGTCGTCTTTTGTCAACAAATGCTTTCATCTTTTGTTTAGGAACCATGTACTTCTCATGAGTTGCATTCTCGTCGTTCTCTCTCTAATTGGTCCATTGAGGCAACTTGCTGGGGTTGAATGAGGTAATGAACGATAAGCTCTTAGAGTAAAGGTAAACAGTTTTCAAATTGAGCTTCTCAAGCCTATGCATAAAGGACTCAATAGAGGTGTGCTCTTCTGACTTTTTATATTCAGATGTTCTAAGAAATCTCTGAACTCTCGACTGTTGAAAGGTGGGCCATTGTCAAATTCACAAAGAGATTATCTAGTCTGTCAATGGCTCGGTCTTGAGTGGTAGATGAGAGATCTTCAACTATTGAAAATCAGGAGTATTCATCCACAATCACCATCAGGTGATGTCCATTGTCAAGTGGACCAAAAAAGTAAATGGCTACTCTCTCCCATGCATGCTTCAGGAGTTCTGACATTTTTAAGGTCTGCTGAAGAACATTTGTAGAAGGGCAGTCGCATAGATGACAGGCCTTTAATTCCTTTTCAACCTTCTCATTGTGATAAGGAAGTCAGACTCTCGGAGAGCTTGTTCTGTGGCAATGATTCCACGATGTCCTTTGTGCGGCACTTCAATCTTTTTCTGTTGCAGGCCCTGCAGAATCAGGATTCGCAACCCTCACAGTGTACTCCTTCTTGAGTTATAGAAGTTTATCTTCCACATTTTTGTATTTTTGATATTCCCCATCACTGGTGATAGTTTGAGTGTCCTGGCTCCATGACTGATGTGTCATAATGTCTTTCAACTTTAGCATGTCACGATCATGGCTTGTGGCAGGGATAATCTAGGCTAATAAAATGGAAGCTGGTGTATTTGTTTTTACAATGAAATTGATATAGGCATCAGCCATCTTGAATGGATTAAGGTGACCTTGGATAGGCACTCTGGAAAAGTAGTCAGCAGGGTTCTGATCCTTCCCTGAACGATGCACAATGGCATAATTGTATTCTTGTACTCTAACTGCCTGATTCATCATAGTGCCGTTTTGCGAGTTTGAAATAGCGATTCATAAGGAATCGCTATTCCAGACTCGCAAAACGGCATTCATGTAGGAATCGCAAAAACAAATGCGATTCCTACATATTCCTTATTTGCGATTAGCAAATTGCTAATCGCAAATAAGGAATAACTCCCCATTCATTCTTATGGGCCAAAAGGCCCATAGGAATGAATGGGGAGTATTCCTTATTTGCGATGAGCAATTTGCAAATCGCAAATAAGATAGCGATTTAAAGGGTGCCGGGGGGTCCATAGGACACCCTGTAGCACCCCTTAAAAGTAAATACGAACAGGTGTTGTGTACACACATGTCCAAAGGACATGTGTGTGTGCAACATGCAACTTAGAAAAATGCTTTTAAAAGCATTTTTCTAAGTTTTCGCTATTTACCACGAGGTTTGACCTCGTGGTAAATAGCGGGCCGAAATTGCGAATTCGCAATTTTAAAATGGATGGTGAATTGCATTTAAGGAATCTCAAATAGAGATTCCTTAAATGTAATTCCTCGCAAAATAGCGAAATCGCTATTACCGATTTTTGCATTTGGGATGATGAATCCCAAATGCAAAAATAGCGCTCGCAAAGGGCCAGATTCTCAGAATCTGGCCCTTTACGAGCCCATTTCGGCTTGATGAATCAGGCTGATAGTCCCCATCGTTCAGTGCGAAGAGGCATCTTGGCAATTGGATTACATAATCTAGTCAGTAAAGGTTAATAGTCTATTACCACCATAAAAGGCTTTCCCTACAGGAATACATTAAAATGTTCACAAGCCCATACCATGGCTAAAAGATCTTTTTCAGGTTGTGAATAAGCATGTTCTATTTGAGACAAACTCCTACTTCCATATGCCACAAAATGAATTCGAGCATCTGGGTGTACATTGTGCTGTACAAGGATAGGGGCTAATACGACTGGGCTAGCGCCAACAACCATGACTTCTTTTACACCATCACTAGCAAGGTTTTGGAGATACGTGATAATCTTTTTGTGATCTTTTTTTGTAATCTTCAAGTGCATCAATGAAATCATAAAATCTCTCTATCCAAACAATCCATCTATCACACATATTTAGCTTTTTGGCAGTAGCAAAAGGTGGTGGTGATTACAGAAAGGCAGCAGCAATATAACCATTTATGGGAGTGGCTGTCATTGCAGGTGAACCTCGTTCAGATATTGTCGGCTGTCCAATGGACCTGCATACTCTCTTAGGCCCTGCAATGAATTGTCCTGGACAGTCTGTGGCACGGTGACCTCCTTCATGGTCTCCATTGGAACCCTTCACTTTCTGGGGACCTGTGGAGTTATTCTGAGCTGCCACCTGGCAGCTTTGGTGGTGTGACGCTTCAGGTAGTACAGACATTGTAAAGTAGACCCAGGCAACCTTACTCATTTATTAAGGAATGCATACAAGATGTATGGCTTAGAGAAAATACATATTTTATATATGCACATCTTTATTATAAACCAACATTAGAAAAATTCATAAAAATATTTTCATTTTTCAAATACCGCCTAAACAACAACGCACACAACAGCAAAGAGCTCTTTGATATTGTGAAGGAACTCTCCAACCCCAGCTCTAACACCAACAACATCCCACCTTCGCAAGACCTGTGGGACTCCCTTGCCACCTTCTTCCATCCACCTTCTTCCGTCGCAAGATCGCAGACACCCACGACAGCTTCAACGTCATGACTGTCCCGACAACCAGTGAGACCTCCTCCCACACGGCCACCATCCGCACCGACCCCCTGCTCTCCTGGACCAATATAAACGACGATGACACCATCAAAATCATGAACACCATCCACTCCAGATGTCCGTCAGACCCATGCCCACACCACATCTTCAACAAAGCCAGCCCCACCATTGCACCCCATCTCCGGAAAGCCATCAACATCTCCTTCGAGAGATCTACTCAGCAAGATCTACAGGTTGATCCCCACCGAAACATGAAGAACGGTCACCCAGGCCCTCGTCAGCAGCAGGCTGGACTATGGAAACACCCTCTATGCGAGAGTCTCGGCCAAACTCCTGAAACAACTGCAACGCACGCCTCATCCTCGACATCCCTTGCCGCAGCCACATTACACCAGGGGCGGTGGGTGACATTTGAAAGTGGTGGGGCGCAAAGTGATTAGCATTCTGCACTGTAGCGAGCGAGCGAGCCCGAACCCCAAAAGGGAAGAAAAAAGAAGAAAAATCGTGCATTTTCATATATGGCTGCAATGCCCCGCCCCGATAATATTAAAGCCAGGATTAGGCCTCCCCAAATGCCAATACCAGCTTTAAATAGATTTCGGAATTTGAGCCACTTTTCTCCAAATAACTGCTTACGAGTTCTGAAATTCACAAATTGTTGTCTTCAATACACACTCTTAGGAATGATATAAATATGTTAATTCAACCCGGCAAAAGCTTCTAATTGGTTAGTCCGCTCTGCACAGAGGAGAGATTGTTACAGAGAGCAAGATACACTGCCCATCTTTATAGACAGGTATATTTAATGTAACAGAGATGAAAGTCACATTATACTAATAATTAAAATGTTTAAAAATTGTTTTAAAAAACGGAAGACTTTAAAACACACTAATTCAGACGGCGGGGCTAAAAGACAATTACAGGCCTCCTCTGCTGTAGTGAAAAACACAGTCTGTAGTCCTTAGCACACGCACCTGCACACATCAATCACCCCTGTCTGTACATTACAGACTGTCCTTATCACACGCACCCGCTCCACTTCAGATGTATATGGGGCATCTCAGATGCCCCATAATCAGGGCCATTCGAATCATGTGATTGTGCGGTAATTTTCGAATAATTATAACGCTGCCACATTTGTTCATCTGCTGCATAACCTGCAGTTTATGTTGCATAATGTGGCTTTTTATGACGCATAACTTACTCACCCCTGCCGCATAATTTTCTGCCCATAATCTGGCTGTACCGAATGCACTCTCCAACCAAGGATATCACCGCACACCACCGTAGAGACACACATGGGCACGTGCGGGTCCCGAGGATGCTGCACGAATCAGATCTGCTTGTGCACAGGGAGGCACCGAAGCCATACTGGGCAACATCAAGCACTGAAACACAGCAGCCAGGGGTGGCTGCTGGCTCAGTGGCTCGCTCTAGTCACACTCTGTCTGCAGTCTCGTGGCGGCGTCGGCAACAGTAGTTTAGTTTCTGTTTAGTCACTCAGTCAGAAAGAATAGAAACAGACACAGTCAAAGAACCTACACAACAACGTCACGTCGGGGCAGAATGGCCAATCACTGCTGGCTTCATGCTGAACGATTCAGAAAAGGGGGTGGTGATGAACAGAGTGTCTGAATTAAGCAGACCACTCTTACCCAGCCCAAAGATCAGGGCTTGATCCATCACCGTTATTTATCTTGCTGCACCATCCCAGTTCAGAACCTGGCTATATGCAAATCAGTCTGTCCCTGGCCCAGTGCATCATGGGAACAGGGCAGACTAAACTACCAAGCCAATTCTTCACCAGAAAGGAGACAAGCTACCGGGGACCGGTTTCTGGCATTTCAGCCGTCTTCGGCCTGGCTTGCTTGAATCCTGATGGTGCAGTGAGAAAGGGACTCATGTCTGAGTATACCCTGCCACACCTATAGTGCCAAAAACGATTCAGAAAAGGGGGTGGTGATGAACAGAGTGTCTGAATTAAGCAGACCACTCTTACCCAGTCCAAAGATCAGGGCTTGATCCATCACCGTTATTTATCTCGCTGCACCATCCCAGTTCAGAACCTGGCTATATGCAAATCAGTCTGTCCCTGGCCCAGTGCATCATGGGAACAGGGCAGACTAAACTACCAAGCCAATTCTTCACCAGAAAGGAGACAAGCTACCGGGGACCGGTTTCTGGCATTTCAGCCGTCTTCGGCCTGGCTTGCTTGAATCCTGATGGTGCAGTGAGAAAGGGACTCATGTCTGAGTATACCCTGTCCCCGGAAGCTTGTTTCCTTCCCAGTGAAAGAATTGGCTTGGTAGTTTGGTTTGCCCTGTTCCCATCATGCACTGGGACAGGAACAGACTAATTTGCATATAGCCAGGTTCTGAACTGGGATGGTGCAGTGAGCTAAAAAACGGTGTTGGATTTAGCCCTGATCTCTTGGCTGGGTGAGAGTATTCTGCTTAATTCAGAAACTCTGTCCATCACCACCCCTTGTTGTTAAATATTTTGTCCACCCTAAGCGTGGAAGGGTATACTCAGATGTGAGTCCCTTGCTCATTGCACCATCAGGATTCAAGCAAGCCGGGCTGACGACGGCTGAAATGCCAGAAACCGGTCCCCGGAAGCTTGTTTCCTTCCCAGTGAAAGAATTGGCTTGGTAGTTTGGTTTGCCCTGTTCCCATCATGCACTGGGACAGGAAAGACTAATTTGCATATAGCCAGGTTCTGAACTGGGATGGTGCAGTGAGCTAAAAAACGGTGTTGGATTTAGCCCTGATCTCTTGACTGGGTGAGAGTATTCTGCTTAATTCAGAAACTCTGTCCATCACCACCCCTTGTTGTTAAAGGCTTCATGCTGAAGTCACACAGTGATTGGCCACAGATCTCCACAGTGCTGAGCATCTGCCCCCACCCACGCGCGGCATCCAATAAAGGATGTTGCGCCGGTGGACCAGACAATCCTGGTGCTACATGCAGCACCAGGATTGGCTAGGGGGGCCCATTTTTTACTCGCCCTGGCGGCCCTTGCAAAACCCGGGGCCCGGCTGAAACAGCACCCCCGGCCCCTCTAGTATGCCAGTAATGCCTCACACTGTTGTCACATCTACTGCGCATGCACGGGCAAGTCAAAGCCCATTATTTCATATGCGCAAAGTGCCTGCCTGCTGCAGTCAGAGACAGCAGAGACAGACTGTCACTCACTCACAGCTGCAGACCCGCCCCCACCCCCTGCGCACTCCGAGTCCGGACCGGGCCGCCCGCACCACAATAAATTATCGCTGCCTCGGGCTATAATAAAATTGATTGTTTACTTTCAACTAGAAGACATTGAATTTGACAATGCCTCGGTGCGTCCAGGGCAGGCTTAGTGGGGCTACGCCCCTACCCCCCAATGGACGCACCGCGGCTGCATTACACCCCACCTAAGAGACCTGCACTAGCTACCCGTCAACAAGAGGATCACCTTCAAGCTCCTCACCCACGCACACAAGGCACTCCACAACACCGGTCCAACATACCTCAACAGACAACTCAGCTTCTACACCCCCAACCGCCAGCTTGCTCCGCCGACCGCGCCCTCGCCATAGTCGCCCGCATTAGAAGAGCAACCTCCGCCGGCAGATCGTTCTCCCACCTCGCCGCCAAGACCTGGAACACCCTCCCCATCCTCCTACGGCAGACCCAGGACCTGCTAACCTCAGAAAACTCCTCAAGACCTAGCTATTCAAGCAGTAGCAGCACCGCCCCAGCGCCTTGAGACCCTCACGGGTAAGTAGTGAGCTTTACAAATGTTCCGATTGATTGATTGATTGATATGTGAACATCATTGTCAGTATTACACATTACACTAAACATTAAAATACATACCAAGAAAAACAACATTCACACCAAACATATCATCTATCATGCCTTAGTCTCCAATAACGCATCCTCAACTTTCAATAAAATCATGTAACACCTAACAAGATGAAAATGTAGATTGGTCTTATAAATACCTACAATGATAGTTTTATGTCTTTGATCAATTTTTGGTAACACAATTTATCTTAATGTGTCTTCTATGTACTGTACATTTATTTTCAGATATAGCTTTAAAATGTTCAATCAATGTGGATCATATTTCTAATTGTTTATCTCTCTCTATGCGTGCTTCAGAAAGGCACTGTCTTCTTCAGAAAGCCACCACCAGATTTGTATCTGGTAGGTAACCTGCAATCTCATTTAAATTCTGCTGAGCCAATCATTGTACAACAATAAGAATAATCAAAGTCAACTCAAACACTCTCAACTAGGTCAGAACATCCACCTTGTACATGCTGACACCATATGTGCTGTAAACTTCCATTTTGTGATAGACCTACACCATTGTAGCCACAGTAAGCACCAACTTTTGGAATGAAAGGAGATTTGCCACAACTTATCTCAATGTGAATTATCTGTGCTCACCATGAGGTGCCGGTCAAAACATCCATGCATCCCAATGTGCCTTCTTACAATTCAGACGCTCAGCGAGCTCCATGCCGCCCAGGTAGTTATTGTACGGTGAATAATGTATTTACCAGTCCCATTCCTTGGGATTTTTAAATCCATGGGTCTATGCATTTTAAAGACGCATCCTCTTTGTAAAAAACTACCCTAGCACTGTAGTGCAAAAAAGCTTAAGTAAGAAAAGATATCAAGTGATAAGCTAGAACTTAAATAAGGTGTCAGGAACCTAGTCTGTTGGTTCTCAGTTTCTGTTCCTCAGGAGCAGTACCCAAAAGCCCACCTTCCAGCAGCTTCGGCTCTGCACTATGAGTTCCGCAGAGGATCGAAGTGGCTAGACGAGGGGAGGTAAGGGAGGGTACTGCGGGGAGGGAGATCTGGACCAAGATAAACACAAACAACTGGAACACGTGAGTGCTGATCCACAGTAGAGACCAACTTTGGATTCTTGGCACTAAATCCCTGATACCTGAAAGAAAAGCTATTGGTTACAAATAAACATATTACGTTCTTCTCTTTAAGTGATATTCCTATATCCAGAATAAACAGGGAAAAGTATTTAGCATAGAATCTTCTGCAATACTAATCTACTGATCTATGCAACTAAATTGCATTTGTTAACAAACATCCGTTTGTATTTGCAACTTTAACTGAATGAACTCAAAATGATTACTTGTTCTTAGTTAGATTCTTTTGTCAAGAAAAACAGTATTCCACATGTAATTTAATCTCTGCCAAAACACTGTCTGCAAAGATTATTTCAAAGAATAAATATTGATCAGCAAAGGACTCGTTTTGCCAAAGAACGTTGTTTTCAAAAGAACATCACAACTATATTGCACTCAATATTTCCTAAACAATGATTAACATCAAAGGCTTCTGTGGTAAAGATCCGCTTAGCGTTTCTTTGAGTGTCAGAACACTAAATAGTTAAAACTTGAAGCTTTCAGCCGAAAGACTTCCATTCATGTAAGGCGCAAGCAAAGTATTGAGTATTGCACCAAAACACGCCAAATGAAGGTCTTCAATCAAAATTGCACAGAGACACGCAGGGCAAAGGTTTCTTCCTTGATACGGACAGAAGAAAGAAGGATGGATCCTACCTGCGGCGTCTTCCTGCGACACTCTGTGGTAGGAAACCACTAAATAACTGGAAACTGCAAAAGAAGTCTTCGGAAGATGACCGGAGCCTCAGGAAACGGAGCGGAGAGATGTCACCTCTGTAGAACTCACTGGAATAATCCACGGTTCCAAGGCCGTGGTCCTATTTATAGTCCGAGAAGCAAACTATGGTGGCTGCGAAGGAACAAAAAAGTCCTTAGCAGTATCTGGATTCAGACAAGCATTGGACCAAATAACAAACAAGCATTGATACCTGTAAACGAAATGTGCACCTGTAAACAAGACAACATGGCATAAGCAAGCATAATAAGGCCAATAAGGTGCATCTGTATATAAGACAACATGGCATAAGCAAGCATATTAAGGTCAAATAAGGTACAAGTCAGATCAGAAGAGTACACTAAGGCCAAAGGAAGGTACGAGGAAGATCATGGAACCTGAAAATCCTGACAGTACCCCCCAACAAAAATGGAAACACCCTTCTCAAAGGGCATTAAGTCACAGCGTCTGGGTGACGTGCATGAAATTGCCGTACCAAACGGGGAGCATGCACGTTCTCCTGAGAAACCCAAGAATCTTCCTCAGGTCCATAACCTCTCCAGGACAAAAGATACCATAACTTTCCTCTAACTCGTTTACTATCCTTGATACAGCTAACTTTGAACTCTTCTTGATTGTTCACGAGTAATGTAGGTGGACGAGGTCTCTTTTAGGTGGAAGCTGGTTTCAAGAGGGAGGTATGAAACACTGGATAGATTCTCATATTCTTTGGAAGAAGTAATTTATAAGTTACTGGATTCACACACTGTTCTATCTTATAAGGTCCAATGAACTTTGGATGGAATTTATAACGTCTTCTAAACTGAGAATTTTTGGTAGAAAGCCAAACCATGTCTCCTGGTTGATACTCTAGAGCTTTCTTTCTTTTTCTATCTGCAAACCTCTTATAAGAAGCTTCAGCTCTCATCAAATTGTTTTGCAATGTTTTAGTGACTTTTTTCATTTCCTGGAAATGTGAATCCAAAGAAGGTATGTTAGTTTTGATTGAGTCAATAATAGAGGTGAGAAATGGGGATGTCGACCATATACAGCAAAAAACGGTGACATTCCCGTTGAAGAATTTTGCAAGTTGTTGTATGCAAATTCTGCTTCCCAAAGAAAACTTGTCCAAGAACCTTGTTTCTTGAATAGATAGCACCTTAGATACAGTTTCAGAATCTGATTGACCCGTTCTGTTTGTCCATCTGTTTCAGGATGGAAACTCGTGGATGTATTGCTTTTGATATTCAAGGAGGCACACCAATTCTTCCAAACTTGTGCAATAAATTGTGGACCTCGATCTGTAGTAATAGATCGCGGTAAGCCGTGTAAACGCACTACATGATGTAACAGTATCTGTACGAGTTGGGAAGCAGTAGGAAGTTTATTGCAAGCTACAAAGTGTGCCATTTTTGACAGACGATCCACTACAACTAAAACAGTTGTCATTCCCTGATCTTTCGGCAAATCAGTGATAAAGTCCATTGTAATATCTTCCCAAACCTGAGTTGGAGTTGGAAGAGGAATTAACAAACCCTTTTTACACCCATGTTCTGTCTTAGCCTGAGCACAAATGTCACACAGTTGAATAAAAGAAGTTACACCTTTATTCCAAGTTGGCCACACGAAATTTCTTTGCACTAATTCTTTAGTTTTTGTATATCCTGAATGGCCAGCTAATTGTCTAGTATGACACCACTGCAAAACCTGCGTTTGTAGATTTTTTGTTGGCACATACAATAAATTTGAGTAAAAAGGTAAGTTTTGATGGATGGATCTGTTTGGCTTTTCTTGAGCCCACGACAAAAGTTTTGGTATTGGCATAGCTTGTCTTATTTGTTAAAAAAATAAATATCAGACATAGTGGCACCAATTATCTGGTTATTAGATAGCATATTCGTGGGTCTGGGAATGAGAAGTGTTTTATCAGGTTTTATATCGTACCGTGATAAAGAGTCAGCCATGTTGTTCTTGATCCCTGGTATAAAGGTAATTACAAAATCGAATTCTGCTAAAAACAATGTCCAGCGAAGTTGTCTGGGAGTCAGAGCTTTTGCACAGCGTAAAAATTGTAGGTTCCGATGGTCTGTATAAACAGTTATGGTATGCTTTGCCCCTAGTAAATAATGACGCCATTCTTTGAAAGCGTATCGAATAGCTAGGAGTTATTTTTTCCGCTACTGTATAGTGGACTTCAGCAGGTAAAAATGTTCTTGAAAGAAAAGCAATCAGATGTAACTCATTGCTTTCTGTATCCTTCTGTGACAGAATTGCTCCAATAGCGTAATTAGAAGCATCGGCTTCAACTGTGAAGGGTTTTTCTGTGTCAGGATGTCGTAGGACTGGTGCTTGTGTAAAAGTCTTTTTGAGATCTTGAAAAGATTGTTCAGCTTCAGGAGTCCAAGCGAATTTCACATTTTTTCTTAAAAGATGGGTTAAAGGAGTAGCCAAGGTTGACATTTTTTTTATAAATCGACGGTAAAAATTAGCAAATCCTAAAAACCGTTGGATGTCTTTCACTGAAGATGGAGTAGGCCACTCCATTACTGGTTGAATTTTTCTAGGAGCCATAGTTATACCAGATGGTGAAAGATGAAAACCCAAAAATTCAACTTGTGTTGTATGAAACTCACATTTTGATAGTTTACAAAACAAACCATGTGTTCTTAAGGTGGATAAAATGGTTTTAACATGTTGCACATGTTCTTCCGTAGAAGATGAAAAAATTAAAAGGTCATCAATATAAGCGATGAAAAATCTGTCTAGATAATCCCTAAGGAATCATTTATAAAAAATTGAAATGCGGCCGGGGCATTGCATAAGCCAAAGGGCATTACACAATATTCGAACAAGCCAAAACGAGTTCGAAAAGCCGTCTTCCACTCGTTGACAGATCTTATGCGGACTAAGTGGTAGGCTCCTCGCAAATCAAGTTTGGTATAGATAGTGGCTGATCGCACTTGGTTCAAGAGAACTGGTATTAATGGTAGTGGGTACCGATTCTTAATGGTGATATTATTGAGAGCTCGGTAGTCTATGCAAGTGCGTAACTCTCCACTACTTTTCGGCACAAAAAAAGAGGCGAAGCAGCTGGAGACTTGGAGGGTCTAATAAAGCCATTTTTTTTAAAACTTGTCCAGATATTCTCGGAGATGTTGGTTTTCCTGTCCGGTTAAAGCGTAAATCCTGCTTCAAGAAATTTTGGCCCCAGGTACAAGATCAATAGCACAGTCATAATCCCTATGAAGGGGTAGACTTTCAGCTCTTTGCTCACTAAAGACATTAGCAAAAGATCCATAGACAGATGGTAACTCGATATCCTTTTCAGCAGCAGTGGATACAAAAAGAGCTGAAGCACTATGCAATAAGGCACTTGGAGAATCTTTATATATATTGTTCGAACAAAAACACTCCTGTTGGCACCACTGAGAAAAAAAATCTACAGAACGGTTTACCCAGTCAATAACAGGATTATGTAGGGTTAACCAGGGTATACCTAAAATTACTCCAAACTGCGGTGTATCAATAACATCAAATGAAATAATTTCTTGATGTTTTTTGCCATTAGTGTCACAAGTCATAAGAAGAGCACTGGTACAATGAGTTATCATTCCAGATGTCAATTGTGTCCCATCTACAGCATACACCAGTTCAGGTTTAGATTTTTCTAAAATCGGTATGTCTCTTTCTTTAGCAAAAATGGTATCAATAAAGTTCCCGGTAGCCCCTGAGTCTACCATGGCCACTACCAACAGACTGTTCTGTTCAGTTAACATGATCTGGACATTTAGAATAAAGTGTGGTATGGTTAACTGCAGAGTATTAGCTATTGACTGTGCAGGAGAAGATAGTGAACTCGAAATAGCCTCCTGATCCAATCTCGAGTTTCCTAGTTTTCCGATTTGTTCTCAGCATTATCACGGGGCCAGGAACCTTTTGGTTTAAGAAGGCAGTCTCTAACAAAATGACCTTTTTTTCCCACAATAGAGGCAAAGACCGTTTTTTCTTCTATTGTCTTTTTCTTCTGAGGTTAACGGTTTTCTCAAACTTCCGACTTGCATGGGTTCTCCACCGTCTTGGTGTGATTTTTCTCTTGCCCTTGTAAAAATCCTAACATCAGTTTTTCTTTAATCACCCTTGCGATCCGCAACCTGGTGATCCAGTCGTAGACTAAGGGCTATTAAATCGGCACAAGACCGGGGTTGAGGATCTATAGGTGCAATCAGATCTTTCAATTCGTCCCTAAGACCTTGATAGTATAAAGCTGCCCTTTTTTCCTCGGGCCACTCAGTTTCTGCTATGAGACAGTTCAATTGTGTGAGGTAATGAACTAGATCCTTGTTCCCCTGTTTTAGTTCAAGTAACTCTCTATCCGCTGATCCTGTAACAGTCCTTCTGTCAAAAATCTTCTCAAATTCACGTTTAAAATTTGACCAATTATAAAGCAAGGGATCATCAGCTTGAACCAAGGGAACTGCCCACATTGCTGCATCCCCACTTAGATAGGAAATTAGAAAGGCTATACGGGATTGAGCGTCAGGAAAAGAAGTCGGTTTAACCATAAAATGTAGTTGCACCCGAGTTAAAAAGGTCTGGAATTTATTCGGTTCCCCAGCAAACCTCTTAGGTGATGCTAGAGGAACAGGTGTAGGTACAGACAAACAAATGGACGAAGTGGAACCTGTAGCGTTAGTTTGGGAAGGGCTTGTTAAAGGACCAGAATCCAATTGTGTTTGTAATTGGATGACTTTACCAGCTAAGGCTGCTGTTTCTTGACGACTAGCAGCAAGCTCCTTCTGGAGATTGCTCATCAAAGCACAGAGATCATTCATGGTGACCATCTTTTGTGTACTGCTCGGGAGGAACTGAATTCTTGGGTGGATTATTCAGTCAGGATCCTAGTTTGTTGGTTCTCAGTTTCTGTTCCTCACGAGCAGTATCCAAAAGCCCACCTTCCAGCAGCTTCGGCTCTGCACTATGAGTTCCGCAGAGGATCGAAGTGGCTAGGCGAGGGGAGGTAAGGAAGGGTACAGCGGGGAGGGAGATCTGGAACGAGATAAACACAAACAACTGGAACATGTGAGTGCTGTTCCACAGTAGAGACCAACTTTGGATTCTTGACACTAAATCCATGATACCTGTAGGAAAAGCTATTGGTTACAAATAAACATATTAAGTTCTTCTCTTTAAGTGATATTCTTATATCCAGAATAAACAGGAAAAAGTATTTAGCAAAGAATCTTCTGCAATACTAAATTACTGATTTATGCAACTAAATTGCATTTGTTAACAAACATCCTTTTGTATTTGCAACTTTAACTGAATGAACTCAAAATGATTACTGGTTCTTAGTTAGATTCTTTTGTCAAGAAATACATTATTCCACATGTAATTTAATCTCTGCCAAAACACTGTCTGCAAAGATTATTTCAAAGAATAAATATCGATCAGCAAAGGACTCGTTTTGCCAAAGAACGTTGTTTTCAAAAGAACATCACAACTATATTGCACTCAATATTTCCTAAACAATTATTAACATCAAAGGCTTCTGTGGTAAAGATCTGCTTAGTGTTTCTTTGAGTGTCAGAACACTAAATAGTTAAAACTTGAAGCTCTCAGCCGAAAGACTTCCGTTCATGTAAGGCGCAAGCAAAGTATTGAGTATTGCACCAAAACACGCCAAATGAAGGTCTTCAATCAAGATTGCACTGAGTCATGCAGGGAAAAGGTTTCTTCCTCGATACGGACAGAAAAAAAAGGATGGATCCTACCTGCGGCGTCTTCGTGCGAAACTCTGTGGTAGGAAACCACCAAATAACTGGAAACTGCAAAAGAAGTCTTCGGAAGATGACCGGAGCCTCGTGAAACGGAGCGGAGAGATGTCACCTCTGCAGAACTCACCGGAATAATCCGCACGGTTCCAAGGGCGTGGTCCTATTTATAGTCCCAGAAGCAAACTATGGTGGCTGCGAAGGAACAAAAAGTCCTTAGCAGTATCTGGATTCAGACAAGCATTGGCCCAAATAAAAAACAAACATTGATACCTGTAAACGAAATGTGCACCTGTAAACAAGACAACATGGCATAGGCAAGCATAATAAGGCCAATAAGGTGCATCTGTAAATAATACAACATGGCATAAGCAAGCATAATAAGGCCAAATAAGGTACAAGTCAGATCAGAAGAGTACACTAAGGCCAAAGGAAGGTACGAGGAAGATCATGGAACCTGAAAATCCTGACATAAGGTACCCGAATGGGTAACTCAAGGATAAAAACTAACGTACTTAAGACACAAAGGAATAACGTGTTTTTAACGAAGAATATGGAGGACAAGAATATATTGATTCAATCAATCAATTCATTTGTAGAGCGCACTACTCACCCATGAGGGTCTCAAGATGCTGGGGGGGGGGGGGGGCGGTGCTACTGCTCGAACAGCCAGGTCTTGACAGTCTCCTGAAGGCCAGCAGGTCCTGGGTCTGTCGCAGGTAAATGGGGAGGGTGTCCCAGGTTTTTGCGGCGAGGTGGGAGAATGATCTGCTACTAGCTGTCGCTCGTGGGATGCAGGGGACGGTGGCGAGGTTAGCCGAGCGAAGCTGGCGGTTCGGGTGTAGAAGGTGACTAGTTGCTGCCCCAACAGTGTAACCATGACAGCCATATTTAAATGGATCATACAATATTTTATCACTAGTAAAGGGAAAAAATCAAGTGTGATTAGGGGTGGGAGCTGGCAATGTAAAAAAACTGGGAACCTAACAATGATAATTACCTCTGCAGGCATATAAGTATGAAGGTAGATAATTAAGAAGACTGAAATTTAGAAAGGAAAGTCATATTAGGTATGACCGAGGCGATTTGACATTGACAGATAGAAACAGTCCAAATTACAATTGTCCGGTAGAAAAAACAGGATATTGACCACGGGGTAAACACATTTATTAATGCCACGTAGGAGGAATGTCCAAGGAAGTTTATGAAGTGTTGTATTTAATAGCATTCTCCCAAGGAATATCACTGTTGAGACCTCATGCATGTGTTTCTAAAGTAAAAATCCAAATGAGTTTCCTTCTTTTCCTTATCTCGGATGGCTCTCCCCCCTACCTTAATTGTGATCTTTTCTAAAATGATCTGCCTTATCTCTTCTGGTTGGTGCATTGTTTCATATTGTGACTTACTAATGGTGCATTAATTCTAACTATTCTAATTGCTGATCTGCGCTCGGTAAGCAGGTAGCTAAGGGTAGCTAAGGGCTATCCTGTTTCCCCAACATAGCCCAAATGACATGTGCAAATGAGAAGGTAGAAAATATATTTCGTCTTACACTTGGTGAAGGTCCTCGAATGCACCATGTATTTATTCAAGGTGAAAGTGTTTGTCTCTATAGCACTGCTGCATACCTTACACATTGTGCATTTATGGTTACCAATGATGGGAGTACTACCATCTATGGTTTCCTGCACAAACAAATAGATTCCTTTAGACGTGATCTCACTATGTGTTCCTTAAGATTTATATTATGTTGATGCTCAAACACAGGTTTGGGGATCCTGGGGATCGGGTCAGTGTCTCTGTTTAGTATGTGTCACTAGAGTTGACAATTTGACATACTTTTACATTGAAAACTGAATGTCTGGTGACACATACTAATTTTGTTTCATTTTGAGGTGCCATAAAATGTGATAAATGGTCGCTATCATAAAACCTCGCTCTCTTTAAAACTTCTCACACTAGTCCATTAAGATATCCTCTGATGATAACTTTTTCTTTCATCATTGTAGCTTTTGTGACATGAACATTTAAGTTTGTACAATTTCTTTGTAATCTTAAGAATTAGCCAAACGAAACACTCTGCTTCTGATTTCTTGGGTGAAAATAATTGAAATGCAATAGTGTATTCCTTACCTTGGGTATTACAAAGAGATCAACCTCCAATTGACCTTTATTGTGACATATCAATATATCTAGATTTTCCACTAGCATGTGATTGCTAGGTGCAGTAAATTTCATGTTTTGATCATAACGATGAGCCATAGGAGTCTTCCTGTGTACCTGCCCAGATGAAATAAAATGTAATCTATGTATCATGACCATTTGGTCACTGACTCACAGAATTGAACTATTTCATTATTGATTCCCTGCCCTATGAACCTTTATAGATAGCAGGGGGTTCCTTCTTTTTAAAACTGCTTCAAGTTAGTATAAAGTTCAGTAAGCACAACCCCCATGCTTCTCCTTGGGTCTCCTCACCCGGTGCTGAGGTCATAGTGCTTCGCTTATTGAGGCTCTTGCAATTGCGATGATAATATGTTTTATTGTTAATGGTTCTATCAGCCAGCGCTTTTATATTTTATTCCTATTTGACTACTGCAGTCTTTAGCACTTATTTTCTATATCTCTACTTATCTACCTTTAGCAGTAATGCTCTGTTTAACATGTGAATTTATCTTGTGTGGAAGCTCTGTTCCTTTATGTGTGCCTGACCAGCAGGATCTCGGCCAGCAAAGTGTAAATTCTCTGCAAAGCTTTCATTATCTTCAACTGCTTTGCAGCAGCTGGAGCTGCACTTTGACTTCACATGCATAAGTTGTTGATTCGTATTCCAGCAATGACACATGTGGCATGCACAAGCAGTTTGCTCGGCTGGCAGAGCATTATGGATAATCAGGTTACTTTCCCCTATCTTCTTGCCAGTTGCAGCGTCCTTCTCAGCCTTGGTACCCACCGATGACTACGCCACACACGGAGCTTAGTATTACACATCTTGATTCTTCTGCTTGTAACTGCAAACTCAACATTATAAACCGGCCTTCATTGCATTCAGCTGTAGCACGTCATAGTGATAAGGAATCCATCTGGACCCACAAGGTTTCCATCATTGCTAACCCGCAAGACTCTACATACACCACTTAAGTCTACTCTCCACCTCCCCACTCTTCTCTATGCCTCTCTATGCCTTTCTACTCTCCGACACTCCAATCTACTCCATGCCACTCCCCCCCAATCTATGCCACTCTACTTTCTGCCTTTCTACTCTATGCTGCTCTATTCTACACCACTCTATTCTATCACTCTATTCTATGCCAGTCTACTCTGTGCCACTTTACCCTATGCTAATCTACTCCTTGCCAATTTGTTGTTATGTTATTTAAATTCATATCGGACCCAAAAAGGGTTTCCCGTTGCCAAGCCAGAGAAGGAGCAGCAAAGGAATTACTGATTAAACAGCCAGGTTTTGAGTAACTTACGAAAGTGCTTGTAACTGGTTTCATTCCGGAGTGGTAGAGGAGGAGCATTCCACAGAGAGGGGCCAAGATAAGCAAAGGAGCGACCACCCATACGAGACAGCCTAGTCCTGGGCACTATAAATTAAGCCTGGGTGGTGGGGCGAAGAGTGCGAGATGGCAAATATGGTTCGACTAGATTTTGCAAATACTGAGGAGCCGTGCACTGCTTGACCCTGAACATGTAGCTCAGAGCTTTCAACTTGATCCGGCTCTCAACTCTCACGCAATGGAGGTCTCTCAAAGAGCCCAAGATAGAGGCCGCTCTATGAACCTGACAAAGCAATCTTGTAGCAGAATTCTGCACCAGCTGCAGCTTGCGTGTCACACCTTTATTGGCTCCTAAGTAGAGAATGTTACTTTAGTCCAGTCTAGACGTTACCAGTGCCTGGGCTGCGGTTCTCTGGGTGGAGCTTGGCAACATCCAAGCAATTTTCTTTAACCATTTCAAGATGGTGAAGCAGGTTGCAGCCACCTTCACAGCTCGTTGACGCATTGATAGTAAGTCGTCAATGATAAAGCCAAGGTTTCGGACATGAAGAGATTGGCGAGGTAAAGCACCCATTTATCCCGGCCAATGGAGAGGTCCCCAGAGATATTTGGTTTTTCCCAAGATCAGGACCTCAGTGTTTTCACCATTAAGTTTAAGAAAATTGTCCTGCATCCAAGATGCAATTTTGGTCAACCCAGACCGGAGAACTGATGGTTCCGCCTCCTTGGCTGCAGAGAGAGAGAAAATTATCTGGATGTCATCGGCATAAGAGAACAATGACAATCCAGCATCCTCTGCAATTGCTGCCAGGGGTCTGACATAGATGTTAAATAATAGGGGACTAAGGATATACCACTGGGGAACCCCATAGGCCCAGGAGAGGAGTGGATGCTGGAGGTGGTTACAGAAGAAAAGACCTGAAAAGTGTGGTTGGTAAGAAAGGACGTTAGCCATCTAAGTGCTGAGTCAATGATTCCTAGAGATGGTAGGGCCTTTATTAATACGGTGTGAGGCACAGTGACAAAGGCTGCACTTAGATCAAGTAAAATAAGGGCCACCGTGTCTCCGGCATCCAAACAATGACGTACTGTTGCAGTGACGCCGAAAAGATTGGATCTGAAAGAGACACGTTAGTGATAGATTCCTTACCTTAGAATATCCCCAGGCGTCAGACTGGATCCGGAAAGTTTTGCGTAGCAGTACCCTTGCGCGTCGGTAGGCGTCGTCTGCGGCTCCGCGTCCGTCGTCGGCGTCGTGGGCGCCGTGATGACGTCGTCGGAGTACTTAGACGCCGCCTCCGCGTGCTGACGTCAGTTCTTCTTTTTTCCGCGCCAGCCAGCGCAGATCTGGAAAGAGCAGTTCCCTAGTCACTTTTTGACTAAACTTTTGTGATCTTTTTTGATCCACTTCGAAGTCTTTACGACTCCGACGGTGCCATTAGGGATGCCCGGATTCAAGCATTGCGACGAGTGCGACCGTACCATGTCGGTCACGGATCCCCACCGCCTGTGCCTGATGTGTTTGGGCGTCGACCATGACGACGAGGCCTGCTCCGACTGTCGGGCCCTTTCGAGGAAGGCCAGGTGGGAGCGGTCCCGCAGGCGACTCGAAATCCGCCAGTCGGCCCCGCGCCGTGTGAGGTCCTGGTCCCGGTCTCACGGGAGGTCGAGGGACAGGTCGCGGGGACGGAACCGTCACAGCTCCGGGAGCCGGCGCCACTCCTCCGGGTCCAAGTCGTCAGGTAAGAAGCACAAGAAGTCGAAGAGACATCATCGCTCTTCCGACTCCCCCCGACGCTCGCGCGATGCGGCCGGGGGTTCGGGTGACACCGCCCACGCGGCTCCTCGGGAGTCGCGGGCGCCGCGTTCGGCCCCATACCCCCCGGTCCCTGGGCTGAACGCGACGCCGGAGGAGATCAAGCGTTTCCTCATGGCCATGAGGTCCCTTTCTCCTCCGACGGGTTCCGCGGCGCCTTCGGGCCCAGTGAACCCGTCTGGGGGCCCTAGTGGGTCGGGGGCTACGACCCCGACGCCGTCGGGTGCTTCGGCCTCGACGCCGCCGGCGCCTTCGGGCCCGGCGCCGCAGGGCCCCACGATCCCGACACCGCCGGTGCCCTCGGGCCCGGCGCCGCAGGGTACAGCGGCCCCGGCGTCGTCGGTGCCTTCGGGCCCCGCGCCGCAGGGTGCCGCTGGACCCTCCTCGGGCGATGGACCGTCCCCGGTGGACCTCACGACCCCCCCGGGGTCGGTCCGTGTGGTGTCCCCTCCGGCGTCGTCCTCGGGCGGCGCCGGCCCCGATGCCTCCTCTCAAACGGTTCCGACGTCGGGACGACGCCTATCGGCACCGCTCTCGACGCCGTTCGGAGATTTTCATTTCTATGAACCGTCCTCATTCACTTATGACCCTGAATCTCAGGAGATGGGGGAAGAGGAGAATTGGGAGGGGTCTGAGGACCCTCTGACAGTGGAATGTCAGTCTACCATGGACTGGACAGGAGACCTTGGGGAGGCCAGTGGCCTGGACACCTCTCCAGACACTGGATTTGTCTCTCCTCCTACCGTGGCTTCGGAGGAGGGCGCTACATACAGTGTGGTGTTGATGAGGGCTGCTAAGGCCTTGGGCCTTGAGCTCCCCGTCGCGGCCGTGAGGACTAACCTCCTCACTGAGGTCCTTAAGCCGCAGTCATGCTCCATGGAGCCTCTGCTGCCGTTTATGAGGCCTTGACGGACGTTCTTTTGGGCACTTGGTCCAGGCCCGCTACAGGTTCGCCTGTAGATAGGAACGTGGCCAGACGCCACCGCCCGGCCCCTGGCGACCCATGTTTCCTGTCCACCCACCCCACCCCGAGAGTCTGGTTATCCAGGCCTCTAACTCCCAGACCGCCTTCCCGACGGCTCCCCCCGATCGGGAATCCAAGAGGTACGAGGCCTATGGCAAGAAGGTGTTCTCGTCCCTTAGCTTGGGACTGCGGTCTTCCAACACCGCATGCCTCTTGGGCCGTTACACCCACTCTCTGTGGGAAACGGTGGCGGAAGTGCTGCCAGAGTGTCCGTTGGAGGTACGGGCCAAACTCGGCCAAGCCCTACTGGAGGGCCGGGACGCAGCGAAGTATTCAATCGGATGCGGACTGGATACTACTGACTCGCTGGGCAGAGCGATGGCTACGACGGTGGCGATACGACGCCACGCCTGGCTGAGATCCGCCAACTTCTCGGCAGACGTCCAGAATACACTCATGGACATGCCGTTCGATGGCCGTCGCCTCTTTGGCGACAAGGCAGACCACGCGCTTGAGCGCTTTAAGGACTCCAGGGCTACGGCCAAGTCCTTGGGCCTCTCGGCCCCGCGCCAGCAAATGGGTGCCTTTCGCTCCTTTCGTGGCCAGGGAAGGGGCGTCCCCACACGTGCCGCCAGCCACTCGCCGCAAACTGTCGTCCAGCGCGGCGGCGGCCGTGGGAACCGCCGTGGAGGTGGTCGGGGAAACAAGCGGAGCCAGTCCACACCTGCCCCCGCAGCATCCGCCTCTAAACCCTCCTAGTCCGTGCTTTTCGGCCCATGTGACGCCAGTGGGAGGCAGGGTTCGCCATCACCACTCTCACTGGCGCACAGTCACTTCGGACAGGTGGGTGCTGCAGATCGTCCGAAGGGGCTACTCCCTCCCCTTCGAGACGACCCCTCAAGCCATGCCACCGCAACACCACCGCGTATCGGGGGATCACTTGCGGCTCCTGCACGAGGAAGTGTCGGCCCTCTTGGCCAAGGGGGCCATCGAGCGCGTTCCTGGGCCAGAAGTAGGACGTGGTTGCTACTCCCACTACTTCCTGGTACCCAAGAAGGGCAAAGGGGGCCTACGCCCTATCTTGGATCTGAGGAACATCAACGGCTTCCTCCGGAAGGAGAAGTTCAAAATGCTGACACTAGCTCAGGTCTTGGCTGCCCTAGACCCAGGAGACTGGATGGTAGCGTTGGACTTGCAGGACGCATACTTCCACATCCCCGTCCTGCCGGCCCACCAGCGTTACCTGCGGTTCACGGTAGGCCTCGAGCACTTTCAGTTTACCGTGCTCCCCTTCGGCCTTACCAGCGCCCCACGGGTGTTCACAAAGGTGATGGCGGTGGTCGCAGCTCACCTGCGCAGGTTAGGGGTTTCAGTCTTCCCCTACCTAGACGACTGGTTGTTGAAGGCAGGCTCGCCCCAGGCAGTCGTCAACCACCTCCAGACTACGGCGGATCTCCTGCACCGGCTGGGATTTTCCATCAATGTGCCGAAGTCACACCTGTGCCCCTCTCAGAAGCTCCTTTTCATCGGAGCGGTTCTCGACTCGGCGCAGTTTCGGTTTTACCCGCCCGAACAGCGGATTCGGGATATACAGGCCCTGATTCCGATCTTCGGGCCGTTATCCCGGGTTTCGGTCAGGTTGACGCTGCGGCTTCTGGGGCTGATGGCCTCCTGCATCCTTCTGGTGCATCACGCACGGTGGCGGATGCGGGCTCTGCAGTGGGACCTGAAGTTTCAGTGGGCCCAGCACCGGGGCAACCTGTCCGACCATGTCCTGATCTCGGAGGGCACTGCGAGACAGCTGCAGTGGTGGCTCACGGACCGCGAATGGGTCAACGGCAGATCCCTCTCCCTTCCCCAACCGGAGCACGTGGTTGTGACGGACGCGCCCCTCCAGGGCTGGGGAGGCCACTTGGGAGAGGCGGAGATCAGAGGACTCTGGTCTCCGGCGGAGTCCCGGCTCCATATCAATCTGTTGGAGCTCCGGGCGATTCGTCTGGCACTGAAAGCATTCCTCCCGTCTGTCCGAGGGAGTGCAGTGCAGGTGTTCACGGACAACACCACCGCCAAGTGGTACTGCAACAAACAGGGCGGGGTGGGGTCGTGAACCCTATGCCAGGAGGCTCTGCGCCTCTGGCAATGGCTGGAACATCAGGGCGTGACTCTGGTGGTTCAACACCTGGCAGGGTCTCTGAACGCCAGGGCGGACAAACTCAGCCGTCGGTGCTCGATGGATCACGAATGGCTTCTGAACTCGGATGTGGCGCAAGGCCTCTTTCTGCGATGGGGAGAGCCTTGGTTAGATCTATTCGCCACCGAAGAGAACGCGCATCAGTTCTGCGCGTTGGAATTTCCAAGGCGGCACTCGCTCGGAGACGCTTTTCGTCACGAGTGGAGCTTCGGTCTGTTGTACGCCTTTCCGCCTATACCTCTTCTGCCCAGAGTGCTGAAGAAGATCAAGTGCGACCGGGCGCAAGTCATCCTTGTGGCTCCGGACTGGGCACGAAGGTACTGGTATCCCGAGCTACTCAGTTTGTCAGTCGATCCCCCGGTTCGTCTGCCTCTTCAGGAGGACCTTCTGTCGCAGCAGCAGGGGACGGTCCTCCACCCGAACCTGTCCAGTCTCCACCTCCATGCATGGAGATTGAGCGGCGACAGTTGAGGCCATTTGACTTGCCTCCTGAAGTTTGCAACATCATTCTGGCAGCCAGGCGTCCCTCCACAAAGACGGTATACGCCTGCAGGTGGAATAGATTTGTGGCATGGTGCACAGCAAAGGCTGTGGATCCCCTCAATGCCCCTCTTTCTGAGGTTCTTCTCTTCCTTCTTTCTCTTGCCCAGCAGGGCTCTGCTCTGGGCACTATCAAGGGTTATCTTTCGGCTCTTTCAGCCTTTCTGAGGCTGCCTGACCAACCTTCTTTGTTCAAGTCCCCTATTGTGAACAGATTCCTGAAAGGCATCACTCATACCTTTCCTCCTGTTCCCTTCGTGATGCCTCAGTGGGACTTGAACCTGGTTCTAACATTTCTGATGTGCGCTCCCTTTGAGCTACTTCGTAACTGTCCTCTTCGCCTTCTTTCTTTGAAGACTGCCTTCCTGGTAGCCATCACCTTTGCCAGGAGAGTGAGTGAGCTCCAGGCTCTCTCTTGTAAGCCTCCTTTCCTTTCAGTCCATCCGGACAAGGTTGTTTTGAGGACTAGGCCCTCCTTCTTGCCTAAGGTGGTCACGGCCTTCCACATTGGGCAGTCCATCACATTGCCCACCTTCTTTCCGCCTCCGCATCCCTCGAGAGAGAGGAGGAGAGGCTCCACCGTCTGGACCCAAAACGTGCGCTCTCGTTCTATCTGGATCGCACACGCCAGTTCCGGGTGGATGATCAACTCTTTGTTGGGTACGCGGGCGCTAAGAAAGGGAAAGCGGTGCACAAGAGAACCATTTCTCGATGGATTATCATGTGCATCCAGGCGTGTTACTCCTTGGCTAAGAAGGAACCCCCTGTTGGGCTGCGGGCTCATTCCACTCGAGCCACGGCCACTACAACTGCCTTGGGCCGAGGTGTGCCCTTGCAGGACATTTGCCAGGCAGCTACGTGGGCCTCGTTGCACACGTTTGCTAGGCACTACTGCCTGGACCGTCAGGTCCGGAGGGACGGCTACTTTGGCCGTTCCGTTCTCCAGGACTTTCTGGTGTGAATATTGGTTCGCAGACCCACCACCACGGGGATGGTATTGCTGGGGTATCTATTCTAAGGTAAGGAATCTATCACTAACGTGTCTCTTTCAGATGCACAAGTTACTACTTGTGTAACGATATATCTGTAAGAGACATTAGTTAGTGATAGATTCCTTACCGACCCACCCATCCTCCCCGTTCTGCGAACCGATATCTAGGGTTAAGGTCATGCCCTTTCAGGGCCCTAGTTTCTTGGCACCAGTGTCGGTTTTTGTCATGGCTCTGCGCTTCTGGCGCGGAAAAGCTGTGGCTAAGAACTGACGTCAGCAAGCGGAGGCGGCGTCTAAGTACTCCGATGACGTCATCACGGCGCCCACGACGCCGACGACGGACGCGGAGCCGCAGACGACGCCTACCGACGCGCAAGGGTACTGCTACGCAAAACTTTCCGGATCCAGTCTGACGCCTGGGGATATTCTAAGGTAAGGAATCTATCACTAACTAATGTCTCTTACAGATATATCGTTACACAAGTAGTAACTTGTGCTTTCAGTTGAGAAGCCAGCTCTAAACCCAGATTGTGATGGATAAAGACATTTTTGTGTCTCAACAAAATTGGACAACTGCTCATTAATGTGCTTTTCCAAAACCTTGGAAAGTGCTGGTAGTTAGGAGATTGGCCAATAGTTTCAAGAAAGGGTAGGGTCGGCATTGGCCTTCTATAATGAAGGAAGGACCATTGCATGCTTCCAGTCAGAGGGAACAATGGCCTCCTTTATGGAGGAATTAAGAAGCTCCATCATTATTTTGAGACAAGGTAGTTCAAGCTGCCGTAGAACTGGAATATTTACAACAAGGGGTGGTGAGGGACAGAGTCTCTGAATAAAGCAGAAAGCTCTCACCCAGTCAAGAGATCAGGGCTAGATCCAACACCGTTTTTTAGCTCACTGCACCATCCCAGTTTCAGAACCTGGCTGTATGCAAATTAGTCTGTTCCTGTCCCAGTGCATGATGGGAACAGGGCAAACCAAACTACAAAAGCCAATTCTTACACTGGGAAGGAAACAAGCTCCCGGGGACCGGTTTCTGGCATTACAGCCGTCTTCGGCCCGGTTTGCTTGAATCCTGATGGTGCAATGAGCAAGGGTCTCACATCTGAGAATACCCTTCCACGCTTAGGGTGGACAAAAATATTTACAACAAGGGGTGGTGAGGGACAGAGTCTCTGAATAAAGCAGAAAGCTCTCACCCAGTCAAGAGATCAGGGCTAGATCCAACACCGTTTTTTAGCTCACTGCACCATCCCAGTTTCAGAACCTGGCTGTATGCAAATTAGTCTGTTCCTGTCCCAGTGCATGATGGGAACAGGGCAAACCAAACTACAAAAGCCAATTCTTACACTGGGAAGGAAACACGCTCCCGGGGACCGGTTTCTGGCATTACAGCCGTCTTCGGCCCGGTTTGCTTGAATCCTGATGGTGCAATGAGCAAGGGTCTCACATCTGAGAATACCCTTCCACGCTTAGGGTGGACAAAAATATTTACAACAAGGGGTGGTGAGGGACAGAGTCTCTGAATAAAGCAGAAAGCTCTCACCCAGTCAAGAGATCAGGGCTAGATCCAACACCGTGTAAGAGTGGTCTGTTTAACTCAGACACTCTGTTCATCACCACCCCCTTTTTGTAAATCGTTTTTGGCCACTATAGGTGTGGCAGGGTATACTCAGACATGAGTCCCTTTCTCACTGCTCCATCAGGATTCAAGCAAGCCGGGCCGAAGAAGGCTGAAATGCCAGAAACCGGTCCCCGGTAGCTTGTTTCCTATCTGGTGAAGAATTGGCTTGGTAGTTTAGTCTGCCCTGTTCCCATGATGCACTGGGCCAGGGACAGACTGATTTGCATATAGCCAGGTTCTGAGCTGGGATGGGGCAGTGAGATAAATAACGGTGATGGATCAAGCCCTGATCTTTGGACTGGGTAAGAGTGGTCTGTTTAACTCAGACACTCTGTTCATCACCACCCCCTTTTTGTAAATCGTAGAACTGGAATAGGAATGAGATCACGGGGGAGCCGGATTTGATGCTACCTAAATATTGTCTAAGGGCTGTGATGTCTAATGGTAACCAAGCTGCAAGCTTGTTGACAGGTTCTCTGATGCATGTGTATATTGTTTCCACTTTGTTAATAAAAAATTGCGTGAGATCCTCACATTGCCCTTCATTCAGGCTGGGAGGAATAGGCTGGGTTTCAAAGCCTGATAATTCCTTCACCATTTTGAACAATGTTTTTGAGCATTTCTGTGCTCCAATGATAGTAGAGGAAACGTAGTCAGCACGGGCAGCCCTGCAGGGAGAGTGATAATCTCTCTTAGCTCGTATGTAGGCAAGTTTGGAATCCGGTGCATAGTCCCTCCTCCAGCGTCTTTCCATATTTTTACATTTTGTTTTCTCAGTTTTTAACTTATCTGTAAAGCAAGGGGCTGGGGGCGGTGATTATTCACCCTCTTAATGTGGGGTGGAAGCATGACATCAATGGCTTTCTGGATCCAATTCTGAATGGCCACTGAGTCAGAAGTAAACTTTTTATTAAGGGTGGGGACATTAACCACATCCATGCTGGTGACGGAACCACTCCGTCACCAGCCTCGGACGTGCTGTGCTGGTGACGGAGTGGTTCCGTCACGGCCTGGCCGCCGTGCCTGCGCTACAGTGATTTCGCGCCTGCGCGGCGCGTTCTATTGAGCGGGCGGGCCGTGACGGAACCACTCTGTCACAAGTACAGCACACCCGAGGCTCCATCACGAGCATGTAGGCGCCGCGTGGCCCCCCCTGTCCCCTAGCCAAGGGGCTAATGGATAGAAGTTTGTTAAAGGCTTCAGTGTTCAGCTTTCCCCAGTTCCTAGTTTGTTTTTGAGTGATAGGAATAGCTGCTGGCAAGTTGGCTGATAACTCTAACCTGAAGCCAACGAGAAGTGGTCAGACCAACAGAGTGGAGTGGCAGTGACGCAAACAGTATTAGATACATTAGAAAAAATGGGGTCCAATAGATGACCAGCTGTGTGGGTAGGACCTGAATTACAAAGCAGCATATTCATTGCTGCCAGGTCAGAAATAAAGGTGTTACTAATTGCGCAAGTGGGATCATCCAAGTGGAGGTTAAGGTCCCCCAATATGGAAAAATTGGCAGAACTAAGAAGGAGAGGGGCAAGTAGGTCCGGAAAAGCTGTGGCCCATGGCCCAGATGGCCCCGGAGGGCGATAGGCCAGTATCTCCGAAAAGGTAAAACAAGGAGTTAGGGTCAGTTTAAATAAGGCAGCTTCACAACCAATAACAGGCAAACTCCCAAATCTACAGCTATAGGACTTGTTATAAATGATAGCAATCCCTCCGCCTATTCTGAGATCCCTGTCCTTCCTGACTATGGTGTAATTAGACGGCATAGCTGAGCCTACATCAGGGCCAGAGCTAGCATGGAGCCATTTTTCTGTGAGAAAGATAGCATCTGGCTGTTTTCTCGTCAAGAAGTCAAAGATATCAGCTTGGTGCGTCGGGAGAGAACCGCACTTGATACTTAAAAAGGAAAATTCCTCGTTGAATGGGATGCCACATTTGTAAAGCAGATTTTCGTGCAATTTAACAGGAGTAACAGGTGTTAAACCGCTGAGCTCCCTACATAATCCTGCATGTAGTAAAAAGTTGCAACACAGGCAAGAGACGACATCATCCTCAGGGCGGAGTAGCATGCAATTAGTATGCGGTTTTTTTTGCGATACACCAACAACTGTGCTGAGGAGTATCCTATTAGACCAGGGGTCCTGGTCCCGCATCCTGATCGTGCGCGTCATTCGGCGTACCAGTAGCGCGCCCACTGCGCGTCCAGTATGGCATCTTATTTAAGTTGATGTCAAATCAGCCCACCATCAGCCTGAGAGCCAACCGGAAGTGGGGGTGGTCTTAGTGTATGGGAACTGTTTCACCAAGCGTTTCTCCGTACAATTGGCACAGAGAAGCAGTGACGGAACGGAAGCGCTGAGAAACAGATTCCTCCAAGGTAATTACCGTGCAAATGAGCAATGTACAATTAAAATTCTACATTAAAAGCTTCAAAGCAGAGTGCAAAATTAATTAAGAGCCTCAAAGCAAAGTGCAATAGGGATTTAAAAACGAATTCCAAGGGTGCCCCTCCCTTGCTAAGCAAACCTTCATCTTTACACTACTCTACACACTCTACTCTATGCCCCTCTACTCCACGTTACTCCACTCTATGGCACTCCATTCTTCACCACCATACCTCATTCCAGTCCATGGCACTCAACACCATTCCATGCCATGCCACTCCACACCCTCTACTCTACTCTATGCCAGTCTAGTCTACACCACTCTACTTTACACCACTCCATGCCACTCTGTTCCACTCTACTCTATGCCACTCTACTTTACAACACTCTACTCTACTCCACTGTAAGACACTCCACCCAACTCTAAGCCATTCTACTCTATGCCACTCTACTCTTCTCCGCTCCACTCTACTCAAACACCTTTCCACTGTTCTCTATGCCTCTCTATGCATTGTTACTCTACATGCAAACCTACTCCATGTCACTCCACCCCTCTCTCTGGCACTCTACTCTGCAGAACTCTACTCTATGCTAATATATTCTACAACACTCTACACTCTAAGACACTCTACTCTAAACCATCCACTCTATGCCACTCTCCACCACTCCACTATATGCTATGCCAGTCTACGCCTCTCTACTCCATTCGATGCCACTTCATACCACTCTACTCTATGCCAGTCTAGTCTACGCGACTCTATGTCACTCTATGCCACTCTACTGTATGCCACTCTACTTTACACCACTCTACTCTACACCCCTCCACTTTATGCCACTCTCTACCACTCCACACTATGCTATACCAGTCTACACCTCCATTTCATTCCACGCCACTCAACACCACTCTAATCTACTCTATGCCAGTCTAGTCTATGCCACTCTACTCTACGTCACTCCATGTCACTCTATGCCACTCTACTGTATGACACTCTACGTTATACCACTCTACTCTACACCACTGTAAGCCACTCCATGCAACTCTATTTCATCCTACTCTATACCATTCTACTCTACACTGCTCCACTCTGTGCCAGACCACCCTACACCACTCTATGCCACTTTGCTCCACTCTATGCCACTCTACTCCACTTAACTCTATTTAATGCCATCGCACTCTACTTCACACCACCCTACGTCACTCCACCCCACTCTGTGCCACTGTACTATACGTCACTCTACCCTACTCTACTATATGCCACTCTAATCTATGCCAGACTTTGCCATTCTGTGTAATTCTGTGCAACACCTCTTTACTCTAAGCCATGCCACTCCACTCTACACCACTCTACTACACATCATTCCCCTCTATGCTGCTCTACTCTACTCTATGCCACTCTGCTTTATGCCACTTCACTTCATAACAGTGCCACTCTATATCACTCTAGTCTATGTCATACTATTCTAGGCCACTTCACTCTATGCCACTTCGCTCCATACTACCTCATTCCACTCCAAACAATTCTACTCTATGACACTCTACATCACTCTAGTCTATGCCACACCACTTTAAGCCCCTCTAAATTATGCCACTCTACTCTACGTCACTCCACTCTATGTTATTCCATGCCACTCTATTTTACGCCACTCCCTTGCAAATTAAACCATGCTACTCTATCCCTCTCTACTGTACGTCACACCACTCTACACTACCCCACTCTATGCCACTCTACACCACTCTACTCTATAACACTATACTCTATGCCAGCCTACTCCACACCACTCTGCTTTACACCACTCCACTCACTTCCAGGCCACCCTATGTCACTCCACCCCACTAAAGCCACTCTATTCTACGACACTCCACATCACTACTCTCCACATCATGTCACTCTGTGCCACGCCGCCCTACCATATGCCTCTCTAACCTCTGCCACCCCACACTATTCTACACCACTTTAGTCTATACTACCCTATACCACTCTACTATACGCTACTCCACACTACACCAATCTACCCTATGTCGCTCCACTCTACTCTTCGCTCTCCACTCTACTCCACTTCATTCCAATGTATGAGACTTTGCTCCACTCTCCTCTACACCACTGTACTCTATGCCACACCACTAACTTTTAGCCATGCTGAAAAGCAGCCATGCTGTTGTACAACATGACTAAAAGACATTGGCAATGCCAATAACTCCCACATAGGCGAGACCTATTGGCTTTGCAATGAGTGTTTCCCCTTGTAATGATAACAGCATGAGTCAGTCATGCAGGAATACAGCTGAAGGCTCACTGACCTGTGATATTGAGCATTTTGGTTTTGTACTCCTCTCACCTTGTATGTGCCACCAACTCCATAATGTGAAGAACACTTCGGCTGACATTCTAGTCCGAATCTCCAGTTTATTCATCTCATCTTCGAATTGCAGGTGAGTTCCTCCAGTTATAATCATTGGCCCGTATATCCTAACTCTATGGTATTCCACCATCTCTCAAAAGGGGTCCACATTTTCCTTGCACTAATCTTAGAAGTTGCCTTATCCAGAATCTAAATATGCTTAACATGTTTTTGTCACTCTAGCATGAGTCAACTTGTATCCATTGTCTGCAAATATCCCTTTTTTCCAGCAAAACCAAATAAGAAGTAACTTACTCTGTTTGGCATTAAGTACACCTTTCTCTTTCTCATTACATCTGATACCAAAGAATACCACGGGTCTTATATAGGAAAAAAGGGCAGCCAGGTGTAAGAGAATTGCACTCCCAGGACTAGTCACAAAGGTAACAGGATATTAACCACCTCAGATGGTCAGCTGCCACATGACCACAAAGCTAAACATAAATTCAAAAGGGTATGAGAGGCAGTATATATACAAGGTAAATCATAAGTATGTACAGAAAACAAAAGAAGGAATTCCACATTGTTGTTTATGATCTTAAGATGTCTTTTATTACAGATGCACTTGTTTTTCTTTAGTAGACAGCCAATGCGTTTCGCCCGGACAAGGGCTTCTTCAGGGTGATAGCTTAAAGTAGTCAATTTGCCAAAGGGAGTAAGACCAGGTCCAAATAATAATCAAGTCTGCGTCGGGACGATTGATGTAAGAGCAATTAACCTCTCAAGTTAGAAGCAAATGTGATCCAATAGTTTGAGAGTACTCAAGTATCCGCCTCTGTTGTGCTGTTCTGTAGTACCCATTCAGGAAGAACCTCCAGACACGCATTTCAGTTACCGGCATTGAGTGCCACCTATAATGACAGAAGCGGTCTCGCTACCCCACACTACGGGTGAGGTTGCTACATCATGGACTAATTTTTTGAGGACGGTTGCCTCTAGCCCGATAACAAGCAGGGATATCTACGGTCCCCATCGCAACACATGCAGATGTGATCCAAGACCACACATTGCCAGTTTGGTTGCCCAAACTACCCCACCCCTGCTGTACCCCCAGTCCTGAGGAAGACGCACAGGCCGAGGCTCCAAGTATCCTCTGTGCCCCAAGTCGGGTCAAAACGTCGACACCACTATCTATTGATCCTGGACCAACAAGACCCCTCTTTGAACCGTGCAAAACATTGATACACTCATGTGTAATGTAAATAGACCATGTATTCGATGAATGTTGTATGGCCAGGATGCCAAGATTAAGATTTTTCTATCAATCGTATTTATTTGTGAAATACTTCTTCACCTATTGAAAATCTCCTTTGGGATCCCTTTCCTTTTTCCAACCCTTTTACACTTGAGCTCAATTTCCTTTTTCAGCACGTTCCCCTTGGAGCAACCCGACATTTTTAATATGAACATTTTATGAAATTCAAACATTGTCTCTAAAACTGATGAAATATTAAATATAATTGCTTTCTGATATGGTTGGTTGTGGCACATTGTTTTTTTTTTATATGTATTGATTACTAGTAGCAGGCATTGATTGAGCTCCAGAGTTTTTTGCTTCATGACTTTTTCGCTTACATTGAATGAAGGTCTAGGACCACTGTTTTTTGTAACGCTCAAAACCCAGGTCCAAGACTGTATTCCGTTACCCCATTTTTGATAATAGTTCTGTAGTACAGGCAAAGAGTATTTGCAGGAAGAGCTCCATGTATGAGCTGTGTCTAGCACTGTCTTGTCCTGGCGGGGTCCTCTCAAACGACTGGATCGTACTTTGGCGAATTGACTACTTTAAGCTATCACCCTAAAGAAGTCCTTCTCTGGGAGAAACGCGTTGGGTGTCTACTAAAGAAAACCAAGTGCATCTGTAATAAAAGACACCTTAAGATCATAAACAACAATGTGGAATTCCTTCTTTTGCTTTCTGTACATACTTATGATTTACCTTGTATATATATTGCCTCTCATACCCTTTTAAACCACGGGGGCTTACCTGGATATCGAAATCTACGATTGCTGACAATACTTTAGCCACTACTTTCCAGAAAGAACTCCAAGCAGGAAAATTTAAGAACATATGTAAATGGTTAACTTCATGGAGACTGCACCTCTTGCACTCTCCAAGATTTCCTTTAACTTTGCCAGCTTAACAAAGTACAGGCACACATGTGAATTGTAAAGAGGTGGTTGCTTCTTAGCGCAGCTGATTTGACAGTAGTATACAATAATTTCAGAGATCCTTGCAAGAATGCCTTTGTCTCTGCTTGTGCCACGTCTTTCACACAATTTCATGTGGTGGTTACACCATCTCAGCCATTGCTGTAAACTAAGTGCCAGTAGCAGATGGAAGCTTCTTTTCTCTTCAGTACGATGATTTGCTGATCTTTATCTATCTGACTAGTTTCAACTATGGGACAGCTCCCTTGTGCTTTCTCTGTGACAGCTTCCGTCACCAACACCAACATCCAGGTGGGCAGTCTTCCTGCAGTTCCATCGTCTGTCTTTTCAAAAGCAGAAGCTCTCAAACATCAGACTGCATGAACTGTGGTGCCACTACTTCTCACCTGAGTTCACAGGCTGCCCGGCTCAAGCCCAGTGTACTGAGGCACATAGGGTAAGGGGAAAGAAAGGTATGAAAAAAAGTAATACCCCTACTGCATCATTGTTATACCCTTGCATGACATGTACTGACTGAGTTGAGATATCCCATGGCAGGCCCGCCTCCTCAGACAAGCTCCTGCCCTGCTTTCTCAGAAGGATGCCATGTTTCCCTCTACCTAACCTGTTGATGTCCTGTATCCCTCCTGTGAGCTAGATCAGTGGATCTTAACCTTTTGAGTTCTGTGGGGCCCCTCTGAATCATTACTGGAACCCAGGGACCTTCACTGAATCGTTATTGAAATTTGAGGACCCCTAATGAGTCATTACTGGAAGCCGGGGGTCTACCCTAAGCATTTGCTATGATTTGAACCTCAAAATAACACAAAAAAGCCTTCTTCAAACAAATACACAAATGATGAAATATTTGATTTAATTTAGAATCAAATATAAAGAAAATCAAACCTTTAATTTTAATGGGAAGATTGAAGCTTTTCTAATTTCAATTATGGCCACCCATCGTCCATACTATATTCTGTTTCATGCACTTGTATTACTCCCAGTATCAATCTAAGGATATTAACTGTATTATTAGCCTTCAATTTCAAATTCCTTCATATTTACAGAATGTTTTTAAATGTTCAGGTTCCAATTTTGCTTATTTATTTATATACACTTTATTAATTTATTTATGTTACTTAATCATCTCTCACAGTCCTGGTCCCCCTGAGTAGGCTTTGAGAAGTCCCCAGGGGTCCCCGGACCACAGATTGAATATCACTGAGCTAGAGCATTGGCCAATCAAGCATTCTGCTGATTTGAAAAGGGCCCGCAAATCCTGACTCATATGGTGCTGCTGTGTTACACACTAACTTGACTGTTCTCACAGCAACCTGCTGGAAACTGCTTTGACTTGGAGAGATTGAGACCCTTGCACAGAATGTTGTTGTGTGAATGCTTCAAACAACTGGGCCCTGAGTGAAATCTCATCAGGACAAATAAAGTGGTTCCTTATGATTTTGTTATTGCTGTGGAAGACTGTAAATGTAACTGGGCAAAGCATGGGTTCCAGATCCCCACCTTCCAATGCGTTGCTCCCATTCCATGGATCCACACCCTTTCACCTGTATGATCAGACAGTGAACATTATTCTAAGGTCCGTAGGTCTGGCAACCTCATTTCTGTCTGTAGCTAACAAACAACTCTGAATCCTTTTTAGCACCGCACAAAGATGAGGATGTAAGGAAGTGACTTGAAGAAATTCAATCATGGAAGGGAACTATTAAGAAAGACAAATGTGGATAAAGAAAGAACTCTAAAAGTTTAATGTTTGCAGCATGTCAAAGGTGTCAATCACAATGAGATAGTTTAGGGGATTATTGCAGAAACAAACATGGCACAAGTGGTTAGTGCAGCTGCTCTATATATCTGTTGATAACCTTTATGATACAAGCAGCGCAGAGAGTCAATGAAACTACTTCTATGCATGACAACTGAACCTATAGTTACAAGCTGCAATTGCCCTAAGGTAGTCCATAAAGTTGATTGAAACTACATCTGTACAACATATGGGTAATTTAGTAAATTCTGGATTGGCTGTCACTGGTTTTCTTCTAAGAATGATAACATCAGAAACATTGAGTTGACGAGTTGATTGAAACAACACTATTAATTAAGTGGCAAGAGACAAATTGTTTTGTGGTGGGGGCCATGCTCTTATTATTCCTGACCTTAAAACCTGCAACCTATTATCAGCCTCCTTTGGGAAAGTGATTTTATGGTAGCTGTGAGAAATTGGGTTACTGGTTTGCTGGGGTGTGGGCCCTGGTCAAGCAGCAACCTCAATCCTTGTCAGGGTGAGGCCCAAGCAAATCCCAGATTAAGCTGCGCTCAACCCCCTGGTAGCTTGGCACAGAGTAGTCAGGCCTTATTTATAGGCAATGTGTCAAGTATTTGTGCAACACTCCAACATTAACACAGAGAAGACACTACACAAACAGAATCCTGCACCCATCACACAATAAGGATCCCACACCTGGTTAGATATATAGAGCTGAATTTAATAAATAAAACAAGACCAAAGTAACAAACATTCAATTAGTAGAACCGGATATATGATTTTTTAAAGAATTTAATGAAAATAGTGCCAAAAAGCACAAAGCGGCAACTCTAGCCAAAGTCACAACTTCAGGCCAACGGCCATGGAGCACTGGTCGGCTGCAGTCCCCAGATTAGTTCAGCTGAAGTTTTATCTTCTCAAGACAGCACCATTGGCCCTATTCGCATTGGAAAAGGCCACAAAGAGCAGGGAGAGCATTACGGGAGGCTGCGGTGAAGCGATCTCTGCTCCATGGAGCAGATAGTGAAAATGCTAACCTCTGCTAAATCAGGCTCTCCCCATGATGCCCCCACCCCCCCCCCCAGGATTGTGACCAGTTTAGCCTGTTATCTGGCGGCTTCCATAATGATGCTGTTGAATATTTCTCTAGGTTCTTCAAAAGTGCCAACCAAATGGAAGTATCCCAAGTATCACTGCTTTTTTTACAAATCCCTCTCTAAATCCTGAAATCTTATCAAAGTATAGACAGATCTCTTTGTTACCCCTGCTTAAAAATGCCCTAGAAAGCTTAAATAATAAACAACTAATATCCTTTCTAGATGATCACAAGATTTTAGACTCTTTTCAATCTGGCTTAAGAGCACTACATGGCATGGAGACAGCTCTATTGACAGTCATGGAAAATATCCACCTCTCCTTAGATGCTGGGACTCCAGCCATGTTAGTATTACTGGACACATGTGTGGCTTTTGACAGGGTCTCTCACTCTTTTCTAATCTGCAGATTACATGAAGCGGGCATCCACGGCAGAGCGCTACATTGGCTTAGGGACTTCCTTAACAATTGCACATAAAATGTTTGTTTTGGCCCTTTTAAATCAAACATTTAAATTATGCAAAACAACATAGGGGTCCCTCAGGGCTTGTGCCAGAGTCCAACCCTAACCGGTGTCAATGTAGCAGCTTTGGCTCAGACCACGAGAGCATGGGGTGTGGAGATTGTTCATGCGAAGATGACCACAAAACAAACAAGATGATGGACGGAATGTTTCACAATGGCAAAACATTCACCCCCAGTCAGAGATCTGGGTTTAATCCATCGTTATTTTGCTCACTAAGCCACCCCAGTTAAGACATGCCCATATGCAAATCAGTCTTGACCCTGTGCCTCCTGGGAACAGTCCAGCCCGAACTGCCAAGCCATGTCTTCCCTGGACCGGAATCAAGCATCCTAGGACCGTTTTCTGGCTATCAGCCTTCTTCAGCCAGGATAGCTTGACTCCAGTGGCCTAGTGAGCACGGGACCCATGTCTGGGCATACCCTTCCCGCATAGGGTGAACAGCAAAACAAACAAGATGATGGACAGAATGTTGCACAATGGCAAAACATTCACCCCCTGTCACAGATCTGGGTTTGATCCATCGTTATTTTGCTCAACAAGCCACCTCAGTTCAGACATGGCCATATGCAAATCAGTCTTGACCCTGTGCCTCATGGGAACAGTCCAGCCCGAACTGCCAAGCCATGTCTTCCCTGAGCCGGAATCAAGCATCCTAGGACCGGTTTCTGGCTATCAGCCGTCTTGAGCCAGGATAGCTTGTATGTATTCCTTCTAGACATGGGACAAAAAGGCCTTTGGTGTGGGGCATGGTGTGGAGCAGGGAGTACCTCTCCTGAACAGGATGTCTAGGGGAACTTCCAGAGATTCAAATGGTAGTCTCAGGGCATGCCCAACCCCTTGATGACTTCTAAGAGCCACGCATAAATGCAGCTCACACCAACGCTTTCCTGTGACCCTGTGCCTCATCCTGGCTGAAGACGGCTGATAGCCAGAAACTGGTCCTAGGATGCTTGATTCTGGTCCAGGGAAGACATGGCTTGGCAGTTCGGGCTGGACTGTTCCCATGAGGCACAGGGTCAAGACTGATTTGCATATGGCCATGTCTGAACTGGGGTGGCTTGGTGAGCAAAATAACAATGGATTAAACTCAGATCTGTGACTGGGGGGGAATGTTTTGCCATTGTGCAACATTCCGTCCATCATCTTGTGTGTTTAGAAGGAATACACAAACACCACAGGAGAGCCATTCACAGGTGTGTGACCCTGGACATTTACAGAAAGGCACTGTTGGACTTAGCCCATTTTCACGAAATTTTTCGCTTTTTACCCCCCCTATTTTAGGATGTCTCCCCCATGGTAGAGAAATGTATAGGCCATGTGTCGTGAGAGATGCAGTGACACATGCTGTGCAATGGAGTGCACAGATTTATTTGAGCTGCTGTGGAGAAATGTCACTTTTAAAATGGACGCCATGGCTGTGTGCTTTGTGCCGCCTGCCTGCAGTGAGTTGGTGGTATAGTGTTCTTTTACCATTGCAGAAATGTCACTTTTAAAATGGACACCATTTCTGTCTGCATGTGCCGCCTGCCTGAGGTGGGTTGGCGGTCTAGTGTTTGAAGTGACAAGGTGCTCTACACTTCCCCCACAGTGATAGTGGAGGCTGAAACTTCCAGGTACCTTGTCTTGAAGCTTCCAGCCTTTCTGGTATTTGTCGAGCAGTAGAGATGCCATGTGCTCAGTCAGAGCGTGGACTTGAGAGTGAGGGAACCTGCTGCCAGAGGGTGCCACCACATGGGCCTGTGTGCTGGCCCCTGAACCCATCTTTACCCCTTCACTGTCCACAGGGCCAGTGAGAGCCCGCTGCTGGAGTTCAGGTCGCTGTACCAGGAGGAGTGCCACGTTACAGGGGATGATGGTTCCGAGGGGCTGCTGTCCTGTACTGATGAGTACCCACTGACCGCTGACCTGGCCTAGCACTGCCTGCCTGCTCTCCTGCCCTAGCGCCTTGTGAGCACTACACCTGGGCCATGACTGCTCCCTAGCGCCTAGAAAAGAAGAGCACCTGATCTGATTGCCAAGGAGCACCTTTAACTGCGCCCAGAATGAGGTGAGAAGCGCGACCTGTTGTCCCTGAGTCTGCTGGTGGGACCTAGCTGCTCGTGAGCCATCCATGTGGACTACCTGTACCCTCCCCTTGCCTGCACTCTAGCGCTGTACTGACCAAGCGCTATATGCAGATGGCCAGTGAGGAGAGAGGAGCGTGGGCCCTTTGTCCTTAAATGGAACCCTTAATCTGTGGCAGCTACCTAACGCCTTGTGAGCAATATATTTGCATTGCTGGTGAGGAGTGCTACCTGTCGTCCCTGAAGCCCCTGGTGGGACTGAGCACATTGTAAGCGCTATATTAAGGGTGCCCGGGGAAGAGGAGCTGAGGCCTGCAGTGCTGTGCTGTCAAAGCGCTATATTTCAATTCCCCTGCATGTGTGCTGCATTGTGGTGCTGCCAGAGCGCCTTAGTCACATTGACTGTGCTCTGCTTGCTGCCAAGGTGCTACAACTGTGCCCAGGAAAAGAGGAGCGGACGTCTGCAGCGCCGGGATTCTAAAGCGCTACGAGGGAATCCCGGAGTGTGGAATTCCCCCCTGCCTGCTTGGTTGACAGTGGGCAGCTTCAACATTGTGGGGCACTCTTAATTGCAGAGTCCAGAAGAGGGACTCCAACGTCCCAGTGTTCTTTTGGGGGCAGTTTTCAAGTTAGTAGCCCCGGAGGGGGGCTCCCAAGACACAGTGGGCCAATTCTCCTGGTACTCAATACAGCTGCGCCTCAGAAGAGAGGGCGGCTGCACAAAAGGGGCATCTTTATTCTTAGAGTCCCGGAAGAGGAGCTCCATTTTCCCCAGGCGCTGTGGCGCCAAAGGCTAACCTGCAAGGCTGATGGCACTTATAATGTGTGCCGCTTTCCCTCAATGACTGCATGGCTGTTAATGTTTTATGCCCCCACCTAATGTGACTTATGCAAGTGTGGTGATACTAGTGCATTTATGATGGTAACATCGACAACTGTGAAAGTTGCCACTTTGCCTTACAGATATCTCCTGCAACCTCACTCTCTGGTCTATTGATATACCGTCCGCCGGGAGCCCCAGCCAAATTCCCTGGCGCTCTTGCTGACACAGTCACCCAGATGGCATCTACTACTCCTAACTTTCTAGTCTTAGGGGACTTGAATCTCCATCTACTAGACCCCAAAGACACAACTGCCTCCGAACTCCTCCTTGACCTCATGTCATTTAGTATCCGACTAGTGAATCTAGAGCCCACCCATGACAAAGGACACCTTCTGGATCCCGTTTTCACCAACATCTCTGACCTCAAAACCCTCACTCCTCTTCCTCTACCCTGGACAGACCATTCCTTGATACCCATTCACTGGCCTCTTTTTGTCCCACCTACCCTTCCGTCTAAAACCCGGGTTACCGAGCGACGCTGGCACAAACTCTCGCCTGAAGAATGGGCTGCCACACTCAGGATCACTACCCCCCATTTGGCTTCCGAGCCAGTCACTGCAGATAGTCAGTTTAACTCCTGGCTCACCCACTCATTGGACAATCTTCTCCCTAGAACTACCACCTGAAAACGAGTCAAAAGAGTGAACCCGGCTCCCTGGTACACTTCTGACCTTAACCTCCTACGGAAGGAGTGCAAAAGAACAGAGCGCGCATGGAGAAAGGATAAATCCACAGACAAAAAACTCGCCTTCCGCACCTCATTAAAAAACTATAAATCAGCCTTACGCAATGCCAAGAGCACTTTCTTTGAGGAAAGGATAAAAAACTCATCCAACTCCGCTAGGGAAACTTTTATCATTTTAAAAGAATTACTCAAAGTTCCAGATCCGAGATCAGAGAAACCTCCAGACTCCAACACCTCGGAAGAGAAATGCACTAATCTGGCCAAATTCTTTGATGAGAAAATCCAGAAAATTCTCGCCTCCCTACCCCCTGTCGACCTTAGTCTCATTGATGATGGTTGCACTAATTCTGGCCCAACTACCGCCCACCTAAACTATCTCGGCCCGGTAACTATTGAAGAGGTTCTAACTACGCTTGCAACAATCAAAAGCTGCTCCCCGAGCGACCCGGTGCCCTTACGCATTCTAAAAAAAGTGGCCCCCACGATCGCCCCCTTCTTACTGACCTCATCAATTCATCACTGCTCCAGGGAAAAGTCCCCCCCAGTTGGAAGGCAGCCGTTGTCAAGGCGCTCCTTAAAAAACCTTCACTCGACCCCCTGGACATGGCCAACTATAGGCCAATTTCCCTCCTCCCCGGAACCAGCAAAATTACCGAAAAGCTGGTCAACAAAAAGCTCTCGCAGTTTCTAGAGACTAACAACCTGCTCAGAAACTCACAAACTGGATTTCGCCCGGGACAGGGCACGTACATCGCCCTGCTTGCGGCAGTGGAGGAGGCCAGAATCATTCTGGATGCAGGAGGATCAGTGGCAGTGATCCTCCTAGACCTCAGTGCAGCCTTCGACACTGTCAACCACCGGGTCTTAATCCAGCGACTCAAAAACATCGGGGTGGATGGCACCGCCCTGGCCTGGTTTGCATCATTCTTGGGCCACCGCTCCTTCCAGGTTTGGGAAAACGACACCCGCTCCCCCGCAACCCCCCTCCAATGTGGAGTGCCCCAGGGCTCGTCATTAAGCCCGACATTATTTAATGTCTACATGTCCACATTGGAGGAGGTGGTCATCCCATTCGGAGTGAAAATTATCAGCTACGCTGATGACACCCAAATAGTGGTGTCTCTATCTCATCCCAACCAGGAGCCTTCTAACCTCCACAGCTGCCTTTCAGAAATTCAGGGATGGATGAATAGTTTGTCGCTGAAACTCAACGGATCTAAGACAATCATCCTACTCCTTGGCCAAAAGGGGCTTTCCCTCCCCCCTAACATCTGGCCCCTCTGTTTGGGTGAACCCCCAGTCCCCAAGACCGAGATCAAGAGTCTAGGAATCTGGCTAGAAAAAGATCTGTCTTTCAAGACCCAAGCCAAAAAAATCGCTGGGACCTGCTTCGGGCTCCTTAAATCTATCAGGAAGATTCTGCCCCTACTCCCCCCTGTCTCCCAGAAATTGCTCATCCAAGGCCTCATCCTGTCAAGGCTGGAATATAGCAATGCCATCTATCTGGGTGCCCCCGAAGCAACCCTTAACAAACTACAAAGGATCCAGAACGCCGTAGCTCGGATTCTTACCAACACTCCGGCCAGATCCTCGGCCAAACCAGCATTGAAGCATCTTCACTGGCTCCCAGTGAGAGATCGAGTCAAATTTAAGGCCCTCTGCCTGTCCCACAAACTCCTGCAAGACAAAGCCCCCCCCCCTCCTTAACAAATTCATCAGGCCCTACAAAGCTACAAGATCCCTTCGCTCTGACCACGAACACCTTATCACCACTGTCAGAGTGAAGAGGGCACGCACTAGCGGACGGCGTTTTTCTGTGAACGCAGCCCGCCTGTGGAATACTCTCCCCCGCATTCTAAGGATGGAACCAGACTACCTTTGATTCAGAAAACTTCTGAAAACCCACCTGTTCCCCTGATTTACTCCCATGTCACCCCCTCGACTGCCCTGATCTTAGCGCTGGGATGCTTACGGGTTACTACGCGCTTTACAAAACCCTAATAATAATAATAATAATTTATGCTAATGTGTCAATGCTAACGCTTTTATGCTTATTGCAGTGCTGCTAAGGTTTATGCTGATGTCCAATGCAGTGAGGCTGATTTATGCACATTGTGATTAATGCCTGACATGACCTGATGTTATGCTCACATGTTAGGCTTAATGAACGCGCTTAGGGCTTCTACATTATTGCCCCATGCTAGGTGTGTTCCAAGCCGTTAGGCTCCATGTGAAATGCCCCATGGGTTCATGCTGTTATGTTTTTTTTATATGCAAATGCAGGAGGTGAGCTACGCCCCAGATTGTGCCTAATGTTAAGGCACGATGTTCTAGGTGCTACCGTGTCTGCCCTGCTGTTCTTAGGCCTAAGGCTTCATAGGCTTGTGCCCCCACCAGAATATGGTTGTGCCTACAGTGATGATTATGCCTAGTGTAATGCCTAATGTGATCTATGCCTATTGGGACGGGGCCCTACACTACTGTGCCTAATGTTTTTCCCTAAAGGTGATGCCCACTGGTAAGGTGGCCTGTGTTAGTGCGTAGCCTACTACGATGTTCTAGGTTAGGCCTGATGCTCCTTGGCCTCAATATCATTCATGTTTACGGCCTCATGATTTATGCCTACTGCATTTCTATGCCGGATCTAATGTTTTCCCCTTATAGCTTTCCTGCCTCAGGGGTTGTTCATGTTGCTCATGCATATTGTTAGGCCTACTCTGATGCCTCATGATAAGGTCTCATACTGAGGTCATGTTTTCGTTTTATGCCTAGCAACTGATTTCACGCCCTACTGTTTTCCTTACAGGATTGAGACTGTTGAACTTACCTTTTTCTTCTTTTACCCTGCACCCTGTCACAATGGTTCTGGTAGCGGACCGATTCGCCCTGCCCTGTAAATGATCTCCCCTTGTAAATACTGCCTTGGCGCCAGTTGGCGTAGTGTAAAGTACTGTGATTATTATCCTGTGTTGACACAATACAAAAGTTATTCTTTTCACCTAACCTGGTGTGGTCTCTTTTTGTGGTGTGCCTTGTATGTCGCTTGTGTGTACAGCGTGGATGCTTTACACATTTCCTTTGGAGTTTGGCCCGCCCGCTCTGCACCATGTTACCCCATTTCTAACAGACACATTTGGTTTAGGCAGAAATATGCCAACTTTCTAAAAGTAACATTTTCAGAATAGTAATTTAAAATCTAACTTTCCCATTAAAGAGGACTTTAAGTTACAATTCAAATGAGTGGAAGCAGAATTTCTCTATCTGTTCCCTAACTAAAGTAATCACTTATTAAGTGTAATAAGGCAACATGGTGTTGGACTATGGGAGTCCGGCCCCTAACTACCTGAACAACAAACTGGTAAGCGCAGGTCAATCCAGAACTCTGAGAAGCTCCAACTCATTCCTTCCTATTCCTCCGAAACTGAAAAAGAAAACCACACAATACTGATCGTTTTCTGGCAACGCTCCCTGGATGCCCAACGCTCTCCCTAGAGTCCTCAGATGCAACCCCTCATTCTCCTGTTTCAAAAGGGACCTGAAATTCCATCTCCTTACCAAATACTTTCCTGACCAACGTCAACTAACCTAGTCTTCAATATCCAAGTTTACTCCTCTCTCTTGACACTCAGGGATAGTTGGTGACCGGACTGTGTTAACCACCTTATTTTTCATGCTGCATTTTTTTGTATCCTTGGTTTGCTTCCTTACTGCCTGCCTACTATGTAATGCAATTTCTGTCTGTTCTTTTACAGGATGTATGTAAAGCGCTCTGATACCTACGGTTCTAGCGAGCGCTATATAAAAGTTTAAAAAAAATAAAATAAAATAGTGAAATTGACTGTAGGAGATTTTCACTGTCAGGACATTTAAAACTTAAACACACATGTCCAACTTTTTAAATACTGTGCACCTTGTCCCTTGAGTGGTTTGGGCCTACTTTAGGATTCACTTCTAAGCATTCAAAAGGAAGGTTTAGGCCTGGGAAAGGTGTATTTTACATGGTTGAAATGGCAATTTAAAACTGCACTATAAGGTGCAGTGGCAGGCCTCTACATGTTTTGCAGTGCTACTTTAGAGGGTGACACAATAAGTGCTGCTGCCTACCAGTTGTATTTATTTACAGGTCCTGGGTATGTGCAGTATTAAATACTAAAGACATAAGTAAATTAAATGTACCAATCAGGTGTATACCAATTTTACCACATTTTCAAGGGAGAGCACAGGCACTTTACCACTGATTAGCAGGAGTAGAGTGCAGAGTGTCCTAAAGTCAACAATAACTGGTTCTGCAAATGAAGGCACAAAATCTGGGGTGACCCTGCAGAGGTGACCCTGTCCAACAGGGAAGGACCCAGGAAGTAATTCATAGCCCTCTTCATTAGGGAAAATTCCCTGGAAACTTCAGCCCTCTGTAGCTGGGGGCTGGCTCAAGACGGAGTTGAGGCAAGGAAGCTGCGAGAGTGCATTTGGAACTAGGGAGTGAGGGCTCTTGAGGAAGAATAAACGAAAGCAAGTGTGGACTTTTCACTTGCTGTGTAGCCAGAGTAGCATATCCTGCAGCCCTGCATTGCTGCTATCCTCAACGTGCTCGATGCGGCTGTGGCCCAACACAACTTTTGTGCGCCATGGCGTCACCTGTAGAATCTGTGCTCTTACCCCAGCATGGTAATTGCTGAGCGTGAGTCCAGTAGGCACCACAGCCATACTTACCGGCATTGGCAGCATTACGGCTGGGGACAATGCCTGTGCTGTAGCAGGCAGGGTCACAGCAAACTGAGCAGTGGATGCCAATGCCGTTGCCTTCCCTGGACCTACTAATTACAGGCAGCACTAGTAGTGACATCACCTACTGTGCTCAAGCAGCTACCTGTTCTGCAAATAACCCAGTTATATTGCACTGATTAATATATACAAATAAAAGAATTTTCATTTGGTGTACATTTTGTTTTTGAACTCGGTGTAGGTAAGAAAGTAAAACACGTCATCTTCCTCTTCTTTAGGAAAGACAATAGGAAAACGCAGAGTTCAAAATAGCAAGGACATGTACAGGCTGGCGACAGGGGTCACAGGCAGCAGCAGTGTTATAGATGAGAGAGAAAGAGAAGACAGAAACAACAGGAGAGGAGATAGATAAGATGGAGCTATGTAGAAGACAATGAGAGCAAATCAGATACAAAGAGAAAACAGCAATGATGTGAAGAAGAGAGCATTACGAAGAGAGAAGATGGAATGAAAGGATGTAGAGGACAGGACATAGGAAAAAAAGGGGACAAATGATAAAATGGAGACACAGCTAATCACTGCTAGAAGAGTGATCGTAAAGAGCCAAAATCGACGGGAGAGAGAGCAGAGCATGGATAAAGGTGAAGAGGAAAAAGGGCAGGGGTAGAATGAATAGAGGGCAAATGCAGGGAATAAGGTAACACACCAGGTGTGAAGAACATGATAGAAAACAATCAGAGAGGTTAGAAGATAGACTCTTAGAGCAAAAACGTAGGGGACAGACAACAGATCAAGGTTAGAAGATAGAGACTGAGGCAATGAGAGTGTTGAAAGTGGGGTTCACCGGAGGAAGAAGTGAGCTGTGGCCTCCTTTGCAAGATTTTCAGCACCTGCACTTCTTTTGTTTACAAATTAAGCACTGATTATACCCTCCTTTTCCCTCACTGCCCAACTGTTGCTTTTCAGCGAGTCCTTTCACCTCCTCACGCTATGTTGGCCACCTTTGGTGCTGTTGACCATCTTTCATTCTTTTTTAACTCTTCTAAAATAGCTGGCATCTAGTGCACATAGGCACGCATACCCTACTGGCATCTCTGAAAGTGTTTTGTTACATGTAAAGAACTCCCATTCAAAGATGGCCTCAAGGATGTGCAAGCTTCAGCAGCACCATCCTTAATTATGTTTTTATATTTATAGCTTATAAAGCGAAGAAGTCTGTTGGAGATGCAAATGAAGCATTGGCAAAGTCAATAGATTTCATCAGTGAGTCCTGTGTTTTCCAATGCTTGTTTCAAAATGCAGGGGCACTAACTTGCAATTCTCCTGTCATTTTAATTTAGCAAGCAGTTACTACTTGCGAGGGTGGAGCAAAACAATTGAAGAGCACAGAATTGTGTTGTAGGCATTCTGTGAGGTGTCTCATCAAGACTCATAGTTATGTTGGGTCACAATGAAGGACAATATCAGGTGATTCATTTCTCCTATTTCTGCAGGTAGGAGGATGGAGATGCTGAAGCTCTGAAGCTCTGAACTGTAGTGCCAAGGCTACCATGCTTTAGCCTTCGTGGAAGTAGGAGAAAGTGCTTACATGTTTAGCAAGGTGGAACCATTGCAGTCTATCTAGAAAACCTCAAGGATAATAATTGTACTATACCATAATATGCAATATGTGAATAAGCCATTATGTTATTATGCTTTTCTTCTTTTTCCAAAGTACCCGTGGTGGTTGGGATAGTTGAGACAACACCCTCTCTCAATAGCATTGGTGCTACATGTGCGTCAGCACTATCTGTGTTACAGAAGGACCGCATAAGTGCCTTCGGCCCCTTCTGTAATTCAAAAATGACCCAGGGGGCTCACAAAGTGGGTACAAACACCTGCTGCATCCATGGGGAACTTGGGTAGCACGAGCCTCACTTAGTATGTGAGCATTGTAATGTTGCTAAAGTGTGTACAACCTCAAAACGTGTTTAGATTGGTATTGTTGTTCTGGTACAAGTACAGCATGGACCGAGCAGTGAATAGGTCATCTCTTTACTTCTAACCTGGTCATCAGTATCGAGGGTGGATTTTGCACTGAACGTATCAAGTTGATATTTAGCTAGGACACTGAGTAGAGCATTGACATTATCGAGTTTATTATGCTGCTTAGACAACGTCATGGAGGCTGGTGTAAATACAAGGACGCCTTTCCCTATTTGTCCTGGGAGTGGAAAAGGGCACTCCCTATTTCCACATCAATTTGGTGGTGATGGGGCTCTCCTAGTGGGTCCTGGCTGAGGTAGAATAATATACTGAGATGTATTAGAATTAGTGGGATGATAGGATAATATAGATGCTGTTAACTATCGAAGAGTTAACCCGCCAACTTTGGTCAACCGATTCTCAGTAGAGGTGAGATTTTTTGGGAGATGTGGGTGATGTTGTCTTCCAGCTCTCGGGCAGTGAGTTGTGTGCTGCCCGCAAATCAATCTAATACCTTAAAGCTATTAAAGTGAATGGGGTAGAGGGGAGGTCTAAAATAATAGGCATGGCCCAGTCATTTCAGTTGATACTACAACTTGATCATGTAGTCGGAGATCTCTACACATTTGTCTAAAAATGGTAATTTAGAGTTCACTCTAACATTTGTTTATTCTTTTGGTTCTATTAGAGCTTGTTTTCCGAACCCCTGTCTGTGCACAGCAACTCAGTGAAGGTCCTGAAAGCTCTATGGGAGAAGGTACAGCTCAAAGGAACTCATAGATTTGAGACTGCAATGATCCAGTCTACCTTTCCACATAAAAAGGTAAAACATGAAATGCATGATTATAAATACACTGCTTATCGCTTAATACCTAAGACCTGTAGCTGAATATTCATAACTTTTTAGTATCAGGAAAAACTACATTTGAGAAGTAAAGGGTGAAAAGGTTTTTCTAATAAAGGGTGAAAATATTTGCTAAAGTAGAAGGTGAAAACATTCTTCTAAAATATTAACCAGTCATCAGCTCTTGTGACTACATTAAGAGTAAAATATTGTCAGCTTTTATTTCACATTTAGACTAAAAGGGAAGGTATTAGTTGAATAATAGAAGCCAGACATTTCAAATGTATAAAAAAACATTCTGTGGTGTTCTTCAATCAGAATAAATGTTGGAAGTATATGGTCTAAGGGAGTTCTATGTGCCCAGCTCAAAATTATATGAAATGCACCAGGATTATTGTTGATACCTAAGCTATACACAATGGGCCAGATTCACAAAAGTAATCTGAGACAAAATCCTAACTTTTCGTCTTTTGGTATTCACAAGGGGTATTTAGGAGTAGTAAAGTTGGGATTTTGTCTCAGATTACTTTTGTGAATCGGGCCCAATGTATTACAAAGATGTGGAACCCGAATATATGACGTTACAACGAATTCCGTTGCAACGAATGTCTTTACCACGCATGCGTTACAACGGAATTCGTTCACCACGCATAACATTTTCCACAATTACTAGCGTGGTGACGTCATAGTCGTTAAGAGAAAGCGGAAGTTTATTTTCCGTTTTCTCTTAAACGACGCTGATACCCGACGTGACTCCAGGTGAGTTTCTTTTTGGGGGGGGGGACCCCCCCCAAGCCCCCCCCCCTTTTTTTTTTACCTTTACCACATATACCTTTACTACAAACCTCGTAGTACAGGTATGCGTGGTAAAGGCTTTCGTGTTAACCACGCATGCGTTGTACTGCATGCGTGGTTAACGATTTCGTTGTAAAGGCTTCGTTGTAATGGCCGTTTCCCGTGGAACCCTCTTACTTTTGCACTGCATCCATCAGGAATGTCAGCAATAGCAATGCTGCTACAGTCTTTTATCATTTTATATTAGTGTGAATTGATTTGCAAGTTTTAATAAACTGTAGCATCATTTATTTTACTTGTATTTGTATTTGTAAATCATACACAACATTTAAACATGAGAACTCCCTGACCATTCTTCCGCTTCTTTTTTTTTTTTAGTGTTGCGCTGAAAGTGAGTTTAACGTTAATTGATCGCTAGCTGTATAGTAGTTCCGAGCATCTCTTATTCCTGTACATCCTCTTAACCTTGTTATCCTGCAATAAAGCACTCTTGCTAATAAGAGCCCAGTTATCATTAGAGAAGTAATCCTTAGTCTATCTGCAACAGTTACCAGACAATTTGGGGTTTCAAATCTAGAAATGATGATGACACTTCCAGTGTTTCTGTGCACAGACATTTCACTAGCTAAAAGCAGTTGAAAGGTCTCGTGAGAACCATGAAACATCAGGAATAAACCCAGATATCCGGTGCTGTGATATTGGTTTGTACTGTAATCCTCCCTTTGTTAGTGGTGATCAGGTCTATGAGCATTCATATAAAGCCTTCCCAAAATATCCTAGCATGGCATTCTAAGAGCTTCTCCAAAGTCCACTTCACAATACCATTAGCATTGGTAATTCTGTTGTAGGAATACTGAATCAATGTTACTGCTTCACACCAAATGGGGTGGAAGACTTCTAAAAGTAAGTTCTTGGAAGTTTTTGATACTGGAACAAAAACATTTTATAAAATATGCAATAATGGAACACTTAGCGTAAATGTGGTTATAACAAGATTTAGAGGTGAGTCGCAGAACTAGAGTCAACTATGCAGAAATATGTTTTTTCACTATAAGAGAATTAATAGTTTAACAATAACTAAATACCACTGATTTGAAATAAAATAAAACAATATCTATTAAAATTAGAAGTTAATAACTAATTGTAAGGAACTCTCTCGGTATCAATTTATCTCACAGACATAGGCACTATTCAAGTTCAAGTTCAGTAATTTGTATAGCGCGCTACTCACCCAGAGGGTCTTAAGGCGCTGGGGGAGGGTGGGTGCATTACTTATCGGGCTACTGAGCGCATTCTGTTCCTTGGTTGATATGAAAGTCTTAGAGATTCACCATTTCCCAAACTTGAACAGTCTTTCAAATGAAAGTTATGTTTTAGACATAGAATCCAAACAATGTAACCGCCAGAATGTTCTATTTAACATTGTAATGGGCTAGTCGGGAACATCACATGACTTTTTATCATGGCAAATTGCTGTAAGGTTTATATATTGAATACCATTAATCTGGGTAGAAGTAATATCAGTTATTTACTGCGCTTAAAATAGTAAAATTGAGGTGATAAGCACTATATTGAAAACAAGTTATTTTTAATATTTCACAACTGCATCAAAGCTCAAAGGTGGAAATATGGGATGGAGAGTAAAGTAAGCCCATGGTGTAGGGGCTGATCAGACCAGCATTGCCGCAATAGCAGCTATGGCCAGTACCCATTTTCTGCACCTTAAATGTGTTTATTTAGGCGAGCTTAGATTCATTGTGGTTTAAAACATAATTTTTTTATATCACCAAAACACAGACATCACCGTAAAGAAAAAAACTCACAAATATGCTACTGCAGTGTCATTTAAAACCTACATCACCATTTACAAACCCAACAAGAGACCCATAAGCATTCCAAACATTGATCCCACAAATTCAAAACTAAAACCCATCTGTCGATGAAAGACCCAATATGCGGTTCCATGAAGAGCTCATCAGATATTACAATCATATTGAAAGCAATTACCACTGCTCCATCATGGTGAGGCCATCACCAGCCCACCCTACCAGAGGATTAATACATATAAATTCAACCATCAATAAGCCCCTACACATTAACAAATAGATAAATATTTTAAAAAGACAGCTCCTATCCTTAGCAGAGGCCTGGACGTCGAATAAATTCACAAAAATAAAAGTCACAGATCTAGATGTTAGCCCAGTCCAAAACACTGGATGGAGGGAGGCATATGTGTGTCTGTGGTGCATATGTGTGGGCAAGTGTGTGTTCTGCCCACTGATTAATTCTAAATGGAAGAAGGACCTTCGCACACCTAGGTACTTGCGGTACACCTGACTGTTAGTAAGGTCGTTGGTGCGAGTTGGTAAACCCTCCAGACTGTGAGGGTGAATAAACTGTTTGAATACGACTGCCCCACGAAGGGGAGAGCATCCCCGATTGCACTCATTTGAATTAATTTAAACTCTTGTAAACTTTCAAAAAGTATTTTTATTCTTTTTTTCTACATTGACTTTTTGTTCAATTCATTGAATCGTATTACTTCCTTCAGTAATATTCATGTTTCTTTCACATGTGATTAATATATTCCGCCCAATGCATTTCAGGCTTTGCCCTTTGTCAGGGGACTTTAATCTGTAAACACAGAGTTAACTTTCAGCACATGAATAAATAGTAATTTTTTCAATAATGCACATAAATATCACCATGCATCATTCATTGATTCAAGTCAATATCTTATATGAAGGTCATACATTCACGTGATGTGCAAGGTGAGTATTCACGATAAAACCGTGGTGAAGAGTGACAATCACGAACATCGGGAGAGAAGAAATAAATAAAGTTAAAGCAGTGAAAATGGAAAGAACGCGAAAAAGGTGCCTTGAGTGAAGCAACAAGTGAAGTTAAGTGCAGTAGCGGGTTAAACAAGTTTAAAAAGCTGTGGTACCCCTTGTGTCGTTTGAAAAGCTCCATGCATGAGGCAGCACACTGAGTGCTCGAAGTATTAAAAAGGAGATATTCAGAGAGCAGGTGGATGTAAGTCCAACCGTGATCAGAATCAAGTGGAAATTGCGATATTGGTGAATTCGATAACTTACAAGACCGCGGCTGCTGGCAAGCGACCGTGGGGCATATTACCAACGATTAGCGATATTTATCCCTAACGAGGCTTAGCAACAAATTTTTTAACACTAAGCATCGCCGGAAATTATTGCTGAGATACCTTGCTATTAGCAAGGTTTATCTCAAAAGCGATAAAAATGCTCGCGCTAACTGCCAAATGAGAGATTATCGCTGGAAAACCAACGATAATCTCTCAAAAGTTTGGCGTTAGCTTGATGAAAGGGGCTCACAAACTTAGCCATGATATCCACCTTCCATAGGATATCATGGCTAAGTCAGGAAAATACCAGGTGTAAAAAAAGCAGTGCTAACCGCGGTTAGCGCTGCTTTTATTATCACTAACAGGGTTAGCGATATCCTTGATAATAGGAGAAATGTCGCTTAAAAACATTTCTCCTATTATTTTTCTCTGGAACGCCCCCTTTGCATCTCATTAGAGATGCAAGGGGAAGCGTAAAGAAAAAGGGTGCTAACATGCGAATTTGCGTGTTAGCACCCTGTTGCTGATAGGGAGATAATTTTATCTCCGCTTTCTTGGCTTTTAAAGCCAAAAAAGCAGAGAGAAATCCGTTGATAATATGCCCCTCAGTCTTCAAAACACACCGCACATACTGACCATCCCTGCCTCCAGTGGATAATGATTTCTAATATGCAGTTCTCTTCCGCCTTCAACATTTCATGGTCCTCAGAAAAAGATGGAAATGAATTCACGAAGTAAAGGACTTTTGAGTATTTCTTCTTAATGTATTTTGGTGAATTGTGTGCCATGCACACAATCCAGTGTTGTACGCTTTGCGTAGATTTTTGTGTGCATTCCTTGAAGGTTTTGTGAATTTGCAAAAAATGTGTAACTCATGCAATAAATTGCCCTACAACAACAATGCATAGAATTCTACACACTTTTGTGAACAGGGCTGTTAATATATCCCCCTTGTGAAAATAAGGCTCACTCTCCACCAACTCAATGCCTGAGGGTACAGCTTCAAAGAGCTCCTTGGCTTGGATATGCGAGTTGCAATTCTTCTGTAGCGTGTGTTTCTTGGCTCCACTTTGACCATACAGTCTGCCAGTCCATCAGCACTTTAGTGTTTCACCTAGTTTCCCAAAACATCTGCTTTTCATTTGAAGATTTTTCTTGACACATTGAGAACTCTTTGGTTTGCATTTTATGTGGAGTGGTTTTTCAGACCAGCAGTGGTTCCAATACATAATAGGCAGTACATTAAACAGTGCGGGTCTTTCACTAATTCATACCAAGAAAGTAGCAACGTTTTGGATGTTCCAAGGGCCATAAAGTGACTTAGGGAGGCTTTGAGGTAAATGATGGTTATTAGTGTCTGGTTTCAAATAATAGCTACCAAGAGACTTGAATCAAGAAAAACAAATTGAATGGAAATTCTGGAGTATAAAAATAAACCATTACATTTTGATTTCATTAGCAAGCTCACACGACATAATTAATTTAAAAAAAGGTATGTTTTCACTGTATGTTTGTTCCACGTACACTCTTAACCGGGTCTTCAACTTTGGTGTACGGAGTAGTGAGCAACAGGCAGCAATGTGTTTATTCAGAAGAATGGGATAACAAGTCGCTGCATTGATATAGTATAGTTTGCTCTGCTCAGGCAGCATGGGAGCAGAGCTAGGATTGGCTGGAGCACTCTGGTCCAATGCTCCTTCAGGCCCTGGAGGCCTGTGCTTGCTCTCCATCCAGCCATCTAAGACATATTGGATTGGAGTGTTTAAGTTGCACATGTCAGGCTGGCCGTCCCTGCTGCCGGCTCCACTTTCTCAGAGTCAGGTGCTACCAAAATGAAAAATAAAATGGTAATAAATTGTTCTATTACCACTTTATTTTTCATGTTTCCCTTCACTTTCAGTGGTGGTGCAACACTCCTTTACCCTCATATAGGCACCTCCATTGCTTTATGACCGACATCCCCAAACTTTAAAACATAAGAGTTCCTAATATTTTTGTTTAAAAGGACACCCATTTCTGAATGTTTATTGCCAGCCTGAAAGGGTAGGAGAGGGTCCCTGTACTGTGAGGCTAGAGAGAGTACAGAAAATATATTAGAAACAATCTTTCTCTCCAGGATGCCTGCTAATGGAAAGAAACTAAAATGTGTGAAACTGGTAAATCAGCAAATCTAAAGGCTGCTTTGGAGCCAGTATAGGTTTAATTGATGGTGTCATTGGAAGCTTCATAGAGAAAAAGAGTTATTCTCCTTAAGAAGTAGTGTAATGGTATTACAAGTTCTGGAATATATCCGTTTTAATCGAAAGCTAAAAAAATGTTTGTACTAGGTACAGTCTGCATACGTATTAATAGACCTGATTCAGGTGGGAGACTCACAATGTTTTAGGCCATAAATGGCTTCATTTGGTTGCCTTCCATCTGAAATTGCCTCTGCTGGGCCCTGGTTGGAGCTGTTGGAATTGACCGGACCTGAATCGGAGACCATCCGGACCGCTGGGGAGGTGAGCTGGGCCCTGGGCGGATAGCTGAATGGGGAGGGCGAGACTGAAAAATACCTCCGCAGGCCTTGTGCTCCGGTCCACAACACCTAAAGAGCCCCTCCTGACCTGCACTCCACATGGAAGACCTCCGTGGTTACCTGGTCCCTCCCCGAGGTCCTGTCTGTTATTGCACTGCGACCGGAGAAGACTCTCCCTGAAACCCCCTGCTCTTTCCGCGCTGGGGCCCTGACCGGAACCATTGTTTCTCATCTCTTGGTTTCTGGGCCGTGAGGCTGCGAACTCTGACCAGGCGACCGTACCCTAACCCCTTCAAATTACCTTCCATAAGACCTCCCTCTGAATACCTGTGCGAGTCCTGCTCTTCGTTTCATCGCCACTCGGACGAGCCTGGGCACCACTCAACACCTAAGATGGGGAAAGACTGAGGCCCCAAGGTATCCACCACTCAGACCCAGACTAAAATGGACCAATACACCACAAGCGATCCAGGCCCAGCTGAGGGCGCGGCCGGGGGCTTGTCCCTCCCGGGAACTGATCTCTCTGCAATCCTCCAGGCCATCAGCACGTCCCAGGCCTTGGTAGAAAACAAGATCATGAAGGTCCGGGTGGATGGGGCCCTCATTCGCCAAGACTTACGCAACACCACGGCTCGTATCTCAGAAGCGGAATCTCGCATCTCCACAGCTGAAGACGACATCGGCAAACTGAAGGAGCAAGCAGCCCAACTATAAGGCCACACCAAAGAATTACACAACAAAGCTGAGGAAGCCAAAAATAGGTCACGGCGTAACAACCTCCGCCTGGTGGGATTCCCGGAAGGGGCTGAGCGAGACCAAATGGCGGCCTTCCTTGAAGGTTGGTTGGCTTCATGAATACCCAAAGACATACTGTCACCATGGTTTGCTATTGAATGCGCCCACCAATCTCTTGTGCCTAAACCACCTCCTGGCACCCCACATCGCCCCACCATTGCCGGCATACTTAACTTTAAAGATAGAGATGCTATCCGGAATGCGGTTTGGGCCCAGGGCACCCTGAGATTCCAGAATCAAACCATAATGATCTTCCTGGATTACACTAAAGAAGTTCAGGCTCAGCGGCGCTCCTACACAGAGGTTTTGATTCTCCCCAATCAGCCTGGACCTGGATAACTGAAGAACGACCCCTTCGGGACCGCTCCGTATCCTCGCCTGGGTCGTCTGGAATGCAGACATCTAGTCTCATCCCCTAACCAGTACAGGAGATGCACACAATCATGTAGGGGCCTGGGAGCATGCAGGGAGACTTCCGAATGGCCCGGTGCAAGGATCCAGGGACACAGTGCTATTGGGGACTCGTTGGGCTCCTCCCGACACCGAGATGGCTCTGCGGATGACCCATCACCCACAAAGAGTCCTTCCAAGACTCTGGTTCCACCAGCCATGGAGTCAGATCTCTCCGAAGCCCTGACATACCAACACCATCATTGAGAGGCGAGCTAAAGAGGGCCTGATGGGGAAGAGACGTGGAGTTCATATTCCACAGAAGTACAGAACTGAGAAATACCTGCCGATGCCAATATTATATCCGATTTTCTGGAGGGGTCCAACACGCAGCTCCCAGCTAAACATGTTACTTTAGTTTAATCAGTTATGTTTTATTTTGCAGGGTGACAGATGCTTCCGTTCCTGTAGTATAGGGTGGGGGGAGGGCAAGAAAAGTTAGGACCGTTGTCCTCAGCTTAGTTCTATGTTGGGATTTGTCGATGTTTTTCCTTTTTACTGTTTTCACCACCTTGACACTTGATTACTATGTAAGCGCTGTGACCATGCACCTCACAGGGATAAGACCACAATTGCACCCTCCAGCAACACAGCACCAACCCCCTCCAGGGGTTCCTTGACCAGTGTCCCATCTCATCCACTCCACACACCAGGTATGACGCGAGCATCCATTAGGAGTAACCCCTCCAAATTTTATCTTGGAATGTGAATGGATTGCTAGACCGTGTTAAATGGACAGCAGCCCTCAAATACGCCCAGAGACACCCCCCCCATTATACTCCTACTTCAGGAAACCCACCTCCTTGGGACTCAGTGCCCCTTCCTCACATGATATGACTTCAATATGGTGTGGCACTCCGGGTTCGAACGAGGGTCGTGAGAGGTTGCCAATTGCCATCCTGCTACGACGGGGCCTTCCTTTCACACCCACCCACACTACCACAGATCTTCAAGGCCGGTTTGTCACTGTGTCTGGGTCGCTGGAAGGGAGCGCCCTCAACTTGTTATCCATATACATCCCTCCAGCTATGCTCACTTCTTCTCTGTGCTACCTCATGGACATTATCACTGCCCTACCTCTGGGCCAAACAGTGATAGGGGTGACTTTAATGTGGTCATGGCTCCAACGCTCGATACAACCGGCACACCCACTCCTGTTAGGCTGACGAACGCAAAGAAGCTGGTCGACCGGGAGACTGCCCTGGGCCTGTGAGACGTCTGGAGAGTCTGGAACCCCGACGCTCTCAGTACACTTATTCCCTTGACCCTGTTTACAGGCAGGTCGCTCCCCACGCCTCACAGCGCCACCTGTGTGCCCGTGTCCCTGAGCCCGCTGTTGCCGTGAGATCAAGGCCCCTCTCGGCCTCCTGCTGGTTGTCCGCTCCCTGGTATCTGCATTCTGCTCTGCTGTGTCTTATATTGTAGTTTCTGTTCTTGTTTTGCTATTGTGCCCTTTTCCACTGTATTTCTCGCTTTTTACTTTTTCACTTTTTGTGCCACTGTACTTCTGTGCCCCTTTGTTCTTGGCCCGTTCTACTCTCCCGTTTTTCCCGTCACTGCCTCCCCTGCGGCCTGCCCCCCGATCACCAATTCGTCCTGCTCCCGCCTCCCAGCCGCTCCTGCCTCCCACCTCCCCCTCTTATGGCGGCCGCTGCGCGGTGAGGAGAGCGACCCTTCACCCTGTTTACAGGCAGGTCGCTCCCTATGCCGCACAGCGCCACCTGTGTGCCTGTGCCCCTGAGCCTGCTGCTGCCGTGAGATCGAGGCCGCCTCTGCCTCCTGCTGGTAGTCCGCTCCCTGGTATCCGCATTCTGCTCTGCTGTGTCTTATATTGTAGTTCCTGTTCTTGTTTTGCTATTGTGCCCTTTTCCACTGTATTTCTCGCTTTTTACTTTTTCACTTTTTGTGCCACTGTACTTCTGTGCCCCTTTGTTCTCCGCCCGTTTTGCTCTCCCATTTTTCCCGCCGCTGCGTCCCCTGCGGCCCACCCCCGATCGCCAATTCGTACTGCTCCCGCCTCCCTGCTGCTCCTCTCTCCCACCTCCCCCTCTCATGGCGGCCGCTGTTCAGCCATGCAGCAGGTTCGCCGCTGGCGCACCGAAGGCATGCCCGTCTGCACCCGTCCGCCCCTGGACCGCGCCCAGCGCCAGACCCTCTGGCCCCCAGGAATGCAACAACGACCACCGCCACTACGATGCCAGCACCCTTCATGCACTCAACACCAGACGATCACACACCTGCGTCATGGCCACCCCGAAGCGCACCCAAGGACCCTTCTCCTGCCGGAGCTGAAGCTTCACCAGCCTCCGAACTGCCAACTCGCCCATCGAGACAGGATGCAACCACCTCAGATGCATACTTCTCAACGCCCGCCCCGCATGCAAACGTGCTGTCAAACTCTGGGACCTGCTCGATACTTCCTCCCTGGACGTCGCCTTCCTGACAGAGACCTGGATGAACGCTTCCTCAGCCCCTGACATCGCCATAGCCATCCCGGAAGGCTAAAAGATCACCCGCAGGGACCGCACCAACGGAGTAGGAGGAGAAATTGCCATCATCTACAGGAACACCCTCAAGGTCTCAGCCAGCATTGCCGACACCCTCAACACCGCCGAACACCTACACCTCCAGATCCACACTGACCCCAAAACCACCCTCTGAGGAACTCTCATCTACAGACCCCCGGACCACGGCCTCAGTTCAGCGACTCCATCGCTGACTTCTTCAGCACGCACACCCTGACCTTCACAGACTACCTCCTTCTTGGCGACCTGAACTTACACCTCGAAAACAACAACAACAGAAACTCAACCACCCTGATCGCCAACCTCGGACTCAGACAGCTCGTCACAATACCTACCCACTCTGCCGGTCACACACTTGACCCCATCTTCTCCGCAAGCCCCCATGTCACCTTCAGCCATACCACTGAACTCTACTGGACCGACCATCACTGCATCCACTTTACCTTCCTGAAACCCACCACACACCACTGCACTCAACGGAACCCCCGCTGCAGCTGGAGCAAAGTCACTGAAGACCAGCTAAACGCCACCCTCGCCCGAAGCCCACCTTCCGACCCCATCGACTCCGACACTGCCGCCCGCAACCTCAGACAATGGATCGACGACTGCGCCAACACCCTTGCCCCAATCAGGAAACCCTCCAACAGATGCACCGACAGAAAAGCCAGCTGGTTCACAGCCGACCTCCAGGCCTACAAACAAACCTGTCGAAAACACGAGAAGAAATGGCACCTCGCACAGACACTGGACAGCTATGCAGCCCACAAGAACGCCATCCGCAGTGACCATCACCTCATCCGATCCGCCAAAAGGGCCTCCTTCAAGGACCACCTCTCCAACAACGCACACAACAGCAAAGAGCTCTTCAAGATCGTGAAGGAACTCTCCAACACCAACGACATTCCACCATCGCAAGACCTGTGCGACTCCCAAGCCACCTTCTTCCATCGCAAGATCGCTGACATCCACGACAGCTTCAACAACCAGGCCGCCCGACAGCCATCCACACTTCAGATTCACCGCCCACCATCCACACTGCCCCCCTGCTCACCTGGACCAACGTGAACGACGACGACACCACCAAAATCATGAACACCAGCCACTCCGGCTCTTCGTCAGACCTGTGCCCGCACCACATCTTCAACAAAGCTAGCACCACAATTGCACCCCATTTCCGCAAGATCATCAACATCTCCTTCGAGACCTCGACCTTTCCGGAGAGCTGGAAGCAAACCAAGATCAACGCCTTACTCAAGAAACCCAAGGCGGATCCGAGAGACCTCAAGAACTTCCGGCCCATCTCACTGCTCCCGTTCCCGGCGAAGGTCATTGAGAAGATCGTCAACGGACAACTCACAGGTTACCTTGAGGAGAACAACATCCTAGACCCGTCCCAGTCAGGGTTCCATAACAACCACAGTACCAAAACTGCCCTTCTTGCCGCCACTGATGACATCAGGGCCCTGCTGGACAACGGAGAAACTGTGGCCCTTATCCTCCTGGACCTCTCAGCCGCCTTCGACACTGTCTGCCACCACACTCTATACACACACCTCCCCAATGCAGGGATCCAATACAAGGCCCTGGAATGGACCACCTCCTACCTCTCCTGCGGAACCCAGAGTGTCCGCCTCCTACCATTCCGATCTAAAGCCTCCAAGATCATCTGCGGAGTTCCCCAAGGATCATCCCTCAACCCGACTCTGTTCAACATCTACATGGCACCGCTCGCCCTCATAGCCTGATCGCACAACCTCAACATTATCTCCTATGCCACGATACCCAGCTGATCCTTTCCCTCACCAAGGACCCCCTTACCGCCAAAACCAACCTCCACGAAGGAATGAAGGCCATCGCCGAGTGGATGAAGAACAGCCGACTTAAACTGAACTCAGACAAGATGGAAGTCCTCATCCTGGGCTCCACACCCTCAGCCTGGAACAACTCCTGGTGGCCGCCAACACTGGGAGCAGCACCGACACCCAACGACCATGCATGCAACCTGGGATTCGTCCTCGACTCAGCACTCTCAATGACCAAGCAAGTTAACTCTGTCTCATCCTCCTGCTTCAACACCCTCCGCATGCTCCGCAAGATCTACAGATGTATCCCCACCGACACCAGAAGAACGGTCACCCAGGCCCTCCTCGTCAGCAGCAGGTTGGACTACGGAAACTCCCCCTAAGCTGGAGCATCGGCCAAACTTCTGAAACGACTGCAACGCTTACAGAAAGCGTCTGCATGCCTCATCCTCGACATCCCGCGACATAGCCTCATCACACCTCACCTGAAAAACCTGCACTGACTCCCCGATAGCAAGAGGATCACCTTCAAGCTCCTCACCCACGCACACAAGGCACTGCATAACACCGGACCAGAATACCTCAACAGAAGACTCACCTTTTACGCCCGAACCGCCCGCTCCACTCTGCCGACCGCTCCCTCGCCACCATCCCCCGCATCCAATGAGCAATCTCCGGCGGCAGATCGTTCTCCCACCTCACCGCCAAGACCTGGAACACCTTCCCCATCCACCAGCGGCAGACCCGGGACCTACTATCCTTCAGGAGGCTGCTCAAGACATGGCTGTTTGAGCAGCAGTAGCACCCCTCCCCCCCCAGCGCCTTGAGACCCTCAGGGGTGAGTAGTGCGCTTTACAAATGTTTAATTGATTGTTTGACATCTGCGGCACATCACTCACACTTAAGAATCAACATGATCCTTATGCCAACCTCAGAGTGCCAGAGAGTATCAAACATTGCCGTCCTCCCCTGAGGAATCTCAGACCACTCAGCCCTACTTCTTCACCTAAGTGAAACCCCTGATACGTCTCGCCCGTTGTGGCGACTGAACGCTTGGTTCCTGCAGGACAAGGAGGTCAAGATAGCGATAGGGGAGGAGCTACATCAATACTTCCTCACTAATTTAGGATCCGCCCCTCCCCGAGCAGCATTTTGGGAAGCAAGTAAAGCCACCATCCGTGGTGTAGCTAGAAGTCATGTCCAGGTGCGTCAGCAGGCCCAGACCAGCCGCCCAACTCTCCTTGAGGCACAAGCAACAGGGCTTGACACAGCCCCAGATGACTCTCCAAGCAATCGGCGAGACAGGCAACTCACAGTCATACGAGAGAAGATTAAACACATCTCACTTGAGTCGGCCAAGATAATGTGACGTTCCTCTGTAGCCCGAGTGTATGGCTTGGAAGACAAGAATGAGAAGCTGCTACACAGCCTGGTCTCTTACCCACTGGCCAACCGAATAATCCCTGAAGTCCGTGATTCCTTGGGGTCCACCAAGCACATGTCCCCGGCAATTGCGCAGACATTTCCAGATTATTACACCCACCTGTACTCCGCTTGCAAGCCCGAAAATCTCCCTCTTGGACATGCTTGGCCATGCGGGGGTCCATCTCCCCTGCCTCGCAGAGACTGAGGCGGCTGACCTAGATCTCCCCTTCACCCCAGAGGAAATACACAGCGCCATCTCCTTATTGAAGGCTGGGAAAATGCAGGGGCTGGACGGCTTCCCACAGGAATATTATGCCACCTATCAGGAACTACTCGTCCCCCACCTAACTAAACTGTACCGTCACATTGCTGAGGCTGGATCTTTCCCCTCGAGACAGATGTGGCAACCATAGTGGTGATCCTCAAAACTCAACCACCTTTCTAATCCTGCGCAGACTACCAACCCATTTCATTAATTAAAACTGAAATTAAGATATATGCCACAATACTGGTTCAATGTCTGTGCCCACTCCTAGCCAAACTAGTCCACCCGGACCAATGCGACTTTGTGCCAACACGTAGTACCAGACACTGCCTGAGGTGCCTCCACCTGGCAATTGTGCACCGCGGACTTCTCACACCCTATCTGACACTCCTCCTTGTCGACTTTGAAAAAGCCTTTGACAAGGTTGACTGGCTCTACCTGGAGGAGGTGTTAAAGACAATGAGCATGGGTCAACAATTTAGACGCTTTGTCCAGGTTCTCTACTCCAATCCCAAAGCCAGAGTGCTCACCAATGGAGAGCTGTCAGAGGCATTCCCCATTCAGAGAGGAATGAGGCAGGGTTGCCCCCTCTCACCCCTCCTCTTTGCGCTGGCAATGGAGCCCCTGGTGTGTTTAGTTCCGTCAGATGACTTGATCCATGGCTGGGCTTGGGGGAGCCACCACATCGACAAAATTGTGCAATATGCGGACAATGTCCTGCTTTTCCTGGCAGACCAGGTCAGCTCTGGCCCACGGTGTCTTCAGGTCCTCCATACCTCTGAGAGCATCTCTGGGCTTCGGCTTAACCCAGCAAAATCTACCCTGGTACCCCTGCACCCCTCTAGGGAGTGCTTCCACTGGCAAACCTCCATCCCCATTAGGAGACAATCCATCAAATACCTGGGGATAGGGATCGTTCTGCTCCCCAAACTAGAATGGGCATTAAACATTATGCCACTGGTTAAGAAAACTAAAGAGGATCTCAGGCGCTGGCAAACCCTACCACTCAAACCACTGGGGAATGTGGCTCTGTTTAAGATGATGATCCTCCTGTGCTTCCTTTATGTCATCCAAAATACCACCTTCCATCCCCCACGCAGCTGGTTTAGGGAAATAGACAGTATGGCTATGAGATTCCTGTGGGGGGGGGGGGGTGGAAGATCACACATCGCCCTTCCTCAGTGTCGGATCCTGACCTTCAATGACGGCATGGGCGTGACTGACCTTCACCTATAGTACTTAGCTACCCGACCTTTAGTCCTCCACGGCTGGTATGACCCGACCTACAGAGTAGGGCTCAGGGACTTGGAGTTCCCTCAGATCCAGGCGTTCCTATACGGCAGTCCAATACCTACAGTACTACCATCAATTAGCAGGGGTGTCCTGACAGCCTGGTGTACGGCCCTAAGACAAACATGTTGGGATAAAAAACTAAGCAGTCAGACACCTCTCTGGCAGGCTAGTTGGTTGAGCGAAGTGGCGGCACTCACGGGGTTCAGGCGATGGGACTACAGTGGCATATCATTGTTGGGCGATGTATGGGCGGGTGACCACATTAGGACATTCCAAGACCTGCAGACACGCTACACTCTCCACACCTTCCAATTTTACAAGTACTTACAGCTAAGTCATGCTCTTGGTGCACAAATCCCAGCACACAAAACACTCCCCGAACTCAGCCCGTTAGAAGCTCAGGTCATGATGGGAAATCTGGGAAGGGGAGGAGTATCTCGGATATACCGAACGCTGCTTAACAATAGCCCGATAATGCTTGCCACACTCAAGGCCCGGTGGCAGGGATGGCTGGGCCCTCTGGAGGAAGCAGACTGGTGCAACGCTCTTATGGCCCTCAAAACCATCACAACTTCAGGCAGACTCCGCCTAATCCAACTATACTACTTACACACTGCCTATCTCACCCCAGAGCGCCTTTTTAAAGCGGGCATTTGCCCCTCTCCGAGTTGCTCTGAGTGACCACGAACCAGTGGATTTTTATCACATGACCTGGACCTGCCCACCCTCGCCCCATACTGGGCCACCATAGAGTCCGAACTCACTCACATCCTGGGCTGGCAGGTTCCCCATGACCCCCTAAGGCTCATTTTAGGAGTAATGGATGGCCTAGATGGATCTTGGTCCGACAAGGTGTTCCCGGGGACATCCATTGCAGTGGCCTAGTGGGATATTGCAGCGACATGGGCGCAATCTAAGCTTCCAAGCGTATCTAGGTGTCGCTGGGGAGTGGAATGGTGTGCCGCGCAGGAAAAACCCTTGTTCGAGGCCCGGGGCTGCCCCGCTAAATAAAGGGTCTGAGGCAAGTGGACAAACCAGTTATATTGATTAGAATTGTCATCTGCCGATATCTATAAATGTAATGTCCATATGCTGTGGTTGTAGATCGATATGCTTATCTGTACCTTCTCCACGCAATTGTACGCTGACATGCTGCGAAAAATTCATCAAGTGTGTTACGCTGCTATTTGCATATTCAAAAATCAATAAAATTGTTTGAAAAAAAATGCTAATTCAGACTCACAATTATCTTCAATCAATCAAGCATTTGTAACGCGCACAACCTACCCGTGAGGGTCCCAAGGCGCTGGGGGGTGGGGGAGAGCTGCTACTGTTCGAAGAGCCAGGTTTTGATGAGTCTTCTGAAGGTCAGTAGGTCTTGGGTCTGCTGTATGTGGATGGGGAGGGTGTTCCATGTCTTGGCAGGGAGGTGGGAGAATGATCTGCCGCCGGTGTTCACTCTTCAGTTACGGGGGACAATGGTGAGGGCATGGTCGGCGGAGCGGAGTTGGCAGGTGGGGGTGTAGAAGCTGATTCGGCTGTTGAGATACGCTGGTCCGGTGTTGTGGAGTGCTCTGTGTGCATGGGTGAGGAGCTTGAAGGTTATCCTCTTGCTGATGTGGAGCCTGTGCAGGTCTCTCAGGTAGGGTGTGATGTGGCTGCGGCGGGTGATGTCGAGGATCAGACGTGCGGAGGCGTTCTGGATGCATTGGAGCCATTTCAGGAGTTTGGCCAAGGCTCCTGCGTAGAGGGCGTTCCCGTAGTCCAATCGGCTGCTGACGAGGGCCTGGGTGAACGTCCTTCTTTTTTCAGTGGGGATCCACTTGTAGATCCTGCGGAGCATGCGGAGGGTGTTGAAGCAGGAGGAAGAGACGGCGTTGACCTGCTTCGTCATGGAGAGGGTCGCATCGAGGATAACCCCTAGGTTGCGTGCGTTGTCGGTGGGTGTTGGAGCTGTTCCTAGTGCGGTCGGACACCAGGAGTCGTCCAGGCCGAGGGCGTGGATCCGAGGATGAGGACCTCCGTCTCCTCTGAGTTCAGCTTCAGTCGGTTGTTTCTCTTCCATTCGGCGACGGCCTTCATTCCTTCGTGGAGGTTGGTTTTGGTGGTGAGGGAGTCTTTGGTGAGGGAGAGGATCAGCTGGTTGTCATTGGCATAGGAGATGATGTTGAAGTCATGTCGTCGGGCGACGTGAGCGAGCAGTGCCATGTAGATGTTAGCAGGGTTGGGCTGAGGGACGAGCCCTGGGGTATGCCGCAGATAATGTCGGTGGCATTGGAGCGGTAGGAGGGAGGCGGACAATCTGTCTCTGCCGGAGAGGAAGGAAGTTGTCCAGTCCAGGGCCTTCTCTTGGATCCCGGCGTCGTGGAGGCGTGTTCGTAATGTGCAGTGGCAGACCATGGCGAAGGCGGCTGACAGGTCTAGGAGGATGAGGGCCGCGGTTTCTCCGTTATCTAGCAGGGTCCTTATGTCGTTCGTGGCGACGATGAGGGCAGTTTTGGTGCTGTGGTTGTTGCGGAACCCGGATTGGGAAGGGTCCAGGATACTGTTCTCCTCGAGGAATCTGGTCAGTTGTTTGTTGACTGCCTTTTTGATGACCTTCGCCGGTAACGGGAGCAGGGAGATGGGTCTGAAGTTCTTGAGGTCCTTGAGGTCTACCTTGGGTTTCTTGAGTAAGGCATTGATCTCGGTGCGCTTCCAGCTCTCCGGGAAGGTTGCTGTCTCGAAGGAGAGGTTGATGGCTTTCCGGAGATGGGGTGCAATGGTGGCGCCGGCTCTCTTGAAGATGTGGTGTGGGCATGGGTCTGACGGAGATCCGGAGTGGACGGAGTTCATGATCTTGATGGTGTTGTCGTCATTGATGTTGGTCCAGGTGATCAGGTGGGGTGGTGGTCCTGGAGGCTGGGGTCTCTGTGTTTGCCGGGGCGGTTGTGGCGTTGAAGCTGTCATGGACGTGTGCAATCTTGCGGTGGAAGAAGGTGGCCAGCGAGTCGTACAGGTCTTGCGAGGGTGGGATGTCATTGGTGTTGGAGCTGGGGTTGGAGAGTTTCTTCACAATGTTGAAGAGCTCTTTGCAGTTGTGTGCATTGTTGTCTAGGCGGCCTTTGAAGGAGGCCCGTTTGGTGAGGTGGTGGTGCCTGCGGGTGGCGTTCTTATGGGCTGCGTGGCTTTCCGGTGTTCGTTCACTGATCCAGTTCTTCTCTAGCTTTCGGCAGGTTTGCTTGGAGGCCTTGAGGTCTTCAGAGAACCAGCTCGCTTTCTTTCTGGTCTGGCTGTTGGAGGGTTTCTTGAGTGGGGCAAGGGTGTTGGCACAGTTGTCAATCCACTGTCTAAGGTTGCGGGCGGCGGCGGCGGGGTCGGTTGGGTCTGCGGGTGGGCTCCTGGTGAGGGTGGTGGTAAGCTGGTCTTCAGTGACTTTGCTCCAGCAGCGGCGGGGGATCTGTTGGGTGCGTGGTGGGTTTCCAGAAGGTGGAAGTGGATGCAGCGATGGTCGGTCCAATGGAGTTTGGTGGTGTGGTTGAAGGAGACGTGGGGGCTTGCGGTGAAGATGGGGTCGAGTGTGTGGCCGGCGGAGTGGGTGGGTGTTGTGATGAGTTGTCTGAGTCTGAGGTTGGCGAGTTTGTCAATCATGGTGGAGGAGTTAGGGTCGTTGTAATTCTCGAGGTGGAAGTTCAGGTCCCCAAGGAGGATGTAGTCTGTAGAGGTGAGGGCGTGTGTGCTGATGAGGTCGGCGATGGAGTCGCTGAACTGTGGTCAGGGTCCGGGGGGTCTGTAGATGAGGGTTCCTCTGAGGGTGGTGTTGGGGTTGGTGTGGATCTGGAAGTGTAGGTGTTCGGCGGTGCTGAGGGTGTCGTCGGTGTTTGTCGAGATTTTGAGAGTGTTTCTGTGGACGATGGCGATGCCTCCTCCTACTCTGTTGGTGCGGTCCTTGCGGGTGATCTTGTAGCCTTCCGGGATGGCTATGGCGATGTCCCGTGCCGAGGAGGGGTTCAGCCAGGTCTCCGTCGGGAAGGTGATGTCTGGGGTGTTGGAGTCCAGTAGGTCCCAGAGTTCAACGGCGTGTTTGCGTGCGGAGCGGGTGATGAGAAGGATGCATATGAGGTAGTTGAGTTTTTTGGTAGGTGGGTTGGCTGGCCAGATGCTGGTAAAGCTGCAGTTCCGGCAGGAGAAGGGTCCTTGGGTGCGCTTCAGGGCAGCCAGGCAGCAGGTGCGGGATCATCCGGCATTGAGTGCGTGGAGGGCGCTAGAATCGTAGCAGAAGCGGGTGTCGTGGTGTTCGCGGGGGCCAGGGGTCCTGCCACTGGGCGCGGTCCTGGCACGGACGGGCGCAGACGAGCTTGACTTAGGCGTGCCAATGGCGCGCCCGATGCGCAGCCTCCATATGAGAGGAAGAGGAAGGGAGGAGCAGCTGGGAGGCAGGGTGGCGAATGCGAGTGCAGGAGGAGGGGCCACAGGGGAGGCAGTGGGGGAAAAGACGAAGGGGGGAGCAGACGGGGGTTGCAGAGGGCAAAAATAGAGGGCACAGAGGGCAAGGCAACAGTGCTAAAGGGATACAAAAAACGGGCAAGACAGCAGTGCTAAAATACAGCAGTGAGCAATAACAAAGCACAAGGCAAACAGAGGGGAGAATGCAGGTCGCGAAACAAGGCGAGTGGCAGCAGCGGGCTCAGAGCACACAGGTGGAGCTGTGTGATGGCGAGGGGAGCGACCTGCCTGGTGACAGGGTCAAGGGTCGTTCCTTCCATTTCATTTGTTCTTAAATTCTTTCCCAACCATTGAACTCCATCCAGATGCTTCCAAAAATGTTTTTTTTTTACTTTTAAGGGTAATATTTATTTGGGTTACCAATTTGAGCTATACACATGATACAAGAAAGAAATTAAATACATTGAAAAAAATACATGCTACAAAATTATGTCACTATAGCTAATATCATCAATAAACATAATCCAAATGTGTTTCAAATATGTAACAAGTCAGAAACCATCTTAAAATAAATGAATGAAACACTGAATGACAATTTATCATTTAAATTCATGAGATAATAAATGGTGTCATTTGCCAATGTTATTATGGCTCCCAGAAGCAATAATGATATACTATACAAAATAATTAATACAACTAAATATACAGCAATGTTTCAAGCTCATACCCACCAGAGGTCACCAGCACAGGTATTACACCCCGACATTTACATCACATTAACAAAGACATCAAATTTCCCCAAAGGCACAGCGCACACAAAAGTATATATTGAGATGGAATATAAATATACTCTCATGGGTGAGATAGACTAACACTAGAAAATTAAATGTCATACAATTATTTTGTGGTGAGTTGATTTCATATCATCTTTTAAACTTCTTTCTAACCCTTTGTTTCCGAATCATTTTCAATTGGGATGCACTTTTAGGATTGAGCTCAAGTATGTTTTGAGTCTCAAGTCCTTACAAACATTTTGCAACAGGTGCTAATTGACATGTACTAGATAAATATTGAAAAAATACCACCAAATCATACCACATTTGTCATGTCATAGATTATATTCCAGTCATAACAATGAATATAATGTAACTGCATTTGCTGATATCAAAGATAATTGTTGTCTAATGGCATAGCGATAGGAGTTTTACAAAAACCGATCTTTCAATGCAAACCAAATACAACTGTTTATGTTTCCACCACATGTGTGCACCATGAGATGGTAAATTAACTACCTTTTAAGCGATCTTGAACATGGGTACGTGTATCACTCATGTTTGTAATTAAAACTAACATGGCTTTACAAAATTGATTCAGCAAGCCGATTATTAATAGCTAATAGAGGATCCCAAATGAATACAACATTCTTCTGAATTCCAAGATAGTTAGAGTATATACATTGTCCCGTTCATGGTACCAAATTCAGTTTTCGCTGTTTTGTGGACTGTCGTGCATTTGTTTTTGTTGGCATTAACCTCCAGCTTGTTCACCTTGCAATATTTCACCAGTTCATTCAGATTCAGCTGCTTTCTAACAAGAGTATGAGTTGTGCAACATAATTTGCATAAAACAATGCAAGGAGTATAGGACAATCCTAAACTTGTTGACTAGTTGGAGTTTTGAAGTACTGGCCCATCACAGCAGTTACAATGTTCAGTAGGACCGGTGCAAATTTGCTCTGCTGTTTAACACCTGGGTGAAAGCCTTTCTTTTACTGGACGTTATGATATATGAAATATTTTCATACATAGCAGGTGAATGCTTGTATATGAGTAATACATATTATAAGGTATATGAGGATTTAGTGGAAATGCAACTGTAATCATTTTTTAAAGACCATACCTTTTTGAGCAAGGTTTTCGAAGGTACTTGAACTGATGTTAATCCACTGCTCACAAAGTGAAGCACAAGGATAATGATGATGGTCACTGGTGATATTTTAGTCCTTGGACAAACAACCACTTGGCTTGGTTGTTTGTGTGATTAAGAATCACATTCGAATTATTCTGAAGATTGAAGAAATTTCCTATGTATAAGACTGTATTTACAACCCTTGATATTCATGTGATATGATGAATATATAAAATTATCCGCACCACTGTGAGCATTGCGCCATCTGCACTTTGAATATTTACATGTGTTCTTCAAAAAAAATTAAAACATTAATTTGAAATGAGTAGTCTTGATTACCTTTGTTTAAATCCCTTGAATGGTATTTATAACAAAAAAAGTATTCATGTATGCAGCTACAATCTCGGTATATCAACCTTTGAATGAATCCCACAGGGCATTTGTATATATATTTATTATATTTACCCCAGTCCTAGCTGAATTGAATGGCTTTAGTCCATGTTCATATGTATCTTTAAAGTATATTAACGCCCACATAGACATCTTAACACTAACAAAATATGAACTTGGATAATAATGTCAGATTTTCGGGATTTAAAAATACCAAACAAAATACATATTGTTAGTGAAAGGAGAAGCAATCTGGGAAGAAATTATTTGCAGCAGTTTAGCAAGTGCTGAATTTAAACCTGGTGCACTTATATGACCCTAAACAAATTTAAAATTGGAGTTCTGTGGAAAAGCTGAATGGACTCGACAGCTTCAATCATGTCCAGTACAGCACAGGGATCATTGATACTACGTTATTAGAGGTTAAAGGGCCTTTTAAAACAGGACAGCTGATTAGTCTGGCGATGCAGCTAGCATTAGTCCAAAGACACACTTCATGGCTCAGAACTATGATTCGAGCCCTCACAGAACAGTTTGCTGTTTAAAGCATGCCATTGTAACTAGACCATGAGGAGTCTATTGTATGGCTTCAAGACAGCTGCACAATTTGGAAATATATCTCTTGTGTACCATTGTAATTTTCACTAAAATTAAGCAAAATGATGTACTTGGCCAGCATGAAGTGGGAAAACTGGACATACTGGCATACCTCACCTTCCAAAGTCAAGGGACATACTCCAGAGAGACATGAAATGGTTGTGGCAGTAGCACAGTACACACAAACCATTTTTTACTCAAACCAGTAAAAGCGTAAAATGCAAAACCCTTATGGACCTCATCATGGACTGCATGTTTTTAATGGTTTAATAGTCGTAAAATAATACTACTAAAATAATTAAAAATGCTATCAACAAGCTTAGGAGAGTAAATCTCCACCTCCACATTCCCTGTCTTTTCGATGGGGGTTTCCTCACACACGTAAATGTACTACTAAGGGCCCTGTTTAGTCGCAATCCTATACTTTACAAAGGGCGCAAGCATTGTGAATGGAATGCATGCCCTCATTGCAAAGAGCAGAGGTGCAGACCCCTTGCTGATCCCTGCACATGGTGGCAGGCACCCTGCCACCATGTGCAGGGATCAGCAAGGGGCACCATGGATCAGCCGGGGGGCACTATAGATGCCCCCTAGGCCACCATTCAGCAGCCTTGCACCCATGGGGGCCCTGCTGGGGCCCCAAAAGACAGATTCCCAAAGCCTTTCTGTGTCGGAAAGGCTGACAAGTAAAGGCTGTGGGAATCTGCCATCATAATCCCCCGGCCAGAAAGAACCGGCCAATGGATTACTGAAGGCTTTCCTGAATGGCGGACGAGCTCTCTGAGCCCCTTGGAGGCCATTTGGAAATCAGATTTGGATGCCCTTCCGACGACCCCATCAAAGTAGGTCTGTCAGAAAGGAATCCTACTAGCCGATTACGATGCGGTCTGAAGGGCTCCGACGGGCGATGGGAGCCGTTTCAGCCCACATCGTAATCAGGCCCTAAGTAGTAATTGTGGAAGGGAGTGGCTGGAAAAAAGTGGCATACTTACAACTAAAAAGGTAATGTTTAGGGAAGAGTAAGAAGGGGTTAAGGGAGGGTTGGAAAGTGGTTTATGGAGGGGCATACACCCACCACAAAAGAGTAAACCCTTAGCTATTCACAAACTGTATTTCTACATTTTCTACAGAAAAAAGTTACCCAAACAGGAGTAAAGTAATCAAGCTAAGAGCTCAGATAAGTTAAGCACCACAAATGGCGAACTGCTGGTATAGCAACACAATCCTTAGAAAATAGAGGAGGTAGGGACTTAAAATAACACTCAGTTGGAAATGTTAAATTTAATAAATTATTTTAAAAAGTGAACAAAATTCAAACTAATGATAAAACAAATATCTAAGAATAGTTACTAATTCCTGATATATTTATACTTTTGGTGGGATTTAAAAAAATGTACTCTTCATAAAACATATTTTAATGTAATTTAATGTATTTAAATTGAATTGTGAACTCAAAATTAAGTTAGCATTGCATTAGCATTTTATATTTTATTCTACATTCAAAATTAATATATAAACATATTTACATTCAAATTTAACATAAAAATATGTATACAATTATTTAATCTGTTTCAGAATAGCTTTTTGTAGGTGTAAAACATAAGGCTGTTCTGAATGAATGTGACCCTTTAAAGTCTGCCATAACATTGATGAAAATGTCTGACTTACTAATGTGTGTAAATGCAGCCAGCTGATCACGCAATCAGAAAAATAAACTTAGCTAAAACATGGAATGTGTTGAAAAGCTGCTGAAGACATTGAATTAAACAAGAAAAGCCATTAACTCACATGAAAAACTGGCAAATACAACAGGTGTTCATCCATGCATGAGTATTTGTGTGTCAAAGGCACAACTCCTTGAACAGCATCACCGTGAACAGCCCAACACAGTCCAAAATGTATAAAATGCATTGTGCATACTTATGTATACATGCTGTTCCCTGTAAAAATTGACCCAGCTAGTGGTGTATGCAATGAGCATAACAGTGCCAGAAAAGGACACACCCCACATCCTGACAACTCAAACAGTGGTCTGAACAAGCGCCACTGATTGTCTGCATTTAGACATAGAGTTGAGCTCCAAATCCCAGGCAAACTCTTGGCAGAAAACGTCATAATAAAAGCCAACACCCACTGCCAGCTCTAGGGAGGTACAACTGGTGCCATTTCAACTGGTGCAAAGGTCAAGGGGGCACTTTCCGCATTACAGGCTGAACCAAGTTAAGAGCAGGCTGCAGAGAGAGATCTTTGTGTGCCTGGCATATTTCACAGGATAATTATAAAGACAAGGTAATTCTAGTAAGTAATGCAGATTAAGAGGGTTATTTTACATTTGTCTAGTCTTAGTTTTGACACATGATATAGCAACATAGAGGGTTAATGTTCCGGCAGCAAAGCACTGCAAGCGACATGCAGATCACAGATTAGCAAATTACGGGCACATGCATCAAAACACAAAATAGCGATTTCTTATCTGCAATACTTAAGGAATCGCAAATAAAAAATCGCTATCCGGAATGCATGCAGAGAATCGCAAATAATAGCGATTTGCAAATAATTGCAAAATATATAGCGCGTTCCGAATTGCCAGGCGCTGAAGCTGAAAAATCCAAATAGCAAACTCACTATTTGCGAGATCGCTATTTGCGTGATTGCTATTAGCAAAAATCGCAAAAAGCGTGTCGCATTGGAGGCAGGCTGATGACATCACAACCAGTAAGTCAGCCAGCCCATGCATTCAGTGCCCTGAGGAGTTCAGAGGAGGAGGAAGAGCACTGAAGCAGAGCTAAACAACTTTCATATCTTTATCCAGTTATCTTGCCAGACACAGGATGGCCAAAACAACATCAGGTGAGAGTGCCTCGCCCAGGAAGAGGAAAATGAAGTTACCTGAGAGGGAATTGGAATATCTAATTGAGGAGGTCAGCAGAAGTCGTGATAAATTATTTGGCAAATTGTCCCTAAAGGTGCCTGAGGCAGAGAAGCGAAAGATATGGCTGCGCATCAAGGCAAAAGTGAAGGCTGTGGGAGTCACAGACCGCAGAATTGATGACTTGAAGAAAAGGTGGTATGACCTGAGGATACGTGCCAAAGAGCACATAGCCGAAAGGTTGAAGGAAGCAGGTGCCACAGGAGGGGGACCATCGACTGCACCCACTAACACAGCCCGGAGGACCTTGTCAAGGCTAAATCCAGCCTGAGGCAGTCCTTGGAGTCACTCAGCTGGACACATCCGGCGCAGCAAGTACCCCACAAGGTAAGATGCATGCTAGCATTATTCCTCTGTGTAGTGTACAATCGTGCACATCCCCCATGCAAATCACAGTGTACAGTTCAAACTCCAGGCCACATTTCCCTCATACACCAAATGCATCATGGGAGTTATAGTCCTATCAGCCAAGTGGGAATTCAAAAGCCACTATGGCAAGTAAAAAACACCAACACTGCATGGCAGCCAGTGTTTGTAGTCAGTGATATAATCAGAACAAAGTTTGCCAAATGTACTACAATTGTAGGATTAACCAAAAAATAACATTGCACTGTTTTACATCACAGATGCAGGAGAGGATGACTCCGAAGATAGTGACTGCCTTCACATCTCAGAGACACCTGCTGAGACCGACGTAGAGATTCCTGTGGCACATGTCCCCTTACTGCAGACAATGGAGGCCGAGCCGACTCCTGCACCCCCTAGAGGCTCCAGCCAGCCACATGTTGCAACACCACCTCCACCACAAGCACAGGTCCAACAGGTCCAGGGCATGTATTGCTGCATGTGAGGAGCGGGCTCCAAATGTAAATGGAGGTGTGGAGTCACAGATGTTACTCGTGCAGCGCCTGCAGGGAAGACACATGGACAGTATTAATCTCCAGATCGCAAAGCTGGCAAAGAACATCAGCGCAATGGCAGATAGTGTGCTTGAACTTACAACAGTGGTTGCCGAAGGCAATAGGCAGACGAACTCGAGCCTACAGGAGCTCACCCGGGAGGTGCTTGCAGGACAAAGCATCAAGCAGAGAAGGCATCGCCAGGGCATTATCAGCATGTCAACCAATACAAGTGCCATCAAAAAGCTCAGCAACACCACTGCGCTGCTGGCACGGCGCTCCGTGGCAATACAAGTAGATCTTGTAATTTCTGTGGGGATGTTTCCGGGCCCTAGGACAAGTGACCACTGCTGTGGAACATATACAGGGGCGGAACTGTGGGTGGGCTCAACATGACAGGTGAAGAGGGGAGTGAGGCGGCATCAAGCCTCAGTAGCCTATCAGTGCCAGTGACCACTGCCAGGAGGCGCAGTTCTCGCAGCAACACATCTTCTGTCACACATCAGGGTGATGTAGCAGAGGCAGGCGAAAGGAGGCTAGGGGTGCGTGGCAGGCGGTGCTAGACAGGCATATCCTTCTTTTTTGACCCTGGTGGGGTAACCATGGTCAATTACAAACTAGTGATTGCTATCCAGTGCGTGGAACAGTTAATTTGGCTTTGGACCTTTATGCAATCACAGTCATATTGTGCACTTTTTTGATTTTGGCTGGACATGGGCTTATGTCAATAAATACCTTTGCATTCACCATTTAGTTGTTATGGTTCATCATTACGTACCTTAGAAATAATGTTGGGTGATATGTGCACGTCTCCTCTGTCCTTCTGCTGAGTTCGCCACATGCGCCTGTCGGTGTTGTGAGGGTGGTTGGTCGTCCCCATCAGACTCACTGTCGGACATCTCGAGCTGTATGCCTCTTCTGGTGGCAATGTTGTGCAACATGGCACATGCAGCTACGATCCTGCAGCCGGTCTGTTGGCTGTACTGAAGCGCTCTACCAGTCTTGTGAAGAATGCGAAAATGACTTTTCAGAATCCCGAAGGTTCGTTCTATCACATTCCTTGTGCTTATGTGTGCCGCATTGTGCCTCTGCTCTTGTGGTGTGGCTGGATTGAGGTACGGTGTCAGGATGTAGTCTTGCACGGCATATGCCTTGTCACCTACAGGGTGGAAAACAAAGGGTTAGCCACAGTTATGATATTACATATGGTTGATTGATGTAGCAAATAGGAATATGCGTGTACCAAGTAGATGTCCTTCGCCAAATTCACCCCTGAGCAGACGCCTGTAGATGCCACTGTGCCGTAATATATAGGAGTCATGGGTGCTGCCTGGAATTTGTGCCACGATGTCCATTATAATATGCTTAGCGTTGCACACAACTTGCACAATATTAGAGTGGTAAGACTTCCTGTTCTGGAAGATGTATTCATTGGCTGCTGGGGGACAGATGGAGACATGCACACAGTCTATGCATTCAATCACATGAGGGAATTGGGCTACCTGTAGGCGTGGGCGGAAAATCCGTTCCGCTCGCGGATTTTGCGGATTTTCGGGAAATCCGCAATCCGCGAGATTTGCGAATTTCCCGCAAAATCCGCAAATCCGCGAGCAGCGGATTTTGCTCGCACTGCTCGCACTGTTCGCGTGAGTTCGCGCCCCGCGAATAAGTGCAAAATTGCAGAAATACGATTTTAGCAAAACTGAAAGTAACTACTTACCAGGTTCAAAAGTTCAGGCTCATCATTAGTAGCCATTTCCTGGAGTGCTTCCTGAGGGGCCCCTCCAGAGTTCAGTTGCCAGTTGAAACTAGTATGTGACCCTGCTCTGAACCTCAGAATAGTTACACATATGCCACAAAGGTCCTGAATTACAGCTAAGGGAGACAAGCAGGAGCCAGGCTGGAAGTTAAAATCCATTAATCAGCCCCTAATTCATTATTGTCAGTTGGGGCAGGGCAGGTGTTGTAACTAATTTTGCAACAATGAAAGCACTTAGCAAGTGCAAAAGATCACTAATCAGGGCGCACTAAGGAAGCAGGTGCCAGCTAAAAAAATATTCTGTGACACATGAATCAGCCCCAAATTAATTCAGGTCACTTGAGGCAGGGAAGGTGTGCTTTGCTTTGCCGAAAATAATGTACACTGGACAACCAGAGGGTGTGGTGATGAAACAGAGGGTGGCATGGGTGGGCCAGAGGGTGGCATGAGTAGTCAGAGAGTGGCAGTGGTGACAGAGAGTGGCAGTGATGAAGAAGAGTGTCCCAAACAGGCTGGACACGTAGAAACAACAAGTTCGCGAAACTTGCGACCCGACAGGTAAGTTCGCAATTTGCGAAAGTGTACAAAACCCTCGCGAACTGGCAGAAACACGGGCGAACACAAAAAAAAAAAAAATCCGCAAATTCGCGGGAATTCGCGGATTTTGCGGATTGCGAATCCGCAAATCCGCAAAATTCGCGAACGCGAGATCCGCAAAATTCGCTCATGCTTAGCTACCTGGTAGAACTCAAGTTTGGTCTGATTCAACTGCCTGACGCTAGTAGGTGCAGGCAACATAGCACCTGTACATGTGCGGGGATTGCATGTGTCCTACGTGTCTGGTGCTGCAATAGGGGTTCCAATTCAGCAATTAGGTGCATGATCATTGCTTGGTTCAGCCTGTACTTATTCTAGATTTCCTCCTCAGTCTGGCCCAGCAATGTAATGCGCACTCAGAAAATCCTCTCCTTTATCCTCCTTCTGCGCTGAGCTGCTGCATTGATCCTCATCCTCCTTGCCAGCACGTAAAGGGCTGCCGTTGTGAAAGGCGTCTGGGTTCTCCTGAGTCATTCTTAAAGGGTTTCAGATTGTTTGTACCCGTGTGATTTTTTTGTTTAACTTTACCACCTGATTGTGATTCCCCTTATTCTGCACTTGCAAAATTGTGATTTTCCTGATAATTGCTAATTGCTAAATTTATTTGTAAAAATATTGCATTTTCGATATTTTGATTGCTGCATTGGGAAGTGCTGATTTGCGGGCGATATGGGTCTGTTTTACCGATTCACAATTTTTGCGAGGATATTTTTGCTTGATGCATGTGCCAGTTAGTATTTCATGTAGTAAGCTCAGTAGGTTATTGCTTTTGCCACAGAGGTCCTGTTGTTACTTGGAGTTCATAATTAACAATCTTTCTAATATAGTGCATTCGCTATGATCTGGCATTGAAGCCCTGCGTGCACATTAAAAGGCATACGTTTGGAACCTTATTATTATTTCCCTTAACCTTTTGATATTTTAAGGGTGCTAAAAAGGATTCCTTGAGGAAGCAATACAATTGTATTAGTATGATACTCCAATCATTGTGTTTTGTTTAGGTGGCTGATTAACCAACACTTTGCAACTACTTTGCATCACAAAAGTGATGCAAACCTATGCTAAGTGTTGTTTTGGAGATACCTTTTCAGCACAAATCCTGAATTGCATTGGACGGTATCCCAAAAGTAACACGAAGTACCACAATGTGGTACTTTACATCAGGGAGGCATACAATGGGTAGTGCATGGGCGTACTCATGCATTAACCCATGGATTTTTACGCTAATCCCCATCTACTAACTTTTGTGGGAAGGGATTGAGATCAAACATTACGCCTCCTTGAGGCAGAAGCAAATTGGGAGAAAATATTTATTTTCTCCAAACCTTTCTAACTTTGTATCTGTGCTGCATTGTTCAGCAGCTTATTCTTACCAATTCTTAAGCATATATGTAGCATGTGCTAAGGTTTCACCCTGAGGAGTATTGCCCTCTCACCTCATGTAATTGGCATTTTGATGTATCCTTCTGTCGTCAAGGGAGTACTTGCATTGCAGTGCTTAGGGAAATATTTTAAGTGGGAAAAGTACACTGAATCATCACATATTTAATTATTTAGCTCACAGATGCATTGTGTACTGAAACAAAATTGTTTTTATTTAGTTTTTTACCACAGCAGGCTTAAAAAAAGTATTATAGTCAGGACACAAAATGCAAGCCAGACCCATTGTCTTTATTGAACATTTTATTAATTATTTTAACATATATTTTCTCTGGAATGATTGGCTGGTTCCATATAATATTTTGGATCACATAATTTCAGAAGTAGGCAAAAATAATTAAAGGATGCCAACACGCTGCAATTACACCAATGGGCAGAGAGAGAGAGAAAATAAAAGGCCCGGTACAGTTATTGCAAAATATATTCTTTTTAACATGAAACTCCTTGTAAAAGTAGTACAACCAATTGACATTAGATGCCATACGATTCAAATCCTGAGACAAACACAGATGGGAAAAGCTTGAAAGGCTACCAGCTACTTTTGAACAATTAAGAGACAGAAAGGCTCACAATCTGATAACATGCTTCAATCTACTGCCTTTTTTGTTCCTGGGACATACACTCTAAATTGTTTGCGTTCACTGGAGCCAGCCAGTAAAAGGAAGTCGGGATATTTTTTTTTATTAGACCTGTGTTGGATGATGTGAACTGTAAAAAAGTTAAGCATCTGGTTTTCGTTTCTCACTCTATTGTTCCCACTCCGGGGGGTTCAAGAGAGCCTGCGGGAGGTTGTCAAGCAACTGAATTCAATCATTTTTCAGTTTTTCCGGAATGCATAGGTTGAAATATGTAATTCTTCTGGTCCGCATAAAAAATGCTTATGAACGAGTGATGATGGGGCAGCAGTGATGGCGATACAGTCAGTGGCGTAGCAAGGTCAGGTGGTACCCGGTGCAGAAAATTTCTTGTCACACCCGGCTTGACAAAATGGCAAAATTATGTGTTTAAAACACATATTTGTGCTATCTTGACCCCCCCCCCCCCCCCCCTCAGTGGTGACACCCGGGGCAGCCCTCATCCACCGCACCCACCCTCCCTCTCGAATGGATACAGTGTATAGTTTTCACAGGGAAAGGGGACAAAGCTTGAATTACTTCAAGAATACTTTCAAAATACTTATGTTCAGCATCTGTTTTTTTACGTTTTTTGGACTATGGAACCCACATTGCACACAACCTGGGACCACCTAAAAAACACAGTGTGTTTGTGTGTGTGTGTGTGCGCGCACACGTGCGTGTGTGTGTGTGTGTCTCCGAAATGTGCAGACTGCAGCTCCAAGTAAAGATTCCAGCACTGAGGTCAATCTCGTTCTGTCCCCTCCATATTACATCATCTAAGCGTGTTGCTCATGTGTGTGACCTTTCGTGCACTGGAAAGTTGCCAAGGGGAAATGAAGCACACGAGGCCTTTCAGTGCACTAAGATGTCCACTTTTATTGCATTTCTCATTTGTTGCATTTACAGAAGTATTCGCTGAATGCAAGGCTGAATGAACAGCAGCAAGAATAGACTGATTTGTGGTTGATTCTGATATCAAAGTTACAATTAGGAGTGGGCGTAACTCGCGTAATTCACTACAGCATAATCATGTGCAAAAGAATTCTGAGCGATTGCACATCATTACGAGCGAAGATGATTTCTTGGTTTAGAACTATCTCCTAGTGAAAAAATTCCCCTTGCTTCCAAAATGGGCACGAGAATGCATTTTGTGCAAGAAATAACAGTGAATGCAACAGAACACAAATAGCGAGCCCCTCGCTAAATTCTCACTTGGGGTAGGATTTCCCCCCACCTTGACCCCGGCATTTAACAATATTTTCATAGCACAAATGCACGATTGCATCCAAAATAGATGCAGGGCTGCATTTTGCACTAAGTAATAGTGATACATGTAGCAGAAGATGAATAGCGAACGGCCACCTGAGATTACTAATGGTGCTCAGCCACGGTCGGCAGTAGGAGTTCATGCAGGGCGGTGACGTGGGGAGGGGGAAGGGCAGGGTGGGGGGTAGTAATTTATGGATTACGGAGTTTAACAGGTAAGTAACCATATAAATAAATAAAATTAATTTTGTTGCGCGCACTATATCACCAAATGCGATGCAGTGCGCGCAACAAAATTCGTTTTATTTATTTATATGTTTACTTACCTGTTAAACTTTGTAATCCATACATTAATACCATTCACCCTGCCCCTCCCCCTCCCCACATCACCGCCTACTGCTGACCACGGCTGATTGTGCTCTTGCTGTAGGATTTTTTCACCTCAAATTACTCTTATTAACGTGATCATGAAAACCAGGCCCGGACTGGCCGTTGAGGGCACCGGGCGATTCCCCGGTGGGCCGCATGGTTGGGGGCCGGTTTTGGGCCCCTGGGGCCGTTTTTGTTACAGGGCCGTTATGCTGCAAAAACGGCCCCGTAACAAAAACGGCCGAAAACCGGCCCTGTAACAGAGCGCGGTCGCACCTCTCCCCCCTCCCCTCTCCTCCCGGAGGGGGGAGGGGGGCCGGCCGAGCACTTTGCCAGGGCCGGTTCTGGTTCCCAGTCCGGCCCTGATGAAAACCGTGACATTATCAGTAATTCCATGTAAAGAGTAATGCAGAGTTACTGCAATTACTCCGATTACTCTGGCGTAATTGAAACAATCTCACTCGCTATTCCCGAAAAGTGGTGTAATAGAAAGTCAAATTGTAGCACCAAACTGCTTGTCAGAAAATGTGCCCAGACTGCCCTTCAGGGCTCGAGCACCAATCCAGACTCCCACTCATGAAAGGAGTAATGCTCTGTGGGTGGATGATGGTCACGTAATTGGGAGCTTAATGCAGCCTTGCCAGGCTTAGAGCATTCCCTAACCTCGTTCTTGCTCCAGGCAGAATCACTGAGTCATCCACATCCTAAGTGCATTTTCTAAAAATAAAAAAAGCATAACATGATGCAGGTTGCGGAAAGATTGCCTTAATTGTGAGGTGTGTGCTGGTTCTTACCTAGTCTTTGCTCCTGGTATTGCCATTATTTCTGCTTGGGGTCTTGCTTTTACTTATTTGGGGATTGTATCCCTCCCCTGTTTCCTTCACAGCAGGGTCTCATTAGGTGGAATTCTCTCTTATTCCTTATGTGGGGCTGTCCAGGCTGCCTGTTAGACCTGGCATCCTTAGCATGGTCTTCCCCGGGACTTTTTACCTTTTGCCTCCACGTTTTGCTGATTCTTTTTGGACTTAAAACTCTGAGCTCCTTACAGCTGTTAACCACTGAAACATGATGAAATTGGTGTATACCTGATTGGCATATTTGTTGTACTGGTAAGTCCCTTGAAAAGTGGTACGCAAGTTTCATATCTTTGGAATGATGATGTTAAATCCTACTTAATAGTTAAGTTGAATTTAACATTAATATTTTAGAAATGCCACTTTTAGAAAGTGGACATTTCTCTGCTCTTTTGTGCCTTACACCCTGTCTCCAATACATGTCTGGGGTGCGTGACAGCTACACTTTGTGTATTCCGTCTAGGCAGCCACAAAGACAGAAATATGAGGCTCATCTGCATCTGAGCATTCATCCGCATTCTGATGGTTCGTCATGGGCAGGGAGAGATGGGTGGGGCCGACACTCACACTTCAATAGGTAGTGTCCTATCCACACACAAACCACTTATTTACCCCCCAGAGAGAGCCTGGCAGACAGAACTGGGTTAAAAGAGATCCTTGTGCACTTCGAAGAGCTGCTTTAAAGTCATCCCTACATCAAAGGCATTTTTTGGTATAAGTACTTGTTCTTTGACCCCCTAAAAATCAGATACTTCTGGATCTTGAACTGAACCTCTGTCAGAAGGAGTGCTGTGCTGCTTAAAGGCCAGGTCACCCCCCTGCGGCCCAGCAGTTGCACCTACTCTTCAGCCCGCTACCGAGCCGAACGCGAGTTTGCGCCAGCTGCGCCTCTCTGCCGCTGATCGCCGTCTGTTTGGGGTTGTAGCATATTGTGCTGTTTGTTTCCTTCTTTTCCGCTTCTTGTACCCCTTGTACCGTATTTTTCTATCTCACCGCCCAGCGCGTTTCCCCCCCCCCCTTTACCCCCCTTCTTGATTTCTGGTACCCTCTTTCCCGCTGCTGCCCCATGCGGCCACGCCCCCTCGCCACCCCGCTCCCGCCTCCCAGCTGCTCCTCCCTCCCGCCTTATATGGCGGCCGCAGCTGGACAGCAGGAGTGACCCTGACCCTGCTTGCAGGCCAGGTCACCCCCCCCCTGCTGCCCAACAGCTCCACCTGCTCTTCAGCCCGCTACCGAGCCGAACGCGAGTTCGCGCCAGCTGCGCCCCTCTGCCGCTGATCGCCGTCTGTTTGGGGTTGTAGCATATTGTGCTGTTTGTTTCCCTCTTTTCTGCTTCTTGTTTCCCTTGTCCCGTATTTTTCTATCTCTCCACTCAGCGCGTTCCCCCTCCACCCCCCTTCTTGATTTCTGGTCCCCTCTTTCCTACTGCTGCCCCCTGTGGCCACGCCCCCTCGCCGCCCCGCTCCCCGCCCGCTCCCGCCTCCCAGCTGCTCCTCCCTCCCTCCCCGCCTTAAATGGTGGCCACTGCACGGCTGCGCCGCTGGCGTGCCGAAGGCGCGCCAAAGTCAAGCCTGTCTGCGCTTGTCCGCACCTGGACCGCGCCCAGGCCCCCTGGACCCCGGACCCACCACAACGCCAGACTTCGATATGATGCCAACACCCTCCACGCTCTCAACACCGGCTGAGACCACGGCTGCTTCCAGGCTGCCCCAAACGCACCCACGGACCCTTCACCTGCCACACCTGCAACTTCACATGCGACAGGACCACCAAACCTCCAAGAACCGGACCCAACCACCTCCGCTGCTTACTCCTCAACACCCGCTCCACATGCAAACATGCCGTTGAGCTCTGGGACCTGCTTGACACCTCCGCCCCGGACGTTGCCTTCCTAACCGAGACCTGGTGGAACAACTCCTCGGCACCTGACATCGCCATAGCCATCCTGGACGGCTACAAGATCGCCCGCTGAGACCACGCCAACGGAATTGGAGGAGGAATAGCCATTGACCACAAGTCCACCCTCCAGGTCCACACCTTCGCAGACAACTCCCTTAACGCCGCCAAACACCTCCACTTCCAGATCCACACCGACCCCAACACCACCCTTAGAGGAACACTCATCTACAGACCTCCCGGAACCCGGGCCCCCTTCAGCGACTCCATCGCTGACCTCGCCAGCACCCACGCACTCACCTCCACGGACTACATCCTCCTCGGGGACCTGAACTTCCACCTCGAGAACAACAACGATGCCAACTCCACCTCCCTGATCAACAAACTCGCCAACCTCGGCCTCGGACAACTCGGCACCAAACCCACTCACGCCGCTCGCCACACACTCGAACCCGTCTCCTCCTCAAGCACCCACATCACCTTCAACCACACCACCGAACTCCACTGGACCGACCACCACTGCATCCACTTCACCTTCAAGAAAGCAACCACGCACCACCGCACCCAACAGCTACCTTGCCAATGCAGGAGCAAAGTCACCGAAGACCAGCTGACCCTCGCCCTCGCCCAGAACCCACCGACACAGACGCTGCCGCCCGCAACCTCAGACAGTGGATCGATGACTGCGCCAACACCCTCGCCCCGCTCAAGAAACCCTCCACCAACCACTCCAGCAAGAAGGCCACCTGGTTCACAGAAGAGCTCCAGACCTCCAAACACACTTGCCGGAAGCTGGAGGAGAAATGGCTCCACGACCACACACCAGATAGCCGCGCAGCCAACAAGGACGCCATCCGCAGACATCACCACCTCATCAGAACAGCCAAGAGATCTTCCTTCTAAGCCTGCCTGGACAACAAAGCACACAACAGCAAAGAGCTTTTCAACATAGTGAAGGAACTCTCCAACCCCAGCGCCAACACCAACGATATCCCGTCCTCATAAAATCTGTGCGACTCACTGGCCACCCTCTTACATCGCAAGATCGCCGACATCCACGACAGCTTCAACACCTCACCCGCCCGATCGCTACAGACCCCACCCCGAATGCCGCCTGCACTAACCAGCTGACCTCCTGGTTTCAGGTCAACGACGATGAGACACGCATAGTCATGAACTCCATCCACTCAGGATCTCCGTCAGACCCCTGCCCACACCACGTCTTCAACAAAGCTGACGCATCCATCGCACCCCAACTACCGAAGGTCATCAATATCTCCTTCGACACAGCAACATTCCCAGAAAGCTGGAAGCACGCCAAAATCAACGCCCTCCTCAAGAAGCCCAAGGCGGACCCCAAAGACCTCAAGAACTTCCGGCCCATCTCCCTGCTCCCATTCATGGCGAAGGTTATCAAGAAAATCACCAACATACAACTGACACGCCACCCTGACGACAACAACATCCTCGACCCTTCCCAGTCCGGATTCAGACGAAACCACAGCACAGAGACAGCCCTCATCACCGCCACAGACGACATCAGGCACAAACTAGACAACAGCGAAACGTCAGCCCTCATCCTCCTGGACCTATCAGCCGCCTTCGACACAGTCTGCCACCGCACACTAAGAACACGCCTACAAGAAGGCTCTGGACTGGACCACGTCCTTCCTCTCCGGCAGAGCCCAGCGAGTCCGCCTCCCTCCCTTCCAATCCGAATCCACCAACATCATCTGCAGCGTACCCCAGGGCTCATCCCTCAGCCCAACTCTGTTTAATGTCTACATGGCCCCCCTCGCACAAGTGGCCTGCAAGCACAACCCGAACATCATCTCCTAAGCCAACGACACCCATATCATCCTCTCCCTCACCAAGGACCTGCACACCCCCAAAACCAACCTTCACGAGGGAATGAAGGCTGTCGCCGAATGGATGAGGAACTGCCGCCTGAAACTGAACTCGGACAAGACAGAAGTATTCATCCTCGGCCCCACCCCCTCTGCGTGGGACGACTCCTGGTGGCCGACCACACTGGGAGCAGCTCAAACACCCACAGACCACGCACGCAACCTAGGATTCATCCTCGACTCCTCCCTCTACATGTCAAAGCAGGTCAACCCCATCTCCTCCTCCTGCTACAACACTCTCTGCATGCTTCGCAGGATCTACAAGTGAATCTCACCCGAAACCAGAAGAACGGTGACCCAAGCCCTCGTCAGCAGCAGGCTGGACTACGGCAACGCACTCTACGCAGGAATCCCGGTTAAACTTCTGCAACGACTACATCACATCCAAAACGCCTCCGCCCGACTGATCCTCAACGTCCCCCGCGGCAGCCACATCACCTCCCACCTAAGAGACCTGCACTGGCTCTCCGTCAACAAGAGGATCACCTTCAAGCTCCTCACCCACGCACACAAAGCATTCCACAAAACCGGACCAGCCTACCTGAACAACAGACTCAACTTCCACACCCCTGCCCGCCAGCTCCGCTCCGCCAGCCTCACCCTGGTCGCCATCCCGCGCATCCAACGAACAACGTCCGGCGGCAGATCCTTCTCCTTCCTCGCAGCCAAAACCTGGAACACCCTCCTGCTCCATCTGCGACAGACCCAAGACCTGCTCACCTTCAGAAGGCTCCTCAAGACCTTGCCCTTCGAGCAGTAGCAGCACCCCCCCTCAGCGCCTTGAGACCCTCAAGGGTAAGTAGTGCGCTTTACAAGTTCATTGATTGATTGATCTTTGATTGAAAGGACTCAACTGGACTGCTTTTTTGGAAGGACTGTTTTGCTGCTTGTTGCCCTGCTGCCTGCTGCTCCCTGACTCTGCTGAAGGAGAACGGAACTCTACCTTCCCTTCAAGTGATCTCCAAGGCCTTGCTGGCTTGCCTCCTGTTTTCTAAAGTCTCAGGGATACAAAAGACATCCTGCAATTCTGCTGGTGCCGCTGGACATTGCCTTCTGTGAGTCCTACCCTTGACTGATGTGCCTTCTCCAAATTCTGGGCCTCAGAAGTGGGTTCTGCAGCTGTTTCCTACAAAATCGACGCATCGTCACCACTGCGCCAGTGGGAATTGACCTTGGCCCTCTGACGCTGACACAGAGGCACTTCGATGTCAGCAGTTCCACAGCCTGCATGACCCAATGACGACGTTCTCTGCAGCTCAACGACGATGCATTGTCTTCACTTCAGCGAAGCACAATGACAATGCAGTAACCCAACTGCGTGGAAAAGATCAACACATAGTGCCCTCAGCATCAATGCTTTGCTCCTTCCAAGGTACTTTTTCCGCGGGCCTTCTATCATGGGTCTTGTTGCTGGCCTACCCTCTGTCACGGTAGCCCTGAATTTTGGATTTGTACCTTTTGACCGCTAGTGACTTCAAAGCACTGGTTTGCATTTAATCTTTACAGATGAATTACTCAACTTCTACTGTTTGGATTTTGGGCTTTTTGGTATAATTTTCCTCAAATAATTGTTCTCTATTTTTCTAAACCTCTGTAAAGTCTTTTTGTGATGTATTCATTATGTTACTGTGTGGATGTGTTGCACAGATACTTAACACATTGCCTCTTTAGATAAGCCTGCCTGTTCTGTGCTAAGCAACCATACGGTGAGCACAGGTTATCTTTTAGTGTGTATTCAGCTTACCTTCACCAGAGTGGCAGTTCCTGCCTGGCCTGAGTGCGTGTTTAGCCATCCAGGAATCCCAATTTTAACACTGCCCCTCAGAGAATTGCTCATTGTGGGCTGACAGGGTCATGTGATCAGTGAACCTCTTCTCCCAGAGTGGCCTGCCCAGGTATCCAGATAAAGCGTGGAAGGACAATGGCAACTTTCTGTAACATATTGCCTGTTTCGATTTCCTGAAACCTGGACAGTGTCTTGAGCAGGAATCTCTGTTCCTCCCACTTCCTCCTTGCAGAACTCCCTCATCTTTTCCAAATCTACCTGAATTTCTCCCAAAGGATTGCTTATTGAAGCCTATCTACCCTCTCTGAGAGAAGCATCCCAGATTGGACCCCAAAAGACCTTCTACATGGTTAGTCTGTTGTTATCCTTGTGTTGATTCATCTCTGATTGTCAGTGGCCCCCTATACATTCTACTGTGGTTATACTTCATTTAGCTACATTTGATCTCTACTATTCTCACCATTGTTGTTCCTTTACTCATGACAAGTTATCAGTAACATGCCAGTGGGATTTTAGAAAACGTATGTTCCCACCACATTGCTCTTATTTAAAAAATGTGCTCAGTTGAAATTAACAGCATTCATTAATTATTTTTGTTGTTGTTGCTTCTTTTGATTATAAGCCACTTTAACACATCAACATCTGGCAAGTTGTTCCTTATCATGTGACACTGCATTATAGCCAACATTTGTCAGAAATGTCATCTGAACTCCTTACTTTGCACTCACTCATCATCAGTGCAGCCGCTCGTTTCTCAGATGATGTGCTGCCCATTTCCGTCTTGCACTTCCTGCTTCCAGTGCTAGAGATGTTTACGTGCACTGCCTGAATGTGTCAGAGAGCAGAAGTTATGCTGAGCTGTAGAGGAACATTGAGTATCAGCTGAGAGGACATCTCTGGTCCTCGAAGCACAGATTGTGGTCCAGGAGCACCGGGATATATGTTTTGACTGTAGAGTAAGGAACGAGACAGAACGTACAAGTCTGGTGCGATGGGAGTTAGCCAGGCAGTGGCCGTGGTCTTTTGAACGTTACTAACTGTGGCGGTACAATTAAAGTCAACCTCTTGACATATCGCCCTGGCAGATTAGATTATTGCCCCACTGCAGACCCTCAGATGTCCAATAAATCTGCCACTTCATAGAAAATCACTACATGTTACGTTCACACACGTGACTGAGGGGGTGGAGACCATGCAGCTATGCTTCATTCATAGCGCTGGACTCTTTGAAGCGGGAAGCTAGAGTTGCTGGCAGTGGTGAAGGAAACCAAACCAGATCATGCTAACAAGCTGTTCCTTGAGCTCTTCTGACGTGCATGATTAATTTGGACCTCGTAGTGAGGCAGAGAATGATGCGTTAGTCTAACTCTGGATGCGTGGTACTTGCCAGAAATAAAGACATGGCATTGGGATGCCTAGGAGATCTTTTGAAAGTGTAATCCAGAACTAAGTCCACAGCATGGCCCTGATGGCTGTTTTGACTAATACATGAGCTGAGGGACAGGATTTCACTGTGTGGACACAGGTTCAAATTCTAGTGGGTCAACCCTCCCGCATGGTGAGTTTGATAACAGCAAGTCAGCACCGCTTTGGCAGTGACTACATGCTTTACAAACATACCAATAACGAAAGCTGTGGAGAGCTAGACAACTGAAACCACATTGGCAGGAAACGGATTCCAAATTCTGTGATCATCAGAAATTAGCTTGTGATTAACTATGAATATATGTTTAAGCATAATTTAGGATTCCACAAGGTCTCTGCTGCTGGAATGTGGTTTGGCTGTGACAAGTCACAGAAAAAGATGTGTTCTTTAGCTTCTGTTACAGTGAATGAGGTTTAGCACCACAAATACCGAGGGAAACTGTGAGTCTTTGGGTCTGGCTATAGATTCAGATACTTAGCTTAATTCTAAAGCCAGTGGCTGTTAGTGCTTCACTTGCAAATAAAATAAGCTCAGGCGACCACAGTTTTTTCTTACCAGCCCTCTGGTGGCATTGATGAATGCCTAGGGTGCAGAAAGCCAATGCCTGGTTTTGATTTTGCATCGAACTTCTTTATTTTCAAAACCCTTCTATACATCTAAAAATTGAATGTTGTATCACATCAGAATAACTAAGACCGCACGAACTCCCTTCACTCACTGTAACTCAATGAGCTGCAGTAGAAGAGTGACAAGAAGAGAATCAAGCATGCTTTTTTATTTTTTTATTTATCAATAACTGTAACTACCACGGAAGCGGGAAACAGCTTAAAATAAAAAGAGCGATCAATGGTAAAATATGAATGTGAATGCAACGTTTTTACATGCAGCCACGGCGTGACCAATTAAAGAAGTACAACCAATGTACTTCAACGTCTAGCAAGGAACAACAATTTTTTCCTAACATTGTATTGCCTTTTACTGAGGGATACAGGTTGAAGAAGTCAAACGGGTAATTTACAGTTTGACCTATACAAATACATTTTACAACTGCATTGCATGTTAAAGGTTTAGGGAAATGGAGATTAAGTGAGTTGACCACAATCTTTTGAGCTTTCATCAAGCGCAAAATACAGGGTTAGAACTAGGGAGGAGTGTGCAAAGGTTGCATAAGCTGCATTTGCTTAGGTTATGTAAAATTATGGGAAATCAGTCAAAATTGGGTGCAACTAGGCGAAAGGCAAAACTGGCATTTGGCTCGTTGTTATTGTGTGAAATGTGCTCTTGTCCACATTTTGGACATAAAGATGCATTTTGCACTAAACACATAGCACAAAAACACAAGTGCTGCAAACAGCAGCCCCTTGGGTTCTGATCATTCATGTTGTGCCCAAGCATTTGTGCTATTTTTTTTTTTAAACAAACGTGTGTAATTATGCGACAATGAATAATACTGTAATTTTTAGAATTTTGCATGAGCAGCTTGATGCGAGATTACCATAATTATGCCTGCATATGTATATTTCACCAGGACCTACCTGTGGTGTCCAAGGCGCTAGGCCACATGCTGGAGGAATAACTGCACGGACACCATGAGCAGGATACTGTAACTGGCCCTGGGCACGTGCGCCCGGCCCCTTTTATTTGCAGGGTCACCTGACCAGTGACAACTGTGATGGTTGGGTGTATGGTGTGGGGTGCAAGCACAGGCAGAACACTAGAACATCGCCAGCAGGACACTACACAAGCTGGAAACCAAGGTCCACAAGATTCAAGTCGATAAATTCACAACTAGACTGCACCTTATGCGTGTAGCAATCCCTGAATATCAATCATGTTATTTTTTATGAACAATGTTGAGCACTTTACAAAGCACATCTTTCAAACTTTGAGGACCATTGTAATGATACAGGTCTGCTTCAGAAGACTCACATTGACAAAGCCATTTTGTAATTACAAACCATGTGAATTGCACAATCATAGTTTACAACCACAAAATGCCTTTTTTTCTATTTATTAATTCCATTATGGGCTTCAGGAAGCCTCTCCAAGTCGCAGAATGGGAATTTCTGATACCTTCCAAATTGCAATTGGGAAGGGGTGTGAAAGAGGCATCACCTCCTACTTGTAGATCACAATTTTATGTGTTAGTGGTTTCTGACCAAAATTTTAGTTGCAAACCATCTATAAGTTACTGACACCTCAAAAAAGGTGGTTGTGAATGCAAACAGAGGGATGGTAATCTTCTGTTCCTTGCTGGCCACCACTCCTGTGTTTTTGGATAATCAGCGGGGGTCACAACCAGTAGCCTGCCAAATTAATATTAATCAGGCAGGTTATCATGTGACCCCTGGGACTGGAGATTTTGGTTTGTGACCTATTAACACAAAGGTTGCATCACAAAATCAGGGAGAGGGCACAAAAAGTTGCTATCAATTCACAACCACTTTTTGCGACCTGTCATCAGACTCTAAATATGGTTATGTAGTTAAAGGTCGAACTCACTAGACTTGTGTGGCTTGAACTTTCACTGAACAGATAATACCATCTGTGCGTGAAGCATAGATGCTTTAAAATTATCTTTAAAGTTAAATAATGTATGAATTCAGAATAAAACATGCCTGACAGCAAGTCCCAAAAATAATGAGTACAGCGAAACACGTCCAAGTCAATACAATTCAAGTCAATATTTATTAAGGTTTTGGAACTCCAATGAGGTCTACTTAAAAGAATACATACCAATTATTACATAAAATATAATAAAAACATGTGACAACGCATTAATAACAATAAGCTCCGAGTAAACATTTTCAACATATAGCAATTTAAAGAAATAAACTTTAGAATTAGCAGGCAACAAATTAGGTAACAGAGCAGATCCTGGATTGTGCAAAGAACATTTAGAAAGCAGCCAGATCATGTGCAAAAATACAATTAAAATAAAAAAAATCCAATTTCAGCAACAAGTGAACTTTGAAAAAAATCAGTTGTGATACAGCAGTATTATATGCAGAATAAAATTCAGCTTCTATGTATAATTGAATTTTTAAAATTTGCATCAAAACAATTGGCTAAAACAAAACCTATCCCACTTATGCAAAAGCAATAAAATAGAAGCCAAAACAATGCAAATTACATTCCAAAAGAGGGGCGAATAGTAAGACTACATAATAGGGCAACGACTCAGAGGTAACAGCCCATTTAAATATATCTACAATTAAAATATGTGCATACATTCCTTAAAAAAGTTGATTAATTTATCACGAACTGCTTCGTTTTTTGGGCTAAAGAGAAAGTCACAGGTTGAAGCTACGTCCCTAACACCATTTTGTAAAAACATCGGCCTAAGCCAGCGACGACGACTTAAGACCAGTGCTGGGCAAACAAACAAAATATCAAGAAAGTTAAATGGAGGCAGTTACCAGAAAAATGAAAAAAGAAAGTCCCTCAGCAGAAAGCAATTCTGGTATTTTACTGACCTCTGCTGGTCGTTTTTTTATCAAGACAGTTAAATAGAGGCAGGTGAACAGAAAAAAGTCCCTAACAGGAAGCAGACAGGTCCTAGGGCTGATCTCCAGAGCCCACAATGTACATACACATATAAGTATATAATAAGTATATACTAAAGTATATGCAAGAGGTCTTGAATGCTCGACCTAAAAAGGACTATTTCTCCAATTATTAAATGTGTTAAATTGAAATATAGCTGATATGGATAAATCATTTCTTGTTTTATTATTTATAAAGGCTTCTATTGTATAATGTGATAAAACATCTCTGACCAGTATTGGCCAAATTCCCAAACGCTCTATTAACCTGATATTCTATAAACCTGACAAAAACGTATTTAAGCAACTTTATTTAAACGGGTCTTAAACTCTCACAGTTTAATTGAGCTTTAACGAAAAGGTAATTAGAGCACTTCTGCAAGAATCCACACAAATAAACCGAATAACCTCAATAAGAATAAAATTAGTTCATCAGAAAGACTGTTCTGCATTCTGTTCTGAGTCAGGGCACTTTTTATCTTTCATGACATAACTCTCCCCCTTCAGTAAAATATACTGATTCTCACCAACTGGTGGCAGTGTCACTCGCTGAAGTAATGAATGCACATACTTTTCACTCCGTCTCCAACCTCTTAATTATTTGCATAGATATACTAAAAAATAAATACAAAACAAATACGACATTATCAGTATCTTCACTATTCCTGCTTCTTTTCACAGAAACGACACGTGTTTCAAATGGTATATCATTTCTGGTTTTGCAGTCTTCACTTCCCAGATGAGCGCCATGAAACCGTCCGGTGACCGAGCGCGTTATAAAAAAATTTAACATAACATAACATTAACAGATTGGCTCTCTGTTCTCTCTACGTTCAAATGTTAATGCATGTACCCTTTTTAACACGCCCCCGTTTCTAAATTCAAGAAAATCTACTTATTCTCCTATAGAGCACTCACATCTCTGCCTCTCCTCGTCACCTCTACACATTATCACCCGTTTGACCTGAGCTAAGAACCTATGTATGTACAGTTTGACCCTAATTTAGAGTTTTGTGGTTGGGTTATTCCATCACTCCTCCCTACTTTGAAAATAATGTCAGCACACATTCTCACCAGTATCTTAGACAACCCAAGCCCCAAAGGCTATGTCAGAATTCAGTAATGTTCACCTTTATGTCTGCGTTGGAATGCTCTAGGTATGGACCTAAGAGCATTGCGAACCTGAGAGGACCGATATATGTCCATAGAATTAGCAGTAAGCCCTAGCAAGCACTATAATTCCTCTTTAGTACTGCGACTCGACTCGTCTCCAGTAAGTTGTAACTAGTTGTAGTTGTAAGCTGTAACGGGGAATGTCTGTGGAAAAACCCCAGTCAGAAATGCATGGCGAGGATAGGGCATCAGGGATTTATTCTGCGGCCCATTTACCATTATTTTATGCAACGCTGTGAAGGAAGGGGCTTGCTGCGCTGTATTGCTTGAAAGGGAGAGCATAAATAGTCTATATTTACTAAGATATGGAGCATTTTGGCTCTTTTTTGCGCAGGTGCATTTTGTATTGCCTAACGTCATTGCAGGCACCCTTGCATCATATTGCATTACTTTCCTGCAAAAAAAACCTCCAAAGAGGAATTGTCTATATATCTTTAGGCGGAAACTATTACGATTGATTCTTACAAAATCAAGGTAATTGTGGGTGTGTGCCCAAGTTGGCGTCGGGAGAGGTAGCTTTGCACTGAGGCTCCGCTCCAGCCTGGGCCCATCCATTTTTGTCCTGCCTCTATGGAGGATCATCTGGACCTCCAATTCCTAGTGGGGGCACCTTACCTCCGAGTGCCGTCTGTGTGAGATGTTCCAAGTGCCCCCGGTGAAGGGAGCAGTGCAGTGGGGTCTGCAGGGACCGGGCTACGCCAGTCTTTATGTTTACTCGGATTCCAGCGGGACAGAGATGTGCTTGGAGCTGGTGTGGTTCCCCCCTTCAAGGGACAGTGTGGTGCTGCCAGGGTCAGAATCGTGGGCCCCTTAAGGACTTTGTGGGGCCTGTAGAGCGATTGTGGGCAGAGCAGGCCAGTGAGCCGAGGCCAGCCCTGTCACATGGCCCTATAACAGCTGGGATCCTCCGAGGTGAGAGAGGCTCCATACAGAAGCTGACTAGCCCCCTTTTTTCTATTTGTGTGGACAATGGGAGAGCTGCTACAGGAGTGGGAGGCCTATGCAAAAGGCTCAGCTCCTGCTGCGGTCTACAATATCACGCCGGTAAGTGTGGCAAGAGTCCAGAGTCCTATGGCACATTATTTCGTGATGGCCCAGCCATGTGGCCCCATATTTGGCGGGAGCCACCAGGATGAGAGTTCCTCCCTAAAGAGGTCAGCAGCCCACCTCGAATATTTACACCACCAAAGGGGGAGTTGGTGAGAGGTCTGTGCAGAAGGCCAAAACCAGAAACACAATGGTGTGAGTGATGAGTGACCCAAGAGCTGTGGTTACATGATTTCCTTCTCTCCACACCCTCTGTGTTCCCTTGAATCCTCTGGTAGCACCTAGCATGGGGTCTGCATTTGTTGGGGGTTCCACTGGGACTCTAGACAACCTCCTTGGTGTTGGTGGATGTATGACTATGAGGACTGAGCCGGGTTGCCATGGTAGTGTCTATCGGCTGCAGTGTGGCATTGGTGTGAGCCACAAGAATACTGGCCCGCCCTGTGGCTGCTTTCTGTGACTCTTGACCCTAAAGGGCAACGCCCATATTGAGTGAACCCCGGCTGCTGTCTACTGACGGAGGATTGAGTCCTCAATGGCATGTGTGACTGTGCCTGGCCTTGGTGGGTCCCCTGCTGTGGGACTTCTCCTCCAATTGCTAGTTGGATGGCCTGAGCCGTTATTGACTTTTACCAATAACAAAGATTTGGTCCCCTACTCCTGATACTATGACACCATGAGTGGCAGCTGCTAGGGCATGGTCCAGCCGACAGCCCTGCCCCAGAAATCCATCATGGTCATGCTGACGGCCTCCCCTGTGCCAGTGGATTCAATTTGCCAGCTGGAATGCATTCTACAAAAAACACACCAGGATGTATGGTAAGATCCTCCAAGTTATTCATTACTTGACAAAAACCACTAAGGAGACCCATCTTGGGGCGATACAGGTGGAGACTGGCCTGCTGAAGGCTAATCATGCCAAACTAATGGAGAGGGTGGATGAAGCAGAATCCTCACTGACCACAATGTGCCCCTCACTGGTCGCGAGCGATGGATGCTGAGAGGTGCTCATAGCACAACATTATCTGCTTTCTGGGCTTCCCCGAGGGGTTGGAGAGCCCCCAAAAGGAGCTGTTCCTAGAGGACTGGCTGACAACTACAGTTCTAGCTGCCCAGATTTCGAAATTCTTCTATATCTATAGGATGCATAGGATCCCTGGTCAGCCCCCTACCCTGGGGTCCCTGCAGTGCCCAGTGACAGCATGCCTGTTAAAATACAGATGCAAGAGAAACAATTAATGGATGGAATGCGTGACAATGCAAACATTCACCCCCAGTCACAAGGATCTGGGTTTAATCCATCATTCTTTTGCTCACCACACCACTCCAGTTTGGACCCAGCCATATGCAAATCAGTCTTGACCCTGTTCCTTGTGGGAACAGTTCAGCCCGAACTGCCAAGCCAGGTCCTCCCTGGACCGGACACAAACCTCCTGGGACCAGTTTCAGGGCATTACCCTTCATCTGCACGACTAGCTTTAATCCAGTGTTGTAGTGAGCACGGGATCCTCGTCTGGGCATACCCTTCCCCATTAGGGCGACATATGCAAGAGAAACAATTGATGGACGGAATGCTAGACAATGGCCTGACAGTTCAGGCTGGACTGTTCCCATTGGGCACAGGTTCAAGACTTATTTTTATATTGCTGGGTTCAAACTGGAATGGCATGGTGAGCAAACAAAACAATAGATTTAGGCCCAGTTCTCTGTACTGGAGAGAAGGTATGATATTGTTCTGCATTCTGTCCATCAATTGTTCTTTTTGCATTTGTCACCCCGAGTGGGACGGATATGCCCAGACATGGCTCCCATGCTCTCCATGCCACTGGAGTCAAACTATCCTGGCTGATGAGGGGTGAAACCCCGAAACCGATCCTAGAATGTTTGGTTCCAGTCCAGGGAGGACTTGGCCAAGAAGTTCAGACTGGACTGTTCCCATTGGGCACAGGTCAAGACTGATTTGCATATGATGGATTTAGGGCCAGATCTCTGTACTGGGGTGAATGTACGACATTGTTCTGCATTCTGTCCATCAATTGTTCTTTTTTGCATTTGTCACCCCGAGTTGGACTGGTATGCCCAGACGTGGGTCCCATGTTCTCCATGTCACTGGAGTCAAGCTGTCCTGGCTGATGAGGGGTGAACCCCCGTAACCGGTCCTAGGATGCTTGGTTCCAGTCCAGGGAGTACTTGGCCTGGCAGGTTAAGGCGGTTTTGAATCACAGGTGTTGTTAATCTTCTTCTTTACCTGTAAAGTCTTTTTTTTTTTTAAGGATTCAATTTTAAAATTATTTGAGTACAGCCATGCTTGGACTTTGCATAGAACTTGAGAATTGTTCTTGGACCCTTCCATCTCTTGAGTGGAGAAATTAAAGGTAATTTGAGCATCATCCACATATAAATAAGGGATGACGTTGAATTGATGTTGGAGACCAGTCACCGTGATATGATATAAATTAAATAAAACTGCCAAAAGTAGATACTATTGGGGGACTCCCCCTTTAACAGGTTCGAGGTTTAATCTGACTTTCCTTTTTTGAAGTTCTTGTGTTCTCAAAGACAGAAAAGAAGTTCTCCATTTTAAAATATTTCAAGCAATACCGAAGTTTTTTAAACAATTCAGAAGTAGCAGGTGGCCGATGATGTCACGTGCTTCACTGAGATCCAACAGTATTCCTGCAGCAGTCCCACCCCCATATGCAATATTTTTAGGGCATCTACTGCTGATATAATGACTGACTTTCCCTTCTCTGGGCTAAACCCCATATTGGTTGTAGCTAGTATCTAGGCATTCGTCCACTTCTTGTTGCAGCTGGTATATTTTTATTTTTCTAGAAGTTTAGAAAAATTCAGAATTAAGGAGAATGGTCTACGGTTTGGGGAATCTGTAGCAACTATAAAGTTGTTTTTTTTCTGACAAGAATGGATTGTATTTTTTCACAGAATCGAGTACTTAATCTATACAGAGTACAGTGTTTAGGAAGTACTCAACTATCAGTGCTTTGGTGTTCCTGGTTGCCTCAATGATTTTACCTGAACAGCCATCTAAAGGAAAGACTGAAAAAGGTTATATATATTTTATCCTTTGTCGGATCTTTACACCTATTATGCTTCCACCGATTAGTTTCAAAGGCTCTTAGGGGCAGATTTACAAGCCCCTTGCGCCTCTTTTACGCCGCTGTTGCGTCACTTTTGTGATGCAGCTGCGGCGCAAAAGATGCGCCATGGTGCGGTGTATTTACAACGTGACACATCTGGGAGATGCGTCACGTTGTAAAGCCCTGCGCCATAAGGAGGTGTTCCGGCGCAGGGGGGGGGGGGTGTTCCTGCGCAGGAACGCCTCCTAAAAGTGGCTGAGTGAAATCTACAAGATTTCACTCAGTCACTTTTAGGCCAATGCTGCGTCAAAACCCTGCGCCTGCTTGAAGCAGGCGTAAGACTTGACACAGCATTGGACAGTTAAGGCCCCCTAGAGCATTGCTGGAGCTGCGTCGCGCAACTCCAGCAATTCGCCGCCTTTACGGCTCAGATGCGTCACTCATCTGTCCGTTTTTGGCCCATGGTGCTTCGCATTGTAAGTGCAGCGCACCCTGGGTGGCGGAGCTGCGGCGCACAATAACTGGTGCATCCCTGGGGTTGCGCCAGTTATTGTAAATCTTGCCCTACATATTTTGTCCCATCCTTCAGTTCTTGTGACAATCATTTGCAGCTGATAAAAGTTTCTTTTACTTGGATATATCCCATTGGTGCTATTTCAGCTTAAAAAAGTATCTGGGCAGTTATTAAATGCTATTCATTTATCATTGACATCCGAATTATTTTACTTAGTGGCCAGTTCCAGCACTAGGTTCCTATTTTTAAAAGTTAAACCTCAGTGATAATATTTTTATAGCAATAGTTTGCAGATGTGCACCCGTGAAATACTGCTGAGGCAGTGAACGGGGGGCCGGATGGCAGCCTGAACGCCAGGCGGCCACAGCAGCATGGGGGGGGTGTGCGGGGGGAGGGGGGGAATGCTTCCGCCAAGCAGGACCCTTCCTCACCTCCCCCACTGGAAAAGAACAGCGCCAGGCTGTGTGCACGCTCCCCTCCCAGGGCAAAACTTGCCTGACCAGACAACACACCTTCTGGAGTGTCTCGGCTTCATTAACTCCGAGCTTCTAACCCAAACGTGCCCTCTCGTTGACACTTTCCAACTGCTCAGAGTAGGTGTAAATGTTAGCCCGTTTTCTCTACAGTATCGGGGAAAGCACAAGGAAAAGTATTTCCAAGTCCATGTGTTTATTATCCACTTCTGGGACAAAGCTTGTCATCAGCAAACTTTGGTGCAGGGAGTTTGGGCCATTCGGCATAAATGCACCAAAATACACTGAGCGCGTAATGAGGTTTCATTCCTGGGGTCATCTGTACGACCAAGTGGCGGAACGTGTCGTTAGCCTCCTGGGATTAACGACACACTCTGCCACTTTGGAAGCGCAAGGCTGCACCAAAAATACATTTATATTTATGTACAGGAAGGGACACCTTCCAGTACATAAACAAACCATGGCATTTTGCTTTTTCCATGTGTGCTGCACAAGGTAGCTCACATGGAAAAAGCAAAAATGAGTAGAAATAATGCATTTCTCCTCGTTTCACCACCTTAAGACCAGGGTTTGCCTGGTCTTCATTTTGACGCTGCCTCCTATGTACGCCACCCTTGTACATAGGGGGCAGCATCAAATACAATGTGTGTTGCAGGGGAACGCCCACCACAACACCCACTGAACGCCCCTTTCATGCTAAACATAGCGCGAAATGGTGCCTAATGTACAAGGCAGCGCTAAGCCACGTTAAGTGGCCTAACGCTACCTTGTACATAAGGCAAGGCCCCTATCGCCACAGGAACGTCACAAAAACATCTGCTGTGACTTGCAAGGCCAACAGTGCGTTTTATCTTTTTTTGTTTTACATTCTGAGAAACATTAAAAAAATCGACTAGCAGTTTTTGAACAGTGGAAAGGTGGAAAGAATGGATATTTTTAAAGCTGCAGCATCTACTGCCTTAACTTAAAACACACATTTTCTCAAGTTTCAAAGCAGGGTATTTAAATTAAAGTGAAAAATAAGGGTTTGTCACCACAAGTGGAATCATTTCCGGTAGTTAAGCTGACTTTGACCCAACACCTCGTAAAGGCATTTAAGAGTGCAATTAATTGGTCCTCCCTGGAAGATCTGCACTGCAGAAAGACCTTTGCTGGCACTGTAGTGTGGCAATATTAGGAGATTGAAACGAAAAGATATATATTAAATCCAAGAGAACGTTTATTCTAAAGTAAATGGACCCACGACTGTCTAGAACAGGAGCTTGACAAGAAATGCCAGAAAGACTTCACATTCTAGAATGCATCGCTTGCCATGCATAGATGGCCGCTACCAATGTGGATAACGTGCTGACGTCAATGCGTGCTGTGCCGCTTTCTGCAAAGACTTGGGCATGCACTGAAGAATTGACGTGGCTGACGTAATCTTTATGTAGGTGTGCTTCGATGCAGATGCAGAAGAATGCTGTACGCGTTTGCTGCTCCGTACCATGAGAAAGGGGCAAGAATTGGGTACTTACCTGCCTAATGGCCCCGAAGGTGTTCTCCCGTGAGGTGCCTTCCTCCTCACCACACATTTTTTATGTTTATTTCACTATAAGTGTGGATGGCGTACTGTCTCAGTTGATCAGTCACTGGTGGTTATGTTGAGTTGAAAAACATTTCTGGATTCTCCCCCGTAGTTTTTATGTTTAAAGAAACAATGATTGAATTTTGAACGGACTGGCATGTTTGAGGACAAACGCCTAGACTGATGCTTCCAGTGGGCGGATGCTTAGGAATTAAAATATATAAATTTCAGCATAATGATATGCCGTATTAGATGAACACTAATCCTAGTCCAGGGTACAGGGATTTTTTGGTATTGATGCTTAGTGAGTGGAGGGCTGTCCCTTAAGTACCCTTATTTCCCTCTTGGCTCCCTTTTGTATTGCATAGAACAGGAGCTTGACAAGAAATGCCAGAAAGACTCCACATTCTAGAATACATTGCTTGACATGCAAACGATTACATACACAGGATTCCTTAAAGCTATGAACTTAACTCACCACAAATATCCTACATACCACAGGCACTCAAAGTCTACTAATGCCAGTATGAGTCACTCTGTACTCTATACAGCCGACAGCTCCTCCTTGTAATGCGGAGTTGCTTCTAGGACTACATAAATGTAGTTTAAAGGCGCCCACTCACAAGTTGGACTGAAGTGTGTTGTTCTGCCTGTGAAGAATGAAACACCGAATATGTCATGTGGGAATATACACAATAAATGTACTTTAGTTATGGTAAAATGGTCCATGCCTCTTATAACACTGCTCAAAAATAATGTTCTTGATATGATAACATATTCTCAACACAAAATGGCTGAGAAGAAACACACTATGTAAATACAAGGATACTATGGGTAACATTTAACGGTTCACTATTAGCCAGGTAAAGCAGAACCTAATGGCTAAGGTGGCTGATCCTAATATAGTTCTAGGTGCAAAGTTTTAAATCATTGATTGGTGATTTTATTTAAGACTTTGTTACCTTTTGTAGCATCCTTCCCAGCCTGGTGGCATATAACGGACCTGGCCACATACGGAGCATTGGTTTGCACGTCTTAATTCTTCAGCATGCAAGCATTAACTGAATGCACTGTGTCGCAAACCTTATTAACCACATCCAGTCACACCACCATATTATGTAATACTTGTAAGAAGTCTTCTGGGGACCACTAGATGCCTCATACACACAAACTCAGGACACAACATTTCCGCCTTGTGATAATAAAAAAGTACTAACAAAATATATACACATGTACAAATTATAACTTCTTGGTGAGTCATTGGGGTGTTTGCACCAGTTTTCCAGATCTAGTTGTACCAGATATAGGAGGGGCATCTTCAGCTGGCATCTCTAGCCCAGAGTTGGGTACTCGACTTGGGCACTCATGTGGACTTGCCTTACTCATGAGGACTGAAGCTTATGAACATCGAGGCAAAGGCTTAAAGTGTGACGAGTCTCTGGTTATGAATTTTTAAGGTCATTGGACAGTTACTATATATCTTTTGGTCTCTGCATCCCTTAGTGGCTCAGCATCAAACGGCGCGCCAGTCTTGTGTTTCCTCTTTTGCTCTGCAAGAACTCGAAGACAGTGTCTCGAGTGCATCATCTCTTATCGGTGGAAGCCTTTATTTTGCTTTCACAATAACTGTCAGTGACGTGAATCTCGTCAGGGTCTATTGACCAACTGGTGGTCCACTGTGGTATCTTCATTCCAAGAGCTCACCCAAACAGCAAGGTGGCAGGAATTTCTCCTGTCCTGAAATGCGGAGTGGAATGGTAGGCACTGAGGGCTGGGCTTAAAGCTGACTTGAGGTTGATGCTTCCTAGTGCAGCTTGCTAAACCACCCGTTTCAAAGTACTCGCTGAACAATGACATTTACCTGTGGCCACAGAGGTGTACTTTTCTGATGTTTGATGTTCAAGGGATTAAGAAAGGGTTTGAACTCTCTGCTATTTAAGGGTGAACCGTTGTCAGATGTAGAATGGAAGGAACACCCTATGCTGTGAAAATGACATCCAGTCTTTCAATGACTGTCATGTGTGGATGATAATAAGTCTTCCACTAGAGGAAACATGAGTACTCATCGCAATCTACCATGAGATGAAATCCATTATTTTATTTTCGACTACTTTGAATAAATGTAAAAATTAAAGGCTGTATTACTGTGGGCACCCATGCTCAGATGATGTGGCTGGCATCCACTGTGGGTAAATATGTTATTCTGATCAACTTTTATAACAACTTGTTTAACTCCTTATGTAGTTCTATTGTCCATACCCTGGAAAGGGAACTAGAGAAGCTGACTAGTACTATCAGGAAACCGATTATTATTCTTTTGGTTGGCGATTTTAATGTTCAAATATGCCCATTGTCCTTGGCTAAAGTCTGTTGGCCCAGGAGGGGGGATTTTGAAGATGATTGTTATATACATTTCTCCCATTGTGATTATGGTAGGGCCCTAAATGGTGTAATCGCTAAAATGGACTTAGAGTTACTGTATTGTGCCACAGATAAATATAATATGAAATGTCCCACATTTGCAGGCAAGAGTGCAACGTCCAATATTGATCATATTATTATCTCCAGCAATAGTGTACATTTATTCTCATCTCCTTGGATAACGGACCAACCAACTAGCGATCAAAATAGTATTTCTCTGTACGTATTATGTTGGGGTTTTAAAAATGTTACTGGAGTCTCTCACAGCCCATGTATTGCCCCTAACAGACCGAACGGTGTCCGGATAAAATGGGCCGGGTTGGACCCATCTAAAATCCAGCACGATATCATTACACAATGTCAGAATGAAATCCAAGTCTGTTTAGGGGATGACCCAGTACTGCTGCTTGATACTTTCACTAAGATTAATAATACTGTGGAGAACCTCTTGTCAAAACCAGTGCGTAGAAATAATAAACCTAAGGAGGGCTGGTTTGATGACAACTGCATAGCGGCCTTGGGCCGCCTCAAACTAGCTCTGAGGTGCAAGCCTCGAAACTCGGGTATAATTAAGGCTCTACATACAGATTATGCCTTAGCCCTAAAAACTAGAAAATCGGAACTACAAAAAATAGCCTGGGAAGACTTAAGCCGGGCAGCCGATACCGAAAATAGTAAACTTTTTTGGGATACTGTTAATAGTACTTTCTTAAAGGATGATCATATCCCAGAGCTTAATTCTTATATTAATTGCAAGTCTTGGGTAGCTCATTTTTCAAATATTTTTAATCCAACTGATAAAGATGTTTCATCTATCTTTCCCATTCAATACCTTGCTGAATGGCCAATAATGCCTCTGTCAATTAGTATAGAGGAAATAATTGAGGGCATAACTAGTAGTAAGGGGGGCAAGGCCCCGGGACCCGACGGGGTCCCGATAGACCTTTATAAAAATGAAATGGTTTTATGGCCACCATTTTTAACCAGAGTTTTTAATGCCGCTGTTGAGACCCAATTTCCTTTATCATGGGGCCAGTCAATTATAATACTAATCTATAAGAAGGGAATCAAGACTGATACCTGTAATTATCGTCCAGTTTCATTATTGGACTCGTCCATAAAGATTATGATTAGGGTCATGCTATCAAGACTAGAAGCATGGGTCCAAGAGAAGTCAGTCCTTACGCAAGTGCAATATGGATTCAGAAAGGGTGTTGGCACACTAGAGCAGTGTGTCAACCTGGATCTTTTGATTGGCAAATACACACTAGCTAAGGAGGGCAATTTATATTTATGTCTTGCTGACCTTAGCAACGCTTTTGATTTGGTAGACCACTCTATTTTATGGCCCTTACTGTTAGATATGGGTGCCCCCAAAGAGATAATATACTTCCTGGCTAGATTATATGGGGAGCTGTCAAATAAAGTGCGGTACGGTCATTTAGGCGAATATACCCCTCTTTTCAAAGTTAAAAGAGGCATCCGTCAGGACTGCGTCCTAGCTCCTTTACTTTTTTCATTGTTCATCAATGAAGTTGACTGCAGCCCTGAAACTGTTTGAATCGGATGCCCCTAGGGTGGATGGGACGCCTGTCCCAATCCTTTTATACGTCGATGACGCGGTTTTGCTCTCCCGCACCCCCATTGGGTTACAGCATCTTATCGATAATTTTACTGTTTTTATCACTAAAAGAAAACTTTTAGTTAATAAATCAAAAACTTTTGTTATGGCTTGCGGCAGGAACTCTAGAACATCTATCTCTTATTTTATTGAAGGTTCCAAGGTTGAGATAGTCAAGACATTTTGTTATTTGGGCATTACATTTGCAGGAAATAGGTCATGGGCCCAGGATCAGGAAAATGCCTGTTCTAAGATGCTTAGAAATATATAAGGTATTTTTAGATTTGCGGCCAAATTGGGCAACCGACGCATCAAAGATATGCTGACAATTTATGCGATTTGATGCGTCAGCGCAGCCCTTTATGGGGCACGTGTTTGGGACCACTTTCAGAGTAATATATTACAACAAGCCCGAATATTCGTTCTTGAAACGTCTGCTTGGCATCTGCCTCTATGGAACTGATTCACCGCGAGGTGGGCATCAAATTTATTTCAGACCTGGCTTCAACACGACCTCTCTTATTATGGAAATCTATATGGTCAAAAGAGGAAATATAATTTACTCAATCTATAATATGGGACTGTTTAAAATTGGAGAACTGCTTAAGAATACCCTGGCTCAACTACATTATTTATTGGTTTAAATTTGTATTCAATTGTGATATTCGATCGGACCCTGGGTGTACTGCCTCTGTTGCTAGAGCTGAGATAAAATTAACTTTGCTAGCAAATAAAATAGAGGCCCTGTCCCGCGTTACTAAGAATCAATCAACTCTCCTTTTCTATCTGCAATTGGATCTTAAAGAGGGTTTCCAAACTTAACTGTCAGTCGTGACAAGAGCCTTGCATCGATTTGTGTTGACACGTTTAAGATTGGGTATTGTACATCATCTTGTTAATTTTCCAATTATGAAACAGTGTTCTGCCCACGCTTGCCCAGGTGATGGTTTTTCACGACAAAGCTGTTGCCATATGTTATTATTCTGTACATTTTATTCCCATCTTAAGAAATGTTATCTAAAACCATTCTTTTTATATTATAACATTAGATCCACTACAGATGCCATGAATTTGCTTCTCAGATTGGATGACCCTCGATTGTGCTTTTATTTAGCTATATTTCTACCGAAATCCATTAGTATTAGGAAATCTATGATTATTGACATTTGACTGTATGTTTTAAGGCTATCATATGCTTATATGCATTTGCACTTTTTAATTAGGATAATATATGTCCCAGTAAAATGCTTGGACTCTCATGTATAACACACACTTGCACTTTTGTAATATGCACTTGCACTTTTGTATCTGTACCAACATGTTTACGAATTTTGATGTATTGCACTTTTAGTCCCACTGGTTCATATTTTTTTATTTTATTGTAGATCGCTTTTTTTATGACTTCACTGCTTATATGGTTGATTTATTTAACTGAAAAAAAGCTTTCAAATTGAAATTGATATCCATTATTGAGGGGTTCGAAGAAGCCAATCGCAATCCTCTCCCAGGCTTGTTTAGGGAAAAACAGAGCTGCTCAGCGAAGGCTGAGTCGTTTTGGGAGACAGTTTCACAGACGACAAGCTGTGAGCTCCCTTTCAACTCATTCATCAAGGAGCAGCACCCACACTCGATCCCTAAGGGCTCGTTGAGTTGCAGCAATGCCACAATGTCCTTCGTGTGCCAGTTTGATAACTTGTTGCCTCAGGGCTAACCATTCTTGCCCCTCTCAGTATGACACTATCAAGTGTAACAGAAAGTTCTTCCCGAGCAGTCTTACATTTCTGGTACCCAACATCATCTGTAACTGGTTGGGTATATTTCCTCCATGATTGCGTTATAATGATTTCTTTGAGATTAAGCATGCCTTTGTCAGTATTGGTAGCTGTCAGAATCTGGTCAGTAGAAAGAGCTGCAGGTGCACTTGACTTTACTATGAAATTGATGTAGGCCTTAGCCTCTTTGAATAATGTACTATGATGCTCTAGCAGCACTCCTGAAAAGTAGTCCATAGGGTTTTGATCCTTACCCGGTTTGTGCTCAATAGTGTAGTCATACTCCTGCAGACTCACCCCCCTCTTCTCAATGCAACGGGGCCTCTTGGCTTTCGGATTTCTGAAGATGGTAGCAACGCCTCATGATCTGTGACAAGGGTAAAATGGTTTCCATACAGAAACACATGGAAGTGTTCCCACGCCCATACTACAGCCAAGCTTTCTTTCTTTGGTTGAGAATAGACACGTTCAGTCTGAGACAAGGTCTGGCTAACGTAGGCTACAATGTGACTCTGAGCATCGAGCTGTCCATTGCGCTGAGCAAGAATAGCATTCAATCTCACCAGGCTTGCACCCACCTCAATCTCTGTATGCAATTTCAGATCAAAGTAAGCCACTTCAGTTGCATTTTCAATTGCTTGTTTTATTTTCTTGAAACTTCGGTCACATTCAGATGACCGTTTAAATGGAACATCTCGCTTTGTTAGTTCTCTTAGAGGGGCACTCACAGTGGCAAAATCACAAATGTACCTAGAGCCATTGCAGGCCATGCCTAAGAAAGATCACAGTGTGGTCACATCTTCTGCAGGGCAAGTAGACAACAAAGCTTGTACCTTTTCTGGGTCAGGAGAAAATATTCACAAAGATTTCAAGTCTTTTTTTGTGAAACTCACAGTTCTCTGCATTTATTGTGATACCTGCATCAGTAAGCAGATGGCAAACTTGTGTGAATGCTTTATAATGTTCCTTGCGTGTAGCCCCAAACACTAGCATATCATCACTGTAGGTAAAAGCATGTGTGACTGGCTGAATTATTCGACGAGTGACATCTTGAAAGATCTCCGCAGCTGACGATATACCAGTCTTTTATAACTGAACAATCCAACATGAGTTGAAAAAGTAGTAATGTGCCTACAGTTTTCTTCCAGTTCAAGTTGATGGTAGCCTTTGTTCAAATTAAGGCGGGAGAAAACTTTGGCACCATTCAGCTGTGTGATCATGTCCGCTTTGTGTGGAACTGGATGTCCTTCCCTTTCGAATGTTTTATTGGCCTGTTGCATATCAACACACATGCACACTGAACTTTCACTGTTTTTTTTGGCACCATCACAATGGGTGAAACCACGATGTTGGACCAGGACAGTGCTCAATAATTTCATGCTTTAACAGTGTTTCCAGTTCTTTGTCAATGGTGTCCTGTAAGTGAAAAGCAATTCGGTGATGTTGCTGTGCAACAGGGCGAATGTCTTCATTTATGTGAAGCTGCACCTTCATTGTCTTAAGTCTCCCACGTCCATGAAGCAGTATCGGAAATTGACTCCCTATTTCAGAAAGGGCATTCAAGTTGTAGTTAATAGAGATCAGTCCCATGACAGCAGCAGAATTGAACTTAGTAAGCATGCACTCGGGATGTACCTGGGTGGACATTAATTGGCACTTACATTGTTGTTTTCTTGTGCTGCATGGTGGCTACAAAGGACCCTTTACTCTTCAAAGGCATAAAAGCTGCCACATGTACACTTTTGTTCTCAACAGTATGAGATGGGTTATTGGAAACAGTTCTTTGTACTGTTCTACCGGCATGATGTTTATCGACACATCACTGTCTATAATAACAGTTGTAGGGCAACCATTCACCTTGAACATGATTTTAGGACAATGTCCAAACAACCGTTGTTGCTACGTGTGGTAAATCTTTGCAAGTGACCAATCATATATGTACACATTGGTCTGTGACTGACATCACCATCACACATCCAACTGTCACTTGATGATAATGTTAATGAGCCGTTGGAAGATGAATTTGATAACAATATACTTCATTTCATTTCCACTTGCCTTAGTCAATGTTGTTTTTTGGCCTTGTGGGAGTGGCTTGAGTGCTTCTGGAACTTTCTGGCGTCCATCTTCTCATCTCTCCATGATGCACTTAGTTTCAGTTTCACTTTCCCAACCATTACGAAATGGTTTTCCTTCCTGCAGCCTTTACATATTTGTCCTATGGTGGGTCATTTACCTTCATGTGGAAAGGAGAATCCACAGCTAAAACAAAATTTCATTTTCTTTGGAGACATCACTCTGTTGGCCTTTGCCTTGTGTTTCTGATTACTTTTCATACTCAATGCTGATACAGTTTGGGTTGGCCCTGCTTCCATATCAGCAGATTGTTGATCAGCACGTTCCCCCACTCTTGCAGCCATGAGCACATTCTCCAAACTGAGCGTTTCTCACAGCAGGCTTCATTGGAATAAACCAGAAAGGCATCCATCGATAACATAACTCTAAGACACAGGGTTTCTTCATCATTGAATGCATTTATCTTGCAGTGCTTTATGAGTGCATCAAGTCTCTCAGTAAACTCATCCATCATCTCACCAGGTTGTGTCTTGCTTGGTTGAAAGTGTAGCTTTCATAGTCAACATTTGGCCTTGGATTGAACTCGGCCTCCGTCTTTTTGATCTGACGTATGATACTTCCGCTTGTGATATTTTGCTCATCACTTCTTTGACTCCTTCACCTGAAATGTTCATTAGGTATTTTAGGATCTTTTTGTCTTCTGCTTCTTCTATACCATCTATGGAGTTATTGAACGTCCATCTGGCAACAAAATGCTGCTTTTTAGCTAAATCAAAAATAGGTGGTGGATTCCAGGATGCAGTGGCGCCATATTTGGCACTCTTTTCAACAGCCATTGGAGAGCTTCAAAGATTGAAAGTTTTTTGAGTTGTGTTGAGTTCCACCAGCCACCTCTGTGATCAATTCTGCAGGAACCAACTTTTTCATAAGTACAACCCCCATGCTTACGACAGGTTTGTTGTGGATGCCGCATGCTACTTTCAGCACACTGGCCCCCATCCAAGTCTTGATTGGAGATCGGGTGGGGCTTTTCTCATTCACTCAGTGAGCTACAGTTGTACTTTCCATACTTGGTTGTCTCTGTCTTTAGCATTTTCCTGCACTTGGCTATTATTGCCTTTAGCTCTTCTTTGTACATGGTTGTCACTGTCTTTATCGTTTCTGCTTTTTATCAGTGCTGGCTCTGTGTTATGCTGTGGTGCAGTATCTCTTCTTCCGGTCTTATCAGTAGATTTTTGGCAGGTTTACTGATGGCGGTCCTCTGTAGGGCCTTCACCTACATTGAAGGCCTCTCAAACGCTGGAGTTGCATCTTGACTTCACATACCCCAACTATAGGCTGCAGCTTGAGGCGCATGTGGCATGCACAGGCAGTTTACTGGACCATGGCAAACACTCATGGAGAGCAGTCTTGTATCCTTGAGGGCACGTATCCCTTATCTTTTCGACAGTTGTAGCATCCTCCACAGCCCAGGAGCATTTAACAGATAAAGCCACACATGGAGGGCTGGTTTGCACGTCTTTATTCTTCACTCTGCAAACTTTCAATGAATTCACTGTGTCGCAATTTTTATTAACCACACCGAGTCTCACCCACTAAATTATGTAATTCTTGTAAGTAGTCTACCAAAGACAACTAGAGGCCTCATACACACAAACACAGGACACAGCACATTTCAATATTTTATGATTAACTTATGAATTAATATTACATCCTTGTTTGAGGAGCATGGGATAAAATAGGAGGTTTACAGTTTTGGAAAGTTGTGAAGCTGAAATGAAATTTTGCCAGCCTTACATCATGGCTGTGTGCAAAATTGGCTAAATCACCTTAATACTTCTACAGCATTTTTCTTTCTTTTGCCATGTGCTTCACCTAGTCCCCTTCAGGCAGTGGGATAAAGTAACAGTAATCACCAGTTGACACTTTATCTTCAAAGTACACAAAACCATGGTAGATAAGATACGTTCATATAGCTGCACCGAGGGTCAGTGCAGCATTTTCAAAACACAAACTATGAGCATGTGCCAGCTGTGCCATGGACAAATATAGATTTCAAAACTCTAATAAATATAGTTATAGACCAGCATATCACCTTCTTACCATCTTACAGTGATTCTTCAACTCCACTAATACTGGGGAAAGGATGTACGTTGTTACCACGCGATGTATTACATCGCAGTACTTTACAACGCGTCTTTTACAACGCAAGTCGTTACCACGACTGGCGCTGTAGGGGTGCTGGACTTAGGAATAGTTAAATTTACTATTCCAACACCAGCCTACGTACGGTAGGGAAGGTGTTGGAATAGTAAATCTACTATTCCTTAGCATAGAGGGCCCTCCAGCGCAAGTCGTGGTTACGACTTGCGTTCCGCGTTGTAAAGGATGTTCCCCCTGGGGAAAGGGCAAATATTTGGGAACTATCCGATTTGCTATTTGAACTCTAGTTCCACTAAGATTTAGGAAACAACAAATATTTGGAGATAACACATTTACTATTCCAACTCCAAATTGAGAGTTTGTGTAAATCCTTGCAACTTGTAGCAGGTACCACACGGTGCCTGCAGCACGGTATAGGGATGAACTGGGGGGCACCATAGGTGCCCCTTCAGCCTCCAACCGTAGGCCACAGGGTGAAGGGGGCCCTGCTAGGGGCCCCATGTCACTTTCCATGCCAGAAATATGAATGATAGTTAAACTGACCAATGCCAGAAGAATGCTTACCTAAAAACCGTATATAGATGTATATCCACTAAGCTATATAGGTATTTTAAAGAATTTTTTATTTGATTACACGAGCCTGACAGACAACTATCTTTTCATAATAAACAGATGGTGTCTATCACATGATAATCGGTTTGTAACCATTTCAGTCCTGCTGTATTGAGCATACGTTTTTTCCAAAAGCCGAACACTGGAATACAAGCACTATCTTTTAGTGCAAGCACACAACTTCGGCCTATCAAAAACTGTACCAAAGACTATCAACATATGATTGGAGACAAGCCCCTAACAACAGCAGTGCGTCTTAAAGTTCTTTTTATGGTAGTCACTTAAGGTTTGCAGGCAAGCCAGACCTAAAAAAGAGCATGCCAAACAACATACCCAGATCACTGGCCTGCCTCGAAAAACTGTAGCTCTTTAACAAAATCTTTCGAAATTGTTCTGTCCTTGGCCCCATGTTTATCCCCTTTTTGGAGGAAAAGCCCTCTTCCAAACAACATTGGTGATGATGCTGCTCACGAGGCAGACCATGAATATTGGGATTGTGTCAGGTCAGTTTGTAAAAACCTATTGAAGTTTGGTCAGACATTTGGAACGTTTGGGCTGTGAAATTCTCCATGTGGCCCTATTTAACTAAATAGTCCAAGCCGATTGTAGTCTCCATTGACAAGGTTTGTCACAGGCTATTAGACTAGGGGGGACACTTTTACTCCCTGCATCTGATCCCGTAGCCCCCTTCTTTTTAAGCCAGTGCTGTTTATCACTCGAGTACTAAAGCTGTGTAGTAGAACATGTACAACTAAAGTTAAATCCAACTAGTTGTGTGCAAAATAAACCCACAAAAATGCAAGGCTAATCGGTGAGGTGGTGGTTATTGTCTTCCAGAAGTGTACAGATTGAAATTGAAGAGAAAGAAAGTACACCAGGAAATTTATCATACTATATTTGCCATCACTGTGCATAAAAAAGTTATGCTCACAAAATGTCTGATGTACTGTAAATGCGTTTTTATCCTCCTACTTTTCAACAGCAACTGTAATAAGAATTCAAGAAGGTAAGTTTGCCACTGAGCCACATTGCAAGGCTTGTCTTACAAAGGAATTCCTCTCAAATGAATACCATGCTTAGCACTGCTGTGAGCCACATGTAAATGTACTTTATCACAGTGTCTATCTGGACCGCCAATTGGCACATCTAATGCTACACATTCTATTCTAGTTATCAACATATGTGGTGCAGTACTGTACACCCAACGTGTAAACCCAAGGAGAGAGCCTCGGACATTACGACTTCCTAGAAATCAATCTCTGTGGGCTGCCAGAGCCCTGCTGACAGCACTTCCAATCAAAACTTGACTAGGTTACGTAATAGTTTACATTTGGTAGGAAGGCTGTAGGTTTAGCTGAAAAGAGCTTTTGCTATCTTTCGGTGGATTGCATTTACAGAAATGGTGGGCTCTTTAAAATATCTATTGACTTATTCTGGATTTTGATTGGCTCTCAATCTTGGTTTACCAACATCATGGGCATGCCACCATGGGACATGGATTGAATGTTAGCCCATTCGATGATGTCTTCCCTGCATTAAATTGTTGATGAAGTGCTTAGAATTTGAGTATTTTTATTAGATTGTGTGTGAGTCTTCTTTTCAAAGTGACACTCGCCCATCACGTTGGATTGTATTCTATGGATTTTGAACCACTCTGCTACATGCTCGGAGCTCTTCCTCAACACATTGCACTACACTGTGCAGATACAATCCGCCACTTAGCACTGAATCCAATGGTCACAAGTTTACAGGACAATATCTGAAGAATTTAAACATGCTCTTTTTCCAAGGTTGCATGCCTTCGATTAAAATACACTTTTTTTAAAGCATTTTTTTGTATTTGTATTTTATTTTTCTTCAGTGAATTTATTCGCAGATTTCTGTTCTCTCGTTTTTATGAAGTTGTTCTTATTTTGCATATTTTTTAAATATTGTAAGGCTGTCAGCCGAAACAATAAATAAATAGACTTAATAGGACATTTGTTGGTAGGAATCGATTTTGTCTAGAAAAAGTCTCCAAATTTCCCAATTTCACAGATGACACATATCTAATGTTCAATTATACAAAGGTGGCTTCTCGGCATTACATTAAAGAAGAAATACTCAACATTGTAGTATTTTATAATGGTGCTAGGTGTAAGGCTCCTTTGTTCTGTGACTACATTCTCGAAACGCTAGCCAATCACTTTTCACTGGAGTCTACAGGGTTTGAAAGGCTACACTGCATCCTCCGGATGACAAACTCAACACCATATGGACACTACCCTATCATTTTTCTCTAAATCCTAGGGGCACCAATTCAGAACCTGGGGATGCTAACACAGCACATATTCATAAGAGACTTCACCACCACACTGCACACAATGGTGGGAGCATTGACCAATCATCCTACAGTTCCAAGATCTACTAATCCTGTGCAGAGCATCTTAAGCACAGTGTACTGCCTCCTAAGCACAATAACTCAGTACACTTCATTGCGCCCATCAATCCCAGCTATATTACATCTTATTCATCCTATGTACATGAACCCACCACATGACATGCCAAGTTACAAACCCACCACAAAGAATTGTATCCTAAGAATATTAACCCACCACACTGCACAACAGGGAGGCTGACGCTGCACACTAGAGGTACCAGCCCAAGCCTCTGCATCATAGGGACATATACACACCATACTGCTCTGAATCATAGGGCACTAATCCCTACACCACACAGCATCTTATATTTGCAAATCTGCCATGCTATTTATGAACCATTCTAATACTCTTCTGTACATCCTGAGAATACTAATCTACCACAATCGACATCATCTTATAGACATTAACCTAGCACACATTCACTACATCACGACTTCCTAGTTAAAGGAACACCTCACAATGAACTGCACCCCCCCCCTCAGGACTGTAGCCCACCAACAAAGGTGAGGAACATCTCACAATGAACTGCACCCCCCTCAGGGCTGTAGCCCACCAACTAAGGTGAGGAACATCTCACAATGAACTGCACCCCCCTCAGGACTGTAGCCCACCAACTAAGGTGAGGAACATCTCACAATGAACAGCACCCCCCTCAGGACTGTAGCCCACCAACTAAGGTGAGGAACATCTCACAATGAACTGCACCCCCTCAGGACTGTGGCCCACCAACTAAAGCGAGGAACATCTCACAAAGAACTGCACCCCCTCAGGACTGTGGCCCACCAACTAAAGCGAGGAACATCTCACAAAGAACTGCACCACCCTCAGGACTGTAGCCCACCAACTAAGGTAAGGAATATCTCACAATGAACTGCACCCCCTCAGGACTGTGGCCCACCAACTAAGGTAAGGAACATCTCACAATGAACTGCACCCCCCTCAGGACTGTAGCCCACCAACTAAAGTGAGGAACACCTCACACTGAACTGCACCCCCCTCAGGACTGTAACCCACCAACTAACGTGAGGAAAATCTCACAATGAACTGCACCCCCCTCAGGACTGTAGCCACCAACTAAAGCGAGGAACATCTCACAAAGAACTGCACCCCCCTCAGGACTGTAACCCACCAACTAAAGTGAGGAACACCTCACACTGAACTGCACCCCCCTCAGGACTGTAACCCACCAACTAAAGTGAGGAACACCTCACACTGAACTGCACCCCCCTCAGGACTGTAACCCACCAACTAAGGTGAGGAACATCTCACAATGAACTGCACCCCCCTCAGGACTGTAGCCCACCAACTAAAGTGAGGAACACCTCACAATGAACTGCACCCCCCTCAGGACTGTAACTCACCAACTAATGTGAGGAAAATCTCACAATGAACTGCACCCCCCTCAGGACTGTAGCGCACCAACTAAAGTGACAAATTCACCCCACTGAAACTGCATCCTAGGGGCTCTAACACAGCACAAAGCACCAAATTATAAGGCCACTAACCCATCACACTGCACTGTAGGAAAACAGATCTAGCACACTGTACTACAATCTAGTCAAATGAGCACTCCACAATAAACATCAACACAGGCACACCATCACATCAACTAGGGCCACAATACCACCATACTGAAGTGCATCTTATGGACACCAATACACCATGGGCTCTGAAGAAATAGTGGCACTGCTTTCCATTGGCACAAATAGCCACACTGTGTAGTATCTTCGAAGCACTAATGCACAACATTTCACTGTATCTTGAGGACAGCAACCACCACGTTGGGGCATCTCCTGAGACACTGCACTGCACTGTTGATGCTCATAGACTTCACTTCACTGCATTCTAGGCACTCACGCCAAGCACACTGCAGATATGTCCCAACTCATGCTATATTTAAAGCATAACTTGATCCATAACAAAGGTTCCTAATGCCACCCCCTAAAAAATATTTTCATAGCCATTTCTGGTAGGTTATTTCAGCAGTTACTGCACAGAGGTCACAGTTTCCAATAGTAAAACAGTTTCCCTTTTCTTTTCGGTGTTTCATTTTCAGGAAGATCCTCAGATCTGCATAAGAAATAAATGATGTATCAAAGTATGACTCCTTTAAGAAATTTGACCCTGGAAAGACATAGGGGCATATTATCAACAACTAGCGATATTTATCGCTAAATAAGCTTAGCGTCATTTTGTTTATTGCCACGCATAGCCAGATTTTATCGCAGAGATAACGTGCTATTAGCAACGTTTATCTCCAAAGCGATAAAATATCCGGCGATAGGGGCGAAATGCGTGAATATCGCTGGAAATACACCGATATTCAGGCATTATCGCTAACAGGGACTTAGCCTGAATATCCACCTCCCATTGGATATACAGGTTAAGAACTGGTCTGAGCAGGCATTAGTTTTCAGCGATATTCGCGCTTAGCGCAAATTTTTTTGGTGCTACGCCTGCGTTGATAATAGGCGTTAGAGATGTTAGCGACTGCTTTCAGTCGCTAACAGTTTAGATACGCCCACTTTGCATGTCATTAGCGATAAATATCGCTGACATGCAAAGCGGGCCCCAAACCGCTCTCTATCACCTAAAAGCTTAAGCTGTCACTAACTGATGTTAGCGACTGCTTGCTAATAGGGCGATGAAATGATCGCCGCTTTGCGGCCGAAAACGGCCGCAAAAGCGGCGATAATTTCATTTCGCCCGCCTTGGTAATATGCCCCATAATTTGCAGAAAACAAGAACTTTTAAAAGGTATTTGTGTGTTCCAGGGTCATTAGCATCGACAAAATATGCATTTTTTTTTACAATGCAGTGCAATCAGAAGGCCAAATGACACTGTTGCATCATTCTCTGTGGCACATCACTGAAGTAACGTAAGCCCATCTCAAGAGCCCTTTTACTTACTAAGGGGCATATTATCAACGGCCAGCAATAATTTTCGCTGGCCATGCTTTTTTATCGCAAGAAATTATCGCCATGCAAGTGCTGTATCAACAAAGCATAGCGCAATGGCGATAATTATTCCTGCAATAGCGGTGTTTTCCATGGAACATCACTGGCTTTCCAGCGATGTTCCATGGAAAATGGCGATAACCTTGCTGATACGACCTGTGGTTGTATTAGCATAATCCACCCCCTATGTTGTGAATAGGTAAGTCAGGACTTTAGCAGACATTAGTTTTTGGCGAAAACCGCGATTTTCACCATAAACTAACATCTGCTAAAATCCTGAGGGCCGCCTTGTAAATATCGCAATATGCATTTCGCGATAATTTACAAGGTAGTCCATCAGGGGTACGCCCAGTGACGCCCACTTTGCATCTCATTAGAGCTGTAAAGCGAGGCGTTGGCAAAACGGCTGCTAACATGTGCCAATGCATGTTAGCACCGGCTTGCAAATAGGGCGATAAGATTATCTCAGCTTTTTTGGCTTTTAAAGCCAAAAAAGCGGAGATAAGGCCCTTGTTAATATGTCCCCAAGTCTTGTCTTAGCAAATAGCCATTTGATGAGGTGTGAGTATTGAGTAATAACTTAAGGGGAACTTGTGCAAGCATGTTAAGGTCATGTACTAATACAATCAAACTCCTGCATGTGCAGTTATTTAAAAAGTAGCGCGTGCGTGCACCTACACATATTGTAAAGGGAGCACACGTGTTTAAGATTGTTTTGCCACTGGTTTGCCTCGTGACTCATTTACTTCCCTCGAAGGGTTTACAGTGCAGGATCCCTTGAAGGAAAACGTGCAATGTTTCCACCACCGAGTGGGTCTTGCATGAAAGAGTGTGTTTTATTAAGAGCTCCTGTCTCCAGACAATCTTTGCCAGATGTGTGCTTCACGTGAATCAGATTCCTCTGCTGGGTTACGTCATCCTTTTCAGTGGAGATTTTGTGTAAATAGTTGGTCATTATAGGTTTTTTTTTGGGTCGAATACTTCAAAAATACACTGCGGGTGGTTATGTGACACAATGTTCCATGCAAAGAATGTGTTCAGTACATTTGCATGGGGTATGCCGTGTGCTCCCTTAGATAGGAGCACGTAACCGATTAAGGATGCTATATAAGGTGATCAGTATTCAGATTTTAATTCAATGTATGGGGAAAGTATTGTAAATAAGTACGATTTTTATACTGTGTTGGTTAAAATATCCACCAAAGAGCTCAAAGCCAATGGGTGTTCTGCAGTATTAGCACCACGTTGGGGCAATAGTCAAATACACAACCCGCAAAGGTATGCGCAAAGTATATGTAATCTGATGTATATTCTTTGATACATGGCACAGCTACCCCTTCTCAGGGATGAACGAAAGATATCAATGAAGACCGGTCTACCCTACTTTTCTTTGTTGTGGAAGCCATAACTGTTACGCTCCTTTTTCTACAAATATTGGAGCTTGCCCCACACATTGCCAGCCCTGCTTTCCTTTTACTTAGACTGCTCGTCCCAGTCGCTTTCCTCCCACTTCCAGTCCATCCATCGTCTTAGAGGTTCCTGTTGGGTCTCTTCTCTGCCCCAATTTATTTGCGTTTCTTCAATTATGTTTTTGGGTCTTAATCGCATCAAGATCCCCACTGCAATTTTGTTTGTAGTAATACAGGTTGCCCGTGATGGGTTTGCCTGAAATCTTGCTATTTCTTCCATCCCTTAGTTCTCCTTTGTCAATCAGCTTATTCCTTAATTTGCTCTTTGACGAGTCAGTCCTGACAGTGCGGGTCCCCATGAATCGTACACAAGGACCACCTTGATATCCTCAGCTGGACCGCCTGTCTGAAACTGACATACGCCGGAGACCTACTTGTTGTGCTATGTGGTGTGGTCGGTATGTATGGCAGAGCGTGAAGTTATTTGAGGATCCTTAAACCTCCCCTTTCTTTTGGATTCCCTTGAATCTCTTAGTCATTCCATTGAACTGGGGCCACATGGATGTGTCTTCTTGTGTTCATAAGTCATGTTTTACTCAAACATAATGAATTTATGGCAGCTGAAAGGAATATTAATGCCTGTTTTAATGGTGCTTGAGATGACCCAGATGGATTATAGGTCTTCTACTCCCGGAACCACCTTTTCTGGACCTTTAGATGGGACTTTTCACCGAATTTGAAACCAAGAGTATTCAACTTTCACAACTAGGAGATACTTTTCCATTGAGAGTGGTCTGAAGAAGTCAAGAGCCACTATTTCACAGATAGTTCTTGAGTGGTCAGACATTTATAGCTGATTTAATTGTGCCAGTTTTAAGTGCATTGGCACAATAATCATGAGGGAAGAGTTTGTTCTACTAGGTTGTCAAGCCAAGGAAAACATACTCTTTCTCTTAGGTCCTTCCTTATATTTACTGCTCCTCTGTGGTTTTCATGGTCAATATCCACCAGTTGGTGCCTGAGTAGTTTTAGTATCATGATTCAAGCGTCTTTCAGTGTGACTTCACTGGGGCCTATGGTTAGTTCCTCATGCATGTCTTTGAATACAGCTACTTCTTTAGCATCCACCCTCAGACACTAATCTTTTGTTATCCTTCATGTGCCTCCATGGCTGCCTCTTGGTCAGATTTTCTCTGATGACACAAGTTAGAGTTTTGTGTGTGATGTGGCTCAGTGAGCATTATCACTTGCATTATAGCATTTAGGTATTCTTTGGCTTTGGTCTCGCTCTCGCTTTTCCACTAGCAGGTGAGTTTGGTGATATGTAATCTGCAGTGTTACGGTTTTTCACTGGTTTTTGGCCTAACGTAGTCATATTTTTTAAATTAGATCCTTCATCTCTCAGTTTTACTTTGGGTTGTCCGAATATTGTGAACAGTGCTTTGTGGCCAGTAATTATTGTCAAGAGTTTTCCATATAGAAATAAGCTATAGTTGTCATGAAAACACACTACAGCCAGGCGTTCTTTTGCTGAGCAGGCTCGCTCAACATCTGACTATCTTCTGCCGACAACTGAGATGAGCCATCTAGGTGCACCAGTGGCCCTCTTGAACTGTACTTGCATTGCACCCAGGCCCACTAGACTTGCATCAACTGGGCCTCAGCGTTGTCTATCACAGGAGGTCAAAATATATCACATGTTCTGCGTTGAGGAATTCTTTTTTGATTTCCTTGAATGTTGTGTGTCCTCTGACCATGCATATTCACATTCTTGTTTGGTCGGTTCTCTCTGTGGTTTCCTTATTGTGGCATAGCCTTTAATATTCCTTGGCTGCGCTAACAAAGGATCGGAGAGAGGCAATGTTTTTAGGAAGCCTCATCGGTCATAGTGCAGCTGCCTTTGCTGAGTCAGGTTGCACACCGACGCTGAGAACTGAGAATTTGTGTCCATAGATTTTGAGCTTTTTCTTTAGAATTCACACTTTTCAGCATTTAGTGTGAGGTTGATATTTGTAACGCCATACATACGCTGTGGATCAACTGATAAAGTTCTCCCTTGATGGCTCGAAACAAAACACCAGAATGTCACCACTGTGATTGAGTGAGTTTGCTATTAATCATATGACCTTGTAAATTGCCTCCTGGAAGATCTCTGCTACAGAACATATGCCAAAGCTGAGTCACTTGTATCTGAAAATGCATACATGCACAGTGAATGTGGTGATACACCTGCATCATTCTTCTATTTGTTGTCGATGGTATCTTTTCATCAGGTTTAGATTTGAGAAGATATTTGTTCCATTTAACTCAGCTATCATGTGAGCGAAGTGTAGGGCTGGGTGTTTTTTTCCATCCACTCAATGGATTTGTTGAGTTGCCTCATGTCCTAGTAGATTAAGACTTTCATTTTTTCTTTTTTCATTCTTTTTATCTGAATCTGTTTTTTCTTCCTGTCCCAACGCTACCTGCTGTCCCTGCGCTGCCTGCTGTCCCTGTCACTGCACTGCCTGATGTCCCTGTGCAGCATGCTGTCCCTGTCCCTGTGCTGTCTGCTGTCCCTTGCTGCTTGCTGTCCCTGTGCCGCCTGCTGTCCCTATCCCAGCACTGCCTGCTGTCCCTGTGTCTGCGCTGCCTGCTGTCTATGCGCCACCTGCTGTCCCTGTGCTGCCTGATGTTCCTGTCCCTGCGATGCCTGCCCCCCCATCTGGCCCTGCACTGCCTGCTCTCCCGGTCCCTGCGCTGCCTGATGTCCCTGTCCCTGTCTCTGCGCTGCCTGCTGTTCCTGCCCCAGCACTGCCTGCTGTCCCTGTGTGCCTGGGTGTCCTGCCCATATTACTCTGACACTTTTGTACAGACAGCCTTTCCTTATTCCACCACTTACCATCCTCGGGCATAACCACACACAATAATTTTTTAGGGTCAGAACATTTAGAATTCCCCCTGGCAACTGTTCCAGGCAACTTGACCCTGATCCAATCGCTGACATTGGCCACCAATCGTTCATGAGGGATCTCAGCCACATATCTGCTTTGTGCAGCCTCACGCCTTTCCTTAAATTGTGCCCGTTTCTCACCTGATACCTCTAAACTGTTCATCCATGGACGCACCAATTTGGTTTCAGCCATCCTACCCTTGAACAAAGCAAAGGGCGACATCCCAGTAAGTGCATTTGGAGTTGTGCATATATTGCAGACAACAAGTCTCCCAGTTTCCTGATCCAATCCAAACCAATTGCTAAAGACAAATGCACATTATCCTTGATGACTCTGTTGCAACTCTCCACATGCCCATTACCCGTGGGGTGATACAATGAAGTAGACATGTGTTTTACCCCCCAATGACTCATAAATTTGCTAGAATCATCTGACATAAATTGTGCTCTGTTGTCAGTCACTAACTCATTTAGCGCTCCTTCCCGCAAGAATAACTTTACAACCTCAGTTGTGTTGACTGCCCTCACAAACTTTACTTCAGGCCATTGTGAACAATAATCCATTAACACAATGCCGTACACACTACTCTCCTTAAGCATGTTCAAGGGCTCTACGATGTCCATGCCTAGTTTATTTCATGGTAGTTCCAGAACTGGAACTGCCTCCACAGGACTTGGCAACGTCACCTGAGACTTATCACTAATGGCGTAAGCCACACAATCTCTCACCCAATGCTCCACCTCTCTATCCATGCCTGGCCACCAAAATGTGTCCCTGACCCTTCTCTTCATCGCTCTCTTCCCAACCTGCTCCTGATGAGCCAATTTCAATACCTTAGGTCACACTCCTTAAGGTACCACCAACAAATCTGCCCTTCTAAGAATTCCATTCCAGACATTCAATTCTTCAAAGACTTCTTTGAAAACTTTCAATGAGTCATCTACATTCCCCTCAGGCCAACCTTTACTAGAACATGATGTAAGGTCTTGCAATACTTTGTCCTGCTTCACCACTTGTGTCCACTCCTCCTCATCCATGCAGCCATCTTCATCAGCATGCTACAACACAACAACAATCATCGTCCTTGGCCTCTTCTCTATTTCCATGTGCAACTAAAGGGAAGCATGACAAACAATCCGCAAAGACATTTTTAATTCCTGGAATGAGCTCTCAGCTCCGCGAAAGGCACATGAGGCAAACGTCACCACTTCATCCTTCCCATCCTGTGATTGCATAAACACTGCTCCCAGACCGTATTTACAAACACCCACATTGATGGCCATAGGTCATTGGTTTCACTTTTGCTTTCCTTAGGTGCACATTTCGAAATTTTTCCATTCCTCCAAACCTAACAAAGTGAACAAAGAGCCGGAATCAGCCATCATACTGACACTGAACCTGTTGATGTCGACTAAGCATTTTGGGGGCATATCAGCAACAGCTGGCAGTAATTATCGCTAAGCGCGCTTAGCGCGAGGATAATTATCGCTGGCTATCGCTGGATTTTATTGCTGAGATAGCGCGCTATCAGCGACCCTTCTCTCCAAAGCGATAAAAATCCAAGCGACAGCTGCTAAATGTGCGATTATCGCTGGAAATTCAGCGATAATCGCACAGCGATAGGCGATAGCTTGATGATAGGGCAGGGCAGACTTAGCCATAATATCCACCTTCCATCAGATATAATGGCTAAGTCAGATTGAAAGCAGGCGTAAGGAAAGTAGTGATAAGCGGGGTTAGCGCTACTTTTCTTATCGTGTGCAGGTTAGCGTGCAGATTAATAATAGGAGAAATGTCCGTTAGCGACATTTCCCATGTTATTCTGATGAGGAACTCCCACTTTGCATGTCATTAGAGATGCAAAGCTGGGCGTTAAGGGAAAGGGCGCTGAGGCATGAGAACACGCGCTAGTGTGTCTTTGCTGATAGGGCGATAAAATTATTGCTGCTTTTTGCCCAAAAACGGATGCTGAAGCGGCGATAATTTTATTGCGGGCCTTGTTGATATGCCCCGTGGTTTCTTGACGACATTCTAAACCACAAGAGGCACCTCTCCATTTCATTTGTCATCTTGCATTCTGTCTGCCTCTCAACATCGACCATGAATACCGTACTATCATCCTCTGAATCACTTTGACATGACAGGTCTTGACTGCCCCCTTCTGTGTTTTACAGTCTTTGCAGGCTGAGTCTTTGACCCAACGTACTTTGCAAACTTTCATGGTGTTATGTTATGTTATGTTATAGTGTTTTTGTATAGCGCCTATCACCGCCGGTCTCTAAGCGCTCACACAGAAAAGGAACATAACCTGCTGTCTCCTAGATCACTCCGCCGTCCGCCCCAGTTAGGGCGAAGATGTTGACTTTTTAAATAGATGAGTCTTCAAGTTCTTCCTGAAGGACAGTGTCCTCTTCTTAATCATTTCCCACTAATTTTTAGCGCAGGTCCATTGGTAAAATTCCGTAAATTATTTTGACTGCCACATCCATAGCACTCTAATGATTTTTTTCAGATCCTCACTTCTCGTCCACCTCCTCCTAGATTTAGCGTCAAGCTGCGAGGCATGCACTTGGTTAGATATGGACATTTATTTCATGAACTTAGTTGTTGACTCGATTTTTATATGTGGCCACCAATGTCTGCTGTTGGCTCGCAGCAGGAGGGCTTTTCAGGACCCCTCTGCAATGCCAGTTGCAGTATCCAGCAGCTTAGAAATGAAAGAAAGGTGAAGATGCAGGTCAGTCTATTTCACAAGTCTTTATTTGACAGTACACTCTTACTTCTATGAACCACAGAGCCTTTACTCGACCATGCTTTCTCTTTCTTTGAAATTCATGTCCCAGTCTCTTTCCTCCCACTTCCTGTCCATCCTGGCAGGAAGTGTTCTTTCTCCTGAGTACAGTTTCTTATGTGATGCATGTGGTCTTCTATCCAACAAGAATTGACGTGTTACTCCTAACACCGTATTATGAGACATCAGGGGAAATGCGCAGTGGAAATGCTCAGGATGCTGCAAGAGAGATGAGCGGAACAAAGAGGCACCTTCCAATGTATAGATCTTTGCATGACAGATGTGGTTTAACTGTACACACATAGGAACTATGGAAAGTATTCTTTAACCCCTTCACTGCGGCGGCTATTCCGCCGCAGTGCTAAGGGGCGGGGTGGCCGCGCGGCGGCCGCATGCTGGTGATGGAACTGCTCCGTCACCAGCGTCGGTTGCGCTGTGCTTATGACGGAGCGGTTCCGTCATGGCCCCGCCGGCTCAATAGAACGCTCGGCGCAGGCGCGGAATTCGCGCCGCGCAGGAGCGTCGGGCTGGCCATGACGGAACCGCTCCGTCATCAGCACAGCGCCACCGCAGCTGATGACAGAGCGGTTCCGTCATCAGCAGGGGAGGGGTTAAAGGTGAATCCTAACATTGAGACGGTCAGTATCAGTTGAAATCAAATGGTTCGGCTTCATCTAAAGTAAAACAACACAAGCATAAAGACTCTATTCAATGAGTTAAATCAGAAAGTAAACAAATAATGCTAGGGATAGCTCTATAATAATTAAGTGGCATTCTTTCCTCACTAGCCAGTGTTAAAAGTTGTACAACAGATATATGTTTTTTAAGGTGAAGAAACATAGCCACTCCTTACAGAAAGAAACCCAATGTCCACACCCATCTGTTACATGAGAATAGTAAGTAATTCAAAATGAACAGTTGGTAGTTTATTATAACATAGATTTTTTTATGCATGCTGATATAGCCACTTGTATTCTGGTTTTCTTTCTTCAGTGTATCCACAGCATTTCCTGGCTACAACACTGTCATGTGCGGACCTTTTTTTTCTACATAATGTTAACATTGGGTATAGCAGGATAGGATGCCAGAATAGGAAGAGACGACACATGGTCAGTCGAAAGTAATTATATCAAAACCTACACATTGGAACCAAAAGAGCAACCAGAATCAAAAAGTCATCTTGGACCCTGATCGCACTTTCACGATGACCTTTTAGTAGGAACTCACACAGTCATCATTGTGACTAAGGGGCATATGTATCAAATACTCTATTTGCGATTCTCAAATAGTGATTTTTTGAGAATCACCATTTGAGAATTGCAAAACGAGATGTAATTAAAAATTGGCAAATATTTTGCGATTCCTTAGTATTCCTTAATTGCGACTCGCAAATTGCAAGTAGCATTAAGGAATGTCTTCCCATTCATACCTATGGGCTCTAGGCCCAAAGGAATGAATGGGAAGACATTCGCAATTTGCGAGTACCCATTAGGTTCTCGCAAATTGCGAGAGCAATTTCAAGGGTGCAAGGATGTCATAAGGACACCCTGATGCACCCTTGAAATGAGCATGTGTGCACATGTGGTGTGCATACATGCGCCGCATGGCACTTTAAAAAATGCCAAAAAGTTACTTTTTCAAAGAAATCGCAAATTACCACCAACTTGAAGTTGGTGGTAATTTGCAATTTCTTAAGGAGAAATCGCACACCTTGGGTACTTTTTACAACGCATTTAAGGAATCGCAATTTGCAATTCCTTAAATGCTTTCACAAAATAGGGAATCGCAAATTTTGCGATTCCCTATTTTGCAAGGGCCTTTTGTGAAGATAAATCCCAAAAGGCTTTTTCCCGTCCGCAAACATGCCGATTCTTAGAATCTGCCCATCTGCAAACAGGAAATGGGCTTCATACAAATGCCCCTAAATGATCTGTTTTTCCGATGGTGGGTACTCAGTGGGACCAGGCGTTATTGTTTAGTTCACAGGCCAAATGTTCGACTGGCTGAACTGTATTGTTATCTCAAAAGTAGTACTTTCTGCATCGATTGTCATATGTATGGCCTACAATGGGGTCCTGACCTATCTGTACCGTTAAAATCGAATAAAGTTTGTTACGAAGAAAATAATGAGCTACTTTTCAGATGCTACTGACATAAGTGTCAGCCAGCTATGACCAACGCCAATCTCACTGAGATGGTGCAAGACACCGGTGCATAAACATGGATCTATTATCGGGGGGTTTAAGATTATGTAGGACATTTCAACAGTGTTTAATGTCAGTGCCTTGTGCCAGTGTGAGCACTCAAAACAAGCAGCAACTTTCTTCACTTGTGTAGAGAAGGATATAGTCAAATATATGGATCCTCTGTGTTTTTCAACGTTCACACTTGGGAAAACAGAATGAGTATCAAAGGATAGAGGTCAGAGATCAATGTACTCGGAATCCAGTGCACAGCTGTGTGCATTACAAGTGCAGTGGCTTACTGTACAATTGTCGCACTTTCCGATCATAACACAGCAGCATAAGAGACCACCCTTTGAGCAACCCCCCTACACATACGCAACCAAGGATTCCCTGGTGTGGCCCTGACCAATTTTAAACAAGATGCTGTTCTGCTTCCTCCCCCCACAAGAATTATAAGTCTTTAGTTTGTGTAAACATTGTCCAGTTCCTGGCCATCATTTCAGGCTACATACAAAGCAAAACAGTCTGTCGACATTTTGCACCAAAGAACCCCATGCAGAGAGAGACACAGCCGGAGTCAGTAAGTCCTACAAGTGAGCACAAAGAAAAAGTAGCAAGGGGCAAGTGTGCAGAAAGCAAGTAAAGATTATGGTGGAATGACATGTTGCAACATCATTTTTACAGTTATAAGGCGTCCATGGCAAACTGACTGATGTCTGCTGTGCCACCCTTGGATTTGCTTCTTTTGGTGGAGTCACTTGTAGCAAGTTTTGTGTGGTCATGTTCCCAGAGTCAGCACAGTGCTCCTTCTTCGAGGTGCAAATATGCAATAAAATGCAACAATGCCACAAAACGCCAGGCACCTGAAATTTGATGTCCTGTTATGTTATCAGTATTTGTAAAGTGTTACAGCAAACAAGTGGGCAAAAGGATGATGGATTTAACCCAGATCTTGTGACTGGGGGAGAATGTTTGCATTGTCAGCATTCCGTCCATCATTTGTTTGCTGTAACACAAATTGGTATTTGTAAAGCATGCATATGCCAGAGCTTCATCCTGCTTAAAGAAGCCACAATTCCTGAGGCTGTCTATTAAAAGTAAGGCGTTCATACCTTTTCTAAAGGCAAGGTGTAAAGTTTGCGACCACAACTCAAATGGAGGTTCATTCCATTATTTGGTGGATGCTACCTAAAGGGCCCGATGTCCTAAAGAGATGGGGTTTGTTTTAGGGATGTTCAGTAGCAGCTGGCCTGCAGAACACAGGGCACATTGTGGAACATTTAGTTTGAAATTAGATCAATTTATGAATCGGCCTATGGTTTTTTTGTTATTAAGCAATGGAAAGCTTCTAAGAATAAGTATAATATGGTCCATGAGCCTGGAACCAGTCATAAGATGAGCTACAACATATTTTACCAATTGGAACCTTTCAAAGGTTTGTCCAAAAATCCTCTGTAAATAGTTGTTCCATAGGCCAGTCAGGGCTGGACTAAGGCAGTGACTACAGGGATTTGAAGCTATGTGGGGAAGTAAGTTGTGATTTTCCGCAGGTTATTTTGCCAAAAGCAAGAGTTGGCAATATAAGCTATTTCAAACTCCACAGAGAAGGCAGAATCTAAGTAGGCATTTAGGTTGCACGCCACTTTTCATAGTGGCGGGAGGAGAAGCCATGCTCCATGGCCAACCAATGCGGCTCTAATTTCCATTGGAATTTGTGGTGTTGAATAGCTCTGTTTCAGATGGATTTATTTTGAGTAATTTGAGGCCGTCCGCTGACATATGAAGGTTAAAAAGGCATTCATGGCATTTTGCAACAACAGATCAGTATCACTGGCATGCATGTAAAACTTCCATCCCTCAGAATGTAAAAGGAAAGCTAGGAGTAGCATGCCGATATGGAAAAGTAATGAAGAATGGCCCAAGAGACATGCCACATTTGGCCTGAATAGGCCCGAAGGGAAGGTCAGGCTTGTTGGACATACCGTCAAATTACTGGGAAAATGTCTTGAGTGCCCATTTATTTTAGTACCTACCGCAATTTACCAAAAGTATGTGCAAATGATGCTGTAAATTGCATTAGATGTTCACATTGTTCAGTACTGTCTTGGGAAGAGCCCCCCGACCTTCCTTGCATCAGATCAGGTTTGCTTTCTTTGCTTCCGCAGTACAATTCAAAGTGGGAATTTCCACCGCACCGCTCTCCAGTGTCCCTATCTGCCACTCAAACTGTTCTGTGAATTCAGTGAAACTAGTACCATATATAGGCAAGGCGCAAGAGCATGAAGAAACACTGCTACTTTGTAGAAACCGCACCTCATCTGTGCAAGAGGCTAGGGGGCAGATTTATGTTTCCTGCGGCACAAGGATAAACAGATGCGTGTCACATCTGCCAGCTTAAGGATGGCCGAAGTGCTGGAGTTGTGTTGCAAACACAACGCAACTCCAACACTGTTCAACCTGGCCTATCCTCAACATGGTGCGTCACGCCTTACGCCTGCTTCAAGCAGGAGCAAGGTTTTGATGCAGCGGTGTCGGAAAAGTGGCTGCGTGAAATCTTGTATATTTCACTCAGGCACTTTTCCGTGGCGCATGGTTTATGCCGCCGCTGCGTCACTTTGCAGCGATAACGCAAATGTGGCGCACAGGGCTCGTAAATCTGCACCTAGGAATCTAAATGGAAGTTCTGCACTTACCCTTCCCATAGTAGGTCTCAGATACCTGCGTTGGAAATATACTTCAAATAATATTAAGTCAAGGTACTTATATAAATGTGGGTCTCGTTGAAGAAGGAAACATCTGAAAGAAGCACAGCCTCTCCCTGGGAAGTAAGGGAGGTCTCCAGACTAAGGCTTATATCTTCCTGAGGTACCAACAGCTGTTTCTTTACCAGGAGGAAAAAAAAAGAAAGTGTCTCGGTTGGAAAAGTATTTGTTATTTTCTGGGCTCTTCTTTATCTCCTTTAGCGGGTAAAAGAGGACAGGAGAGGACACATTTTTTATTATCCTGTAAAATTACTTACACTTCATTTACCTTTTTGGGTCTGGCTAAATACAGCTTTAGCTGTATGAAGGCCTCATGTCACCCGACACCCATCACACAACATACAACATGCTACATACGTATAAGGAAATATGATTTTGGTCAGTCCCCTAAACCCATTAGCTAGTTTGTGTGTGCTCCCAGCAAGTATTGGCTCACTTTGTTGTCCATAACTTTCTTGAAATAGCCCATGTAATTTTGCAAATGTTTACATTTTAAACAAGCATTGGCATTTACCAAAGTTCTGGCCTTTATTGGCTGCCCATAAAGTTATTATCTTTACCAATGCTTTTTAATCTGGGCCGCCACATTATAATAGGGTTTAACATTCTGTATAATTAATAAAATATGGCAAAAAAACATTCAATGTCGCAGGCAAACATACAGAAACACGGCCTGGCCTGCAGCCACACAGCTATATTAGCATAGTAACATAGACATGCCTACTCATACATCCAAACCAAAACAAATTTATGGACAGCTAAAACACATAAATACATTTAGATACATTAACCTATAAATAAATACCTACACACACTATTGCACATAACCACACTTGGGACCACAAAATGCAAAAGACAGGAGTCAAAAACCTTTCAGAGGGCCACGGTGCACACAGGCACTACTGGGCCCAAACGTAAGGGTTAAGGCATTTTACTCCTGATGTCCCTGAGCCCAGCCTACTGTGGATTCTAAGCAACTGGGCCAACTCCCCTTTCTGCACTTGACTCTCAGTTGCAGACGTGGTCAAGTAGTCCAAGCCTCCTTCAGATGGGAGGGGTGCATACAAATCAGTGAATACAGGCTAACAATTCAAAATGCAAGCATCAACAGCAATAAATCAATGTCCAGCCAAATACTCACTTTTATTAAAAAAATAAGTATTTTATTTCTAACAGTAAGTACTAACCACACAAAGTAAAATACTACATTCACAAACAATACCACAATTCCACTTGAGGTTGGGACTCTAGTGTTGTAATGGCAATCACATGTCCCACTCCCTCCTCGCATTAGCGATAGTGATTATTCCCCAGTCACTGTTGGCAACATCAAGGGAATGCCCTGCTAGTAGTCCGTCCATTTCTCAAGAGCTCACTCTGACACTTAAATTCAAGTTAAAAGTTTCCTAGTGCTGCAGCGCTCTAGGCAGTAACTGATAGGCCAGAAACAAGTCTTACAAACTAGGAGTGAAAACTGCAGAGTTCTGAAATGTGCCCCATTCGTGAGTGCTCACAGCGGCTCAGGCCAGATCAGGTGAGCAGGATGCACGCAGACTCAATGGCTGCTCTGGGCAAGCTCTCTCTCCCTTCCAGTCGCGATCTGAGGTTTCCTGCACTCCTGAGGGGTAAGTGCCTCTACGCTCCTGATGTGGGGGATGATTCCGACACTCCAGTCCTCTATCCCGAACTTGGGTGACGATGCTCCCATGGCTCCCTTACTTGCTAAACAGGGTTGGACCAGGTGCAGTCGTTGTTGCTCCCAGTGACCTACGGGTCACGATGCTCACAGAATATGGGCTCTGGGCCAGTCAACACACCAGAAGTATTCCTAGCAGTCCCTCCTGGCATCCAGGGTTGCAGCACAGTTGCCACACAAGGTTTTGGCCCTTCCTGCATGGCAGTCTATCTCAGCATTATCTCCTGGCATATTGGGTCGCTACAACTTTACAGCACAGGCTTCAACCCTTACCACACAGCCATCTTTATGGCGGCAGCCCTTCCTGGAATACGGGGTCACAGCAATACAGCGCAAGGCTTCAGCCCTTACTGCACTGCAGTTTGTTTTTCCCATGGCTATCTTCACTGTGACCCCTTCCTGACTTATGTATATCATTGACTCAGTCCTTGACAAGGGCAGCAACCCTGATTGGTGCAGCACCATTTCCTCACACCATGCACAGGAAGTCTACTCGACACGGCTCCCCACTGGACCTTGCTCTCTCCAATACTCTCCTCATCCTCACAGGGTGCTCTCCTCTTCCATCAGCGCCTGCCCAGACAGGCGCTGGTGCTCAAGGCTTCAGGGCAGGTGGTCCTGGATTTCCCTCGATGATGTCCCCTCACCATGCAGGAAGACTAGCAGGCCTTGGATCCCTAGTCATGGTCAGAGGAAGATGTCTTGCAGATCTTTGCCTCCTCATACAGCCTGTCTGGCTGCTTGGCAGATGACAATTTTTGGGGTCTTAAACTCCCCTTCTTATAGTACAATTCCAGACACCAAATGTAATTTCAAGTCTGAGTCTTTGCCGTTTTAAACTGGGGTACTGCTTTTTTGAAGTGCATACTCCTGTGCTCCCTCTTACTCTTGAAAAGCAGTCTGTCACAGCAGAGATGTCTTTGAAGCTGATAGTCCCACAGCACAGGCCATGGAAGTGCCTAGAGTTACCACCAAGACGGCAGCCACAGTGATATGTGCATCAAAAATTCAGCCCAGGGCTCCAACTCCCCATTTTCTTCACGAGACGTGCCCAGGCCACTTCTTTATGACCTCTCACTGAATCAAAGAGCATCCGTTGAAGTGTACAGGAGAAGTCTGGTCCTCCCCTCCCCAGCGTGTGTCCCACCCACCTTACAGGAATGCAGGAATCCACAATTCTGTTTGTAGGGATCTTTCTCCATGTTTCAACATGGAGGCCTGGGTCTCCCAAAATGGAAACTGCAATTATTGTACCATCCACAGGCACACATACACCCAGCACATGTATGCAGCATACATGCACTGCACAGTACTGTATCCTCCATGTACTGTGCCACTCATAGGCATACATACATCCAGCATATGTAGGGAACATGCTCACACTGCCCAGCACTGTATCCATTATGTACTGTACCACTCAGGCGCACATACATCCAGCATGTGTATTTAACATGCACGCACTGCCCAGCATAGCACCCTTTATGTATTGCACCACTCATAGGTACACATACCTTCAGCATGTGCATCCCACTGGCACACATTGTATCCTTAGTGTATTGTACCATTCACAGGCACACATACAACCAGCCCATGCACCTATTTTGAGCTCACTGCTCAGCACATAGTACTGTATTGTCCCTGCATGGCACCCTCCACAGGCACACATACATTCAGTGCAGTGACACCATTTCTGCACTGCACAGTCCTTCACACCAACATGACGTACGCCAAGGGGGAGTTAAGCCCACAGCAGAGGAACCTTTAAAAGTGAGTGAGCCTGTAGGCCTCACTCCAGTGACCTAGGTTAAAAAGGGAATGTTTTACTGATCACTACATGGTATGATGCCACCAGCGCACCTCACACTGCTTAACTCCTGGTGAAGGCAGTAACCTTCCACCACTATGACGGTAGCGTTTTAGGCACCACTCCGACCACTCCACCACGACCAAGATCACAATCTGTGAGACAGCCCTATGTCGTGGCACAAACGCATGCTCTGTGTTTACCTATGACAACAAAAATCAGCATTATGGATCCAGGCAGTATAGTTGGGCACTCAGGGCAGAGTGCACATCCGTTCCCATGAAGAGGACTTTTCTGTCCCAAAAACAGGCAAGGAAAGGCACATGTGGACAGAACATCTATCCAGTCTGTGGAAGACTTCTGGACTAGTCAGCTTTCTGTCCAGTGGCTAATGTCTTAAAACCTCTGCAGTGACAATAGCAGCCATTGGACAGCATGAGTGTTACCACAACTCTTAGCTTTTCTCCTTAAAAAAGCAGTGCCAGCTGCTAACTAACTGAATGACATCAATAGTAAAAAAGGCTTCCCTCTGTTTCCTGTTTCTTCATACAGCCACATATGGAAAAGAGAAAAAGCAAAAGAGAAAGGGGGAAAAAAGGTGAGAAAGGGAAATGGATGGGTGGAATGGCGAATAAATAACATATGGACAGATAATTAAAAATATAACATACAACACAATGATAGCATTTGAAACGTTTCTCTATGTGAAAACATCAAACATTCTGGTGCTACATTACAAAAGGAAAAATAGAGAGGGAATAGATGGCACAGCAGGCATTTTCAAGCATAAAGCAGCTTAAAATATGCTCCTGCCAAGAATGAACTACATTTTGAGCACTGAGAGTGAAATCTTTCAAATAAGGTTGCTTTAAACAACCCCAACTTCTGATATGGTACTTCAGAGGAAAACTAATCCCAGTTCAAGCCATAAAAATATCATCATCCATGATTTATACATTCAGCCATCAATGCAGACTCAAGCTTCATGTACGTTACTAACCTGAAAATAACGGCGGTATAAATAAAAAAATACACCCCACCAGCCTGAGCAGTGTTGACAAGTAGCTCCACAGACCGCAGTGGCCATGATGGAAGGACTTACAAGTCCCATGTGCGCTGCTCTTGTACTTGCTTCTACGAGCCCAGAGAGTAACAGGATGCACTTTATGTCATACTCTGCCCTCTTCTTTCACTGCTTCATCTCTCCCTTGATAGAAATGGAAAAATGGTTATGTTACACCTGGCATCCTTAGAGTGGTTCCTCCTAACTTTTTTCCTTCAGAAACCTCCTGTTTTGCTGACTTCATTTTTGCTGGCCTTATGACACTGTGCACTTTACCACTGCTGACCAGTGCTAAAGGGCTTATGCTCTCTGATTAAAACATGGTAGCATTGGCTTATACCCAGTTGGCATATTTAATTTACCCATAAGTCCCTAGTAAAGTGCACTACGTGTGCCTGAAGGCCTGCCAATTAAATGTTACTAGTGGACTTGAAGCACTGATTCTGCCACCCACTTAAGTAGCCCTTTAAACAAGTCTCAGGACTGCAATTGCACAGCTTGTGTTATGCAATTTTAACCTGCCATGTCAACTGGGTAAATAAACATGTTACCATGCCCAAACCTTCCTTTTAATACATATAAGTCAACCCTAGGGTAGGCCCAGGACAGCCTAGAGAGCAGGGTGGGATATATGATGTTACAACGCGGACTATTACAACGCATACCGTTACAACGCGGATTTTACAACGCGGATACTGTAACAACGCATGTATTTACAACGCATTTTTTTACAACGCAGGTACCTTTACAACGCAGACCATTACAACGTAAGTATTGGTAAGTATATATTAATATTAATATTATAATAGTAACTTAATTTTTAAACATATAATTTAATGTAATTTTAAATAATTTAATTTCCGTTAATAAATTTAAATTTAAATTAATATTACTTTATTTTTACCCTGTACCCCTGTACCCCAGAAACTCAAAACTGACCCTAAACCCCAAAAATAAATTAAAGTAATTTTATTAAATATAATTTAAATTAATTATTGTAAATTAAAAAAATTATAACTTTATTTTTACCCTGTACCCCTGTACCCCAAAAACTCAAAACTGACCCTCAACCCCAAAAATAATGCAATGTAATATAATTTAATTTATTTTCTATTAAATAATTTAATTTAAAATTAATTTTAATTTATTTTTACCCTGAACCCCAAAAACTGAAAACTGACCCTGAACCCTAAAAATACCCCTTTACCCAAAAACTGAAAACTGACCCTGAACCCTAAAAATACCCCTTTACCCAAAAACTAAAAACTGACCCTGAACCCTAAAAATACCCCTTTACCCAAAAACTGAAAACTGACCCTGAACCCTAAAAATACCCCTTTACCCAAAAACTGAAAACTGACCCTGAACCCTAAAAATACCCCTTTACCCAAAAACTGAAAACTGACCCTGAACCCTAAAAATACCCCTTTACCCAAAAACTAAAAACTGACCCTGAACCCTAAAAATACCCCTTTACCCAAAAACTGAAAACTGACCCTGAACCCTAAAAATACCCCTTTATCCCAAAACTAAAAACTGACCCTGAACCCTAAAAATACCCCTTTACCCAAAAACTGAAAACTGACCCTGAACCCTAAAAATACCCCTTTACCCAAAAACTGAAAACTGACCCTGAACCCTAAAAAAAACCCTTTACCCAAAAACTGAAAACTGACCCTGAACCCTAAAAATACCCCTTTACCCAAAAACTAAAAACTGACCCTGAACCCTAAAAATACCCCTTTACCCAAAAACTGAAAACTGACCCTGAACCCTAAAAATACCCCTTTACCCAAAAACTGAAAACTGACCCTGAACCCTAAAAAAACCCCTTTACCCAAAAACTAAAAACTGACCCTGAACCCTAAAAATACCCCTTTACCCAAAAACTAAAAACTGACCCTGAACCCTAAAAATACCCCTTTACCCAAAAACAGAAAACTGACCCTGAACCCTAAAAATACCCCTTTACCCTAAAACCCAAAACTGACCCTGAACCCTAAAAATACCCCTTTACCACAAACATATAACATTTAAAATATAACTATATACTTACCAATACTTACGTTGTAATGGTATGCGTTGTAAAGGTACCTGCGTTGTAAAAAAATGCGTTGTAAAAACATGAGTTGTAACAGTATCTGCGTTGTAATAGATGCGTTGTAAAAGTAGTGCGTTGTAAAAAATGCGTTGTAACAGGTGCACACCGCAGGGTGCAATGTATTTAAAAAGTAAGACACGTACTTTTTTAAGTTTTACAAATCCTAGTAGTGAAAACTCTTAAATTCCTTTTCACTACTGCAAGACCTATCTCTCCTATAGAATAACATTGGAGTTGACTTATTAAGTTTTATAAGTGTAATTTCCAAATGTGAAGAGATAACTGGTTCATGTTTCGTGTCTCTAGAATCCTAATTTAAAATCCTAACTTATGATGACGTTGGATTTTAATTTACATTTCCTAAAATTCCACTTAAGTAAAGTTGGTATTTTCTTGCCTTAGCCATTTGGTGCCTGCAGCTTGTCTCTGGGTCGCCCGTGGAGTGGTAGAGCGCTTCATAAATCTGACTAACATTAAAATAACATGACAGGGTGTGGGTGACAGTTGGGGTTTGTGTATTCCTCCTAGACTGCACCTACTATAACCTGTGGAGAGAGATACCAAAGGCTGGACCTGCTTCCACTTGCACCCAGGACTGAATAGTGGTCTCCAAGGGCTAATTGGCTAGCCTCCTGTTTAGCTCCATGAACGCAAACTCTGCAAGAAGTCCAATACTCTGCTGCTGAGCAGTTTCAGCTAGAATTTTACCTTGATACTTGGGGTGTCTTTTGGGAGATTAAGTCCTAACACCTAAGTGGTGCCCAAAAAGTTGTTGGAAACTTTGCTGGTGAAGATTGGACTTTCTGTCCAACAAGAACTGAAAAACTAGACGCTTACAAACTTTTTCCAAAAATAACCAGAGGCTACATCTGTACCACTGCTGAACTGGAGCCTCCGATATTGCATCGCTGGTCGGGTTCAACTTGCTGGGTTGCCCAGTTGAAAGAAGTTTGACTGCCAAAAACGTTTCTAAATCTGAAGGTAGAAATTTTCCCTATGAAAAGACACTGAAAGTATCCATCTGGCACCCTTGGTATGAATTCAAATTCTTCAGCTTGAAGCTTTCCTTCCAAAAGTCAATGATTTCACCAGGACTTCATCTATTGGCTATCGGGCCTCATGGAACTCATCTAAGCCACAGTCTGCTGCCTTGTCCCTGTGAGGATTTTAGATTTCCATTCCATAGACTAAGTTGTAAGGTATGTGAGAAGTTAGCCTGGCATATGATGTCCACTAGTTCGAGTGGGCACATTGCACCAGACTAATCAACCCTTATTGATGGTGGTTGTAAAGTCAACCTTATAGAAAGCTATCCTAGTGGTAGCATGAACCAGAAGTCTTCAGGTTAAGACTGCAGTAGGCGAGTTAAGCAAGTTGTTTTACCATATATTATCCCTTGAATACCAAATGAAAGGACACCGCACAAGGTATATATCAAATATATATGTATTTAATCTAAACACAACCCCTCTGCACTCTTTATGAGGTCAGAGGTCAAAATACAATACAAGTCACCCAGTTAATATACGATAAGTTTCACAGTATACGTTATGCCCTAGGGGCCTCACAAACCATATACTAAAAAGTGGTATAAGTACCATGTGAGAGTTAGAAAGCAGGCCTGGGGCCTGTGGAATCGCTGGGGCTACACTAAACAACCAAAGGTTAGGAAGTAGGAGGCCCACGGGAGACGCGTGCAGTGTCTAAACACAGTCGCGAGTTACCATTGACTTTCTATGGGAAACGAAGAAGTTACAAATATGCAAATTAAGGCCACTTCCGGATGGACTAGGATGGAACCCTTTTAAACTAGGCACTTCGAGAGTCAAGACCCACGGGAGCACCGGAGTACTCATGTTACCTCACCCAGGGAAGCTGGGTGCATAGGTGTCTTTTCGTGTAGGGTTTTGTAGTCGTTTTCGATGGAGAGCTGCAAAGAAGTGCTGCAGGCGACCAGAGGAAAAGTGTCCGGGTGGATCCAAGGGTGGATCGGTGATGTGAAGAACCTGAAAGCAGAGGGGACAGAGTCTGGGTCACTAGCCAGTGACCAGGAAGGAACCAGGCAATGTTGGGTGCTTTAAGGTGAAGAAGGTGAGTTTGTCTCTTCAGCCATGAGGTCCAGGAGGCATCGACAATGACCAGACGCTGGATTCGAGCTGTCCCACAATAGATCTAGATGACTGCAGGGTCGGTATCTGGATTGGACCCAACAAGCCTTGGCAACCGCAACCCACGCAGGATGTCAAGATTGGCTCTGTTGCGGACCAGCAAGGTTTGTGGCACTTCTCCTTTTCAGGAAAGCTGGAGCAAGCCTGGAGCAACCAGGAAAGCAAAGTAAATTCAAGATGGCGTCTTCAGGGGGCTCACTAGCCAATGGGCAAGGAACCGGGAAGACGTTTCAAGCTCAAATGCAAAGGTAGGGCCCACGGGACACTCGCAAAGTATGGGGGCCTGGGCTTCGGTGCAAATGATATTCAGGGCTGGGGCTTCTTGTACTACAATGCACAACTTACTGAGGCTTCAGGAAAGGAGTTAATGTAGCAAAATGCAGGAGGTCCAAGATGTCTGGTCCCACATCTCTCGTGTCCGCCACGGGTCTCAGCTTTGCTGTGGATGTGGGTTGGGGTCAGAGAAGTCTGGCAGTCCAGTTCTTGAGTCGCAGAGTCTTCGGGTTCTGACGGGAGCCTTGAAACTGCAGACAGGCGAAGTTGCTATTGGTGCCTGTTTGCACAGGGTGGTCACTCCTTGACCACAAGGGATATGTCTTCCGTCTTCTAGTCAGAATGGAATGTCGAAGGTCAAAGATATGTTTTTCAAAGATTTCCCAGGATAATCTAATGTCCTGGGGACACAGCTCCTATAATTATACTAAGAGAGGGGGCTGGATTACCTGACTAGGTCCCTCCTATGGGTGGTCCTGAGAAGGGGGTGGTTACACCCCTTTCCCTTTGTCCAGTTTTGCGCCAGAGCTGGGGCTGGAGTGCCCCACCAACTGGTTTGAACCGGGCTATGCATGGAGCCACCGCCCCAAACCTGGTCCCTGAATCTGTATTTTGTGTTTGTTGCTTCCGTGTGCGTTCCAATGGTACCAATTAGCAAGTGGAATACATGCTGGCAACCCCTGGTGACAACCAGCTTTGATTGTAGACTTTAATAGCACCCTTTGCTTTGTTACTGTGACTCCAGGCTTCATTACTGCAATTGTACCAGTAGCATGGTTTGAAAGAAAAGTAACACCTATTTACACTGGAAATAAATTGCCTTAGCACCAACACCCAGGAAAATTAAGGAGTATACCCAGAAAACACTAATATAGCAAAGACAAACACTGGAAACTTAATAGAGACAGACTAGTTATAGAATATTGTTTGCAGAGCTGGGTATAAATCGTGGGAGGGGGGTACAGTGACCTTTATCACAAATAGAGCTTATTTGGCCTTATTCAGTTTCATGCACATTTTTACTGAAAACAATAATAAGGACAATGTTGGAGTAGAATTATAAGTCCCTGATGCAGTACCATTATGCCACCCTGTGCCTGGTTTTATAAGTTAAGAGTTCCCTGGAAATTTTTATACAGGATTTCTTTGAGTTCTTGACTCACAGAATACTTGTATCAACTAAAAATGGAGAACATCCAGAATGTACCATCGTGATGGCCAGTCTATGAAATGGCTAACAGTTAGTGACAGCTCATTCATAGTCAGGGACCCAGAAGTTTTTTTACCTGTCATCTACACTGGGAAGGCTGCCTCAAGTCTTGAAATATTCATCCATGTACTCTGGCACAAATGGAGGTCTTGAGCTCCACAACATATACATATATATGCGTGTGTGTGTCACACACTTGCATGTGTGTCTGTGTGTGTGTGTGTGTGCATGCACCTATTTCACGTGCATGTTAAGAACACACTATAAAACGACAGACTGGTTGTTTTTTAATCAGTGTTTGTTTTAAGTGCTCCTTTTTGGACACAAGAATTTGTAAAGAATTCCATAGCCACAAGTGCGATACTTTAACATTTGTGTCCAAAAACATGTATTTGTTTTTATAGTTCCGTAGAATGTCAATATGGTGCTTCAGGCTGAGGGCAGATTGGAAGAGAGTCATGTTTTCAGGGTAGCAAGAATAAACATGATGTGGTCTTTCAATGAGTGCAGGATTCCTTTTGATAAAAGTTCACCAATCAGCCAACAGTATAAAGCAAAGTTCCCTTTGCTGGAAGGAGGTGCACAATGTATAATGCAGTCTGCAAATAGGCTAGGTCTGTTGTTTTGGTATGCCTTATAAATGGGGAGTTTGTTGTTTGTGGTTGAGTTTGCCCCATTTATGAAGAATATGATATAAATGTGGAATGGACCGTTTGGTACTTATATCCATTTTATCCCAGTAAGATTTTTTTATAAAGATTTTAGTCTTGCACAGTAAAAGTTCGATATATGAGATCCTTATGCTTAAGGCTATTAGCAACTTAGTATAACTCAACTGAATTCTGGGTGGGATGTAATAATACAAGGAAGATCTAGACAGATTGCACTTTTCAACGAATCACTTTTTGTATAGTTAAAGGAAGTTTGAACTTTGTCCTTTACTCAACTCAATACCAGTTAAATGTGGCTGTGCTTCATCATGCCCCAGAAGAATCTAGCCACTTAACGCTGGATTCTTTGCTCTTTTCAATGCTGGTGAAGATCATGTGTGCATGCTATAGGAAGCCATATTACATAGAGCTGGAACAAGATGTTACCAAATAAACAAAACTTCTTACCTTTAGCAATTAAGTAGATGCTGTCAAATCGCTGGGGATTTGGACTTGGTACTATTAGTCCTGGTTTCAAACCTTCTATTTGCACTTCAGCAAAAACAGTTTGCAACCCTGTCAAACTGCCAGAGATAACATGAAAGTTTACACCATCACTGATAAATACTGCTTGGAGAAATGCTTGTTATGGTAACAGAGGGAACAATGCAATAACGTAATGGGAATCAAAGACACAAATAACTGCAGGCATTAAATAATGTTAAAGGCAAGCAGTATGCAAGGTTGCCACAAGGCTAACCCTGGCTCACACAACCTGGCAGTCACAGTGGGCATGACTTGGACATGACATGAGCAAAGACATGGACATAAATGGGCCTCACAAAAAAGTAAGACTTTAGAGTGTTCTGAAAGACAAGCTTGCACATAGCTGTGCCAAATTGTGAAACATCATATAAAACTTAAAATAAACGTATCTAGAAGAAAAACTTGAATATCACTGGACCAAAACAAAAATAAATCCTAACTTGTAACTGGAAGATAAAATTAGACATTACTGGCTTGAGAAGTAATTCATCACTGTAACCTAGTTAAAGCTGGCATCACTGCAAGGCAACTATTCCTCCTAAAAACGTCTCCAGGTAAGAAATGATACACTATGTCTCTCAAACACTTTCTGGGCGCTCGCCAAGCCAAATCAGAAAATTTCTTTAACTAGGTATCTATTGGATTGTAAGGTGGCTACATGGTATTGTAAAGAGGGCGAGAAGCTTTGACTGGAAAACTTCGAGAAATCTTAATAGCAAGTCACTTAATGTCTCAAATTGTGAATACTGGTAAACATGTAAAAACACAATTATAATGCAATGTTAATTAAATGCCTCCTCCAGCTGCCTAATCATATGATTTTTTCTATATTCTGGACACAATCGACTATATTGCTTAATGAGTGACATATACATCTGGAATGCTGCTGTTAAAATAAATATATACTCAGAAGAAAAGTGTTCAACTGCTGCTCAGAGTTAGGACATTTCAATATTAAAAGCTAGACCATTTTGGCAGAGCCAAGTTGACACTGGATTAATGATAGGTCGACAGAGGCTGTACACACACTTACCTTATTAGTTGGAATCCCACGTCTCAGCCTAAAAAAGAAAGAAAAAATATCAAGGAGGAACCCTTGGTGATACAAGGGAGATCACGAATTTACAAAATGGAGGCAAATATGTGACTAAGTGGAGCTCTGCAGAACTAGCTAAATAAAAGTCTGTGCCACCATGAGGGAACTGCAATCTGCTAAAGGGAATGAAGACACTAGCTGAGCAGGTCACCTGTCAGTACTCACCAGTGCTTCACTGACGGCCAGTCTAAGGGGTGGGGGAGGAGAAGTAAAAGCTGCACAGTGGGGAACCAATTTATGAGGGTTCATTTCTGTGTGGCAGAGGAGATGTAGGCTGTGGATTGTCATTTTAAGTAGACAGACTTAATAAGGATGGCCATGTTGGAGAGGGGTTGGTGACATTGTGCACAGATGTCCTTTGCAGGAATATGTCCAAAGCATTGTGATTATGAAGATGCCCAACATTTCCAAGAGTCAACAAAAGGAGGGGGATAAACCAATTATGTTTTCAACCAGACCAACTTCTAGCAGTCTGCCTCCAAGATGCTAGGTATTTCCCCTTGTGACTTTCTAGAGAATTACTCACTCTTAAGGCTAGGTGCAATAGAGAAACTCCAGGGGCTCACTCACTTTCAATTTGAGGCATTGAAGAAGGCAGTAATTGTGTATGGCTTATACTTACTTAGTAAAAACTGTGTGTTTGTTGGACAACATAAACGTCAAAACTGTGCAAGACTGATTCTATGCACACCATCAGGGTATGTAGGCCTTAGTCCTGCTAGCTCACAGTGCCCTATCTGCACCCCAAATCTAACACGGTAACAAATGGAGTGTGCAGCCTCAGAACATGATAACTCTGACCCCCCCAAGAAAATCGTGGTAACAGATCTAAACCTTTTTGTTTGGTTACTCATGCATACCCAAAGACATACACAAGAAATACACAACATGATATTTCAATATTTATTGAAGCATTGTGATTCTTGAGTAAAATACGAGTGCTGCAATAATCAATAGAAGGAAACAGAATAATGTCATTAGCATATGAGAATGGTGAAGAAGAGAAATAGTTCAACCATTTTGATTTTACAGAGACTATATGCTTGTATTTAAGTACTGTTATATATGGTCCTCCTACCTAGCGCTACCTATCCTAGTGTGCCTAGGGTGGGTGAATCTTCCAAATCCCTGTAGGGTGATCTAACTGCCTTGTTACCTGTGGGTAAGCGTAATCGGGAAGCCTGTCTTGGTGGAGAGCTGGACTTCATCCCTCACATGAGGTAAACAGGAATTAGCTGGGCTGGAATTCCAGCCTGTGGCAACAATTCAGTGCCAGCGAAATGCTCCTCCAACTAAACAAGGGAGTGATGTAATTTATTTAATAAACATCACCCATGTTGCCATGCCGAAGTCCCAGTCAGGTCGCTAATGTTGATTCTATTGTTAAAGCTCATTCACCGAATGGACAAAAACAAACAACATTTTGTGCAGTGATCTTAACCCTTGTACAGAATATTCAAAGTGTTTGATAATATGCCTACGAAGTGGAAATGTAAGCAACACTGTTTCAGAGATATTATCATGCATAGGCACGCAAGCAAATGTGTGGCAAATGTCATCATCTTTAAGAAAAGAAGGTAACTTAAAAATTTGATCATGCAAAATGGTGGTGTTTGTATTCTGGCCTATATTGTGACCACATGATGGTAAGGCACAGTTTCTCATTTAGAAATAACTAGCTAGGGACACTTGAACACGAGGAGCAATCAAAGATATGGAGATGGGTCTCATGATGATGCAGAAGTTTATGGCTGCAGCAGTTCGGTGATGGAAAATGATATCCAGGCTAAAAATCTGCAATTGTTGGTAGTACCCGAAGAGGAAGAGAGAGGCCATCTGGCTACCTACTTGGCTACATGCGTGGTAGAAGAATTGGGAATTCTGCTGGAGTTTCAAATGAAGGAGTGAACAGATCTGAATTAAGCATACTGGTGGTGGCAAAAAGAAATAAATACTGCTCAATCATGTTGATTTTCTAGATAGTATAAGTGACAGACCTCTTGCACCCACATCTATTTCCTCCCTGATATATCACATGTAACTGAGCAACTTAGCATTGGGATGGTCACAAGACATAAAGAAATTGGTTTCAAGGGGAGCTCTGGGCAAAGTCTTCACCCTGTGAACTTGAGCATAAGGAGTGACAGCAATAAATACGGTTTATGCAGTCCCGACAACACCTATAAACTTCTCGACTCATCCTGTATCTGGCTCAGCCAATCCTGCTATTGACTTTCCCTGGGATTAAATGAAGACCTCAAAACAGTACAACTATGTTCACGACTCACTTAAGTGTTCTCGCTCCCCCAGTTCAGTACATGCACCCTCCATGCACCTGTTCATTTATTGTCATTATCTCTTCCCACATCTCCTATTGACCCTACCTCTTCACTATGTCATTCTATTTTCTCCGTCCTTTTCCATTCTGGAGTTTATTTTCCTTGTTGCTATTCCTGGGTCTGCAGGAATATTCCAATAATGGCGTCACAGCTGTGTCCCTTCTTGAGAAAGGTGAGCTGTGCTGTTGGGAGGGCTGTACTCACTCTTGAATCTTGTGAACTGAGGATTACTGTGCAGAGATGACGATTGATACCGAGAAAGTACGTGGTTCAATAATGCTTAGCATTTTTTTATGATTCCTCCATTTGGTGACCACATAAGTTGATTTCTGTTATCTTTGGATCCTTTAGAAATTTAGAAAGTTTAAGTACTTCCCCTGAGCCTAAAATGTTTTAGATGAAAGGAAATCCTAATTAGTTAATAAACATAAGAACCCTAACTTTCAGTTGCAACTCAGCACGTTGCTAGCCTTTCAAAGAGATCACACTTACAAGTGTCAAACAGCATTAAGTTTAGAAAATGTGCTACATATGTATCTAATATATAATGTCTTTTACAGCTCCCCTGAGCGCGAATTTCATGACTAGTTCTTTTCTTTGCGAGGTTGAGAAGTTAATTTATCTCAATGTTTCATCTTTATTCCCTGCTTGCACTCTTCAATCGTTGCTACATAGTTATACCTAGCTTTACTGATTGAATGGCTTTGCTCACTTAAAATGAAATCGGGGGCATATGTACAAGCCCCTATCTCCATCACAACGCCACTTTTACCAATGTTTTGGTGGCAATAGGGACTGTGCCTTATTTACTAGGCAGGGTTAATCCACTTAACGTGGCTTAACGCTGCCTTGTAAATAAGGCCCCCTTTCACGCTATGGTTAGCGTGAAAGGAGTGGGCAGTGGGTTTTGCGGTGGGCGTTCCACCCATTAATTTTGACGCTGCTGCCTATGTACAAGGGTGGCGTACATAGGAGGCAGTGCCAACATTAAGACCAGGTAAATCCCGGTCTTACGTTGGCGAACTGAGGAGAAATGCAGTATTTTTCCTTGTTTTTGCCTTGTGCAGCACAAATGGCAAACGCAAATTGTCATGGTTTGTTTATGTACAGGACGGTGTCCCTTCCTGTACGTAAACAGTCTTTAAAAAAATGGGCCTCCCCTGCACGCAGACAACTTTACAATATGGTGCACGGGTGCCTGGGTTGTCGCTAAGTTGCTAAACTTAGCGCCATCTCAGGGGGAAACGCAATGCTGTACCACATTCTTGTAAATATGGTGCAGCCTTGCGTTTCAGAAGTGGCGGAGAGAGGTGTTAAGCCAGGAAGGCTAATGCCTCTATGCCCACTTCCTTGAACATATCCCCCTAGGTTTCACAAGACAGCACTAGAAGGACGTCAATTTCACAGCCTGATTCACATAACAAGGACTGGTTGAATTTTCAGTACAATTTGAAATGCTGCAATTCTTCCATCACGAAAGAATTGCCACATGTACAAAGTTATGGTTCGGATCTAGATCGTGGGTACTTCTGGGTGTTGCACCTTGCAAGTATATGAAAACGTACAAACTCAGCAATGCGGACATTCACATAACTCTTGTAAGTTGTTCCCCAATATGGTGGAGAACATCACTTTGATGTGGTTAAAAGCAGACGTCTGTGTGTCTCGGGAGTTCAAAAGGCGAGAAAACACCCAATATACAAAACTGTTTAAAAGGGGAATTGATTCTCTCCATGGTGAATGTGTGTGCATCCATTTTCCAACTGGTGGAAATTCCACTTACATTAGTTTTGCACCATTGTTTACACCAGAAGATGTCAGAGAGTTGTAGATTTGTTGAAATGCACCTGTGATTCTTTGTGAATCCCTAAAGTGTAAGAAAGTCTGAGGCAAATGCAGGAATAAGCAAAACGCAGCAGCATTCAGACTTTTTAAATGTTGGGCCACAATTTGGACCCTGTGCAGTAATGCAGGTTCATCTGTTGTGCAACCATCAGCCCCACTGCTTTGCCTTTCATGGCATGCAGTGCCCCAGTGTTGACCTCTGCTCCACATCTGGGCTGCGGGTGTCATTTCTGAAATGCTGCGAATGACTGAGTGCAAGTGCTTCTGTCACAAAGACACAGTGTGATTGCTAAATGGTCAGTAATACTAGCACCTCATGTCACAATCAATTCGAGTCACCAGCCTGGCCTCCAGGGGCTGTGGAAGCTGATAATTGTTCCCACAGGGAAGTCCATGAAAAACAAGCTACAGATGAGAGCCAGCCTGTGCTACAGCAGGAGAAGAAAGAGTGTACAAACATGTCATGCCTTCCACAGTGAACAGTGTGCACCAGAGCAAGGATTAAGGCTGCTTGAGTGAATGTCAGACTGAAGGGTTTAACCAATGGGTGCTTTAATCATCATGATCACATGTATACAGTGATTTGCACCTTGTCTTGCATGACTCAAAATTACCAAATTGTTGAGTCTGCTACCATAGACATGTTCATGCTGCAGTACCACCACCAGAGGAGCCAGGTGAGCAAGAGCCATATTCACTCTTTTCAACATCTGAATGATGGCGTGAACGAATGGAGCAATGAATGAATAAACTTACAAATGACACCTACAGCAAAGACTCATTTGTGCTGGGACTAGATGCAAAATGTCTCCTCCCTCACCATGGCATTTATAACTACTAACCTGAACTCACAACAGGACAGGGATCTGCTAGACCTCTTGTGGACTTTGGCAGTTAAAATGGAGGTCTCCAAATGGAAGGAGACAGATAAGGCGTCATTCAAGGTGTGGCTCAACTGGATACCGCACCTTAGAGGAGCAGATAACACCGCACTACGCAACTCACCCTGGAAGCCGGCAACCAGGGGTATGTGGTCAACATTGGATGAGTTCCTGGGCCACTACGAGCCCCCGTGAACAGCATCAAAACAGGGCGGTCGCACACAAGGTCTCTCCCGCAGACCAAGATAGAATCACAAGCATGTCACCTCCGTGCGCACCCCCCTTTTCTTCCCTTTTCTTACTCTTTTTCCTTTTTCTCACTTACCTTCACTTCTACAGTAGGACAGTGGAAAGGGGTGCATCTGAACATGTAAACTTTAACCTGAAAAGCTGTCTTGCACGACCAGTTTGTGATGTTACCCCACGATGGGAAACCGATGTTAAATGTATGTTTAAAAATTATTAATAAAAAATACTTTGAAATAAAAAAAATGGAGAGGGGAGAGATTTCAGCCACAAATATGGGCTTTGACAAGTTTGCAGAGGATGTTGTTGCTAGAGTTCATACAGATGTAGAGTACCACAGGATTGCTGAGGCCAGGTCAAGAAAAGAGAAAGAACTGCTGACGAGGCGAGCATGTTTGAAGCAAGGAGCATTAGGAAGAAATGAATAATGAGGCGGGGGAAAGTGGTATGGAGTTCAGAATGAGATCAGTTTAGGAAATGTGTGCTGAGTGACACGCCTCATATTGAATAGAACATGAAGCCTTATTACTCGGTGTCTAGAATTCCAGATGGGGGCTACTGTCCAAATCAGAAACGACAAGGTCCATGGAAAGAAACACAGCCGACCTTTCCGATTTTCCTCAGACAAGTCGGCTGCCTAAAGCACTTGAGATCTCAGGGAGAAACACTTGGGAGAATGTTGAATTTCCAGGCATAATTACTCATTTCTCAAGGGATTCATATTTTTTTTTGCAGTTCCTATATAGCGCGAACTCAATTCGAAGGTAGGTTTCAGAGCGCTTTACGTGTGAACCAGATGCATTGCATGCGGTCACCTTAATTTTTTTAAGGATATTAACCGATTTGCATAGATTTACAGGATGGTGGGCCGACAGGGACTTGAACCCTCATTCCCCAGCTCTGACCATAACGTCACATCCTCTCCCGTATTGAACAGAGGAGCCGCATTAAATCCACATTTCCGGATTTAACAGAGACCCCTGATATTCCCCTCCCAAATCCCCGCATTTTAGGCCTCAGATATTACCGGGAGCTGTTAGGAGGGCTCATGTTATATGTATTTTTGAAACCTGACCTCGACTAAGCAATTTGTTAATCTACAGTCCTCTATACCTATTAAAGGCCCCCATTCACTTTTCTCTGGAAATGTCATGAGGCATTTGTTAACTGCTCTGAGAATACAGCCCTTCGTTTTGGGTAAAAGTTTCAGGAATATGTAGTTGCTGTCAGCTGAAAACTGCAGGCATCTGGAAAATATTTCCTAATGTGCAGTTCAGAATATTATGTTGTTAATTCATACATTGCTGAAATATAATTTCTGTGTATATACAGTAACTCGTGCCACACAGACTGCATCACGGAACGATGAACGTTTTCACTCAGAAGAAAGCATTGCAGAAGTGTTTACATTTGACACTTCAGAATATTTCCAGATGTCTACCCCCCTTGCATTTCCTGAGCATTGCAGTATGGGTCTTTTCAGAGGGATGCATAGAAAAGGTCAGGAAAGATTAATAGAAATGGAGACTCTGTTACACTTATGGAGTAATTTACTGCTCTGCTTAAGTAATACCAGTTTTTTAAAGGAGAACAGCAAGGTCACCGCTGATGTCACCAGGAGTATTCTAGTTTAGCATTTCAATGTTTCAACTTCTAATATAACTTTTTCTAAATGAATGTTTTTAGCAGGAACACAGATTTATCATAGATTGCGACTTCTGCATTATTATATATGATACATGCAAAACTTATTCCCAGACGATTGCAAGTCACCAATGAGTTCCACGACCATATAAAGGAACTAGGGTAAAGGTATTTTGTTCCTCATAACACATGGCCACAGCATGACCATACCTCCACCCTTCCCCCAAACCTCTTTAATCCTTGGTGTTATGCTTTTTCATATGAAAGAAAATACATGTTTGCAAACATGAAGAAAATAAAGTAGGATCCTCAGCGCGAAATTAAAGATGCCAAAAAGCATTTGATAATTTGGTAAAGAAATTATTTTAAAATTAGTTTAATGTGGTTCAGATTAAAGATTGCTGAAGCCCAGAATGTGTTGGAACATGCAAAGTTTCTGTCTTTCCTGTAAAGACTTACATGTGAATTAAAATATAAACAGGTCAATATAAATATCTCCTTTGTGCTGATCGATGTTCATTTTAGAAATAACTATCAGATAAACGAAGAGCCACTTCTTTCTTTGCTTAAACCCTAGCTGTAATTATTCCCTGTGATCTGCCTTTCCCACTGGCTGCTGACTCTGACAGTAGGTATTATGACACCACAACTCAACTTTAATAATGTATTCCTGTTGAGCATCATTTCCTTATTACAGGTGAGTATCTATGTCACAACTCGACTGTAGTAGGTCAATTCTACATTTATAAAGGAATTGCAGGCTCAACTGTATTATAATGGTTGCTTTGTTCATCATATACAGTTCTGAAAAAAAAGAATTGGAAAAGATCCATTTGCAGACAATATTAGGGACTATGGATTTGCATTCAAGTAATGCTGGGACAATTTCCAGAGTGGGGTGATGACCAGTGGTGCCCTTCATTAATTCACAGAAGGTGTTAGCAAAAGTGATGTTACCAAGCAATCATGTATAGAAATAGCCACACCTTTTCCATAGGAAAGCAATCCCACCAGTGCATTCTAACTGGTCCTGCACGTATCGTACAAGCTGAGCTAAAGGAGCAAGTGGGTAGATGTGAATTGTTACTTCAACGGCCTTCTCAAACTCTGCCTTGTCAGTAACATGTGGATGAAATTTGCAAATGGTCCTTCTTGGCTTTGTATGAACCAGCTTTGTCAATTTTCTTCCTTTCTCCAAGAACAACTTGGTAAGAACATGTTAGGGCTTCCTGGGTGGGTGATGTCCTTTAACTATATGTCTCTTAATCTCACGAGAGAGAGTTTACAGTGGCACTGCTGATTTAATATATCCAGGCCAAAGAGGATTTATCCACTGCAATTAAGCTGTTCCAACTCAATTCTATTTCAGATGTAGTCAGAATTTTGACTAAAACAATCATACTTTTGATAACAAGACTCGTTTTATACTCTGTCTCCATGTGATTTATATCTAATACTCATAATGCTTAATATTTGTGTCCTATCTGTTTTTTTCTGTTTTCCCTCATACAAATACTAGATTTAAGCACTAAGCAAGGGTGGAGATGGATGGAGTTGTCTCTCAATATACTTTTAAAGTGGGTGTGTATCTGAAAAATGCACCCATTGTCCCCCCACCACAGGCTTCCCATTCCTATCTCACAGGGTCAGTCTTTGTCCAAATAAAAAGTTATTTTATCATTTTTATTTGAGCTGGTTAGGCTCATCAAGTCAAGATTCGGATGATAAGAGAATAGTATTGGAATGAGCTGCACCCAGACCTAAAGCCCCAAACAAATCTGGCTGCTTTCAAGAAACAAATGAAAACATGCCTCTTTAAAAATGTCTTGTTTTTCTCACAGACTACGACCCTATAAAAAGAACCCTACACTACATGTGGTTTCTCTCCACCATTCCTTGGATCGGAGTATTCCCAAGAAAACCTATATTGCTGGCAGTTACAGGTTGCCAGAGTGTGAGATGGGGGTTCAACCAATCTTAGAATTTACCATCAACTTACCAGCGGTGCTTTGTAGCGGTGATTGTATCAAACAAGTGCTTTACAAAGTGACTAAATAAATCAATAAAAAGCTCAAGTTAGGTCTTACACATGGATTATATTACCACCCAGAAGACTGATTTCCTTTATTTTGCTTCAAAGATATAATATATTGTACCTTATTGGGTCGGAGGTACAAAAACCCCACAGTTAAATGGCAGTGCTTTCTGAAATTAAACCCTTTATCTTAAGGGCTTGACCAATTTCTATAACGATTAAAATCCTGCAATATGTACTATCACTGATTTGAGTTATGGTGTGTTCAACATCAGGCATTTCACCCCTTTTGTCACTGAATGTGTGCATAAGGTCTAACTCCAAACCTAATCTCCAGGAGATAAAGCTTGCATTATACTGCCAGGCAATCTATCTTGTGGCCTCAATACCAAGATGGGCATTTTATAACCCACTGGGAATTCCTTGCAATCCTCAAAGATTATCTGTGTGTGCGCAACTTGTACCAATTTATTTAGAATGCCTGCACGTCCCTGTGTTCCTCTACCCTGCCCAAGTCACAGCTATTAATTCCTAATATTGTTAGCCAGTCCTGTGACCCTGCACCATTCACATACATGTCCTATGATGTCACTGAACTAAAATGCTTTTGGCGCTCCTGAAACTGTTTCTTCCCAAGATGTCTGCCGACACTTCTTGGTTTGACGTGTTGACAGCCAATCAAATCTCAGCATGAGATCGGGAATGGTCACGGATCCTCCAAGTCCCTATATGTACTGCTGAAGATTTCTTTAAATAACTCAAAAACTTCTGAACGGATTTACACCAAATAATGAAAAGGCACATCCCTGGACCAACATCTACCTTCCTGCCAAATTTAGTATAATTCTGTTCAGCAGTTTGTGCTGCAGCCATGTCTAAAAGTCCTATGGGAATTAACATGGAGAAAATGTGCTTTTAAGCAGCACTAGTTCCATGCCCCCCACTTGATGGATCACCCCGAAATGTTCAAGATAGCAGATGAAGGGAGCCTTGTATAAAATCTGAAGATTTTGTGAAGATTCATCAAACGGTGAATTTATTGGCAAATCAAAAACTATCTTCCTATGGTAAATACATCCTAACAATAACTACCTACTGCCATTAGGAAATATATATAGTTAACATTGTGGTTGGAATGGAGAGTGGCATTGCCCTCGTTGTTATGAAGTTGCAGAATGTCTCTGCCTTAAATGGAATTGAATCCGCGGAGGCAGGAAAAGGTGCATTACAAACGTTTTACTTTGAGGTAATGATGTTGAAGATGTGACCTTTTTTGGAATACCATTTCAAAGCATTATGGGAGTTGTGGTCCAATATATAATTAAGGAAAAGAAAACTGGCATCGAAACCTTTGTGCATATAACAGTGTTGATAAGATGTATTGATTATCTATTAATAATGTTGACATTTCGAATTACCCTGTTATATGTGAAGTCTTGCTGCAATAACTAAATAATGGATCACTACCACTTTGAGCACACTGCTCAAATACGGACATTTTGCAGTCCTTCAACACTTTCTGAAAAACGAAGCAGAAAATACTTTCTGGCTGCTCGCTCTGACTTTGGCATATGATTAAGGCTCGTAAAGAGTTGAAACCCGTTATGCTGCAGCACTTGCCAGTATAAAGAATGTTTCTACGAGAGCAGGTATATATATTATATATATATATATAAATATATATATATATATATATTACCTACAGGCGGTCGCCAGTAGGTATATATAGTTAGGATTTTTTGCCTATGGGATTTTTGAAAATTCTATGTCGAATAACTTTGGCGTTTGTGGACGGAATTGGCTGAAATTCTCAGGAAAATGGCACATTTTGTTTCTGAGCAGCCCTTGAAAATTCGAGGGGGTTTCGTCAAGGGGGGCCGAGAAAAAAGGGGGGTCCCAAAACGCGTTTTTAACATTGAGTTTTCCATAGGGCGGTTGGACTCACTTTTAGCTCGAACGGCTGAATGGATTTACACGAAACTTGGAAAAATTGTAGATATGGTTTGCCCGACGTGCCTTTGCTATGTCTCAATATATGTGCTCCAGTGGATTTTGAGAAATTAACGTTTTAAAAAACAGATATATCTGTGACAGCGCTCCGGTTAGCGCTCCGGTTCGCGTACCTGACGCGTAACGGAACTTCGCGAAGCTGATTGGCTTTCCGGTGTCTGTAAACATTCTAAACAGTCAAGAGTGGCCGCCATCTTGTGTCTCGGTAGGATCGAGACACAAGAGGTGGCAAAAACAAAGGGGGAAATGAGCATAAGGGGGCAGAGTACATCCTCCCTGACTCCCTAGGTTTGATGAGGGGGCTTTAAAAGGGCCTCGCGGGGTTAAAAAATAATAATTTTTATATCTTTTTTTTGCGGGGGGAGCGCTCGGTACGCGCACCGGGAAGCGTAATATTGGGAAAATAGGATGAAAGAATGTTCAAATATTGTATGTTTATTGATTGTTATTTTTGTTTTTTTTAAATTTATTTTATTTAAGTACCAACATGTAGGTACCAATGCAGAGTCTAAAAATAAAAATACATTGTTTCCTTTGTAGATATCTTTCAGGTTGTTTCAGAAGTTATTGAGGTATATGGAATTCATAGCGTAGTCTGTCAGGAAAGCAGAAAGACAATGGAGGCAGGAGATGATGAAGAGATGTTAAATACACATTGGAGATGATATAGTGGAAGAAAGGAAGTAACTATGAGCAAACTTAAGTTGCACAGTATATTTAAAGTCTGATTTTACATTAAAATCAATTTGCTACTAGTTTAAAAAATACATATAAAATGAATAATGTCTCAAACAATTTTTGAATTATTATATATAAATTTATTTTTCTGATTTATTTTCAAAATTAAAAAGAACTTCTAATAATTCTTGGTCAGATTTTGACTCATTTTCAATTAAGAAATCCACAGCTTCAACACATTGCAGAAGTTCTATGTCCATTGATTCATCAAAGAATTCTGAATCATTTTCTGTGTCTTGGTTGCATTCTGCAACAATTTCCATGTTATTTTTCTGCTCTCCTTCCATTTTGTATGCTGTAAAATGAATTTAAAAAAATATATCAGTACAGATAAGGCACTGTTGGGTTTAAGTACAGACAGGTAGTTTGTTTTTTTAAACAGTGATTTTTTCGTTGGGCAGTGTATGGTATCAAACTGGAAGTAGAAATATCAAAAAATGTATGTGATAAACTCTAAGTCAATTCTTAATTATACAAGACAAGTCTAACTCCATCCATAACTAAAACAGAGAAGTCTATTTTATTCTATAAGTATTACAGAGGGATAGTATATAACTATCAGAAAATGTTTTCCTAATTAACTTACAGTACAGAACATACTTCAGTTTTTAAAATAACATCTTACCTTTCAAATAGAACTTTAAGTTATCAGTTGAAATGTACTTGATATGTACTTCAAGAAGTAGTAGTCAAAATGGCTGTGTTTCTCTCTCTTTCTTTATATATATTCAGGTACATAACCAATCAAATGTCATGAAATAATAGAAGATATTGAAAGTAGCATTTTGATTGGTTGTCAATTCTAACACTTCATAAGTGTTTTGGTTAGGTAATTTACCTCGGGATATTTAATCAGGCTTACAGCATAATTTTCACAATGAAATTCCATCAAATTTGGGGAAATGGTAGGGACTGCTATGTAGTAGGGGCTATTCTATATTTGATGAAAGTGTCTGTAGTGGTTTTTCTGTAAATTACTTTCCCACCTTTTTTTATCGAGCGCTTACCGGTGCGCTCCCCGGTACGCGAACCGGCAGCGTTACGGGAGTCCTCCATTTTGAGTATTGGTAGAATTGAGACACAAAATGGAGGACAAACAATGTTCGGAATGGGTAGAAGGAGGCACGGTAGACACTTTGTGACCCTCTAGGTTTTCGGAGGGGGGATTAGGATGCTGATACATGCAAAAAAAAAGAGAAAAAAAAATTATATTTCGCGGGGGAAGCGCCCGGTACGCGCACCAGTAAGCGAACCAGGGAGCGTACTTTAGAAAAAAAAAAAAAAAGAATACATTTTACAGCTTTTGATATTTGCTATTAAAAAACCATTGAAATTCACTGAAAAAACCATAGGTTATAGACCATATATAGTTAGGAATTAGCATTTACAAAACCTTGAAAATTCACTGAAAAAACCATAGGTTATAGACCATATATAGTTAGGGATTAGCATTTTCAAAACCTTATTTTACTCGCACAAAACCATTGAAATTCGCATATATAGTTAGATGCACTAACTATATATCGCGCACCCGCAATCCACTGCTGATGATGTCACATATTACATCATTCATGACATGGTCAGTGACATCACTGATGACATCACTGATGACAACTCAAATGACATCACTGACAACATCACTGATGACCTCATTCATGTGATAATATGATGAATCTGTTCAGACTCTAATATAACCTTAGATACACTCAGTGTAAACAGACACTCACAAATTGTCACTCATCCATGGAGTTACTCATACACCTAGTCAGTCATGCATATATATATATATATATATATATATATATATATATATATCTATATATATATATATATATATATATATATATATAGATATATATATATATAGATATATATATATATATAGATATATATATATATATATATATATATATCCATCCATCCATCCATCCATCCATCCATCCATAAAGGTGCAATCTTCAACACATCCGCTCGCGCAAGTGAGAGAAAAGATCACCAACTCCAACGTGTAGATTTGGCATGAGTTCTTCAATCCAACAGAGCCACTAGATCCGACGCGTTTCGGACATCCGCCCTTGCTCACAGATCGTCAGACAATGATTTCTCCACAGATTAAGTACACATTTTTTCGATTTTATATATATATATCGCCGCAAACTCCTACTGCTGCTGCTTTTCCCTCGCAGGAGCACAGAGAGCACAGACCACCAAGCTGTTTTTAAATGCCTTTTAGTTTATTTGCATAGTCATCAACAAACAAACGCTGGCAGCCATGACGCGTTTCGTCCCTGCCTCGGGAAATCGATCACATATATAATCGAGGTATGTCAATGTGGAGTTAAGGACATTAAACACCAACACCAACATACTGATATATACTTAACTGGTCAATATTTTTGCTATGATACTTTGGTACCACAATATTTTGTACATATCTGAAAAATACTCACCTACTCACAAAAATATTTTGTGGTGCTGGCCTGGACTTCCAGTTATAAATCACATCTAGGATATTTGTAAGTAAAAAGTACTGATAGAAAAATATTTCTGAATTGGGATTCATTTTGCTTGTTTCAACCAAACTGGAACCTGAATCAACAGCCTTCATCCTTTTTAAATGGCAGACCAGGATGCCTTATTTTGCCATTCACTGTGCCAGAAAGCCACATGTAAGACTTGAGACTAGTGGAACGAGGTAGAATTTGGAAGACGAGTTACTCCGACAGAACAGTGATGAATATGACATCTGTCTTAATTCATGTGCATCATATCCTATGGCACTTGTAATAAAATGGACGGCTTATCCATAACAATTGTGATGAGTAGCCCATCCACCAAACTCTAAATCAGGCTATGAGGTCAAACTAGGAAATTATGTCACATGACATTTAATATCAATCCTTCTGCCCCCCCGTTTTTTGACTTGCTATCCCGCCCTCCATTTCCCTGTTGCTCATTCCCCTGGCCCACCTACCCTCCTCGCTACCGCCTCCCAGCTGCCCCTCCCACGCTCCGCCCCCCCTCTCCATTTATGACCAATGACCCAACGCGCAGCATCCACGCGCTGCGGCCGCGCCGAAGGTGCGCCAAAGGTAAGCCCGTCTACGCCCGTCCGCGCCTGGACCGCGCCCAGCGCCAGACCCCCTGGCCCCCGTCCCAACCACCCCACCCGCATTACAAACGCCGCCTCCACCCTCCTAGCCCTTAACACAGGCCGACTCTCCGACTGCGCTCAAGCCGCCCCCGGACACACCCATGGACCCTTCACGTGCAACTCCTGCAAGTTTGACGGCACCAAGACCAACCCCACATCCACTAACACCAAACAGAGATCTGACACCAACCACCTAAAATGCATCCTGCTCAACACCCGCTCGGTCCACAAACACGCCATCGACCTCTGGAATTTACTAGACTCCATCTCCCCGGACGTCGCCTTCCTAACTGAAACATGGATGAACGCCTCCTCCGCCCCAGACATCACCATTGCCATCCCGGAAGGCTACAAGATCATCCGAAAAGACCGCAACAAGCAAACAGGAGGAGGCATCGCTATTGTCCACAAGAATTCCATCCGCATCTCAACCAGCTCAGACATCAACCTCGCTAGCGCCGAGCACCTTCACTTCCAGATCCACACTGACCCCAAGACCACACTCAGAGGCACCCTCCTCTACAGGCCACCAGGACCCCGAGCACAATTCAGTGAAGACATCACTGACTTTATCACCCCACACGCCCTCCCCTCCAAGGACTACATTCTACTAGGAGACCTCAATTTTCATCTGGAAAAAAGTAACGACAGCAACACCACCGCCCTTCTGGACAATCTCGCCAACCTCGGACTCAAACAACTTGTTAATACACCCACTCACCTCGCAGGTCACACACTCGACCCTATCTTCACCTCCAGCAAACATATCTCCTTCAGTCACACCACAGCTCTCCATTGGACGAACCACAGCTGCATTCACTTTATCTACAAAAAGACCACAACCCACAACCATCTTCAACCTACTCTGCGAAGAAACTGGAACAAAATCACCATCGACCAGATCTCCTCATCGCTTCTTCAAAACACCCCTGCCCACTCATTGAACGCCAACCAAGCAGCCATTAACCTCACTCAATGGCTAACCAACAGCGCTGACAACCTAGCACCCCTGAAAAAACGTCAAATCAAACTAGGCAGCAAAAACGCCCCCTGGTTCAACGATGATCTTAAGAAATCCAAGAAACTCTGTCGCTCCCTTGAGAAGGCCTGGAAAAAAGACCCAAACGCCAACACCAGAGACGCCTTCAAAAACACCACCCGCATACACCACCAACTGATCCAAACTGTCAAGAAAGCAGCTTTCAAAGACCGACTTGACAACAACGCCCACAACAGCAAGGAATTATTCAACATCGTCAAAGAATTCACCAACCCCACTGCCAACTCCAACGACATCACTCCCTCTCAAGTCCTCTGCGACTCCCTAGCTTCGTTCTTCCACGACAAAATCGCAGACATCCACAACAGCTTCGACAACCAACCCGGAGACCAACCCACCCAACCTTCTGCCACACCTTCACCCCCCTTGAACATCCTTAATGACTGGAACCCAATCTCCACGGATGATACCATCCGCCTGATGAACTCCATCCACTCAGGATCCCCCACAGACCCATGCCCTCACCACATCTTCAACAAAGCAGATTCCATCATCGCACCCCACCTCCGAGATGTCATCAACTGCTCCCTCACCTCCGCCACCTTCCCAGATAGCTGGAAACACGCCGAACTCAGCGCCCTTCTGAAAAAACCCACAGCTGACCCCACCGAACTCAAAAACTACCGCCCCATATCACTCCTTCCATTCCCGGCCAAAGTCATCGAGAAAGCTGTCAACAACCAGCTCGCCGCCTTCCTCAAAACCAACAAATCCCTCGACTCCTCACAGTCCGGCTTCCGAGCCAAACACAGCACTGAGACCGCACTCATCGCAGCAACAGACGACATTCGAACTCTACTGGACAATGGTGACACCGTCGCCCTCATCCTCCTCGACCTCTCCGCAGCCTTCGACACAGTCTGTCATAGCACCCTGTTACAACGCCTCAGAAACATCGGAATTCAAGGAAAAGCACTGGATTGGATCACCTCGTTCCTTGCCGGAAGAACTCAGAGAGTCTGTCTCCCACCATTCAAATCAGAAGCCACTGAAGTCATTTGCGGCGTGCCACAAGGATCTTCACTCAGCCCCACCCTCTTCAACGTATACATGAGCCCCCTTGCGGCCATCGCACGTCAACACAACCTCAACATCATCTCCTACGCTGATGACACTCAACTGATCCTCTCACTCACCAAAGACCCTAACACCGCCAAAACCAACCTACATAAAGGAATGAGAGAAGTAGCCGAGTGGATGAAGCACAGCCGCCTGAAACGGAATTCCGACAAAACAGAAGTCCTTATCTTAGGTACCTCCCCCTCCGTCTGGGACGACACGTGGTGGCCAGAATCCCTTGGAAAAGCACCCATCCCAACAGACCACGCACGTAACCTGGGCGTCATTCTGGATTCCTCACTCTCGATGACCAGACAAGTCAACGCAGTTTCATCATCTTGCTTCAATAATCTTTGCATGCTCAAAAAAACATTTCGCTGGATCCCCACTGAAACTAGAAAAACGGTCACCCACGCACTAGTTACAAGCCGCCTGGACTACGGAAACACCCTTTACGCCGGTACCACCGCAAAACTTCAGAAAAAACTCCAACGCATCCAGAACGCATCAGCCAAACTCATTCTAGACATTCCGCGTAAAGATCACATTTCTGGTCACCTGAAAAACCTCCACTGGCTCCCCATCAATAAGAGGATAACATTCTGCCTTCTAACTCACGCACACAAAGCACTTTACGAACTTGGGCCCGAATGCCTCAACACACGACTTTCCTTCTACACGCCCTCCCGCCAGCTACGCTCCTCCCACCAAGCCCTTGCTGCTGTACCTCGCATCAACAAAACCACCATGGGAGGAAGATACTTCTCCTACCAGGCGGATAAAACCTGGAACTCACTTCCCACTCACCTTCGCCTCACTCAGAACCACCTAGCATTCAGAAAACAACTTAAAACCTGGATATTCGACAAGTAACTCCCCACCCTTCTCCAAGCGCCTTGAAACCCTCTGGGTATGTAGCGCGCTATATAAATCACTGAATTGAATTGAAATTGAATAGACATCATGGCTTTGAGATGTCTCAGGCAGTGGTCATTTAATGGGCCAATGAGATTCAAACTGAAAGAAATATATAAGTAATAATAGTAACAGAAAAAGAAATCTTGACTAAATTGCAAACTCTCCCATTCAGACTACCAACTATACAAAAGGAATATGACACAGGTTGGCTGGATACATATAGCAAAGATTTTATGCAGAGAGTGGAAGTAATCACTGCAACACATATGTATATTTGGGGAAAATATGTAAAGCAAAAAGATGCATTTTTATTGCAAATGCAATTTTTCTCTATAATAAGTAATTGTAAATAGGTGACCCTCCATCCACACTGCATGTTGACTTACTCACAAATCTGCCCAGAAATCCTTTGTTTGAAGAAGATGGTTGTAAAAGTGTACTGTGATCTACCTCTCAGCCTCCCAATGTAAAAACAATAGTAGAATTCTAATACATTTATTACAATTAATTTTTGAATCTATAAAATTATCAACAGCATTTTACAAGCTGAGTGAGCAACTGTGATGTGACTCACTATGAAAATAGTGTCAGTTCAAGTCATCTGATGTTTATACATTTTTGTTATTTTCCTTCTCAAATTATCCTCAATGACATAAACAGACTTAATGGTGCCTACTTCTGAGATGGAATCAATTCCTTATGCACCACTTGATAGCATAACAGTTTGCTGTTTGTTATGTTGCTGTGGATTTCAAAACATTTTAATGCTTCAGTCATTTACCCATGACTGGGAACAAAGCCAGATCCAGAGAACGGAGGCAAGGATAGTAATCAGGCTGTGACCAATTTCCATGCCAAGCACAATGAGTGATGGAAAAGCCTAGCGTTTCACTAGATAGGTCATCACAAATCAATGTCCGGAGACTTCCAGCTCCAAAAGAGAATCATATGTCCCTTAATCATGGAAGTGCAGCAAGTAGGAAAATAGGGTCTCAGTCTGCAGTCATGACATTAAAACCCCTTGCAGGTAGCTAAGTATCCACTAAAGAACAAAAGGTGACCAATGAGAGCCACTTTGTCCTAATCATTAAGGCCTGCACCCACATAGCCTACCCCACATAAAATGTGGAATTTAAAGTTCTTTGAACCAGATGCCATATTACTCAGGTTGCCTGAATCAATCAGCAACACGTGAAATGTGCCACACCAATGGGAGACTTGAACAGACAGTGGTACTCCCAGAATCAAGAGACCAGGAGAGTTCAATCAGCTCCGCTGAATGACAGAACATTCAAGGTAGCAGAATTCAATGCCGTCTTTTGAAAAGACCAAGCAAGCATATCTCTGATGAGTCAATGGAAAAGAGACAATCCCACTAAATGGTACCTCAAAGACTTAAAGAGCCCCATCATAGTCCTTGGCCTGAAAAACAAGCAAAATGGTAACAGTCCCTTTCAGAAAATACATATCTAAATGACCTCCAAGAACCAAATAACTGCAGCTCATCAGCAGTGACATAGGGACCTAACACCCATGAGGCATCATGATGCCCAAACCTATTGTTTAAGTAGCTTTAAAACAGCAGTATTCCAGTAGTGTCACTAGGATTGTTTGTCCACTAGTCAATCTTATTGAAAAGTGGGGAGCTCCCGCGGATATTGTAAATGCACAAATCTCCAGCAAAGACACAGACCACCCAGTGTATGTCTCTGTGAGCTTCAGGTAGGGAATCCTCAATGCAGAAGCATCTCCTAAGACTATTGCATGATTACTACGTTTGTAATGAGGGGAAACAAAAGTACCAGAAGGCAAAGTAAAAAGAATGAACTGACATGGGTCAAATGATTATCTCATGTTCCTGAAGTGAGAAGACTAATCAGGGCATCACTACTTGGATGATCTGGTTTAAGATGGCATGTTTGGATCATGCCCTAAGCCTGGGCAGAACAAAAGAGCAACACTTCCCTATATACCTTTTGATTGATTCATTTGAACTTGATAGTTGAAAACAAGTCCTCTACATGTCTTAAAATCCTTATCCACCCTATCCTGTTTGTTTTTTCTGACCTCTTTATGTTTACTCTCCATTGAATTTATCTATCTGTTGGTCCTCAGAAATTGATGATCTTTTAACAAGAGATATCTATGGCAGAGCCTAACTTTGTTTAAAAAAGTACACACAAACAGTAACTTATACTACCGTGAAGGTGGATTTTACAGCCTCTCACTAATCTATATGGTTACCATACATGCCAACAGTTTGGAGCAGACCACATAGAAATGTAGAAAACTAAATTTTGTTTATTTTAATTTCCCCTCTAATTTACATTGAAGTGAAGAATGTTTTAAGTGAGAGAAAACTAAAAGAAAGTTTTTATCGAATTGTGAGTTTCCTCCTGAACCTAGAGTTTTGGCATGTATGAGATCCTGGCATTGGTGGCATTAGGTTATAGTTCCTCATTAGAGGCCTTTTAATTTACAATCCGACGAAGAAGTCCGCCTTCTCTTCAAAGGGTGACCCAGTCGCCTGGATCTTGAGTCTAAGGAATGTGACCGATGGTGAAAAAGTTTACGGCCATTACAGTGTGTACAGGAGTCTGTGTTTCTTGCAGTGTACATTCATACATGAGGACATGACAGCCTGACTATCCTTTATCACCCCTTCCCCCCCCCCATTATTAGGGTTAAATGGTGGGTGGGGAACTCTCCACCCATTAACCTGTAATGAAGGGTACCCCCTGCTCTTCTAAACCCATCCGTATCCCTCTTGCTGCATTTCTGACTGCAATGCCATGAGTTGAACAGGACACCCTTCCGTTGGCAGGTAGGTGACATTCAGGTGCAGGCCTTGGATTTGGACAAAGATCATGCAAATTACTTCAGGGGAAGTTGATCCGGCCCATGACAGCACTGCAGACTGACTAGGTGAAGCAGCATGTTTACACGGCAGACATGCAAGGGACTGTCAGTCTCACTTTTCCATAATCTCGGTATGCATTGAGACAGAAGATGTGGATCCTGATTCCTCATGATCAGGGAACACATCAGGAAGATCCTTCAGATGTTTTCCTCTGTGTTTCCAACGGTCAGGTTTCTTTTCCACATTGGAAATAATTCAGGAGATATGAACAAGATGGTGAGTACTTCCTATTGTATATCAGTCAACGTGACTAGGATCCCGCTGCTTGGTGATGTTGTTGGGCAGAGAAGAGATCTTGTGTGGTGCCCTCTGGCTGTCTAACACAGCCTTTAATGGCACTCAGCATCATTCAATTTCCTGCATTTCAAACACTGGAATAAATGTTGACCTTTGAAAATGTCTTTGAGTACCACGTCTAGGTAGGCAAGCTCAGAGATGGGCAAGCCTGCCCTGAATTATGTTTATCCTTTTAGAGTTGAAAGTCAGCTATGGTTGCTTGTCAGATCTTCTGGGAAAGGTCATGCTAAAAAGGTAGTGATGGATATGTCATAGATTAAACTTAATAGACTGTATCCCATACATTTAAATTAGAATTTATTGCCCAAATCCTTTACTTTATTCTGCTCAGAATTATGATTAGAAGTATTACAGTGTATGGTGGCATGTAAGTATGAAATATAATATTTAATTGCCCTTTTTTACATGTTAGTAAAGTGTTCCTCTTTCCGTCACTTTAAATATGTGATGAGGATGTAAGACAAAATCAAATTAGATATCATGGAATAACATGAAAGATTTTGGCTTAAAGCAAACCATCTACATCCCAGCTGCAAACAAATCCCTGCAAAAACTACCGACCAAGAAACAAACAGACTTCAAAACCCTTAGACATTAACACATTTCTGATTGGTCAGGCACCAAGTAACCAATCCAGATTGTTCGCATTTTACCATGTGGTCAGATGCTTCAGGGCAGTAAGATGTTATCACTTCGGAAACCAAGGTACAACCGATTTGAGGAAAAATGCCTACATCTACACTTTAAACTTCCAGTCTGTCTCTCCTTTGCCTGAAATCAGGAGACATCGAATTTGGAAGAACCTTGAAGATTTACCCAATGTGGTCTGCCGAATATCTACAATGGCCTCTTGCCAATTACTAATATGGCAGCTAGAAGCCTTATGTGACACCACGCTGCTCAAGTGATGGGGGAAAGGAGCATGCTACATTTTGTGCTGGTACAAAAATTAACCTTAGCCTCTGGGTGCTTGGACACCAATACACCTGTAATCTACCATGTCTGTTGACTTAGTAAATTTACAAAATTGTAGCAGATATTTGGAAGAAGTGGGCATTGTTTAGGTAAAAGTAGACATTGGCAGAAACACAAGCACGTACACCTGGCGCACTTGCAGAAATAAAAGAATACAGAAAATTCTTTCAGATGGTTTGTGTAATAATTCTTACCACTGTGATCTGGAAGTGAGTCAGTGTTATAACACAGGAATTACATAGAATACTGAATTTGCTGTTTTGCTAAAACGTATCACAAGCTGATAAAATATATTTAGATTTCCGCTCCTTCTGCTTGACTCCTTTCACCCCTTACTAGGCCCAGAAGAAAGTTTTGTTACCTCAGCATAATGGCGCATAATTTCCAGTGTTGGATTTGGCTCTTTCTGCAGGATCATCTCCAAACTTTTTGCCTTTACCCTCAATTTTGTTGCTGGATTTGTTTTTGCTGGCCTTAAGACTCTGTGCATTTTACTACTGCTAACCAGTGCTGAGGTGCTTACGGTCTCACCTTAAAACATGGTAACATTGATTTAGACCCAATTGGCATATTTAATTTACTTTTAAGTCCCTAGTAAAGTGTACTACATGTATCCAGGGCCTGAAATTAAATGCTACTAGTGGGCCTGAAGTACTGATTGTGTCACCCACTTAATTAGCCCTTTAAGCACGTCTCAGGCCTGCCATTGCAGAGTCTACGTGGGCAGTTTAAATTTCCATTACGACCTCGCAAAATAAACCTTTTGCCAGGCCCAAACCTTCAGTTTTCATACATAAAATTCACCTCTAGGAGGAGCCCTGGACAGCCCAGAGGGCAGGGGGAGTGCATTTAAAAAGTAGTGTATGTACTGATGATTTTTACATTTCCTGGTAGTGAAAAACCCTTAAATTAGTTTTTCACAACTAAAGGCCTATCCCTCCCATAGTATAACACTAGAGTTACCTTATTATATTTTATAAGTGTAATTTCCAAATGGGAAGAGATAAGCAGTTCATGTTTGGTGTCTTTGGAATCACAATTTAAAACCTAACTTAGAATGAAGTTGGATATTAAATTGCAATTCTGAAAATGCCACTTTTATAAAGTTGGCATTTTCTTGCGTTAGCCATTTGGTGCCTGTAGCCTGTCTGTGGTCACATGACTGGGTGTAGCTGACAGTTGGGCTTTGTGTATTTCTCCTAGACAGCTACACACAATGGGAGCTTAAGTGAGACTGGAAGGGACATCCCTGGCAGGATTGAAGGAAGGATCTGTGCACAGCCCCACTTAGACTTGAATAGGCTGTGTCCTGCCTCCACACAAAGAGCTGCACACCGCCTATAGTTAGTCTGAGGCCAGGGCAGGGAAGGCAGGGCATTTGTGCACTTCAAAAGCATACCTCTAGAAGTTTCTCCCCACTTCAAATGTACAGCCATGTATAAAAGAAGGACCTGAGGCACTACCACTTCAGTACACTTCTGGACCTGTGGATACTTGCCAGTGCTGTGCTGCTACAAGGACTGCCACTCTGCTGAACTTCTAAAGGACCTGCTCCCCTGCCATGCTGACTTGTTGCCTGCTGCCTGCTTGCATGAAGAAGAAGAATGGGACTGCAACTTCATCTTGAACCTATGACCCCAGAGTGACTCAAAGGGCTAGTCTGCTGGCATCCTGATCCGAGCATCAGGGACATAAAAGGCTCCCCAACCAGCTCCTGGATCCAGCTGCAGCACGTTCTTGACCCCCAAGTGGTGCCTCTCAGGTCTTGGACCCTTAGTGTGGCTCATGAACTCTTTAAATCAACCTTTTGGACTCTTTGCAGTCTCAAGGGGGCCCTTCGTACCGGAACCACCCCGCTTGCACTGAAATTCAGCGTGAGCCGCCGCCAGCCCCTCTCTTCGCACAGCAAGCGTTGATTGCCCATGGAGGACTGCCACTGCAAAGCACCAGCCTGCCCATCCACAATGCCCGGCCTGTTCTTTACACCACGCCGACCACCCTTGCTTCTGGCTACCCTCTCCAAAGCAAACAAGACTCTAGGCACAAAACATGAGAAGGTAGAATTTCAGCGGGTCTAATCTGGGACGGTATCCACACTCCATCGCGGTCTGCCTGAACCTTTCACTTTGAGCCGTCCAGCGTGGCCAGATAGCTGTGGTTGGTGCTTTATTGCTTTTAGGTGCTATATTGCAATGTATTCTTTAGAAATGAATTACTCCGGTTCCACTGAATGGTTTTTAGTCATTTTGGTTTTGTTTTATTTATTACATTGAGCTCTATTTTTATATCCTATTGTGGGGTCTTTTTGTGTTAACTTTCACTGTCTTACTGTTTAAAGCTTTGCACAAATACTTTACATGGGGAACATCCATGACAACGCGGTAAAAACACTGCGCTGCCATTACCACGCAAGTTGTTACCACCGCTTGCGCTGGAGGGCGCTCTAGACTAAGGAATAGTATATTTACTATTCCTACACCTTCCCTACTGTACGTATGTTGGAGTTGGAATAGTAAATCTTACTATTCCTAAATCCAGCACCTCTAGCGCAAGTTGTGGTAACGACTTGAGTTGTAAAAGATGCGTTGTGATGTACCGCGATCTAAAAGATCGCGTTGTAACATCATACAGCCACTTTACACATTACCTCTAAGTTTAGACTTCTCTGTGCCAAACTATCAAGGGGTTGAGCGCAGGTTAATTTAGGCTTTGCTATGATAAGGACTGTGGTTGATGCTTGACCAGGAGCCACACCCCAGTCAACCGCCAGCCCAATGTTTTACATCCAGCATTTTGTGTTATGCCTGTTAGTTGCAATGCTCCATACACCAAGTTACATAATTTTGCACCCGTTTGTTGAGAAATCCTATTGAGGGAGCACAGGAACAACATAAACATACAGAACCCAAGTGGTTGTTGACAATGTCATGTGTGAATTAGCATTTATGTTTAGCATAAATGGATGGGCGGATTCATTTCTCTCTAATAGTGGTAAAAAGAATTGTGGTAAATGCCTGGTTTGTGGGTCATGTAATTTTGCATTAGATTCCTAAAGTTTTGCACAATAAAGCAAAAGGAACTTACGCAAATTTCACACAGCATCAGCACCAATAGTAAATTTGCAGATTAATTATGGGAAACCTATATGTGCCATTGTACATGAAACGTTTTTAATATTTACCTATGCACGAGTAGCTATGAAGAAGATACCTTTGCTTGGACTCAAGTGATGCAGGGATCACGTGATTATGCTGTTACTATTTAGAAACCCTTTATTAATAATATCTGTGAAGATGTTGCCCATCTGATTTCATTTACATTGAGCCAAGATGTCTATGCCCTGCACGTCTCTCATTACTGCTCTCTTTTAATACTGGTGTAGGATTTGGACCACATACTGATGCATCTGGAAGAAGTGAGGTTCTTTGATCTCTTTGGCTTTGCAGAGGAAGCGGGTGCTTGGCAGTGCTTCATGTGCAACAATCCTGAGAAGGCAACAGGTAATAATTTTCCCCTCAATCCAAATTCTACTGTTACCTTCATGTACAACTTTGGGAATTCAACGTTATTGGGCTGGTTGATTCAATCATCCCCTTGACGCAATCATCATACTGAAGTCCCCTCACAACTCGAACAAAGGCATGTTTGCCTTTTCCAAACCAGAAGCCCTATTATGTATAGGGTGCACTTTCCCTGTTAGCGTCCGGCACTCCTTAAAACAGATTCACTATGTGCAAAGTGGAAAGTGTGCCCTATCACAAGGAATATGCTGCATCCCAGCGCAGACGCGAACTCTCGCTGCCCTGGGGGCTGGGCATTCAGGTGAAAAATGAAGCGGCTGCTTTGATACCGATCCATGTTTTACATTGCAGGCAGCAACCCGCCTGCACTTTTAAATGGTATTAGAAGTCCCCTTTAAGGCGGGTGCAGTGAGTGACTGTTCCCACCTGCAAGGGGATGTCTGAGGGGTCCATAGGATCCCCTTTACCTCCTCCAGAGGGCTGCTTTCAGGAGACACTGTGCCGCCTTTTAGGTTGGGCACTTTCAGCGCGCGCTCTGATAGCTTCTTTGCCTCTGCACCCGCGTCTATAATACGACGCTGGCGCATTGGCAAAGAGATTCCCTCATTTGCACGGGGCTATGTCCCCATCAAATGAGGGAACACCCTCTTGAGAAAGTGCTGGAGCTGTATGTGCACCAGCCCTTCCAGTATTACAGAAGGGGCCGCACAAGTGTCTATGGTCCCTTCTGTAATACCAAAGTGCCCAGAGGCTCGGAAAGCGGGCGCAAATGCACATTGCGCCCCAGGGGCATTTTGTGTAATGCGGCCCCAGTCTCTATATTTACTTCTTTCTTCATTGTGGTTGTGCCGCCAAATTTATATGATCTCTGTATCTGGTACTGCTTTAATTTTTTTTCGTTTTGTACTCATGATTCCTGAAATGGTTTCCTGATTAATTGAATACAAGCAATGATTTTGCCTCAGAATATTTTTTTCTAATGAATTAAGGCTACTTTTTCTAAAAGAATATATTATGAGTTCATTGAAGGTATATTGAAGAGTACATTGAAACATTTATCTAAATGTGGCAGCATATTTTACGTTTATGGTTTTGGGTTCTTCATTATCTTCGGTGAAAAGCTGAGACTGCTGTTGGTGTAAGTGGAACCATCCTTCCGAGCGTGACTGTTTTTGTGGCACATTTGTGAATAAAGTTTTTGGGAAATTTAAGGACAGAGGACTTAAGTAGTATATATGCAGGGCCACTGGAATTATGCTGAGGGGAGGGCTGAATTATGTGGAAGGGTTGAATGAATTATGCAGCAAGAAAAGGCTACTTATGCAGCACAGCGCAGCACATTTTGTGATATTGTTACTTCATTATTCTTTTTCATTTTAACACTTGTATAATACTGACTGGGCATTGGTTGCACCTCATTAGTGCCAGTTTAACTCCTAAATATAGCAATCAGCAACAGAAATTTGCCCAGTCAACCATTGCAAAAAATCTTCCACTGTGCAGCAACATGTGTCGCTGCCATTTTATTAAGTTTTGAATAGTTTGAGATAGAAACAATTTTTTGGTTAAAAGCAGCAGATTATGGAACAGATGATGGATTATGTATTTTATACGGCAAATCTATCGCTATGCAAAAAACGACAACGCCACCCAATCGCATAGTTCCAGTGCACCTGTATATATTTCAGTCTAATGGATGTCTTTCATTCCAAAGTTTTGATATGTTGCCGTGCAAGCGGGATAATCGGAGATCCAGGAATGGGTGGAACTGCTCCTTTTAGGCAAGGCATCAGGTCCCAGACCGAACCAGAATATACCAAAAAGACAGAATTCCCTATGCAATCCCCTGCCGTATCCATGGACATGTTTTAGGGGAACTTGAGAATTTGGTGCACACAAGGAGACAGTTGTGGTAAGAGCAATGGCTTGTTCTACTCATTTGTGGGTGGCTTGTGGATCACCACTTCAGTTGCCATAAGGCTATGCTGCTCTGGCAGAGGACTGTCTACCATATATAGAGATCCTCACCAGTTGGGATCTCTGCCTTCAGTAGAGAGTCATGGCTCCACTGTAGGCATTTAACTTTACAGAGTGAGTGCCAGGTTTGTTGAATCTGGTTGCCAAAGCCATTTTGTTTTCAAGAAGCAATTGCCCTGACCAACCGAAAGGTTCTACTCTTGCATGGGTGCCATTCTGCATTTTTCCTACCCATGATCACTATTCTTTGCACAGCAGTCCTGGGAAGGATAGACAAGTGATGATCAACCCACCAAAACAATCAGGGTAGACTAGAAAGGAAACTCCAAAATATACGATCTGTTCAGTCTAGACCAAAAAGCCTACTAAAGAAAAACCAAAAACCACCACAAGGAAGCTAATCCCTCACAAGTTGACCAAACACATCTAAGAGGAGGAAGCTGCTGACTAAAACCGCTGTAGAGGCCTATGGACCCTGATGTGACATTCAATAGAAAAATTAAGAGTCTGACACATGTCTCATACAGTTTAGCCAAGCAAGCAAAGGAACTCCTCTAACATATAAGGCAAGAAGTTTGCAGGTTCCCTCAAGCAACTGAGACACTATCAAAGAGAGGATACAAATCAAAGGCTCATGGAAACCAGAGGCAATGAGGTCTGGCCTAGAAAAAAGTGAATCACGTCTAGCACTCCACAGAAATCCCAGAGCAGTAACTTTAATAACCCATGCCATTGCTTCCGAGACAGCCATTTCAGCATCAGTAAAACCTCTAGGCGGCTTCCAGGCCACATGTTCAAATGGAATTAAAGGAGGCAGCAGGTACTGTATCTACAGCAAGGAGAGAATCTTCAAGGGGAGATCTGCAGCCTAACATAGGCCTTGACAGAAAGAACTCAAAGTATCCTCTAGACAACAGCCCTCCCTCAGCTAATATATCCCAGGGCTCCAGGACAGCCAAGGCATTTGCACGCCAAGCCACTCGTGTAGAACTCAGAAAGGAAAACTGCATCTTACAGGAACCTAAGGACAACCCGACTCCAGAGGGGAGATACGACGTTCATATTCACCACTTCTGAAATGAAGGCAAGCTCCATGATTCTGTTGACACTCAAGGGATGAACTGCAGACAGAGGTAATACTGCCTACCATATCCTCTGCTTACAGAATCAAGGCTCAGGTAATGTGAACACTATAACTAACGGTAGGCCTGTGGGAGATGAAGATGAATCGAACAAGGAAGAATAGGAGCTTGTGTACATGACCCTATCTTCAGACCCATGTTATTGCTAAAGCCTGTAGTTGATCAGTCAGTAGCATTTGCATACCTACAGTTGATACCATGTCAAAATGAGCCTGCTACCAATAAAAAGGAGTACAGCTAGGCAAAGCAGGAAGGATTTGAGCCATGAACAGAAAACTCATTTGTCTAAAGAGAGGCATCTCCCCTTCCTGGAAGCCATAACTTCTTTAAGCAGCACTGACCCAATCACTGCCAATAATGTGCCTGGAGATACCAATGGGAATAAATGTTGTGATACCACATGGAACAGAACTATGAGACCCGCCAAGTACCTCCATGAATTTAATGGCAATATAATAACCCACAGATATCAAAAGTGGTGCAGGAATGTCAATATAGTTGAGATTTTTTGAAAACACAGTGCTGCATATAGAGGTGAGTCAGTTGCATGCACAGAGACACCATGGGAAGAATGTGAACATCTAGGAGGAAAAGCTGAATATCTTTTCAAAGTAATAATTGGAAACCTCTTCACAGTCAACCAGGCATAGCTTTGTAAATACTTAATGCATCAGCGCAGCAAAATACACCTAAAAGCAACCCAAGTTTTCTAGGAAATCTGAATATAGCAAAGGCTACTTCCTGTGAGCGGAAATTGCATACTTCATCTTGTCAGTTCTTGGCTAAAAAAGGAGAAGAAAAAGAAACATCTGTCTTAGAGTCACCTGCCACCACTAAGGACATCTTCCTGTACAAGAGGAAGGCTGGCTGTAACCAGACACTGCTCCCACCCAGGTCAGTAGAGGGAAAGCCCTGACAAATTGACAGGCTCTCAACACAATTAGTACCCATCCTCAGTCATAGAGACTCATAAAGACAATGTAACCAGTCTCAAGTGTACTAGAGTCTGTCAACCCCATGTCAAAGACGATCATATTACAACTTTTGAAAACTGACTCCCCACTCCCCGTAGAGGCATTCACAAGTTGGATTGAGAATAGAAGCACAACTTTGACCTCCTTATGCATAGATGTATTTGTTTGCTTTCCTACCATCAAAGCATACTTCCAAAAACAGCAATTACAAGAACCAAAAACCATGTATCTGTCACCATTTCATGCTTTGATAGATTTCGCATCCCAGCATTTCAGAAAATGAAAGCTGACACATAAGGGCAGATGCGCCTGAAAATCTGAATAGGTGACCCATTTTCTGGGTGAGCTATGCATCTACCTTTGACCCAGGTAGGAATAGGAAAACATCATACTTAACCCAGGAAATCAATACTAGAAGTCTGGGACAATGCCACTGCCACCCAAAAAAGAGGGAATAACTTCCATCTACTTCCTAAGTCATTGTTCCTACAGTGTGCCCCCAAGTCACCCATAATACATACAGGGGCAAAGGTGGAGACCCAAGCCAATCAGTAGCCTGGAAACAAGAATACATCCAGGAGAATTATAGTAATGCCAGCCTCTTTTATGGTTCCTATTTCCAAGGTAGGATCCACCTCAATAGTAGTGATTGGGATGCGGAAGAAGGAAGTAGAGTTAATGTGCTATTAGAATTTTGGAATGATTTGAATATTGCACATGTTTTTATAAGATGTTTATTATAAAGAGATACAACGTGGCATGAAGCCCTGAAATCGCAAAAAAGAAAATAAAGTAGTTGTAATATGTCCTTAGCAGTAGCAGCATCAGGAGTAGTTTTAAGTGTATCCTTCTTATATTGATACACAATATTAAACACTAACTTTATGTTAATAAACACCTTTTATTCGATGGTATAGCTGTCATTACCAAATATGGTACTCGTTATATGAAGAAAAAAAAGTTTTATGCAGAATGTTATCATTGGCCATCTTTTTGAGGAAATTCCTAAAAGTGAAAAAAAGTTCTGTTTCTTCAATTTTAAAAGTGAAAAGCACTTTCTTTTAATAGGATACCCCCTGGTACAAAACAAGATGGGCATTCTAATCAGTATTATTGTTTTATTTCCTGTGTTTAGAATCTTAACATTGTATTTTAAAATGGATATGGTGAAAACGCTCCAATTATACAGAAAAATAACAGGCTGAAATCACTAAACAACCAGTAGTTACACTGTGAATGAGTTCTGGTTTGTTCTAATTGTTAACTTTCTTATAGCTGCAGGCTGAATTATCTTCATACGTTTGTTTGAGATGTTGAGTATTAAATATGATTACTTGCCTTATAGTGTAAATACAATAGCACGCCTTATTTTCGAGATTGTTTAAATCAGCTTTGTGATATACGTCTCTCAGCTGTTCTGGCAGTATCTATACACCTAGGTACCAGGCCTATCAACTGTAGCCATTCCCTGCACAATCGGAAATATTCACCTATTCCCAGCTGGTTTTGCTTTTGTTTATCTGGCATATTTAAAACCTGTTAATGATGCAGTGTCAACTCTGTATAGTTTAAATAGAAATAAAACTACAAACAATGGAGCGGAGCACCATACTTTTGTTACTTTCCACCCTCTTCATGTGGCCTTCTTTGATCTAGTACAGGACTGCTGGAATAAGCGCCTCAGTCAATGTACACTATATGAATATTAGTTGATGCCAAGCCAATTGTCCTTATTTGCTCTCTATTTTCTGCCTTTCTAAAGAACACAATATAGCCTTATAGCCCACTGCTGAGGGCTATACCAATTATTAAAGGCCCTGAACCAAGGCGTAGGCGAGGGCCTATAACAAGGGTAAGGGCCTTTAATAACCGGTATAGCCCAACGCTGAAGGGCTATAAGATTATTACAACATTTCACCCACTGAGGGTACAATGTTCTATATTAAAAATGGGAGAAACAGGAAGACAAACATTGGAATACTGGAGCAAAAGGCTTGTACCAGTCTATATAAGTCCCAAGCTACTCCATTGTCTTCAATGGTGCTCCCAACATTCCAATGTTCTAATGGGGATTTCTTCATAAAGGCATTTTCATTTGTAAACGTACATTTACAGCCTCAAATACACCATTTATACCTACCAGGAGTTTACAAAGGATTTCCTGGTGGATGTAAATTATTTTACTACTGCCAATTTTTCTTCCACGAGTGCTGCAAAATACAAAGTAGTAACTCCCACTGAAACCAGTTTTGGCTGAATTAACTTGGAGTTTTGGAACACTGTTCCAAACATTTTTTACCATAGAACTCATAGGATTATGCATTCAAACCAAAGGCTATCGTAACTCCAATTTCAGAATGGGGAGGAGAATGGGTCTTCTCCAGATTGGAATATCTAACTACTACTTTGATGGTGGGAGCGTGAGACATTGCGTCCCGCGGAATGTGCTCACAGCGCTTCATGAACTAGGAATTCGAACTTGTGAATGTTCAACATACAATAGTGAACATTTTATTGTTGATTCGGATTGGACAAATAGGATATACAATCTGTAAATGAACTTCATCAATTTGAGGTATTATGGATCTCTTCACAATCTGTGTACTTCTGATAACATACCCTTAAACGCAGTACGGTTTATCATTGCCCTGAGGAAGCCCTATTCACGGTGAAACGCGTTGGCTACATCGGCACTTCGCAGTCTTGATTCAAGCAACTATTAAAAAAACTTGACTAACGTCATTGAAGAGTCCGGAGAGATCTTGTTTTGTTTAGCATTTGTGCTTTTCTACTTCTGTGCTTTCTTTCTTGTATTACAGTAAGGAGGTCCATTGGCAGTGGACCTTGGAGGTGGGAAACAGCAACTCTGTGTTTTAATAAAATAGTGTCGGCTGCTTAATGCAGCGTTAATTATACCTTGCTGTCATTTTTCTCCTTTGTCCAGATTGGAATGGGTTGTAGGGAAAGTTTTTCCTCTGCAGTGGAAAATAATTTTCCTGATTGAAAAAAATGTCTATTTGCACAGGAGGCTTCATTCCCACTGTGCAGAATACTGCTCTATGGAGAGTACCTAATAATGAGAATAGGAGCCCTTGCGGTATGTCAATGGCATTCCCAGTAGAACACCTAGAAACCTGTGCCTGGCACACTTTTTCATCCATTGATTTTTCAGTATTTGTTGTTTGAAAGAATAGATGCTACGCAAAATACTACACCTACCCCCCCCCCCCTCCATTCCAGAATGTTCATGGTCCAGGCACTTATCCTTTCATGCCTGGATTACAGGAATACACTTTACCTGGGAGCCCCAAAGTCAGTCATACAAAAAACTTCAAGTGCAGAGGAATGCATAAACCCAAGCTCTGTTGAATATTTGAATATCCCGAAACACAGTTCTGCCTGGAAGGCCCTGGCCACCCTGTATTGGCTACTGGTCGAAGAAAAGGGATAATTAAAAGCCCTATGCAAGGCACACAGAGCACTCCAAACAAAATGCCCTATTATCCTCAGACCGCTAGCATCCGTTTTTTACACCTAATAGAGCCCTCTGCTCCACCAACGCCAGCCTGGTCACCGTTCTAACTATAAAAAGAGTGCAAAATTCAAGTCAAGTCAAGTCAAAGAATTTGTATAGCGCACTACATACCCAGAGGGTCTCAAGGCGCTTGAGGTGGGGTGGGGAATTACTTGTCAAATATCCAAGTTTTAAGTTGCTTTCTGAATGCTAGGTGGTTCTGGGTAAGGCGAAGGTAAGTGGGAAGTGAGTTGCAGATTTTAGCTGCCAGGTAGGAGAAGGATCTACCTCCCATGGTGGTTTTGTTGATGCGAGGTACAGTGGCAAGGGCTTGGTTGGAAGAACGTAGCTGGCGTGAGGGGGTGTAGAAGGACAGTCGTGTGTTGAGGCATTCTGGTCCGATTTCGTAGAGTGCTTTGTGTGCGTGGGTTAGGAGCCGGAAAGTGATCCTCTTATTGACGGGAAGCCAGTGGAGGTTTTTCAGGTGACCAGAGATATGTTCTTTACGCGGGATGTCTAATATGAGCCTGGCTGAGGCATTTTGGATTCGTTGGAGTTTTTTCTGGAGTTTAGCGGTAGATCCGGCGTAGAGGGTGTTTCCATAGTCCAGTCGGCTCGTGACCAAATTGAGGGCAGTCATTTGGATACAATCTGGCCAAATTAAGGATCACCCCCCCCTCACATGAGACTCCCTGACAATGAACTCACTATATGGAATATTTTAAAGACTTGGCTTTTTGATAACTAATCTGCCCCCCACACTTTGGTAGACTCTATGTCGCGTTGCTAACACTGGGATGCTTACGGGTCTCCATGCGCTCAAAAAATACGCATACAATAGAACAGAAATTGACGATGAAAGTTCTCTAATCATGGATGTCAGTTCACTGGACTGCCAGCAAAAGAAGAAATGACATCACAGGCTCTTTGACTCTGGATCATCACATAACATTAAAGGGCATATTTACTAATAGTTAAATTCCTTCAATGCAGCAAGTCAAGTTACTGTGCTGCATTGTGAGAGTGGAAGAGAGATGAACTGCACCATAATTACAAAGATATGGCACTGTTCAGCTCTCTCCTTATGCTGCACACTTTTGGCTGCCTAGCGCCAATGCAGGTGCTCTTGCACCACGACACAAGGGATACCATCCTACACAAAAAACTATTCTTTGAGGCGTATTCCTTTGTGGATGTGTGCTACAGAATGCACCACACATGCAAAGAGGAACTAATGAGGAAAAACAGTGTGACAGACTTGGGTAGGTGCACCATTATGGACCAAACCCAGACTTACTGACCCTAACAAATCTGGTTTTGCGTCAAAATACATGGCAGATGCACAATATCACCCATGCTCCACCCATATAACGCCTATCCAATGCAAAGTAATTCAAAGCAGCGCAATGCACTGGGCCTTGCATGGCTATGTAAATTCCAAAATCCATTTTGCAGCCTGCTACATTGAAAAAGTGGAACAATCAGACGCAAAATGTTGGCAAATCCGGGCCTAAATGTCTATTTACTCTGATGCCATCACAGAACAAGATTGCATAAAAAGTAATAGTTGGAATGCTTATATTAATCTTGCTCAAAGGAAGTCACTCTGGTCTACATTCCAGGTCAGTTTTTTTTAACTCGACTAGCGTGATGTCATGTGGTCTTTGACCCTGGTGACGTGGCAGGAAGTGACATCACTGAATTGAACACAAAGCTAAGTTATGACACAATGAATAGAATGACAAATATTTTTGAAGCAGAAACAAATCTATGCTATTTAATTGGCCTAAACATTTTTTTTACATGAGGGAAATCTCACATAATTACCTTTTGCTAGTTTTTTTTGTATTTTGCCTACTTTTTCTATTCTTTTCATTTCTGCTTTTTTAGGACATTTTCGCCCATATGAGTCTATTTTTTCCTCCGATGCTGCAGAATCCTTGTTGCCCTGACAGGGGTAAAGCTCTGGAGAGTGGTTTGGGGACAGTGATTATGATGATGAACCCATATTTCACAAGGACCCAAGAAATGTTTTCGATATTTCACGGGCTCCAACAAGTATGGCGTTTTATGTATATATCTTAATTTATTAGATTTTTTTTTTAGTTCTGTGCAAAATGTACTCTCATATTTTGTGTTATTGTTATATATTTCATTTATTCGGAAAAATAACATTGAAAACAATTGAGCAAACTGACTTTTGATCAAAGTCCTTTACTCTGAAATATAGGCAATAACTCTTTTTTTCGTTACATTTCATTGACATTTTTTTGTTCAGTAGTAAATGTCCAAAAATTGGCAGAACTCAGACATGTCCTTCTCCGCCCTTGACGTGTAATGTGATGTGCAGACGAGAGGAAAGTGTCAACATCATCAAGGAAGGAGACAAGTCAAGTGGCGTCCTGTGTCAAAGCACTTCGCTTTTTTTTCCCGCAGCAAAGGGCATTGCACGTGCACATAAATGGGATTTTTAAGTGACATTTTTATATTAACTCACTGCCCACTGCTAGCTGGAATTGACTATTAAAACAGCCCTGACTTTATTTGCTTTGAGTTTAAGCTTTCCGACAACAGCGGGAAGTGTCCACACTTCACATCACAGCTGTCCTTTGCTGTGTCAGGGGAGGGCGGATGGGGTGTTAAGTGAGGAAATGTAGCGATTAGAACAGATTATAAAAGAGAACCCTAGATCCCCTGGGGTCTACCAAATCCTAAAAAAAAAAAGTAAAATCTTCTTAAAAAAGTATTATAGTTTACATGCCATGACATCATAAAATAGACATTTTCTTGTTTTAATTTTTTTTACATGTGCTTTGCAAAGTTGCTCAATTGCAACTCATGTCCCTCGGATTTACCTTTAAAGTTTCCTCCGATTTAGGCAAAGTTTTCAGCCACAAAATTATTGAAGTTTACGTTGAATCCCAGTGCGGGGTCTGGATATGACTTCAGACTGTTTTTTGCCCACAGTCTAGAGCCCGTTAAGAGTGATTCTTGCCCAGTAGACGAAACTATTCAGTCCAATAAAATGCACTTCACTGCTCTAATGAGGGAAACATTTGGCAGGGCTTACATTGGTTTAGGTGTTAGAAGGAGTGATCTGCTCCTTTTCTGCCTTTTATTGAAATATATGGTTGTAAAAGATCCAGAACAAAGATCAACACATGAAAAAAACCTGCTGGAGTTATTAGTGGTTTTGGGAATCCGAGTGACTACCGCGGCAGATCACACCTGTGTATGATTACAATGTGTGACGGGAAACCAATGACGCCTTTAGATTACCAAATACCCTATTCATTGCCTTTTGTGTTAAAACTGTGATTCACACATTACACCGGCCTGTAATTTAGAAATACATAAGGAATACAGCATGATTCCTAAGACCGCCGGTTTCTGGCATTACAGCCGTCTTCAGCCAGGCTTGCTTGAATCCAGTGGCAAAGCCACTGGCTGAAGACGGCTGTAATGCCAGAAACCGATCCTAGGAAGCTTGTTTCCGGTCCAGGGAAGGCATGGCTTGGCAGTTCGGGCTGGACTGTTCCCATGAGGCACAGGGTCAGACTGATTTGCATATGGCCATGTCTGAACTGGGGTGGCAGAGTGGGCTAAAGAACGGTGATGGATTAAACTCAGTTCTGTTGACTGGGTGTGAGTGTTTGATTGGTTCAGATGCTCCGTCCACCACCACCCCCTTTTGTACCGCTTTGTTACGAGTACAGCGCCCCTGTGACCGTTGTACTCACGGGTCCGGTCCAATCACAGTATAACAATGGTGGCTTTGGGACCTTCAGCAACTCGACAGAAGACGGCCGCCAGCACCGGATCCTGGATCCCCACGGGGAAGCACATGATGTGCCCCCACAAAAGAGCACAGTTGTGCATGCACTGTGTGACAAGCATGACATTGTGCATGCCACAGCGTGCACTTACGACCTAGAGGTGCTGTCATAGTGGCGGTATGCTTGTAAGGCTCTACTATGGGCCAAACATAATGTTGCCGTGACACCACTGCTGCTGCACCGCCAGCCCTGGATTACACCCGTAATCCGGCGGCTGAGAGACCGTGGGCTTTTTGGGCGTCCTGGGACTGCCACGTCGGCGTTCCGACAGGAAGACCAACAAACTTGAAATCGGGCCCTTAGTTTTCAGGTCTAAACTTTGAGTTCAGGTGCAAGGTTAAACTTGAACTTGAACTCTAATTCACAAAGGGTAAACTTAGACCTGACGGGCCTCATTTATGAAAAGTGACGCATCGCTGCATGAAAACAGCGATGCGTCACTTTTCATTGCGCCCCCCTTGTCGCATGCTGGATGCATTATATTTACAGTATGACACATCATGTCACAAGGAGTTACAGATACGTCAGTATTTTCTGACGTATCTGTAGGCGCAAAAATTATGCATTGCTGGAGTGTGTCACGAAAGTGACACAACTCCATCAATGGGTCATTTCACATAGGCAAATCCCATTTCAAATGTGCCTGAGTCAGTCTTACGCCTGCTGTGAGGCAGGCGTAAGATATTGACGCATTTGCATCCTAGAAGTGACGCAGTGAAATCTCATAGATTTCACTGCGTCACTTCTACGAGGCTTACTTGCATCAGAACTCCCACCCTGCATACATTGTACCTGGCGCAGGTATAATGTGGCGCAGGGGTTTACAAAGTGAAGCATCTTCCTAGATGCATCACTATGTAAATATGATACAACATGGCGCATTTTTTACCCTGCTGGTGAGTCACAAAAAGTGACTCACCGGCGACGCAAAAGTGACACAAGGGCTCATAAATAAGCCACAAAGAGTCTACATGTCTTCACTCCCTTACTTTGCTTGGTCAGGAGCCAGGTTATTGACATGAGTGCAGAAGAGATACAGTTGGAGAACTTTATAACAAGAAGGAACACTCTTGCACTCTTTGGAGCCTGCCAATTTGTTTGGCTGGTGGACTCCAAATATTCCATTGCAGTGAACAATGCAACAGGTGACAATCAGGAGGAAACACAGAGATTTTCTGAGGCAGGGGAGGAAGGGATGGAATTCACTGTAGGGTGAACATGTGGTGGAAGGTGTTTCTGGTGATTTTGCCCATCTGTGGATTTAGTGGTAAATGTGCAGCCCTCCTGACTTTCTGCATCTAGCCATTTTGGGAAGTGGACGGCAAAGGGGCAAAAGTTAAAAGAGCTCGCAAGCCTGTTTGTTTGATATATGTCCAAGAGACAATGGGCAGTCCTATGGAGGCCAGACTAGACAGATAAAGCCTAGTTAATGCTAATCAGAGCATTGTAGCAGTCTAATGCATAGATGCATCAAGCGAAATTGCGATCGCAATCGCTGCGAAACAGCGATTGCGATTGCGAATTCCACTTCCGCAAAGCATCTAGTTGAAAAGCAACAATTTGCAAATTTGCAAAACAAAGAATCGCTAAACCCGTCCAAACCCCCAGTGCGATTCCTTAAAAGCTATTCCCCACATAATCTGCGAATTTGATAGCGAATTCGCAGTCACATAGCGAATTCGCAAACAAATCGCTATCCACATGCATCAGCAATTGCAAATAGCGAAAACACCATAATTCGCAATATACGAGTCGCAATTTAAGGAAAAGCCAAACCAGGTGGTAACCATGAAGTCAAATTGGCAAAAAAAAAAAGTAGGAAATAACAAACAGGTGTTGGCTAAATCAAACACACTTAAGTAGACTCATTAGGAGCATGAGGAAAGTCACAATGGCAGGTCTATACATCGTGGCAAGGCGGCTGTGGTTCCAGGCTGCAGCCCAGAACAGACGCAGGATCCATGAACGCATCTTCCGGCTGCGGATTACACTACTGGGACAGACTGAAGAGGAGATCTACTCCAAATACAGGCTCAATGGGGCAATGATTAGGAAGGTCATCAGAGACCTTGACCTCCTGATGCAGCACCCAACACGGAGGACCAATGCCGTACCCACCCATGCCCAGGTCCTGTGCTGCCTGCACCTCCTGGCCACCGGCAGCTTCCAGGGGATAGTGGCAGTTGCAGGGGGTATATCCCAGAGTACACTTTCACGCTGCCTACAGAGTTTCCTAGACGCCATGCTGAGCCGGATACATCATTACATCACCTTTTCAACAACCCAACAGGACTTAATGCAAACTAAACTGGACTTCTATCATACCACCCATTTCCCCCATGTAATTGGCTGCATCGACTGCACCCACATACACATCTGTACACCCGCAGCGACCGAATACATGTACCGGAACCGCATGTCTTATTTCTCCCTCAACATTCAGGTGGTCTGCAATGCGAACACCATCATTACAGACATTGTGGCACAATACCCAGGGAGCACGCATGATTTGTTTATCTTCCGGCACAGCGGCGTACACACCCGCTTGGCCAGGGGTAATTTTGGCGAGGGACATCTCCTAGGTAAGTACACATGCCCACATACAGTATGTTAAGACCATGTTGCTGCGCATGACAGGCACTGACTCTCTGCTCCTCCCTTCAGGTGACAGTGCCTACTCCCTCCGTGAATACCTCCTCACCCCATACCTCAACCCAGCAACACCACAGGAACAGAGGTACAATGGTGCGCATATACACACCAGAAATGTGATAGAGCAAACATTTGGGCATGTTAAAGAGTAGATTCTACATCCTCCACAAGACTAGCGGGGCCCTCAAATACCAGACTGAGATCTGCTGCCGCATCGTGGCCGTTTGCGCCATGCTTCACAATATTGCCACTAAGCGGAGGAATCCTGTTGAGGTGTCTGGTAGTGAGCCAGAGGGGGACAACCTGCCACATCATGCACACGGGGAGAATCCTGCTGAAGGTCACAGGCGCCGCTCGCACATCACTCAGAACTATTTCTAGTGCATCCACACCCCTCACACAACACTGCACTCATGCCGCCACATCAAAGATTGACATGAGGATGATTTGTTGTCAAAATAAAGTTTGTGTTTATTTCACACAGTCTCAATGTGCTTCCATCAGCAACAAATAAGGGTACGGCATTTAGGCAAGGTCATGTAACCTGAGTTGGTGTGCATGGTTGCCTCACCACGGCACAGCCTGAAATGTAATGGAACTAGCGCCTCCTGCCGCGCGCACTCTGTCACCTCTCACCCTCCACGTTTGGCTGGTTCTGTCGGGATGCAGTGTTGGGCCGGGCACTGCGCCTCCTGTCTGTTTGCACTGGCACAGACAGGCTGCTGAGGCTAGATGCCTCTTCGCTGGCTACATTCTCCCCCCCTTGCATTGCTATGGTCTGCCGCCTGTTGGTGCTCCACAGCGTTGGTGACCTGCTCCAGGGCCCTCGCTACGTCAGCACAGCATTGGACCATCTGGATTTGCATGGCCAATGATCTTCTCGAGAGCTGGGATGTGGCGTTCCCAATCAGGTGATTTGAACGGGTGTAGGCTGACAGCCGTGTGAGCAGCTGCCTGTGGCGTCTGCAGGTGACGTCCTGCTGCGCTACCATCAGCTGGTTGCTCTCCCTCACCGCTGTGGTCAGTTCCTGCACACTCTCTGTGAGGAGACTGATGTTGCGTGCTGTTTTGTACAGCTGCAGCTGCATTGCTGACATGTGCTGCGCCTGTTTGCGGTGCACACACAGCATCTGAGCCTCAATGCTCAGGCCCACGTTGTGTGCGTGTTGCTCCATGTCTGCTGTGGTGGGCACGGAGCACTGCTGCCTTGACCTGGTGCTTGCATGGGCCTGCACACTTGCTGTGGTTTGTGTCTGCCTCCTGGGTGGGAGTGGGGTCTGCTCCACTTCCTTATGTTCCGAGACCTGCTGTTGTGCTCAGGCTGTAGTTGCAGGGGTGGCCCTGGGTCTCGGTGCAGGTGCAGGCTGCCTCTCCCCCCCCGTCTCTTCAGGTGTCTCTGCGATATGGAGGATGTCACTGTCGGATGTGTCAGTATCCGCAGCACCTGTGATGTGGATGAGTGCATGATTACTGGTAGGATTAAAGCACCTGGGATGTTGCAACATGCATTCAGGCTCGCTATTGGTTAATGTCTGCATTCCCTGGCTGGCTTTAGGGGTCTGTGCATCTTTACTATTCTGGCTGTGTTTGGCTATCAAGGGACCTTTACACACTACAGGTTCCACAATGCATTTGGGCGTTTGGGAGGAGCAGGGACTGGAATACTATGTTCACAAATATGGATTGCACTGGGGGCATGGGCATTGTTAGGGTACGGGGTCACAGTAGCATGCCTCTTACCTTGAGATTGCTGTGTGGTGCGGAAGGTGTCCAGTTGGGTGACGCCCACGCAGGCTTCAGGGTGTATGGTGTCCTCCACTAGGTCCTCCATGGGGGTGTTTTCAGGGACTGTGGAGTGTCCCCCTCCCGTAGCCAATCTCTCCCCCAGTCCCTCAGCTATTCGCTCCCTGGCACGGCCTCTGAGGTTGTACCACCTCTTTTTTAAATCATTGATGGACCTGTGGGTGACTCCCACCGCGTTAACTTTTTCCTTGATGCGCACCCAGATGCGCCTCTTGGTTGCCTTGATCACCTTCCGGGACAGCTTCCCGAACAGTTGGTCATGGTTCCTGCTCACTTCTTCAATGAGGTACACAAGTTCTTTCTCACTGACCTTGATTTTGCGCTTGCATGCCTTTCCACTTGGTCCTGCAGCTTCCTGGTACATTGTGGTGTGATTTTCACTCCTGTATGGGCACTGCAAGGTGTGGCTCCTGGAGCTCAGTTCTCTGCCTCCTCCTGAACCAGCTCTGTGCTCTAATGATGCATGGATCAGGCTACTTCCTGGTAGTGATGTCATCATTGTGCTCCAAATGCGACTGCACGTTTTTGCGATCTCGCAATGTGCGAGATCGCTATTAGCGAAATCAGTATTTGCTATTTCCCAATTAGGGTGTTGGAAACAGCAGGTTTTGCGATTTTTTAGGGATTTCTGCGAAGTCGCATTTTGCGATTGCGGCAGGGTGCGAATTGCAAATATTTCGCAATTTTGATGTTGCATCCCATTCTGCGAATTCTTAATAGCGGTTTGTTATTTTTCGCTATTTGGAATTCGCAGAATGGATGCTTGATGCATCTATAGGTTAGTTCCTTCCCATAGAAAGAACCTTGACTGAACGAGGGAAAGGGGACTGTGCTGCTCCAGATAGGCAGGATATTTGTATGTTAAGTTTATGAGTTACCATGTTTCAGATAACTAAGGTTTGACATCTTGATTATTGGTATGAAGAGTCTTGGAATTAGTGTTATCCTTCTTCATTAGTAAAACTGTGCATTTGAACTACATCAGGACAATTTTCATTTAGGGAAGTGTGAGGTGAGTTGGCCTAGTTTAATCTCCTTGGTATTGCAGTGTTCAGTCAGGAAGTGTTTCCTTGAAAATGTGCCAAGGCAGACAAACTCATAACACATAAGGGAGAGAAGAAGGTAAGCTACTGCACACCCTCCTCAGAACATACAACTAACATAAATAGGTGCTGCACCTCAAGGGGGAATATGTGATGCTGTATTTCCAATACAGGATAGATGAATTTCCAAGCTGGATACTCACTGAACGACTGTGCAAGAGTGAAGGGAAGGAAAGGTCATTCTAATGGAAGAGGAAGCCTCACACACATAATTGTATCATGCTAAATCATCGGCAATCTCTCCCCGCCTGGTAGGACAGTGCAACCTGGGCGGGCCCGACCTCCTGTTGGACTCGGTACAGGAGGGAGTTCTTAGATAAAAGACTACTGGATAGAAACAGGATCCAGATTCATGATTTAAAAATACCTTACGGTTCCCCAGCAGGAAGCCTTTATAAAATGGAGTCCACAGGTAAGGTTAAAAACAGGTGGGATGGTAACTGAGGAGCAATGACTCACACCATCTCAAAAGCTAGGCCACCATGTTTGTGCCCTCATTAAATAGTCCTAATGTGTCTGGGGCATTCCTCGGGGCCAAGGACCCCTAACTGTCTTCTAAAAGCCACTATGCCTAAGGATTAAGAAATAAAACAAGAAAAAAAGGAAACAAAAATTCTAATACACTTAGGTGAGTCCTACCTGATATGGAAAAATAGCCAATTTAGCCCTAGAATTTAGCGGATACCAGCTTCCTGATCAAAGAGGGGAACAATGTCCTTTGTAGTAACACATCCGTCAAAAGGTACATCGAATAATCACACCTATGGTCTGACCCCTCTTTCTGCCGATGGTACAAAGTCTGCATTGGAGATTGTTGACTAAGGGATTTAACAATAATAGCAGTAACACGTATTTTGATTCAGAACTGTGACTGATTTTGCAAAGCTGTTGAGGGGTTTTAAAAAATGCAGATAATGGGACCAATTAACAAACTGCATTTTGTAGGCCATTTAGTAGAACTACAATAGAACTACCGAACACACTAAAAAAATGCTATTCATAATCTTGCAAGTGTAAATCTCCCCATCACCTATTCTATCCTTTCTATGGGGAGATCCTAACACATGTAAATGCACTACTTAGAAATAAATGTGAGAGAGACCAGGGGATTGGCTAGAAAAAGGGGAATACTTACTGCTAAATGGAAGGGGTTTAGGGAGGAGTAAGGTGGGTTTTAGGATGGGCTTGGGAGGAGCCCAGGGAGGGGCATGCACCAACTCACAAAAGGGTAAGCCCATTGCTATTCACAAACTGCACTTCTAAAGCTTTCCTGTGTCTTACTATGCTCGAATTTAACATGTAACTTGCGATTCAAACTATCCTCATGTTAAGCGCTCTGATAGCTTTGGGGATCTGGTTCGCGCTATATAAAACTTTATAAATAAATACTACAACCAACAAGAGATTCTCCATACAGTAGTACATTCAAGGGGTAGCTCAAGGAGGGGGGGGGGGTGTTTGGGGTGTGACATTGCTGAAATAAATGCATTCTTGGCTTGCTAGTTGGGTCCAGGAGCCCTGAGTCGAGTCCGCTGTCCTTGTGCCAGTTTTTCTTTTATTTAGCCAAAAATGAAAGACAAAACAGCGACCTTCGGATGTAAACGAGATAGAGAAAGAGAGATACGCATCTAGTGGCTGAACTTCAAAATATGAAACCAGGTAACCCAAAATCAGTGCTGACTTCCCATCTGGTCCAAATTCTGTGATCGTAGGCACAGAATGTATTTCACAGAGTTCCATCTTCTTTATTATTTCATAAGAGTGCCCTTTTGAACACTTGAGTTCAGGAGGTGCACTCTACATGCTCCTCTAATATTTGCTTTATTAGACTGTAATGTTGCTCCATCTATAAGACTCTAGGCCATGTTTAGGGTTTACATGACTACTGTCATCAATGGCATTCTCAATTAGAGCAAGCCATGAATGTTTGCAAAAATTCTCTTTTAATAAATGTCTGTCAATGCAGTGATATGTTGTGTGAATTTGTAAAGAGCAGAAACATTGCTCTGATATAATCTGATGTATTAAGGTGAAACACTTTCCCATGTTAGGGAAATATACTTTTTTGAATTTTGAGGGGAATGTATCATATTTTTACCTTATGTTTATTGCATTATATACTTGCCAAATGTTTTCTTGGCTCAGCTAGAGGCCGGACTCTTAGAGCCAAGTCAGGGACATGGCTCAGCTCACCCAGTTAACTTGCCTGTTCACCGTCCTCAATTTATGACTTGGGATTAGTACATGGGGCCAGCAGTCACTTAATCAAATGATTTGTAAAAGACGAGGACTAGAAATATGGAGCCATGCCCACATGCACTGATTTGACAACTCTACCATCAAGGCTTCTTATAGCAGAGACAAAGAAATGTTTGTGCAGTAAAAATACCATCAAAATAATTGAAACCATAGCAGGGACTCCTGGATGATGTCCTGTGCATGACCATATACATGATTTCCCAGGGAGAACTACCAGGTCTAGGTGGGACATGCTGAGGTGTAGGTACAGCAGAGGTGTATGGGGTTGACACCTTCAAATGCATTCTTGGTTTGGTAGGTGGGTGTGGGGTCTCTGAGCCAGGTCTCCTATGTCTGTAGCCGTTTTTATCATTATTCTCATTTCACTGAGTTGTAACTCATTTATTTTTTAGAACTGAATCTTAAATATATTTAGTAACCAGATTTAAAAAAAAACATAAAATCTGCACCCACAGGAGTACTTTGCTACGTTTTGGAATTCACAAACATTAGCAACAGTAGGCTTGCAAAGCTGCAACATTCTCCGGTTTCCAGGCATTCTACTGGCAATCAAACATCCAAAAGTTGATGGGACAAAACTATGCAATAATCTAACCAGTAGCAATCCCTCAGTGTAAAATTCCAACCCTTCATTTTTGACCTACTGTGCCACTCTAGACAGAAGTTCACCTCTCAGTACCAACCCCATTCCTTGTGGGAACAGTCCATCACAAATCTTGTTACTCTCACCCCTTCATCCTGCAGCCCACTGCTGTTTAGTGGGGACATTTGAGATTCACGCCCTCAGGATCTCACTGACTAAGCTATGCCCCTGGGTAAAATGATCCATCTCAGAGGTGGAGTAGGTCCAGCACCCCACATGGCCAGCCACTGACACTGAAAGACCCTCCTGTAGAAAATAATGGTGGTAGAGCTCTTAAATAAAACCCCATACAAATAATGTTACATTAAATTACATTATTTATAATATTTACAAATGTAAATAAGTATATTTTAATGTTATCAAGTATCTAAAAATAAAACATCTTTCTTATTTAATTCTAAAAAAGTTTAACCACCGTTTTGAGTTCAGAAATTAATGTATTACGAATATCTATTAAAATGTAATTAGAATACTTTAGAATAATTATATACATCACTTTTAAAAATCATTACTGCATAATAAAAACATTTATTTTTTTCCCAAGGGGAGAATGTATAATTAATTTAAATGTAGCATGTTCCATAGCTTATGGTGACACCACGGATGGGGTGGAGATCTTCCTATGGTAAAGTCTGAGTTTATGGGACATTAAAAAAATTTAAACTTTATAATAAATAAGTAAAAACAATTATGTTAGTTATCAATCTAAAATAATTTTAAATATTTATTTTAAAAACAGCACAAAATAAGAAATTGCTATACCACTATTATCTTAATTCTAGTTCAATCTTTTAAATAATTGTTCCAAAGTTTAAATTACAAAATGCATTTCCATCTAAAGTATAAATATTTTTATTATGCAATAATATTCATTATAAGTGATGTATGCAATTACTTAAAGTAATATAATTATATTTTCTATGAAAAACATTATTTTAAATTCAGAAAAGATTATTTAAGTATTTTATAATTTAATTAATAAACATGAACTATTTTTTATATTTTGTTCAATGTTAAATTATTTTTAATTCTTTTTTAACTATTTTAAATATTGTATTCTAATATAATATTATTTCCTATGAGGTTGTAAGTTAAGTTCCTTTCTTCCTTTGTTTTCAATGGGATGGTGTTGCAGTATTGGTGGTTGGCCATGTGCTGGACTTACTACTGTTCCTTTTTTAAAGGAATAGTTGACTCACACATTTGTCTTCATCTCCTTTCTCAGAGGATGGAGACATGCAAGTCTACATATTTGAGTAACTTGCCAAAAGTAGTGAAATTTCTCAAACGTGTAAGAGTAAGTTACATACATATATTACCTTGATCGCCTTTGCTACATAATAGCCTTCCTTATGGAGGTATTTGCTTGAGTCATCTGGTTTAAATATACAGCTTTGTAGTGGTCTTTTTCTCAGAAATAAATAATTCTAGGGCCTTGGTGATGAATGAAAAATGTCACGTGGCAGCAGGAATATTTCACTTCACCCACCACCTTTCCAGCTTTCCAAATATTGTGGAAGGCAAAGATTTTGTCAAATAGCCACTTGATTTTCAAGGATTTCTATGACAAATGTCTGAGTTTGGATCATTGGTCATAGTTGCAAAATTCTTATCCTTGAAGCAAAGTATTTCTTAAGGAGCAAATTCATATGATGGTGAAGAAGATTGCAGAACTTGGAGAAAGGAGTCATTGTTCATTTTTCTCATTGTTCTAGATCACAAGACCGTTGGTTTCTGTGATCATGGGGACCACCTGGAATGCAAACTCAGCAGAATGGAAAAGCATAAGAAAGCTTGGGAGTGGTTTGGGATAGGAGCAGGCTATATAAAGGCTATACAGGCACTATATTTAGAACCCACAGCCAAGGTGAGGATAAACAGAGGGTATACTGAGGGTATACGCATAAGGCGCGGTACACGACAGGGCTGCCCGGCCTCACCACTGTTATTTGCCTTATACCTTGACCCTCTTTTGCGAAGATTGGAAGGAAACCCCAACATTCTCCCGATCAAATTGCATTCTCATGAGTATAAAACACTTGCTCACATGGATGACGTGGCGGTGGTTACCCCAGAACCAGGGTCGGCTATTCTAGAAATTGAACAAGAGGCTGTACTTTTTGGTACAATCTCAGGCTACTCACTGAATAAAGGAAAAACACAAATTATACAAAACAACTGGGTGAACTTTCAGGATATAAGAGTAGCTCCTGAAGTTACGTATTTAGGGGTGAAGATCACAGCTGACTTAGATAAGTTAGTTGAAATTAATATGAGCCCGCTATTGGCAAAAATAAAAACAAACACGGAAAGAATAAATAATTTACACTTGACCTTAGTGGGTCGAATCAATGTAATTAAAATGGTAACATTCCCAAAAGTTTTGTATTTGTTTAGGTCTATTCCATTATTTTTTGACAATATATGGTTTAATAAGCTGGAAGTGATCTTGAATAAATTCATTTGGGCCAAAGGGAAGACAAGGAGAGCCTATAGACACCTAACAGTAGATAGAGAAAAAGGTGGCTGGGGGGCACCAGATTTCAGGCTCTATTATTGGGCCGCTGCAATGCAGTATTGTCAGGGGTTAATAGGTGGGGGAGGTACAGAACATACAACGGAAACCGAGGCAGGATTTACTAATGTCTATACTACACTACTGGGTGAGGAGGCTGAGAATGGGTTTTTAAATACAACCGACTTCACTTATTTTAAACATACACGGTTTAAGACTCTGAAGGCAGCCTACAGGGTGTGGAAAGGAGTGGCAAAATAATTTGGTCTAGGCAGATTTAATAACTATACGCGGCTGTACACAAATTGCTCACTACCGAGGGAGATTTTTAGGGATGCCACTATGAGAGACTAGTATAACAAGGGCATAGTGAAAATAGGGAATTTGCTGGACAGCCAGGGAAACATGTTACAGTTTGGGGCGTTAAAAACAAAATTCGGGTTAGAGCATAATAGTTTTTATAAATATCTCCAAACCAGAAGTTTCTTAATGCAAAAACAAGGCGGCCCGGTAGGGCTGGGACAATGTAAAGTTATGGAATATATAGAAATAGCCAATAAGTGTACGATAAGACAACTATATGCGGAACTGAAAGACAATAAAACAGATGAAAGGGCGAAATACTCACAAAAATGGTTAGAACAACTGGGGTCAGGGTTAGAAACCTTTCAGTTATCTTTGGATCTGGGCAGAACAGTGTTATGCTCCGCAACCCTCCAATCACAACACTTTAAGACAGTGTTCTCACTTTATCATACCCCGGCCAGAATCGCCCAGTGGGGCGGCACGTCGGGAATAACATGCCCCCGTTGCAACTCAAATGAAGCGGATATTGTACATATGTTTTCGCAGTGCCCACAATTGTTTACCCTGAAAATGGCCGTCGAAGAGTTTTTTGATAAATCATTTAGGATTAAGATTAAATTAACAGATGAATTAATTATATTAGGGGTGGTTGATACGGCAGAGGCTATGCCAGTAGAGTTTATCTTTGTTTCACTTGCAGTTTATCGTATATGCATAGCAAGAAATTGGTTGAACAAGGCTCCCCCCCCATTTCAAGACTGGATTGCAAGCCTTCTCTCTATATACAATCTAGAAAAAGCAATTTATGAGAGGAAAGGTAGGAGAGCTAAGATACTAGGCAATAGAATATGGCAACCTATTATGAGGTGGAAAAATAGTAGGGTAAACCCAGGATAGTGTAAGAAAGACCGTCATAATTTTTACAGTTGTTTTTCTTTGTTTTTTTGTTTTCTTTTCTGGTCTTTCTTGGTTGTTGTACTAGAATGGGTAGTACATATCACACATATGTTTGTTTGGTGAATCCTCTATGTCATAATGTAGCAGAATAATATTGTAATATATATAACTACCTGTGAAACTGGTATGTGCTGTAAACATATACAGGAATATGTGGAAACATTTCTTGGAAATGCTAATAAAAATAATTAAAAAAAAAAAAAAAAAGAAAGCTTGGGAAAAACGAAATACAGTGTGATAGTTCATAAATACCAGGTTCAGACTCCTTTGAAAGGATAGGTTGGAAGAATGGAATGGAAGCATCATCCTACTAGATGTTCAGGTTACCAACAAAATAGGGGGCATTATGGAATGGCCAAGTACTGAGATAGGTCCAGACATTCTGAGACAAACAACCTTACAAGCTTTTTCAGAGAGGCAAATTATGCAGGTGACCAAGAATTTAGCTACAATGATGCATTTCATGGACAGATTCTCAAAGAAGTCAGACATCATGCGTTAAGCTCCTTGCACTCAATAGAGACAATGTAGACCAGAGCAAAAACTACTCCATGTCCAGGTGTTCTCCTATGCAAAGGCATGTTATAGTTATATAGAAGATCATGGAGAGTCACGGTTTTACAGATAGAAAGAAAATGAGCTGAAAGGTCAGCAATGATTTTGTAGATACTGGAGGTGTGCTTGGCTATGGATCTGCTATTGTAACATGTTTCCAAGAAAGTATTTCTCAATTGAGGTTTAAGGGAGCGTTCGGGGACCGGGAAAGGTGGGAGTGGGGGCTAAGAGGAATTATCTCATGAAATGTACATTCTTAGGTCAGAGTAAGAATCAATAATAAACTTTATTCTGCATAATGCCATGAAAGCCACAGTTCAGTTCATAAAATGTACAGTAAACCACATAGAAATATCAAACTTCCAATAAAATTACAAGTTTAAAAGGAAAAACTCTATTTTGTGAATAAAACGAGAATAAATAAAAGTAAAATAAATGAAAATTAATAAAGTAGCTGGTGCAATTCCTATCATATCGCTTCCAAAGGGTTGAGGCTAATTTGAGAAAGTTTAAAACAGCAGTTGATAATTTCTAACCATTAAACTGCTCAATACTGGGGCCAGGAAGGATTGATGTGGACCTTGATACAATGGGCAAAGCATGATAAATTAGTATGCTCTCTGTTTTGTAATATTATTGCGTCTGCATGGGGGCATATCATGGTACCAGGTTTTTTGCATCAGGAATGCCACCTTGAAATGTACAAAACGTAACCTAAAAAGTGTTAGATATTGATTTTCTACCCAGCACAAATATGGCTCCAGGCACCTAGTTTTTGACACAGGGGCATATCTCATGACTGTTTGCAAATCAAGCGCAACTTCCATTATCATTTCCTTGCATCTCTCCAGGTACCATTTTTTGATAGACTTCCAATAGTTTAAGGTAAACTCTTGTGGATTTGTGAGTACCTAGGCCATGTCCAGTTTACTGCAGATATTCCACACGTAAGCGGCCAAAGGAGTTATATTGGCGCCATCTAGAGCCAGACCTGACATACAAGTTCGGAATAAAGTTACCTCAGGATCCCCCAACACTAAATCCATAACTTTAGCGCAGGGCTAATCCTATTTGGTGCTCAATATATGGCAGACCAAGTTCCTTATGGGTAATAAAAGTTGCAACATTTTTCAGTACTGCCAATAATCTGAAGGAAAAATCATTTTCTAGAAGTTGAATGGGACCTGCATTCCGACCATGTGTTGGATGTATTGGCGTGAGCAGTGGAGCTTATATTAAGTCATGATGGACAATGGGCAAGCTAAGAGTTTCTAGTCTGTGGGGAAAATCGGTGTTCCTTGAAGATGGCAGTAGGGAGCTAATGAGTAGGACTTGGTGCTGGCACATGGAATCAGTGTGGGGTTCATTTTGGAAAAAATGCAAAGAGGCTATCTCCTTGTCAAGCAAGGTGAGCCTCATAAGGACAAGAACACTAAGGGCCTCATTACGAAGTCTGTTGGAAAGGCTCAGAAGTGCATTCGGTTTGTCTGAATCCGTGTTGGAAGCCATGTTTATGTCCCACGTTTGAAACATTTCCAACCGATCGATTACTATAGTAGGTAACCATTCGGTCTTTCCGGCTCTGTTCCAAATGGCGTTCGGAGGCGCCCATAAAGTCAGACTCAACTCGTACGGCTCTACGTACCGCATTTCCGACAGAGCGATTACGATGTTGGATTTGGACAGCCTTTCCAACTCAGTTTGTCCAACACAGAACGGCTGTCAGAATCTGACTTTGGGGAGCCGTAGCAGGGGCCACTTCACCTCTGGTTGGGGCCCATGGGGGTACCCATGAGTCCCCTCTTTCCAACCATGCACAGTGTGGCAGGCACCATGGAGTGCCCAGCACAGGGTGCTCGGTTTTCGGCAACCACCCCATTTTTCAATGGAAGCTTGTGTTGTCAGTCGGAACACAGGCTCCCATTGTAGTCAATAGGAGTACGACCGAACGGTGTTCGGAAGCATCGCAATCGGTCAGTCGGACTCCCCAAATCCGATTAGGTCGGAAACCATTCTGACACCGAGTCGGTCTAAATGCTTTCCGACCGACATCTTAATGAGGCCATATGAATGTATCTACGCTTGATTTGCTGTGTTTGCCTGCCTCTGGTTTTGGAAGTGAGACTGAAACAGTCTATAAGATTGAATGGGGAAATGTATTCAGAAAGAAACCTTCCTTCAATCCTGGATCATGTCAGACTGAATATGGGATTTCCTATAGCTGAACCTCAATGTGTACATGTGAAACTGTTCAGAGACAATTTAGAAAAGTTGCTGCAGGTAAAATGGCATTCCAGCTACATGTTATAGGATGTCATAATGTCGTAATGTGGGAATGGAGTAATCCAGACAAAATCTCAGTGTAAAGACTTATGGCCAAGTTAGGTTCATTGAAATACATGAAGGAGAAACTATCGGCAAGAGTAGACATTATATTCTTTTGTGGGCAGTTTAGTGAGGAGAGCGTTGATATCTGATTATGCCAATATTTAGGATCAGTCTGATGAAAAAATGAATTCTTCCCTGGAAAAAATGATTCCAGGGCTCAATATGTCGTATGAGGTTAAGTTAATTAGATTTACATGGTTAAGTCTTAATTTCTGACTTTAAATCACTCATCTTAAAGGCGATTGAAGAGGAAACAGAATGCTCAGCTCTGCTTGAAGATATGGAATAGCAAACAGTGATTTTCTCCAACGTATCGTGTGATGGCTTAGGGCTTTGTCCTTGGTTTCAGGAGCAGGTATATCAGCATGAAGACATGTCATGCTTATGGATTGGGACATCGAGTGCTCTCAGAAATTGGTGGATCTTAGATTCCATTTTCCAAGGATCAAAGCCTTTTGAAACTGTGCTTGGAAGGAAAATTCATAAGTGGTTTAAGGAAAAGTACTGTTTGCCATTCACATTCAGACAGTAGTAGCAGCAGTCTAGTCAAGTTGGTTCTTCAGGAAATCTGTTAGATAGCCACTGAAAAGACTAAAAGCTTTGCTGTTTTAGAAACAAGGAAATTCTTTGAAGAACTCTTCAGAAACACAAAGCAAATTCTTCAATCAAGCAAACATGCCAGGGATTGGGTTTAATTGAGTAGCTATAAGGAAATGGATCCAGTCTACTTCAGACACGTGGGTAAGACCTTTGTAGAAGAGAACTACTTTCAGAACATCCATTGAGGAACTTCAGACTAAAGGAGAAGTGATCCAAGTTTCAGATATAATGAAGGAAACTGGAGTATACTCAAAATTCTTCCTGGTCCCTAAGTGTTGGGGCGATTCAGGATAGACTTGAACATTCTCACTGCTTAAATAGAATCAATACTATTCAGAATGGAGACTTTACAGATTATCATTACTTTAGTTCCCTAGGAACATTTTCTGACAATGATTGACCTTGTGGAATCTTGCTTTCATGTGTCTGTAGCAGATTGCCATTACAAAATACTCTGGCTATCAGTAAAATAAGCAACCCAACTGAGAATTCTACTGTTTGGGTTGAAATCTGCTCTTCAGGTATTTACAAACGTGGTGACACCTTTTGTGAGGGCAGTGCAATGTATACCCCTATCTGAATGGCTGGCATTCCAATGCATCAATAAGGGGGGCTTGGAGTCAGTAAAGTCTTGTCTGGGTTAACATGTTTTTCTCAAGGACATAAAGACATGTAACTGGTTTCATTTGTAGTTGTTATTTATTGGAGCTCAATTTGACATATTAAAGGGATTAGTATCGCTCCTGAAGCAGATAATTCTGGATGTTCAGGAGATGAATGAATGTCAGGGTTTGTAATATGAATTGCTACTCATAGGAGTGTGGCGGCGTGAGATGGAAAGACTGTTCCTGCAATTGCTGGACACCTAGGCTTTGGTTAAATCTGCAAGTGTCTTAGGTGTTTCTGATGACATGGACACAATTGCATCTCTATCCAGTGGGTCTATAACCAAATGAACATTGGTTCCTGAGATTCCAAGATTACTCCAGGAAAACACTGAGGTGCTTACAGTTAAAACATGGTCTGAAATGGTGGCTCAAATGAGACAATCTGTTGACCGGGTTTCCTCTTGAGCTGGGAAACCATGTTACAATAGATGCCGTTTCCTTAGGGTGGAAAGCAATATTAAAGGATTGTAGTGTTCGATGGCGTGAGATCCAACATGCAAACGTCCAATTTGAGACAATTGACGGTAGTGAAGGCATTGAGGCATTTTCAGAAACTGTTTCTCAAGAAGTATGATGGGTATGCTTAGAGGTGTGTCCCGAGCTAATAGTGCCACTAGAACTAAACTGCACACAACTGATGAGCCCAAATCAAGGCAAAACCAGTATTAGGTTTTTTGTGTTCCAGTTCAGGGAGAACCTGGTTTGGCAGTTCTGGTTGAACTGTTCCTATTGGAGCAGGGTTAACACTGATGTGCATATGGCTATGTCCAAACTAAGGTGGCATTGCATGTAAAATAACAATGGACTGGGATGCAGCCCCAACTAATTACCACTGGCCAAAATTAATTCAAGAATTCGATCCAGTTAATAGCGCTGTAGCATTTTTTTTTACTTTGTTCTGTGTTTAAAATAAATATATAACATTAATTTACATTAATATTTACCATAAAAATATTTGTACATATTATTTTCAAGTTGAATAAACCTCCGCATGGAAATTTCCCCCAGTAAAGTATAGGTCCAATTTAAAAAGTTTTTTTAACTTTGGATTAAATATTAGAACTATTTTATGTTAACTATTGATGTAAATTAATGTTATATTTTATTTTAAATGCAGAACAAACACTAAAATAATGCTAAAGTACCATTATCTTATTTTTGATTTAAAACTTTTATCATTTGATTACATTAAATTAATGTTATTTTTACAAATTACAAAAATATATATTCCTATCTAATGTAAAACAAATATTGTGCATTAATACCTATTAAACATATAATTAAAGAAAATTACCTTAATTAAATTGTAAGATAAATTATTTTTACCTTCATTTATAATATGATCAAAAAAAGTATTATAATATTATATAAATAAATATTTTTCATTTTTAGATTGTTTTTGCAATAACGTATTACAATAAATGTATTTATTTATATTTTTAACTGTATTAAAAAATATTAATTTAATCCAACACTATTTCTTATGGGGTTTTATTTTAAACCCTACCTCCATTATTTTCTACAAGAGGCTGATGCAGTATCAGTGGTTGGTCATGTGTGGTACTAGACATGCTACTTTTATTTTTTGACTGTAGTAATGTTCATTTGTAAATAAGTCTCCACCCACATTTTCGGGGGTATACGTTACCCACAAGTGCAGTTTCCCTTTGTGAATAGCCCCAAAGTGTTTTTGTAAAAAGCAGGAATATCGGCAAGCAAAACTGAATGGCTATCCAGAAAGTCAGTTTTTCACATGGAGGTATTAATTAGGCTCCTATAAATACCAATGGGAGGAATTTCCTTAAGAGAAATATTGCTTACACATTTTGAATTTTTTAGAAGAAACAGTGAACATATTCACTGGTGAGTGCTCAAGGAAAGAAAGATAGCATCCCACAAAGCTCTACCTTTGTGTATATTCCCAAGCTCTTGCTTTCCCATTTCCAATGTTTATGAAGCTTTAAACGTACGTCTGAATGAACCAGCTGTAAGTGGTTCAGAATTTGTGGTGAACTGAACAGAATGCCTCAGTGTTTTCCGAACGATCATATCTAGCCAATAGGAAAACTGTTTGAAAAGGCATCCTTACTCAATTCGTTGACCTCATAGAAAGAAGCAGCCTACATTCCAACATCCATGCAAGCAGAGAGATTGACTGGCGCCTGCTACCTACCTTGGGTGACCTGAACATCACTGTGGTTATAAATTGAATCACGTCATTAGTGGTTCTGGATCTACCTGCCACCTTAGATGTAACTCATCACCCACTGCTACAAAAGAGGCTAAAAGTCCCTGCCATCTCACTGGCACTGTTCATGTCAGTTTCTTTCACCACTGACTTCGGTATAATTGAATAATTTTCTTACAACTCCTGTTCAAACTCCACCTCATCTGTTACTAGACATTGAATCATGCCCTTAAACTTAACTCTTCCAAAACTTAGAGGTCTTTCCCTTTGGAAAATGGAAGAACCACCAACTAACAACAATCTGACCATAGGAACTCAATACCCAGTTAGCTACATGAAAAAAGTAATAAAATTGGGTCTGAACAAGGACCCCACTTGTTCCATGTTTCCCTCAAGAAATCCAAGTCACAAAAGATCAGTCTATACATTAAAATCATTTATATGCATCTTCCTTCATCTAGGCTTCTCCCAAAAGCTCCAGGGCTTGTCATGTCTTAAGCAGGCCATCCAAATGGTCTCTACCTAGGACCCTGGTGTTCCTACTTCAAATGCTCCTGTAGTTCCAAAATGCTGCAGCAAGACAACGTCTATAGTTTTAATCATTGAAGACTGCTCACTAGTGCACCACGCATTTCAATAGCCATGTTGTGGCCTCATTAAAGGATTACACCAGTTGTCAGTAGAGGTTGAACAAGAAAAGTTAATTCTCTTGATAAGAAATCAGCACCTGTGTCTACTCGCAGCCGCTCCAAGCTCTGTCCCAAACCAACCCACACGCCTGGAACACTGCGAGCGAGACCCAGCACCAGCACAGAACACTATAACAAAAATAACAAAGTAACATTCTCCAGCATAGTAACAAAGTAATGCTTAGTTTCACAGCATTATTCCCCATACCAAGCCCTCCTATGGCCAGACTAAGAAACATTAGGACACACTTGCACTTACAAGAAAAAGGAATGTCAGATATCTGAATAAAAAAAGAATACAGCATGCTGAGCACCTGTTGCATCCAGAAGATGGTACCCAACATATTACTGTTTCCATATATCTGATTATCTTGTTCCAATGCACTAGAGATGAAGAAGCCAAAAAATTAACAGAGAGAGCTGAGTCAAGGGTTTGGCATGGTTTTAAGAGCCGGGGCATGAGCAGTGCCATGAAAATGTTTGGCATGCATTTGGTGCAACAGCAGGTAAAATGTTCATAAATTTGCTTCACAAATCAAAAAAGTGTTTCTTTAACATGCAAAAACAGTTATTGTTAGTACATCAGATTATATCACTACATTGAGAGCCATTTGATTAAAGTTTTTTAAAGTGATCATGTTTAACCATGATTGCAACAGACATATTTCCTGCCCCCTGAAAACAATGCCATTAGTGAACTAAGAGGCAAATCAGCAGTCTTGCAAACTATATGTGGCCTAGGCTCCTATAATACAAGAACCAACATTATAGTCTATTAAATCATACACAAGAGAGTTATTTGACCACGATCACACAATTGATTTTAAGTGGTGAAGCTGGGATTGATCCCGTGTTTTCAGTTTCATATTGTGCAATTCAACCATTAGATGGGTATCACTTTCTCTCTTCTGTTTTTCATAAGAGGTTAATCATTTGACCCTCATTACAATGTCGGGCAGACCGCCACCAACAGGCCATCGGTGGTGGTCCACCCAACATCTAGGGCAGCGGTCGGACTGCAAGATTACGATGCTGGCAGTCAGAGTTTAGCGGGAGGGGGAAACACTCCAACGGCCTGGTGGCTGGCAGTCGGACTGTAATCTTTACAATAAGGGCACTGCTGCGCAGGCGCCGCCATAGGAATTATGATGTCCATTTCCCCCAGCCTTTTCATGGCAGTCCCAACACCATGGAAAGGCTGGCAGAAAGGGACTTTGGGGGCCCCCAGCTGGGCTCCCAACCCCATTGGCCTTGCGATGTGGCCAGGGGGGCACATGTGGTGCCCCCAAACATCCATGCATCGTGTGCCAGTCACCACATGGCGCCTGGCACAGGGTGCATGGATGTTCAAAAACATCCCTTTTTCTATTGCAGCTTCTAATGTTGTCCTTTTCTGGGCCACAGCACAAGCCCCAATAGAAAAAGGGATGGTTCCAACCGTCTGCATGGCAGTCACATCATAAAATGGCTTGTGGGACTGCTGACTGCTTTCCGGGTAGTCCTAATCCTGCTGCTATGGCAGTCAGATGCTCATCCTACCACCATCGTATTGAGGGCCTTTGTCTTAAAATCTGGGTGCATGAGATTAGAGCATGGGTAACAGGGAGAAGCTGCAGGAAAGCTCTGCTCTTTTTGGGCTCAAAGTTTAAGTTTAAACTCGAACTGAGCCACAGCCATCTATCTGGCTAAATCCTTCAGTGGCTCACCCACCTCTACAATTAACTAATACTTGATATTTGAAAATTCGCCATACGTCGCAGGTAACATCCATAGCCATTGATACTGCTGACCAACCTCTTAGATGCCTCTGAGAGACAATTGTTTCAGCTGTGTCCTTTTCTCTTTTCCTCCCCTTATGTCATCACTTTTGTGTATCCATGCTGTAGGTTTTCAACAGAAATATGCATTTGACCCTAGATGGAAGTATTGGGATAGTGTCAGATTTCACAGCAACTAATTCATACCTGACTTAGACACTTCACCTTCAAGGCAATTTTCATTTGCAACAGTGCCTTTCATGTTAGGGAGTCCTGCTTCCTCAAATAGAGGCTCAAAAGGTACAGAAACAAATCTCCTTTCTTAATTAGCACTTCAGCTGATCACCCTTCCATACAAGAAGAAATGCATCTGTTGAACCTCCTTCTCTATACAAAATACAAAAATATGGATTTCCCACCCTGCAAAAACAAGAAATATCCTAGATCAGTGGTTCTTAACCTTTTGACTTCTTCATTTTTGGAAACGAGGGACCCCCACTGATGCAAATTATAGTCCGTAAACCCTGACCTAAGCAATTTTACTGATTTAAACAACCACAAAATATTACACAAAAAATACAGAAAAAAACATTCATCAAATTAATTTACAAATGTATATAGAACAAAATCAAAATTGGAATTTATTGGCAGGGTTGGGGCTTTTCTAAATTTCACGCATTGTTCATACCACATTATGTTTGCGGCATCAATATCGACCTAATATTTAGCCTCCAATTTCAAATTCCTTCACATTTACAAAATGGTTTAAGTGTTCAAATGTAGCATTTTGCTTTTTTTTCATATACAGTTTATTAATCAGTTAATATTATTTAGCTTTCACTGACCCCCCGAGTAGTCATCCCTGACACCCAGGAGTACCTAGATCACAGGTCAAGAAACACTGTCCTAGATCATTTAGATTTTAGAAATATCTTGGTTGTTCGCAAATAAGTATGCAGAGTCAGACCAATCCATAAATATATTGCATTGTCCAGTCTAGAATAGTCATGGGATGACTTGGGACTACATCCACCAATGAACCGTAACTTATTCCCCTACAAAGATGGGAGCTATACCCACATTTGTAACTATATCTCACTCCACTTTACTTCACCCAGAGCATATGTGCAGCTACACAATCACAGTGACACAGCAACTACATTCCACTATTCACCATAGCCAATGCCAAAACATGTCACATAAGCCACACACATCATTCACACCCTTCCACACAAATTAATGTAAAACTCATGCTTGCCACACTGCTCTTTGCTAGCATACTCATTTAATTGGAGTCACTATTGTTATGCTACGAACACCTCTCTGGTCATCACACAAAACCCTGCAACACTTTCTAAGCTTCTAAACAGGTCACAACACAATTGAACATTCTTCCAACCAAGTACAGTACGCGGTAGAATGTGCTACCCATCTGCTAATGTATCTCTCTGTCTCTTGTGGGGCATGAAACTTCATATAATTGTTTAACCCTCTGCTATGTCACAAGGTTGAACCCGTGTAATACCCTTAGCCTCTCAAAAGACAGATAGTTTCTGTTAAGTTTCTTAGGGAAGGACAAGAACTGGTAGCAACAGTATGTAAACAGAGATCTGCCTACTTTCTGTTTCTGCCTTTGTGACCACTCAGGTCACAAGAAGCATGGGCAGTGCCAGGAGAACCAAAGGCTAAACCTAGGCTAGCAGCTTCTGCCCATGGCTAAACCTAATTGACATTCCTGAAAGGTAGAGCACTTTCATGAGAGGAGCTCTTTTAAGATCTGAAAGATTTCTTAGTAGTAGTATATTTACTGAGGCATCAGCAGTGTGTAAATGTGTTTGGTATTCCCAGGTTTAACATGCCCTAATGGAGCTTGGAGTTAGATGTGTGCGAGTAGGCTTGAGTAGTGTTGCTGTGTTAAATTTAACCTTCAGATGCTATGGGGCAGGGAAGCACTCAACATTTAATAAAAAAAATCAGCATATATGCTAGGGCTGCACAGTGCCTAATAGGCTCAAATTCAACACCTTAGAGCCTGTCTTAAAGCTGTCTAGAGCATAGTTACTTAGGGTGAGGAGCCACGGCACCAAAGAAAAATGGCCTCCTAGGTAACGGCTAATTCTTAATATGTAGAAAAAATCGACACAAGTAGCAGATCTCCCAGCAGCAGAACATTCAAGATCCTGATGTGGAACATCACAAAAGTGAGAATGTGTCAGAACTTTAACATTATTTGACTCATCAATCTGTAGACCCCCTGAGTGTATTAAGCACCCACTTCAGTGATCTGTTTTTTACCTGAAAGCAACTCATGCCATAACTATACATGCTTTCTAAGTGTTCAAAGCTGGCGCTAGTCTTCCCTGCTGAATATGTTCTTTTGTGAATGGAAGATTGCACTTGCTGCCTTCCGCGAGAGATGGAAGAAGGCCTTTCTATTGCATGCTGTAGAGTGTAGAGTATTTTTGAGTTTCCACTTCGGTTGATTTTAACTGGCATAGCGAATGTTTTTCTATGTAGGCCAGCAAAAAGGCGGCAATCCTAGTTCTTGGAGGAAGATAAGTTGGCACTACTGCTGCCTAACTTGCGTGTTAACTGTGATCGGTATTTGTACTGCTGCTTCCTTGGCTGTACCTGTCCTCTGAAGGTGGATACCTTGCACTGTTTCTGCGCAAGGTGTACCTGTTATTTGAAGAAGCGATGGTTCAAATATTGTTGCCTCATCTTTTGAAAAAACAAAGGATATATTGAATGCACTTATGTAACATACAGTTTGAACCAGGGCCTGTTTGACACAAATTGATATGAGATTCCAAGACGTGTAGTCCTGAGACATGTGCTTGACCATGTAGGAGTAATAGTTGATCAACAAATATGTTGATGGAAAAAAGAAGCAGAATCTGTTTGCTGGACCCTCCTGTTTTGAATCTTGTGGTGGGGGACATGAGAATAATATTTTTAGCTGGCACATACTCAATTTAAATACAGGTACCTGACAGTTTGACAAAAGGAGAACCTAAATGTCGACATAACATCCTAACCTCATCCAAACTAAGGAGCCCATAACAAGGAGACTGTAGTACAAGGGAACAGTAATATTGTGTGTTGCTAGAGGTGGAACCCATTGATGAAGCATACCACATGAGATAGGGTGATGGTTCATCTTGCTATGGGACTACATGAGTGTATGGTAATTCCATAAAGGTTTTTGCTGCCTTTGTATATATAGGTTTACAGCTAGCGTACACCAGATATTTAACTCTAACTCCCTCTTTATTGTGCTAGGTACCTTTGTTGTCCCGGCTCTCTATGTGTGAAAGAATCATGTCCTTTTTTTTTCTTCTTTGTGTTCAGAAGATGGTATTTCTGCTGTCCATATTGTATCATTGAAGCTTAGAATAAAACCTGCTACACAAAACACAAAATGGTTTGCACTGCCAATGTTTGTTTCACTATACTTTGCGCATTGACTGTTAAAAACAGAACTAAAGGATATGCCACCTTATTTCGGATGCGTTTACAACACATGGCGTTACAACGCGGTCGTTACAACAACTGCATTGTTAGTTTGAATACCGTTACAACGCAAGTCAGAACAACAACTTGCGTTGTAAGAGGCGCTGGATGTTGGAATAGTATAATTTACTATTCCAACTCCAGTCAGTGTGGAGAGTAGGGAAGGTGTTGGATTTTAAATCCAACACCTTCTGCCCCTTACAATACAAGTTGTTGTTCCAACTTGCTTTGTAACCGTATGCAAACTAACAACGCGGTTGTTGTAACAACCGCGTTGTAATGCCATGCATTGTTTCGCATGCGTTGCTAATGCTGTTTACCAAAGCTAAAAGCTCCTCAATGCAACCTACTGTTGGCACAATCGTCAGAAATAGCGTAATGTATGTTATGTCGAAGTGCCAATTGGCAGACTTGTGGAATGTAAAATATAATTTAGTTTTGACCTTCTGCCTTTCTTTGTATGCAATCAAGTATTGAACAACCTAGTGGGTGAGAGGGTGGAGATAGCGTTTCAAATGCAGGCGTGTGCGTCTCACTGCTAATGGGTTGTGTTGGGACTTGGCTCTTTCTGAAGGTCATCCCCAACCTTTTTTACCTTCACCCTCCTGTTTTCTGAACTCGTTTTGTTGACTTTTAGGACTCTGCTCACTTTACCAACCACTGCTAACCCAAGCTAAAGAGCTTATGTCCTCTCCTATAAATATGGTAAAATTGGCTCACACTAGACGTAAGTCTATAATGAAGGGGTACTATCTGTCCCCTAGGCCTGTAAATTCAATGTTTCTAGTAGGCATGCAGAACTGATTGTGCCACCCACAGGTAGCCTTTTGAACATATCCCAGGCCTGTCATTGCAGCCTCTGTGTGCGGTTGAAACTGCTAAGTCAAAAACTCTTAAATTCAATTTCCACTACTACAAGACCTGCCTCACCCATAGGATAACATTTAGTTAACTTATTACATGTAATAAGTGATAACTTTCAATTAGGACCAGATAGGATTATTGAGTTTAGAGTATAAAGAATTGTAATTTAAAGTCCTCTAAATGGTAAAGTCAGATTTTAAGTCACAATTCTTAAAATGACACTTTTAGAAAGTTGGCCTTTTCTTCTCCCAACTATTTGCATCGCCACTGCAGCTTCCTTGGAACTGTTGCTCCATGTGTATCTGCATGGAAGAACCTTGAATCGCCTCTGCCCCATGACGCATCCTCAACACGGGACTTTGCACCACTTCTCAACAAGGTTTAAAGATACTTTTGTTCAACAGACCTAACTTGTTTCCTGTAGCCGGTCATCCTAAACTTGTAACTTTGTCCTGGTCCAGCATGACCATATAGCCACATTTGGTGCTTTGTGCTTCTAGACGGTGTTTTTACTTACAACTTTGAAACTGCATATCTCTGGTCTCAAACAATTTATTAAAATGGTCTCCATTCTTCTAACTTGGAGTCTAATTTTTCCTGTATAGTGTTTTTACTTCATTACCGTTTGAAGTGCTGCATAAATTCTTTACACATTGCTTCTAAGTTAACCCTGACAGCCTTGTGCCAAGCTACCAGAGATATAAACGTCAAAGCTTTGCAAGACTGATTCTACGCACACCATCAGAGTATGTCGGCCTTAGTCTGGGCTAGCTCACAGGGCACCATCAAAATCCTTAACCTGGCAAGTTAACAGGTGGAATATGCAACTTCTGAACATGGTAGAATATGCAACCTCAGAACCCTGACTCCCCAAAGAAATCATGGAAACAGATCTAGAACCCTTTCCTTTGATAGCTCATGCATACCGAAAGAGAGACACGAAAAATAGTTACATTAGCATTTCAATATTCATTGAAGCAATTAGATTCTATTGCAAAATATATGTGCTGCAAAAATTAATTGAAGGAAACAAAACAGAGGAATCAGGATCACAAAAATAGATAATTCAACCATTGCGCTGTTGCATAAAATATATGCTTGCCTATAAGTACAGTTATATTTGTGCTCCTACCTAGCGCTACCTGTCCTAGTGTGCCTAGTGTGGTTGAATCTGCAAGAACCACTGTAGGATGCTCTAACTCCCCAGTTGCCTGTGTGTATGTTTCATCTGGGAGTCTGCCTTGGTGTAGACCGGTTTTGTACACCAAAAATTGCCACCCCACTTATTCCATTAGCCCTTGATTATCTTAAAAGTTATGATTTTTTGATGAAAAGATTTGAAAACAAAGGTAAATAAAATACCTAACATATCCGACTGAAGCTGATGTGTTGCCTATAATCAAGGGCTAATGGAATGAGTGGGGTGGCAATTTTTGGTGTACAAAACTATTTACAAGGTCCAGCCTTCCCCATTGAACAAGGACCTAACTCCTTCCTTCTTTAAAAATTGGTGTAGACCGGGGCACCATCCTTCTCAGGAGATAAACAGGATTCCGCTGAGTTGGACTTCTGGCATGGGTCAACCTCGACAGTGTCAGCAAAATGCTCATCTAACTAGGCAAAGGAGTAATGTAATTTATTTAATTAACTTCACCCATGTTGCCATGCCGAAGTCCCAGTCAGGCAGTCATTAACGATTCTATCCTGATAAAGCTGTCACTGAGCGAACAATAATAGACAACATCATTTTGCGTTGTAAAGTTTAGCTTTCATACAGAATGTTAAAAGCTCTGATACTATGCCGACAGAGATGTGTAAATGTGACCAGTCATTTCATGGAACATTATCCATACAAGCATGCAAGCAAATGAGTGTCAAAAGTCCAAGAAAAGATGTGAACTTTTAACGTGAACGAGTAAAATGGTGGTGTTACTGACTGGACCTAGTGAGACCATATGACACCCACTTCTTTAGCATGAGGCGACTAAAAGCTTCCTAAAAACAACACTAAAAATGTAGATTCTATCATATATTCAAACTGAAACTCTTAAAGCATTGTGCTTCTTTAATAATAAAAGCACAGAGAAAGCCACCTTGTAATGAACTAGTAGAAAAAAGGTGAGTGAAAAGATTTCATTCTAAAAGCAATTTAGCGAATTAAAACATAGCCGAATTAAAAAATCTCCACTGCTTGAAACTACTAGATTATTTAAATGTTCAGAGGAGTAGACAAAACATTGGTGTTCCCAGCATCCGCAGCAGATTTTACATTGGCACCCCTCTCGCCAACTCCAATGAACAAATATGTTCAAATCCAGTAGTGCATCCAGAGGAGACGAGCAAGGATCCAAGTCACCAGGAGCTGAAGCATCCCAGGAAGACTCAAAATATGCTTTTTGAAGTGATGGCAATCGCACAGGGCAGCTTTACAACTGAGTCTTTAGGGGAACCACCAGCAGTGCAATGTCCATGGATTGGAGAGGTTACATCACCGAGCATATATCCAGGGCACACTTGAAAGTGCACAGCTGGCAGCAGAACATGGGTTGCACATGGTGTAGCCAGGCAGTCCGAAAGGACAAGAACCAGTTGTCATTTAGGTCATAAAGCAAGGGTGCACCAAAGGACTGCATGATTCTCTCACGACATTGACAGAGATTGTAGTTGCTGCTTGCATAGTTTTTCGTCCCCCTCATCAACCCAGTTTCCTACAGCTAACATTAACACCCTGAACACCTTGACTGCTAGGGAGAATCTCCTGCAGTGCTGGACCCCTATGGAAATGGGTGTAGTCGTGACGGAACCATTCCGTCATCAGCACAGCCCAACCGTGACTGATGACGGAATGGTTCCGTCACAAGCATCGAAGGGATTAAGACAAACAAACTGGCACGTGAAAGGCCATTGATGCGATTTAAGTGGAATGCAAACAACGCCAATGTGAAACACCTTGCACCGAACTGGTGCAGCACGTGCTGCATGTGTTGGCCCTTGAAAGCTGCCAGCGTTTGGGGGAGTGCGGGGCGGAGCACACTCATTTATCTTGTAAGCCTCGAGGCAACATGGGGGACCATGTTAGCCATAAGCTGGCTGTGGTTACTTTCCTTGGCGGGCACTGAGCGCCAGTTCTCTTTTCTAGATTGAGAAGCCGTCGTATTGGCAAAAACAGTATGTGCAGGCTTGACAATAAAAGTCCAATTAATGTAATCAGTTGTAGATAAATAAAAAAACATTATAAAAAGTAAGAGAATTTCATTAGTCACATATTCTTACTTAAAAAAGTGTTTTTCTGGATTTAGAAAGTTCTTGGTCATTCTAATGATTATTAAATCAATGGCCTGTAGCATTCAGTCCTTCGAGGGATCGTGTATGAAGAAAATCTGAACCTGACTAATACAACATTTTCTAATGCCCCCAAAAACAATATAAATGTTTTGGGAGATAAAATTGGTTTTATAAAATCTGGATTTTATTTTCACATCCATTTCGTGATGGGTTCTTGAATGCATTTCACTAAATGTCATTATAAACTTTTCAGTTCGCACTGCAAGCTTCATTGAACACATGCTGAGTATAGTCCTTAAAATCAAAGAATGAGTACTAGGAGCTCTGAATTTGTTATTGGAAATTGCAATAAAAATGGAGAAATAAAAAATGCAAAGAAAAGAATTAGGTATAGAGAGGAAATAAAATTGAGACTCGTAAAGCAAGGAGAATTTTGCGTTCGTCATGCAAAGCAGTATGCATGATGGAAAGTAAAAATGAAACAACGTGAAACTTGTAACAAGTTAAAAAAAAAGGACACGCGCAAATGGATGGAAAATTAGTGTAGCTTGCTGACAACTACAGTTCCAGAATAACGAAATATGCAAATGCATGGTAATATCCGTCAGCAAAATAGGAACGTGGACCAAGCGACCTATCGATCGAAAAACGGCGCCAATTTTGCCTTACAGCTATCCACAACAGAATACCTGTGATGTGTAAATGGTTATCGTACTGCATAATTCTTGTAAAGGTACGCCTCAATGTGCTCCGCTGTACTGTCTGTCAGGCATAATTGAATGTACAACTGCACATAAGTATGGAGTAGTAAACACCATGCAAGGACTCGACGTGTTGTGATCTGAAAATGTGTGAAAGGCCACAAGTTTATCGGCCTTCATAACCTCCTCTCCCATCATTTCCCACCCTGCAGGGGAGGAAGAGACACGAACCACCGCCAAAAAGTTATGAGTTTCGGGCAAAAAGTTTCTCTTTCAGGAAAAATGATTTCCCACTGGAGAAAAACAAAAGAAAAAAATATGTACAATTGCTCCTAGGGCGGCCTTTCCACAATATGGATTTGTACACTATGTACAAATATGGTTTTGGAAAATAACAGCCTTTAAAAAAACAGGAGTCACTCAAGCGTATGCCTGGACTGCTGCCACTGGTACAGCTTTACAGTCATACTCCTGCTGGACTTTGTGTAAAGGAGAAGGTAAGCCTCGAGCATCCACCAAAGGAAGAGGCTGAAATACACTAGATAACATTGCAGAAAAGGCTATTGTCAGGAAATGATTAAGGATTCAATAGATGGAAATTGCAAATTTTGTGTGTAGATACATTTTGCACAAGCACACACTACGGAAACAGGAACACAGCGTGTCATAGCAAGAATGAGTCAAGTATTCCAATACTTTTGCCCACCTTGACAATGTACTAAACTTAAGCACCAGAATATGATATCATCTTTGGTGGTACACTAACTCCTAGAAATGTATTAGGCCCTTATAACAGTAAGCACTGTTTATTTATTTATGCGTTTTTATATAGCGCAGACTTTACCAGAAGGTGTCAGAGAAAATTACAAGTGAAAAAATTACAAAAGCAAACGTTAAGTTACATGATGCAAAATTGACAATTGTAAGCAAACAAAATACAAGAGGTAGCAAACGGTACATTACAGGAGGATAAAGTGACATGTGTGCAAGTTACAAAAGCGTATAAAGAACAAGTAGAGGTATAATACTGCAATAAATGGCAGACACTCAAACACGAGAACAAACGTTACGTAGGCAATGGTGGCACTTGTGCAAGTATCTAAAGCAAACAAAATGTAGGAGGTAGCCAACAGTGTGTTACAAGAGAAAACAGACGTGTGCATGTTACAAAAGAGTACCAAACACAGGTAGAAGGATAATACTGCAATACATGGCAGACACTCAAACCACAAGAACACACTGGGAAGGCACTTCCATGGTCATGGAGAGTAGAGTTTTCTGTAATGGAAAGTGTTCCTTCAGATAATAGAGAGGGCCGGTGAATGTTTCCAGGAGCTCTTTGACAGGTGTTGAAGGCAAACCCTGTGGGCTTACTCAAAAAGCCAGATCATCAGCTTCTTGCAAAAGTCAAGAAGAGAGGAGAAGACTCTGATGTGCTGTGGGAGGTTGTTCCAGGATTCAGGGGCCAGGTACGAGAGTGCAGTGGCCCCTGTTCTGCTTTTGTGCATGTGTGTGGTGTGTGCTAGTGAGAAACCAGCAGATAAGAGGTGTCTTGAAAGTTGGTGGAAGTGAATGCGTCTGTTCAGTTACGCAGGGCCAATGTTGTGGAATGCTTTGTAGATGTGGGTGAGGAATTTGAAGTGTGCATGATTGTGTATCCGGAGCCAGTGGAGTTCCCTATGGTGTTGTGTGATGTGGGATTGGTGCAGGAGGTTTTGAACTGGTCGGGCTGCTGCGTTTTGGATAGTCTGTACTCTTCTTGTAAACTGGTTGGTTATCCCTGTGTGCAGGGGTGTTTCCGTAGTCTAGTCTGCTGGTGATGAGGGCTTGGGTGATTCTTTTTCTGGTGTTATCTGGTAGCCACTTGAAGATTTGCTTTAGTATCCATAAGGTGTTGAAGCAAGACAAGGCCACTGCATTGACTTGGGTGGTCCTGTCCAGTTTGTGGTCTATAATGATTCTGAAGTTGTTAGGTGCTATTGTACTCATACTAATACTAATGTTCAAGGAGAAAGTAAGCTGAAACAAGTCTACAGCTGATTTTGTTCATGTCTGGAGGGGATGTGGCCTGATTGTTTATTCTGGACTGCTCTGATTGGAGGAGGACCAAGGCATATTTTATACCGCTAGTTACTATTGAGTTCATTCCTCTTGCCACATTTTACCATCCAGCAATCCAGTGCTTAAGATGTGCAGGTTTGCTGGTGCTTGGCGCCGGTACTAATATCTGAATACCAACATATATTTAGGAACAACCATCACATAGTGGCGCTATGTATTTATTTTCACCAGAATTTATTAGTGTAGTGTATCCTTTTTTAATCAACTTTAAAAATAAATGGGTGAAACTACCAGTCCCAATCTATTTACAGTTTGAGGTGACCTGGAATAGTCACAGACTGTCACCCTTCTTGATTGTGATGGCTAGCTGGTAATATTTGCACGGACATTTGGCCGCAGTGGTGGGAGGTGTGGGTGGTGCAATCTGGAGTTGAATGATAAGAAACACTTTTGGTCCTGGTACTTCATTTTTCACAAATTAGTCGATGAAGATGTCCCCAGAGTTCCATGTCAGAAAAAAGCTCAGTGAAATTCTAGGCAGTGGCAGGTTATATTCACAAAAGTGGGATTTGGCAGAAACAAAAGGCCCAATCAATGTCCAGTAAATTTCACGAATTGAAAGTAGTAGCCAATCGGACAAGGCAAGATGGCGTCAGCTTGAGCGGTCGCAGTGGCGGTGCTCAGTGGCGCTGGGCTGTTTTGTACTAAGAAAAATGCTTTCTGTACGTTGAACGACTGATTAAGACTCCACATTCCCGCACCCTTTGGACCCGCTTTGCGTCTGAAAACTCTGGGTAATATCAGCCTGGGCCCTATCAACTGCTGTGTTAACTGCTGTATCAATCTTCAACCTTTCAAGATATCGGAGTGCTAAGGGTGCCCCTGGGGGAAGAAAGGCGAAGAAGATGCTGAGCTGAGCGGCGCCACGTCATAATAATGCACGATATCGCACACTGGATGAAATTCAATCCGATGGATTTGACGGATAAGCCCTGGCCGCAAGTGATTCTTTTTACATTCAATATTTGGTATATTTGACATTGGCATTGCTACGTGCTAACCACATCGAAATGCATCACTTTATCGCTTTATCGCTTTATCGTGTTATCGCTTGATCGTGGCACTGGGTGAAATGACGGCAGTAATCGGCAGCTATCATCAGGTCCATGGGCTGTGTGCCGTGTGCTATCTGCCTTTGACTGTCTTTTTTTCTTTTTTGACATACTGCCCCTTGCTTTTTAGCTTCCAGGCTGCCCGTATCGACTGCATTATCCCCTTTCTATCCGGTACACTTGTTCACCCGTTCAGCCGCCTAGCGCTCTGTGCTTTATATGAATATTTGATATTGCTTGCTAAAAGTTTCCTTGTCCAAATACTTTACTAAGCGCTCTTAAACTTGCTGGCTGCCCGCACCTACGGCACTATCCGGTACGTTACCCGGTGCTCTCCTGGCAGACCTCAAAGATCGTTCAGTAACAAGATCTTCAAACTTTAAACTCACCTACGCAAGCCGCAACTTGTTCTTGCCGCACTGTTGATCACCCCTCTCTCCCCTACATGACCGGAGAACCGCTCCCTCGGCTGCTCGTTTTGGCTCCTGGACGTCATCTGCAGACACGGGAGTACTGCCTATAGCCTCACGCGCGTAGCCTGTCTCAGCGTGTACCACGTGTCCCGTTGCCAGGGAGACACCGGCACAGAAGAGGGGGGGAGAGAGAAACTGGAAGAGCGAATGGTGCTCAGAAACAGACTTAAAGCAGGGGAAAAGGGCTTACTTGTCATTTGCTCTTTGGAAGTGAAATTGGAACAAGATCTGGGGCTGGTCCATCTGCTTTATCTGCTCTATCCGGATCAGTGATAGTCATTTCACAATTTGTATTTATATCTGATATACCAGCAAAACCTCGAGCAAACCATCAAGTAGCTAAGCGTCACCCTCGCACCATTGGCCTCTCACAGGGCGAATTAATTACCTGCTTAAAGAAAATTACCTGCTTAAAGAAAATTAAAGACACGAGAGCCCAGAGGTGATGTAATGCTGTTCTGAAAGAGTTTTACTATAGGCATAAGAGTAAGTCTCAAGGTGGAACTCAGCTGTGCTTACAGACGCCAGTAAACTATCTGATTTGTATTGTGATGCCCTCCCAAGTTACAGACATGGAAAGGAGCACCAGAGAGGATGAAGGAGAAGGGGCTACCTTACAGAAGGAACAGAAAGGGCAGAAAACTTAAACAGGTGCAGCAAAAAATGAAAAGGGGGTAAAGTAGGCGAGCTCTCACAGGAAGAGACACAGACACCAACCCTACAATATCTGGAGAACGCAGAAACTGAGATGACACCTGTCCAACACACAACTAACAGACATAAAGGCCCGGAAACTAGAGGAACCAGAGCAAAGGAGAAAGACCTGGTAAAAGACCTGGCACGAATTGAGCTTCAAGAAAAAGAAAAAGAAAAAGTAAAAATTAAAGATAAGAACATTGAAAAAAAACTGGAAAAGGAAACAGGAAAAACTAAGCGAAAGGAGAAAGAGAAAGAGAAGGAGAAAGAAAAGGAGAAAGCAGTTAAACACAGGGAGGAGACTGGGGGTGAAACAGAAGAAAATGCCAAACTGGAGCTAATGGCCAAAAAAGCACAGAGATTACGGACTATAAAAAATGTAAAAGCATCAGCAAGGAATACTGGCATACTTGCGTCATCCCAACCAAGAATTTCTAACATATTCAGCCCTCTACATAAGGATTGCCAGAATGATGCAATAACTAATGGAAAAATACATATCGCAATCCAGAACAAGACCTCTAAAGAGTGGAGTGGAAGCAGTAAAGATATTCAATGCAAGCCCCCAACCAACTCTGAGGAAAGTCAAACTACAGGGCCCAGCGAAGGAACTTGGAATGCTGACCCAAATGCTGAATCAAATATGAGGAGTAAAGAGACAAGGGCATCCATAGAAATAGACGTAATGTTATCTAACCAAAAAGGGCAATCTGAACAATCTGATCAAAAAAATACACCAGAGGAATTGAGGGACCTAAACCCTTCTCCAAATCAGGTCGCATCTCCAGCTGGGAAAGAGTCCCATTCAGTAAACCACTCTCTTTCAGATGAAGACTCCGAATCAGATCTATTCGAGACAGGGATGTCTATCTCAAGCGACTCAAGTGATTCAAATGGTTCCAGCAAATTGAGCGATTCAAGAGAATCCAGCCCAAGCGCACAAATGGGCACAGCACCACTGGAGATCTCTGGCTCCAATGACTCGAGATTACTCAGCGAAATCAATGTCAGGAAAAAAAAGGAGTGGGGGAAAAAAAGGTCAAAACACAAAAGAGAACAAAACTTGCTGAATGAGGAAACCACAGACCCTGGTAATAATACGGACTATGTCAAAAGCAGACCCAATTTTCCCCGAATGAGCCCAAGGAGTAAATCATCAGGAGAAACACCACATCAAACTTCGAACTCACAAGAGAACAAAGACAGATATCAAAAAACAACGGAGCCCTCACTGAGCAGGTGCTTAGCTCAATTGAAAATGTTCACGCGGATGTAAAGAAAGATAGCCAAAAGAATCGGTTGGCCGTTTAAAAACTACAAGGCGCAGTGAAAAAAGCGGGCATTATTTGTTCTGAGATCTCTGAGAGAATGGTCATGGTGGAAACTCGTACCGAGAACCTTGAAACCGATGTTGTGATGCTCCAGAAAAAGGGAAAAGAACAAAATGGAGTAATAAGGGATCTCATGTTTAAAATGGAAGATCAGGAAAACAGATCCAGAAGGAACAATTTGAGGTTTCTTGGAATTCCGGAGAACTTTGAGGGAAGCGATGCTAGAGGGGCAATGTTTGACATTCTTAAAATATCATTTCCGGAGTTGGAAGCCTGGGATATGGAAAGGGAAGTACAGCGGGTCCATCGTTTTCCCTTAATGCTATCAAAGCATTCCAACAAGCAAAATCAATATCCCAGGGCAATGCTGGTCTGCTTTGGTAATTTCCTTCTTCGTGAAAACATTTATGATCTAGCAAGACCCACTGCCCAAAGAGACTACAAGGGGTTAAACATTTTTGCCAGACCGGACTTCGCTCACGCTACATTGGAGCGAAGATGGAAAATGCGTCAGCTATTTGGACCTTTTGAAAAAGTTGGAGCAAAAGTATTTTTGCAAAATCCGCCACTCTTGAAAATAATATTCAAAGGCACAACAAGAAGCTTTAACAGCGAAATACAGGCGGAGGACTATCTACGTGAAATTTCCGAGTCCGGCTCTCGGAACCTAGGGAAACAATCTTAATTATATTAAATGAAACGTGGTAGAAGGAGCGGATAGGTTGAATTAACTATTTTACTTTACATTGGGAAATGTGGGCTATAAGCGGAATGGTTGGGCAGCCTGTGGAAATTAAGTCTGAGAAATTATCCGAGTATTCAGGCTTTTTGGCCCAACTGGTAGTAGATAAGTATATCACTTATATTAACAATCTAGCCCAGACCGCAGGGCCCGCTTGCGCGGAGGTCACACCCCTGGTCCAGACAGGCCCAGGTAACCTTCAAAGGTGGTGGTGGGTGGGGGGTGGGGAAGGGGAGGGGGAAGGAAGGACAGGTTAGACATACAGGGTAGCAAATCTTATAGGGAAATACATATAGGGATCACAGGAAACCAGAAAGCCTGGGATAAAAATTATGGCACTTTTCAATTAGGAGTATGGCTGGGATAAAAATACTATCTCTGAATATTTGTGGTCTGAACGATCTTAAAAAAAGGCAAACAGTTGCAATTGGCCTACAAAATTGGGGGGCTAATATTATATGTATGCAGGAGACGCATATTGAAGGGTCCCAGAGTCAGCTGTTAAATACATTAGGGTATAAATTGGTGTGTGCTACCTCACAAGGTGCAAAAATTCGGGGGGTTGCTATTCTGGCTAAAGGGAGTGGAATGGTGTTTAATAAATCCAAAACTGATAAGTTTGGCCGTTGGGCTATCACCAAACAGGGCAGAAATTGGCAATTTGCGCTATTTATGGGAGCAATACAGATGACCCTGGGGTTTTCAACGAGGTCTCTAACGAATTGTCACACTGGCCTCTTCCGGTGATGGTCTGTGGGGACTTCAATATAAACCTCCCGACAAACTGGTCCCTGAAAGATGACTGGGTATATAAAGGACGTAAACCCAAAGTATTTCGTTCTCTCAAGGATCTGTGTCTTGTACATGGACTTGTGGATAGCTGGCAGACTTCTAATACTAATATTGGTGACCCTGGCTACACCTTTTATTCAAATCCACACTGCACGCATGCCAGAATTGATTATATATTACTTTCAAATTCACTAATTAAGAATTGCCATACAGTTAAATTGCCCAGGGTATTATCTGACCACAATCCCCTTTTTTGTACACTGACTCTTAGACCAACTAAATCAGAGCCTATTCACTGGACATTCAAAAAAACATTACTGAATGATCCTCAGTATCGTCTCCATATGAAAGATTGGATTTCCAAGTTCCTAGTTGAAAACATTGGTAGCACGAAAATAGAGGTTGTTTGGGATACATAGAAAGCTGGGGTCCGGGTGAGACTATGTCATATTCACTTAGGTCAAACAGGCGGGAGAAAGAGGAGATACGGAGGCTGCAGGATGAGCTTATGTTAGCAGAAGTAGGACTCGTTAGTGCCACCGGCAATAGGGACACTACTGGGGATATCTCTAGCACCTTAGCCAAAGTAGCAATTGCCAAGGCAGCGATCACTAATATATTTACAGATAAGGCAATCCGGAAAGCCACGGCATGAAAAGAACTAATTTATGAAGTTAATGAGCAAGTGGGTCACTATGCAATTGCCAAACTGTGATTAAACTATATTACACTTCAACTAATGGAACTACGGTTCTCACTTATCCCCTTCTTCCCACTATCATGCTGATTGTTGCAAAGTTACATTGGGTGACAGTCATTAGTGACAACAGGTAGAACTACACTGGTAATACATTATTTGCCATGCAATAGCACGCTATTGGCTTAGTCATGTTTCTGATCCACCTCCACTATGCATTCTTGTAATGTAACTCAATCAAGAGAACAAAGCCTCCCCCTTTCCTTTCTCATGCTGACCGTTGAAGAGTTTCATTTGGTGTCAATTGCACTTACCCCCTACACTCTTGTTGCAAGAGTATCACTGACCTCTTTTTAATATATGCAACTTCTAATTATGTAATTCCGATTAATAGAAGTCTATCTGGCATTGTCCTAAGGAATCAACATTACCTAGGTACAACCAACCGAAACGGTATATTTTTAGACACTCTCTGGCTATTCTGAAATCAACCACCACCTCTTTTGTAACGCTCCCTTGAGACTCTCAGGAGCTTGCTTCGTGATTGGTCGGAGCCGTAGGAGTTCTTGCGCAGCATTCAGCGTCTGCACCTCGCTTACCGCCAAGTTTAAATTACAGCGTTCAGGTCAGCTCATTCTGACTCTGACAGCGATGGCGATTAGACACAGGTAAGATCGCGCCTCTAACAATCTTCTGTTGTTATTTGGTTCGCCCTTAAGGCTTAGCGCAGTCCTGTCTTTGATATGAGCAACAGCGCTTAAATAACTGGAGATGCCACGTTATGCGTCTTCCATAGTCAGTTTGCATTTTCAAAATTTCAAGTTGCCTGTGCTAAATTAATTTTTTCAACCCTTTTTAAACCGGCGAGATGGCCCTTGTGAGAGCTTTAATTGGTGGCCCTCTTGTCAAGCGGTTCATTTGTGTGCTGAGCCACGAGCCCCTAGGTGACCGCCAGACATGCGAGATACTTCTTAAGGCGGTGAAGACGGTTTAATTATAATTATGAGACACTCCACCCCTGTATCACATGTGATGAGTCAGTTATACACAGCGTTTTTTCATGTTACCATTTATCGGACACATGTAGCATGTTTCGCGACATTTAATATATAATTGTGTGACACACTGTCCCAACCAACGCATGGGAGGTGTTTGTTAGACATAGCGTTGTCTTGTTTCACCAGTCCACGGACACGCCAAGTATGTCTCAAGGCGGACAGTATATAATGATGAGATATACCGTCCCTCCGAGTAAGCTGACCTTATGGTGGAGTGGTGTGGCTCACTGGTTAGAGGCGGCAGACCCGGAAGCAGGAGTCGGCCCGGGACCAGGGTTCAATTCCCGACGCGGCAGGGTCGTGGACCAGGGTCAGTGGACTTGATAATTCTCGCCTCGGTGCCTACTCTAACCATGGGTCCCAATCGGCAACTCTGGGCATTAGCTTGCCTAATCTCCACAACGGCCCCATCAACGCCGGGGATACCTGGCTCCACCTTGGGGACTCCCAGTAGGGACCATCCCACAGGGAAAGCCAGGACGGGTTCCCCAGCGGTATACCGCACCAGGATACTCCGGTAGTAGTTGTGCGTGTTACAAAACAGCATATAACATAACATAACATGACATTATGACACCCCATCATTCTCATAGATGGTATGACGTACCATCTCCTCCCCCAATAGCCAATGACCCCATCCCGGATACGATCATTGATAACATTGTTGAAAGTATAGGGACATCTTTTTTAGCCTCAAACCAACCCCCCTCTCCACCATCAGAGCCCGACCTATATAGGCGGATTGATAACGCCTCTTTGGAAATACTATTACCACAGATGAACCAGGAAATTCATATCCGGTCCACCTCAAAGTGACCCCAGTAAGCGGATTGATAAAGCTGTTTTGTAAATAATACTTCTACTGATGAACCAGGACATTTATACCCGGTCTATCCCGCAGCCCATCTTAGTAAGTCTTCCCACCTCACTATTAACATATCCGCTAGGACAACAATCACATGTCCTAGTTTCTGAATATATTTCTTTCTATATTGTTTCAGATCTGTCAAACAATCGAGGAACTAACTCAATGTCCTACCAAGACGGTATCACATGTCTAGATACCCCCCATTTAAGCTTTGTAGTTCACCTCAGATGTTCAATCTGTGACATTGCGCTTATGTTTACACTTTCAGGTGCTCCCATCCTAGTATGTCCTGATGAAGACTCCAGAATGAGGCGCAAATAGCCCTTTAATCCAGCGGAGTCGAAACATAGACTGTTTTTTCCACTGTCTCACATTATAGGATCCAATTGTGTCGCGCTATCCACCCTATATGTGAAGCAAAATAGGGAACTAATGATCGGAATAGACTCTAAAGGTCTTACCTTATTGATCCTGTGATTGTGTTATGGTTATGGTCACACCACCTTTACCCAGCCCCGCACTACCTTATACCTCCCATCCTACCCCATCACGTTTCTCTCTCTCACTGTGAGCACGTTCATATGTTTATATGAGATAGATAACTTTGATATATAAAAGTTATATTTGAATTTGGGCAATTCTTAAACCCATAACTGTATTTCAACTTGTCTTGATTCGTTCATGTGAAATTATAAAAAGTGTATCAGTGACTTTCCGGGTTTTGTCAATTCATTAAATATGACATGCGAAATAGTATTATGGTGAACTTTTTGTATAACCTGCTTTGTTAAAAAAAAAATCACATTTGATATTGTCCAAACACTGACCCTTATCTAACATACTTACCTTCAGACCCAGGTCAGGTAGTTTTTCTGGGTACACCCCGTTGAAACTCAACAGTACTGTGACTAGTCATCTCAGCTCAGGCCAGGGAGAACCATGAACGTAATCGGGAGCTGGACTGGTGCAAGGCCTTACAAGAACCCTCATTTTTTGTTGTTTCTGTCTGCTCTGTGTTGTCGGAAGTTACTTGCTTTGTTATACACTGTTTTGGGGTCAGGCGACAGACCTCTTCTTTTTTTCCTGCACATGGTTTATTTATGACGGTAGGTGCAGCTGGTAGATATTGAGGGGAGGGGTGTTGGTTGGGGTCCTGGCGGGTTAAATGTTTATTTCCACAGGTTGGTCACACAGGCTATTTGTGGACAGGTTTCCTCAAGGTTGCAAGTGGGTCTCATGAGTTCCATTTGTCTGGTGGGGACACTTAGGGGGTCAGAACCATGGTAACACCTAACCCAATAGAATCTCCTGCCTTCACGGTGATGACGTGGAATGTCAACTGTATGGGCAATAAGATCAAGAGGGGACTGGTCCTACAATACATTAAACGACAATACCCAGATATTGTGATGCATCAAGAGGACACACTTACAGGGGACTAGATGTGGCTTTCTTGAGAGGGAAGCCTATGTACTGTTGGCTCATGCAGCCTACACTTCTGGGTCCCAGGGAGTGGAAATATAGATCAAGCCCCCCCCCCGCCCCCCTTTGAGGTGACCCGCACATGGACATAAGCCTCGACCAATATGTCAAGGTCACGGGCATATGGGGCCGCAGAGAGATTACTCTAATTTGTGTGTATGATCTGCCAAGACCACAATCCCAGGCGCTGACCAAAATGATAAATATTCTCCAGGAGACCCCCACATCACTTCATGTGGTTGGGGGTGATTTTAATGATGCTATGCATGTGTCACCTGATTTTTCTGAGACCAGAGGCACTCCAGCAAGCACTACCACCTGGCACGATTCGCTGCTTATTCTGGGTGACAGACATATGGGGCTATCACCACCCACACAACAGACACTACTCCTACTTCTTCGGAGCCACAGAGCCTCCTCTAGATTGGACTACATCCTGGTCCCAACGGACTAAATAGGTGAGGTAGAGAGGGCAGAATATTTGGCAAGGTGGCTTTCGGACCACTCCCCCCTCTTTGTAAGCCTAGGCACCAAGACCTGGGGCACAGCTACCCAATGGCGCCTAAATGCTTGGGATCTACAAAAAGATGATATCATACGGGGCCTCAGGGCTGGCCCACAGATTTTTTTCACTGAAAAAAGTAGACTCTGGAGTGATGGTATCGGAGGTATACAAAGCGGTGCTACAGAATAGAGCCCAGTACCGTGCTCCATGGGAAAAGAAAAAGAGGGTGGAGGAACTGGAACGATTAGAGAAAAAATACTTAGTATAGAAAATTGAGTGGTAGGAAAACCTGACCGTCAGATAGCCCAACAACTAGAATCCCTGAGGCTATAATACCACGACTTAACATTCAGCATCAGAGGATGGCAACCGGGACAAACCGGGAAACTCCTTGCCTGGCTGAGTAAGAAGGAAGCTGAGGCCAGGTGGTAACGCACACCTCAGACGACCAAGTCTTGGCAGCATTTGCTGCTTACTATGAGGCATTTCATGAGGTGCAAACAATCAGTAGTTCCCCTGACATAGAAGAATACCTGGTGCCCATTCAGATACCAGTATTAAAGAAGGACGCCTTGGGAGCCCTAGAAAAGATGACTGAACGCTCACGGAGGTGCAGGCGGCTATTGTCAAATTGCATTGAGTATCCCAGGCCCTAATGTTCTACCTGACGAGCTATACAAGTGATGCTCACACTTATTGTGCCCCCACCTGCTAGGTCTTTATCGGGACGCAAAGAAGAAGGGCACTCTCCCATTAGATCTTCGGACGGCCATAATCACGGTCATCCATAAAGAGGGCAAATCCCAGGATAGGTGCGACTCGTATCGCCCTATCTCTTTACTGAATCTGGAGGTTAACATATTAGCAACGATCCTCATGACCCCCAAACCACCTTTTCGGGGTTATTATCTCATCCGTAATTCACCAGTCCGGATTTATACCCAAGTGTGCCACCCGGTGGAACCTTTGTAGGACACACAACTGACTGATGAAAGTCAAGGCTATAGATGCACCACACAGATTCTTGTCCCTAGACGCAGAAAAAGCATTTGATGCAGTGCATGGGCCCTTTCTCAAAAGCACGTTTGCGAAATTTGGGTAGGGGCCAAACTTTCAAAGGTCAGTGGCGCTGCTCTATACGGCACCAGCAGCAGCATTGCGGGTGAATGGTGTGCTGTCTCCACACTCTCTCATTGGTCAAGGAACCAGACAATTGTGCCATCATCCCCTCTCATATTTGTCCTAATAATAGAGTCTTTTGCAGGCATGATCCCATAACATCCCAGAGTGAGAGGCTTCAGAATTACCCCAATGACACGGAGGAGGAGAAAATCTCCCTCTAGGCAGACAATACCCTCCTTTGTGTGACAGAACCCATAACTACCATACCCACATTGTTTCGCATCATTGAAAACTATGGGAGGCACTCAGGCTATAAAATCAATTGGAACAAGTCCATAGTCTACTGCGGAGACAGAGCCGTACATTCGCCTCCCCTACTGGGGGACCTACAACTGGTTACTAATAGATTTAAATATATGGGTATCGTTATCACGCCCCAGGCCGAAGTCTGCCACCACCAAAATATTGGACAGCTACTCTCCAAGTTTAACCCCTTCCATGCTCATGACAAGGTCAGCTCATCATAAGGCACGGTTGAGCTGTGCTTATGACGAGCTGACCTTGTCATGAAACTATAGTATTCAAGCATTTTCAGCACAGGAGGGGAAAACCCCTAGCAGCCAAGGTGTTAAAGAGGATGCAGAAAGATGAAAAGATTTGCCCTTGACTCTAATGGGATGGGCTGCCATGTTCAAGATGATAACCTTGCCTCGGCTCCTCTATGCCCTCCAAAACACTTATCACCCACTCCCCAGGACAATATTTATGGAAATTGCTGGTGACCTATGCTCACTACTATGGCTAGAGTGAATGGTGTTACGAACTCTACAGCACAACCCCTATAATGGCGGGACAGCGCTACCAGACATCGAAGCCTACTATTGGGCTGCCCATCTGGTCCCAATCAATGAATGGATACACACAGTGGGAGACCACCCCACATACAGACAAGAAAAAGAGGCATCAGATCTGCATACCTACCTACGCTACTTATACGGGGTTGGTGGGGCATGTATACTACTCTCAGCTACTAGAGTCACCCTGGAGGTCTGGGACCAGGTGACCAAAACACTGGGTTGGGCCCATACGGTTACTAAGACAACGTCACTGTGGAAAGGGAAGTGGTTCAGGGAACTGGCTAACCTATGGGGCTTATAGACTAGGGTGAAGTGAAAACCTGTTCCGCCCTTTGTGTGGAATGTCAGCTCCATAAGTTTCAATTCTTAAAATACACCCAGCAGGACGGAGAGGGTTAGACCTGCAGGAATTCTGCTGCTTGAAGGGAGACTGCTTCATGAAGAACTGAAGACCAAAACAATATCCTCACTTAGAAGACACTTAATAACAATGTGCCGACAAACTGGGTAAGCTCTGGGGAAAGTGGGAGACGGAGGTGGGCACTATGGAGAATGTAGTTTGGGAGGCGGCTCTAATGCACCCAAGAGAAGTAGCCATCAAAGCCTGTTTGCGTCTCATCCAATTTAAGATTTTACATCGAACATGTTATGACAGGGCACAACTGCATAAAATGGGACGGGCTGACAGCCCAGGCTGTCTTCGCTATAGGACTTTAATGGAATATTTTCTACATACATTGTGGGAATTTTCGGTCATACAACTATATTGGCGTGCAATACTTGAAGAGCTTAGCAAGGTACAGGGGGTACATACCCTGGCGGACCCCAGGTTTGTACTCCTGGGCATCTGCAGCGAGGTAGACCTGGCTAGACCCCAGCTACTCTTCAATGCACTCTTCCATGCGGTGGCGAAACGTGATGTGGCCAGGCATTGGGAGTTGCAGAAGCAGCCACTCTCCAGGAATGGAGGCGGGGAATGGACTTGTATATGGCCGCCGAAAGAGTCACATATAAAAGTAGGGGTGCCAACTCAAGTTGCGGAGGGTGTAGGGTAGGTGTTTGCATTATCATGCCCTAGATACCCTGGTTGACGCCTCCCAACCTCCTGACAGGGGATAAGTGGATTAACCCCATATCCCCAAATGTGCTACCGAAGGGTGGGAACGCAATAATGGAAGAAGTGCATATGTATTGCTGTGCCGTAGGGTGGGAGTTTTTGAATTACTTTTCTATGTTCCTGTTTTTGAGTGACATCATCGAGCCTGCTATGTGTATGTTTCTTATGCCTGTCCTGTATGCGACGGTTGTTATGGTTATGATGCATGTATTTTCACCTGGTATATTAAAAACGAATTAAGGGAAAAAAACAGATGTTAAACTTGTAATAGAGGAGCTATTTCAACACTAGAAATCAGGGCTGGGACTCTCAAATAGTGAGCTACAATTTGGCACCCCAATAAACTGCTATCTGTATAATTTTTTAATCACCTTGGTAAACATTTTACTTGGTATGAAAGAGCTTAATGCACTTAACCCTCCATTAAATCATTTTGTAATAGACAAACAAAGGAAACCAAGTAATTGCCTACAGGCTTTCTGTAGATACCAGTAAGAGGTCATAAACTAAACAAGTTCAGAATTGATAGTGCTGTGGAAAGAGTGAGAGTGCACTTTTTATTGTTTGGCAAACTTTTAGTCAAAATAAATTAGTGAAACTCAGCTTTGACTTCCTTAGTCATCCTAATAATGAAAACATTACAACACATTTCTTGAATTTTAAACAGAGGTCTGCTGGTAACTCCTACACCAAACGTTCTTCATTGTCTTGCATTTTTTATTACTGAAACTCTTTCATTTTTCTAACAAGCTGGTCTGCATCCTCATACAAACATAATATGAAAAAATAAAATATGAAAAAATAACACACCCAGGCAAAACACAATTACTGGCAAAGTTCAAGTAACGGGAAATTAGTAATAGATGATCAGGCACAAAAATAGCATTTGAGAATATAATTTAATAAATTTGATAAAAGGCTTCATGAAGATAAACAATGGCATAGAAACAACTAAAAATAACACAAAAAATTCTTTCAATCAGTATTCAATATATGCAAATTGTTATATGTACAAATATTCCCAGTGATACGAAGGAAAGATGGTTTTCGTCCTCATACAAACATAACACATCCATGGGGATCCCACAAGGCTGTTGACACAGGGGAACAAGAAAGAGAACCGCATGAAATGTATTTCAAAATCAATTTTGGTCTGGGCAACAGGCGCTGTGCCCTCGGGCAGAGAATCTGGTAAAAGCTGGTCATTTCCTTTTTTTTCACTTCATTCATATTAACTCCTTGACTATGTTTAGTTTAAGACAGGAGCAAAGATTATCAAAGGACTGGCAAGCGAGTTTATCATTCTGGCATGACATCAAGAGAAGTGGTACACATGAACTCTGTTTCAAACTTTCCAAGACTAATCATGCACTGAGAACTGGCATTGTTTTTGGTAATCTACTTTTTATTTTCCCAAGTCACCACCGGTTCACGCATTTACGATTGCTGATGATGTAGACTCTTTTAACTGCAGTCCATAATATTTAAAGGTCTTTCTGAAAATATATCAGAATTAATCATTAATTATAGCTTCACGTTTATATATGACAATCAAAACCTGTTTTTCATTCACTTTAAAACGTTCAACAGAATGTACCAAAGTTGCAAATTGTTTACATTATTAATACAGTCACAAGTATTTTGAAAGCAGTTCATTTAGGGCAAATGTCTTCCATGTAGATGCTTGGGGACTAATTTAGATTTCAGTTTTAAAAGTGAAATGAACCAATTACCATCTAATTTTGAAATGTCCCAAATTATGAGTTTTGCATTATTACTGTGGTACTTCCACATCACATTTCAAAAATAATGTGGATGGTTCCCACTGTCAAAAAGACATTACAACAAGTTTCTTGAATTTTACAGAAAGTTCTGTTTGTAACTCGTACACCCAACGCACTTCATTGTTAGCCTGTATTTTTTTATTACTGAAACTTTTATTTTGATAACAACCGTGTGTCTGTAACCTCATACCTATATCAAAGAGGACTGAAGGCAGAAGCTACTTGTATGCTGGTTATGTAATGAATACTTTAGTGGCATGCAAATATATACTTTCTTCAGGCAACGAGCAAGATGTGTGTTATCCTGAATGAGTACTGCTTTCAGATACAGTTGTGTAGTGTCTGTGTGTTGTTGTAGTTTGATGCCCATGTGCCATGGTTAGGCTACAATAAATGCCTCCCAGAAAAGTGACAGCTGCAGGAGACAGTCATGTTCCTTGTTATACCGATGTAATATGCTCATTTTATTGTCACAAATCATGTTGTTCCATGCCATTAAACGATCTGAGGTAACATTGAATCAGGAACGTGATTTTTCTGTAGGAAATTCTGCTATCACATTTAAGTTCAGATCATTATAGGTGCCCAAAACTAGCACATTGCATATAAACGGTTTGACAAATAATGTTTTACATCACTTTGGAACAAATGCATACTGGTAGATTGTATTGATATATGTGCCATAATTGATAAACAAAAACTGAAAAGCCACACTGCAGGTAACCAAATCATGGAAACCCAATTTTAAGTAAAGCTAATTTTAAGGAAATAAAATGCATCGAAAGTTAAAGTAAACGTTTTAAAGGAAAGATAAAATTAAGGAAACATCCAAAGTCACACACTTGGGTATAGATTAGGCATAGAGAAGGTTTGGGTGGTGTTTAGGGAGCGATCAGGTGTTTTTAGGGTTTTTAGGATTTACTGATGGGTGGAGGCTAAGGGTGATGCGAGTTTTTTAGGGTTCAGTGATGGGTGGGGTTTAGGACTTTTGAGAGTTTTTAATGGTTCAGTTATTGTAGGGTTTTTATTGTTCAGAAACTAAAGGGTGGTGCAGGGTTTTAATGGTCCAGGCACAGGAGAAGTTTACATGTAGAAAGGGTTTATAAAGTTCAGGGATTGTGGAGTTTAGGCATGGTGAGGGGTTTTAGGGATCATCATTAGGTAGTATTTAAGGGGCGTAGGTTTTTTTCTAGGGTTCAGGAATGAGTGGAGTTTGGGAGTGATGTGGGATTTTCAGGGATCAGGGATGGGTGGGGCTTGGCATATATAGGGGTTTTTAGGGTTCAGCAATTGATGGAGTTTAGGTGTAGTGAGGGGCTTTTAGGGTAAGAGATGGGTAGAGTTTAGGAATAGAAAGGGTTTTAAGGATTTAGGGATGGGTAACATTTACGGTCAGAGACGAGTGGAGTTTTAGTGTGAGGGGCCTTTAGGGCTCAGGCATGGGTGGAGTTTAGGGTTATAAGGAGCTCATAGGGTTCAGGGATCTGTGACTTTTAGGGGTCAGAGATGGGTGTAGTTTATTCATATGGAGGAATTTTATGGGAGCCGTAATGGATGATGTTTAGGGGTGATGGGGGTTCAATGAATTAATAGCATCCATAGTAATTGTTTGACAATTTAAAATATATTAATCCATAATAATGCCCTCTGGCCTAAAGGATTGAAATAAATATCTACAACAAAAGTGTTTCTGGAAATAAGACCTGCAGCCATTTCATATATACTTTAAAGAATAAGCATGCAGAAGGTGATTTAGAGAAAAAAGACATTCCATGTAATGGTTTCTATAAAATGGTAAATTCCATTCATCCTGAAAATTTCCATTAAACCATTTCGATGGGCGATTTTAGCTAAACCTAGTGTACAAGCTATGGGACGAACTCTGGCAGACAAGCTCGGTAGATGGGCTATTGCCGAATGTAGGTTTGGGGATAGTAAATATACAGTTTGTACCATTTACGGGTCCAATTTAGATGAGGCAACTATTCTGGAGGAGTTAAATATAGAATTAGCAACTTGCGGGACCCCGCTGCTAATATGCGGGGATATAAATATTAATTTAACTAATCAGGAGTTTCAGAATGGACCCTGAAGATATAAAGGTCGCAAACCACGGGTAATAAATGCCTTATATAACCTTGTAAACGATCATGGTATTGTTGATGCTTGGGATAAATTACACCCGTTGGAACCAGGGTAAACTTTTTACTCTTTTCCTTATAAAAAGATGGTGCGGTTGGATTCTTTTTTTACATCTGTCGTTTCTCTGGTAGGGGCCTCGGTCCAAATTTTTTCTAGGATATCTTCGGATCACTCCCAAATTGTGTTAGAAATTGCCGCTGCTGGTTGTCACTCGCCTCCTAAAGTGTTCTCATTTGATCGGAAACTCTGTTGGATTAATGAATTTTTTTAGAACAATAGACATTCTGCTCATAGTGCAATCGTCTGGGACAAGTTTAAAGCATGCTTCAGAGGGGAGGTATTAAGCTTTGGTTTTCATCAGCAAAGAAAGAGAAAATTAGAGATGCAGGCACTATATTCCGCTCTGAGAGATGCTGAGGGCGAATTAACTCAGGGTATACCACTGCAGGGCAATAATATTTGGGAGCTAGAAGAGGCTGTCGATAGATCCCAGGCTAAAATTCAGGGAGTGTGGAATATGGAGAATGCCAGAAAGTATCTGGCTTATAAAAAACAAAATCACGAGTTTGGGGAAGCAATGGCAGGTGTTTGGCATTATAGTTGCGCATGAAAGAATCTGCTCGCTGTATTAAGGCGTTGAATGATAAAGCGGGGATAGTCTGCCAGGACCCCACAGTGATCTTATCAATTTTTCATCAGTTTTATACTGAATTGTACACGCAATAGGTAGAGAATATATTAATAGTTGTTTGGAGGGGGTTATATCATATTTAGATCCTACTGAGGCGGCACAACTGGAGTGTCCAATTACGATGGAAGAGTTAGAACTGGTAGTTAACAGTCTAGCCTTAGGGAAGGCTGCTGGACCTGACAAGCTCCCGGCGGAGATTTCTAAACTTTTTTTTAACTTAATAAAAGATAATATGTTGAGCACATACAGGATTGCTCAGAATGCACATGCCCCTAAATCTTGGGCAGAAGCTACCATAGTGGTTTTTAGCAAAAAGGGCAAAGACCCGGAATTGGTAGGGTCATACCGTCCGATTTCATTATTAAACTGTGACGGTTTCTAAGATTATTAGCTCGTTAGTCTCTCAAAATCAGCACAGGTTTATACCATCGCGAGGGAAAGTCACTCGTGAATAAGGTGGTGACGCTCATTGATGTTGGCCAGACGGAGAAACGGGACTTAGGGCTAATTTTATTGCATGCGGAGAAGGCATTCGACCATGTGGAGTGGGAGTACCTGTGGTAATTGATGCACAGATTGGGTTTCGGGAAAAGGTTTATGACTGCCCTGCAGGTATTGTAGACTTCAGCGGTTGCTAAGATTGCTTCAATGGGTCTATTATCGGATGCAGTTGCTATCCCAAGGGGTACCAGGCAAGGGTGCCCTTGCTCACCATTGCTTTTTGCCTTATATATCAATCCGTTCATTGAGCAGTTAGGTAATAGTTCCTTGATCAAGCCCTTTGTTGCACAAAATATTCCATATTCAGTGTTTGCCTACGCTGATGACATTGCAGTGACTTCAGTCCATCCATATTCTGCACTTCAAGAGATTGAACGGTTAGCAACACTTTTCGGTCAGGTATCAGGTTATAAATTAAATGTCACTAAAGCTCAAATGTTATGCACTGATAATCTTGTATTGGTTGATGTTAGAGTTCAAAAAGAAGTGACATACTTGGGTATTAAAATAAGGTAATCGATGCTTGAAGTTGTTGATGCTAATTGGACTGCGTTGTTACATTATATCAAGGAATCACTAGATGGGGTGGGCTCGATTACATCTTACGCTAATAGGCAGAAGCAATATCATTAAAATGAATGTTTTGCCGAAGGTTTTATATTTAATTAGTCAAAAAGAAGTGCTTCTAATATGCCATTAGTTGCATCCCCTGGTGCACACCTGTATCTCCAGGATGATTAGTCAAGGATTCCTTTCACAAAAAGTATTACGCTGTTTTTTGAGTTTGATTCAATACTTTTTTATTCCATGTGTTTCATTGTTTTGTTTCTGAAATTATTTTCATTTCATATCTTTACTTGTGTATCATTGTTTTCAATTGACATCATAGCTTTATCCAATGCATTTCGGGCATTGTGTGCCCTTCATCAGGGAGCATGTGCTATATGAATAAACAACAGAAAATACATTCACTAATGTAGTTTAATATGGTCAGATTATAAACTGTACAGTTCACTCCATGCGTAAAAAACTTGCTTACAGTGCTCAAAGTGTGTGGTGCCCAGTGTTCTAGATGTGTCTGGTAACTTTGTAAAGTGATGTGTTTAAAAGCGAGCATGAGACTTACATGTCAGCGATAGAGCGTGTTCTCGCTTAGTGTTGAGCAGTTCACGAAACACTAGAGATGAAAACGAGATCATAAGCGATCGTAAGAATTCTCGTCATAATATCTGTGTCGCAACGTTATGCGGATCACCAAAGTCCGTATTAAAACTTACAGTTTTAGAGAGCGTAGCGTCTTTCCCTTCGTTCTCGTTCGTGTCGTATTGTTTAGCGTTGTGCGCTTTACTCTAGTTGTTTTTCTGTTTCCTGGTACTCAAACTCAAACTCGACTTACCCATGCAAACATTCCTAATGGAATTAATGGTTTTCACCTTATACCTGAGTTACTTTAAGTATAACAACAAATGGAACCAGCAACTCGTGGGCACTTCCATGGGAAACTGCGCAGCCCCTGTATATGCAAACATTTTTATGAAGGTTTATGAGGAAACCAACATTCTGAACAATCCTAATTGGATGCCCTATTTGAGGATGCTAGTGAGATACATAGATGATATTTTTATCATTTGGACCAATACTAAAGAGAAACTGGAAGAAGCATTAACTAGCCTCAACACAACTGATGAAAAAATACAGCTCACATGGGAGATTTCAGACAAAACTATCACTTTTTTAGATGTCCAAATTACCTTATCCGCTTAAGGCATTGAGACAGACATCTACTGCAAGAGCACAGACAAGAACAATACCTTACATTACAATAGCTTCCATCAACCAGCTCTCAAACAACATTTGCCCCTCTCTCAAATGATGAGAGTAAAGAGGATCACATCAGACCCCGATAAGGCATCCAAAAGAATTGAAGAGATGGGTGAGAGATTCACAAAAAGTGGTTATCCTGACGAAGTAGTCTCCATAGCTAAACAAAAGGTTAACAAGATGAAACGCAACGACTTATTGAAGGCCCGAAGAAGAATCGATGAGTCGAGGACAGCCATTGTATCCAAATATTCAACATCCAGCATGAATTTCAAAAGGATCATTAAAAGGCATTGGGGAATTCTGAAAGCTGAACCAGATTTCAACGCCATTTTTGACTACCCCCCCCATTTTTGCGTACACCAGAGGCAAAAATATAGGTGAACTTCTTAAATCTCAAACACCGACACCCACAATATACAGAGTGACTAGACCATGCTTACATTGTGGGAACTGTAATAACATCATAAGAGGATCCACTATAACTCATCCTATGAAGGGATACAACATGAAATTGCGGGTCAATGCGACATGCGATACCCCTAATGTAATTTATATGTTGAAATGCCCTTGCGGCAAAGTGTATATCGGCAAGATTGAAAGAAAAATTACAATAAGGAATAATGAACACAAATCCAACATAAGGACCCACAACCAGAAATCATCAGTGGCACTTCACTTCTTTGAAGCACACCATAACGTGTCTCAATTACAATTTCTCATCCTAGAAACTATCTGTAGAAAAGAAGGAATGGACAATAATAAATATCTCCTCCAACGAGAGAATAGCTGGATTCACACTATGAACTCTAGTAAACCTTTTGGGTTAAATGATCGCATTGAATTTGCGTGCTATCTATAATGTGATATAGCAATTTACTGATGCTGTTACTGCATTCCTACATTCTGTCAAGTCGATGTGAGGTTTTGTTTTAAGTTTCTCATCATGCGTTTTTGAATTTGTAATTTTAATTTGTTTTTCACACACGTCACTTTTATATGTTGGCAAAATATGGCCCACACTTTTATTTGTTCCGCTTTTGATTTATTTACCATTTACATTCACATTTCCTCATATGACACACACCCGAGATTTGCTAGTCTTTCCTTTATGCTTATGGTCATTTGACCGGCACCACAACCAATCGGATTGGTTCTGTTTGAGTACCAGGAAACAGAAAAACAACTAGAGTAAAGCGCACAACGCTAAACCATACGACACGAACGAGAACAAAGGGAAAGACGCTACGCGCTCAAAAACTGTATGTTTTAATACGGACTTTGGTGATCCGCTTAACGTTGCGACACAGATATTTTGACGAGAATTCTTACGATTGCTTATGATCTCGTTTTCATCTCTAGTGTTTCGTGAACTGCTCAACACTAAGCGAGAGCACGCTCTATCGCTGACATGTAAGTCTCATGCTCGCTTTTAAACACATCACTTTACAAAGTTACCAGACACATCTAGAACACTGGGCACCACACACTTTGAGCACTGTAAGCATGTTTTTTACGAATGGAGTGAACTGTACAGTTTATAATCTGACCATGTAAAACTACATTAGTGAATATATTTTCTTTTGTTTATTCATATAGCACATGCTCCCTGATGAAGGGCACACAATGCCCGAAATGCATTGGATAAAGCTATGATGTCAATTGAAAACAATGATACACAAGTAAAGATATGAAATGAAAATAAATTCTGAAACAAAACAATGAAACACATGGAATAAAAAAGTATTGAATCAAACTAAAAAAACTGCGTAATACTTTTTTTGAAAGGAATCCTTGACTAATCATCCTGGAGGTACAGGTATGCACCAGGGGATGCAACTAATGGCATATTAGAAGCACTTCTTTTTGAGTATCTTATAGGCGTCCAGGACAAGAGACGTCACCCAGGTGGCACCCGGAACTTCAATAAAGCTAGTCTTTCAAAAACAATGTAATCTAATGCTGTGCACCAGTCTTCATTACCTAATTCATTTGATATTTATTTAGGTCATTACCTTTGGAAGTGTCAGGGGCCCAACTTCAACATCTGCAATCTATGTGTGCTAAATTTCTTTGGGCCTCTGGCAAACCCAGGCGAGCTACCAGATTTATGATGTTACCAATTGAACGTGGGGGTCTAGCCATCCCTGATTTTGTTTTGTATTTTTATGCATGTTTTTGTTAAAGATGCAGGTTTTATTGACTGGGGAGGATGTAGTTAATAGTGCAGAGGCCCCTTCGATCTTTCAGATTCTGTTAGGGCCCGAGGCACAACAATGTTTCTTCAAAGAAATTGACGGCAGCTATTTCAAGCGGACTAGGTTTAAAGTATTGGAATCCGCTTTTAAAGCATGGAAGAGCATATGCAAATTATGTTTATTGGAGAGACTATCTCAATATACCCCCACGAATGAGGTAAAAATTCTTCCCCCTATTTTTTGGGATAGTGTAGCACTTGGCTGGAGGAGTAAAGGTATTCTTCAATTAGGGGATGTTTTTGTTACTGGTGGACCCCTTATGTCTTACGAAGATTTAGGGAGACAGTATAATTTGTCAAAATTTCAATTTTTTTAATTTCTTCAAATTCGAGATTTCATAAGTCGGAAAAATGTTTTAGTGGCACCCAATTTAGTTGTTGAGGCTGTTAGGCGACAGGAGAAGATTGGGGTGTTATATAAGATATTACTATCTTATAGAATAGACGACTTAGAAAAACATAATTCCAAATGGTCTATGAGATTGAGGGTAGACAATATATGTATATAGAATGTCATTACAAGATCTAGGGAAGCCCTACTTTCCGCCAATTTGAAAGTGCAATTTTTCAAAACAGTTTTTATTTTGTATTAATCTCCAGCACTTATGCTCAAGTGGGGGGGCGGGTATGATGGCAAATGTTTTCGGTGTGGGGTGGATACTGCGGACAGTCTTCATATCTATTCAGTTGTAGTCAACTATCAAGATATATTTTGGGAATTGAGAATTTTGTGTCTACGATTATTGGGACTCCGATGTGTATCACCCCTGCCATTATGCTTTTGGGAATTGGGCCTGAACTTGATAAGGGTACCCCTCTGTATAAACACCGATATTTGATTTGTATTGCCATGACTGTCGCTCGGCTGTGCACTGCAGCTGAGTGGCTACAATCTGAACCTCCTCTTTTTGAACGTGGGCAGGCAAAAATGTATAATTTAAGAAATGTAAGATTGGTCTTGGTATTTGGGGTGCGTTTGGTGATCATATGAACTTATGAATTTATGAAAACTGTAATGTACTTTATATCTGTGTTACTGTGGTAAAAAAAAAATTAGATGAAATGGTTTTAAAGTAATGGTATTCCATTAAATAGTTTTTCTATGAATCACATACAGCCAGATTGTAAGTGTAATGTAATATAAAAGTACCTGCATACTAAATTATTGCGTAATGCAGTGAAAATATTATTGTAATGTGCAGAAAAACAGACCAGGCATGGTAAAGAGTAACAGGGAGTGTCATAGACTTCTCAAAGAGCAATATTGAACAACTTCATAGCTTAGTAAGACTTTGCACACCACTAGTTATTTGAAATTCTTACAAGTTGTGCCAAAGTCATCAATTAGTGAATTTCTATAATAGAACATATAGAAAATCGTACCAAGTCTTTTCTCATGTTTCTCATGGAGAAAGAAGATACATTGTTGATACAATCACTGACATGACTTCAACCTTTTGGAGAGTCTGAACAAGATGGAAGTATTGTGCAGATATTCTGGAACACACTTGACATATTTCAGTACGATTACGGTGAGTCAAGTCAAGTTAAGTCAAATAATTTATATAGCGCGCTACATACCCAGAGGGTCTCAAGGCGCTTGAAGAAGGGTGGGGAATTACTTGTCGAATATCCAGGTTTTAAGTTGCTTTCTGAATGCTAGGTGGTTCTGAGTGAGGCGAAGGTGAATGGGAAGTGAGTTCCAGGTTTTAGCCGCCAGGTAGGAGAAGGATCTTCCTCCCATGGTGGTTTTGTTGATGCGAGGTACAGCAGCAAGGGCTTGGTTGGAAGAGCGTAGATGGCGGGGGGGGTGTAGAAGGAAAGTCGTGTGTTGAGGCATTCGGGTCCAAGTTCGTAAAGTGCTTTGTGTGCGTGGGTGGTTAGGAGGCGGAATGTTATTCTCTTATTGACGGGGAGCCAGTGGAGGTTTTTCAGGTGACCAGAAATGTGGTCTTTACGCGGGATGTCTAGTATGAGTCTGGCTGATGCGTTCTGGATGCGTTGGAGTTTTTTCTGAAGTTTTGCGGTGGTACCGGCGTATAGGGTGTTTCCGTAGTCCAGGCGGCTTGTAACCAGTGCGTGGGTGACCGTTTTTCTAGTTTCGGTGGGGATCCAGCGAAATGTTTTTTTGAGCATGCGAAGAATGTTGAAGCAAGATGATGAAACTGCGTTGACTTGTCTGGTCATCGAGAGTGAGGAGTCCAGGATGACGCCCAGGTTCCGTGCGTGGTCCGTCGGGATGGGTGCTTTTCCAAGGGCCTCTGCCCACCAAGAGTCGGGGGAGGTACCTAAGATAAGGACTTCTGTTTTGTCTGAATTCAGTTTCAGACGGCTGTGCTTCATCCACTCGGCAACTTCTTTCATTCCTTCATGTAGGTTGGTTTTGGCGGTGTTAGGGTCTTTGGTGAGTGAGAGGATCAGTTGAGTGTCATCAGCGTAGGAGATGATGTTGAGGTTGTGTTGGCGTGCGATTGCCGCGAGGGGGCTCATGTATACGTTGAAGAGGGTGGGGCTGAGTGAAGATCCTTGTGGCACGCCGCAAATGACTTCAGTGGCCTCTGACTTGAATGGTGGGAGGCGGACTCTCTGAGTTCTTCCGGCAAAGAACGAGGTGATCCATTCCAGTGCTTTTCCTTGGATTCCGATGTTTCTGAGGCGTTGTAACAGGGTGCTATGACAGACTGTGTCGAAGGCTGCAGAGAGGTCGAGGAGGATGAGGTCGACTGTGTCTCCATTGTTCAGTAGAGTTCGAATGTCGTCTGTTGCTGTGATGAGTGCGGTCTCAGTGCTGTGTTTGGCTCGGAAGCCGGACTGTGAGGAGTCGAGGGATTTGTTGGTTTCGAGGAAGGCGGCGAGCTGGTTGTTGACAGCTTTCTCGATGACTTTGGCCGGGAATGGAAGGAGCGAGATGGGGCGGTAGTTTTTGAGTTCGGTGGGGTCAGCTGTGGGTTTTTTCAGAAGGGCGCTGAGTTCGGCGTGTTTCCAGCTTTCCGGGAAGGTGGCGGAGTTGGGGGAGCAGTTGATGACGTCTCGGAGGTGTGGTGCTATGATGGAGTCTGCTTTGTTGAAGATGTGGTGAGGGCATGGGTCTGTTGGGGATCCTGAGTGGATGGAGTTCATCAGGCGGATGGTGTACTCAGTGGAGATTGGGTTCCAGTCATTAAGGATGTTCAAGGGGGGTGAAGGTACGACAGAAGGTTGGGTGGGTTGGTCTCCGGGTTGGTTGTCGAAGCTGTTGTGGATGTCTGCGATTTTGTCGTGGAAGAACGAAGCTAGGGAGTCGCAAAGGGTTTGAGAGGGAGTGATGTCGTTGGAGTTGGCAGTGGGGTTGGTAAACTCTTTGACGATGTTGAATAATTCCTTGCTGTTGTGGGCGTTGTTGTCTAGTCGGTCTTTGAATGCGGCTTTCTTGGCAGTCCGGATCAGTTGTTGGTGTATGCAGGTGGCGTTTTTGAAGGCGTCCCTGGTGCTGGTGTTTGGGTCTTTTTTCCAGGCCTTCTCAAGAGAGCGACAGAGTTTCTTGGATTTCTTAAGATCATCGTTGAACCAGGGGGCGTTTTTGCTGCCTAGTTTGATTTGACGTTTTTTCAAAGGTGCTAGGTTGTCGGCGCTGTTGGTTAGCCATTGAGTGAGGTTAATGGCTGCTTGGTTGGGGTTCGAAGAGTGGGCAGGGGGGTTTTGAAGAAGCGATGAGGAGATCTGGTCGATGGTGATTTTGTTCCAGTTTCTTCGCAGAGTAGGTTGAGGATGGTTGTGGGTTGTGGTCTTTTTGTAGATAAAGTGAACGCAGCTGTGGTCCGTCCAATGGAGAACTGTGGTGTGACTGAAGGAGATATGTTTGCTGGAGGTGAAGATAGGGTCGAGTGTGTGACCTGCGTAGTGAGTGGGGGTATTGACAAGTTGTTTGAGTCCGAGGTTGGCGAGATTGTCCAGAAGGGTGGTGGCGTTGCTGTTGTTGCTCTTTTCCAGGTGAAAATTGAGGTCTCCCAATAGAATGTAGTCCTCGGAGGGGAGGGCGTGTGGGGTGATAAAGTCAGTGATGTCTTCACTGAATTGTGCACGGGGTCCTGGTGGCCTGTAGAGGAGGGTGCCTCTGAGTGTGGTCTTGGGGTCGGTGTGGATCTGGAAGTGAAGGTGTTCCGCGCTAGCGAGGTTGACGTCTGAGCTGGTTGAGATGCGGATGGAATTCTTATGGACGATAGCGATGCCTCCTCCTGTTTGGAAGGTGCGGTCTTTTCGGATGATCTTGTAGTCTTCCGGGATGGCAATGGTGATGTCTGGGGCTGAGGAGGAGTTCTTCCATGTTTCTGTTAGGAAGGCGACGTCCGGAGAGATGGTGTCTAGTAGATTCCAAAGGTCGATGGCGTGTTTGTGGACCGAGCGGGTGTTGAGCAGGATGCATTTTAGGTGGTTGGTGTCAGATCTCTGTTTGGTGTTAGTGGATGAGGAGTTGGTCTTGGTGCCGTCATACTTGCAGGAGTTGCATGTGAAGGGTCCATGGGTGTGTCCAGGAGCGGCTTGGGCGCAGTTGGGGAGTCGACCGGGGTTTAGGGCTAAGAGGGTGGAGGCGTTGTATGTAATGCGGGTGGGGTGGGTGGTACGGGGGCCAGGGGGTCTGGCGCTGGGCGCGGGCTTGGCGCGGACGGGCGTAGACGGGCTTACCTTTGGCGCACCTTCGGCGCGAATGGGGCGCGACCGCTGCGCGTGAACGCTGCGCGCAAAAGCATCTGTCATAAGTGGGTGGGGAGGGGGGAGGGGCGAGGGAGGAGCAGCTGGGAGGCGGGTGCGTGGTGGAGGGGGCGGGCTCCGGGCACAACAACAACAATAATGGCGGCTGGAACTGAAGCACTGACCGGGTTGGGGGAAATTGATTAAATGTAATGCGCTGGTCAGCGAGGCGCCTGAGGAGCGGAGCACACAAGCAATGGGTCACAGCAGCAAGTAACAAGTAAACAAAACGATCGCCAATGCGAGCGAGCACAGGCACTCCTAGTTGATGAAACAGTGCAGGCAGACAATACAGGCGCTTTGAACTAATGAAATTAAGTAAGTTAATGCAGGCACGGTAAAGCGCTATTAATGTCAGCAGAGCAGCGCTAACGATACCCAAGGTAGAGTAGGTAGAGTGATCAGGGGCAGTAGGGAGCGGCCGCTTCTGACGAAGTCAGGACGGTCACAGTGCTTCGGAGGGCAGGGGGAAGCCTTGCCTCTTAGTGGGAGGGAGGAGCAGCCGGGAGGCGGGTGCGTGGTGGAGGGGGCGGGCTCCGGGCACAACAACAACAATAATGGCGGCTGGAACTGAAGCGCCGACCGGGTTGGGGGAAATTGATAAAATGTAATGCGTTGGTCAGCGAGGCGCCTGAGGAGCGGAGCACACAAGCAATGGGTCACAGCAGCAAGTAACAAGTAAACAAAACGATCGCCAATGCGAGCGAGCACAGGCACTCAAAGTTGATGAAACAGTGCAGGCAGACAATACAGGCGCTTTGAACTAATGAAATTAAATAAGTTAATGCAGGCACGGTAAAGCGCTATTAATGTCAGCAGAGCAGCGCTAACGATACCCAAGGTAGAGTAGGTAGAGTGATCAGGGGCAGTAGGGAGTGACCGCTTCTGATGACGCATTGTAAAGCTAGTATTGTTCAAAAGCAATACAGTTACCTGAGACAAGAACAGTTAATAACATAGTGAGTGAGGCATTGGAGGCTGTGAATGTAAGAATGCTTTAGATCTCAAATATCTAATTAACTTACCCAGATCCTTTGTGTGAAGCTACTTTTTGAAATTATTATTTTGTGTGAACAAATAGCACAGACTATTAAGTGAAATGATTGGTCTGAGAGGAGACACATGAAGAGAGTCTGTCTCTGTGGTTGCCTCTCTCTCTTTCTTACCCCATCTCTCAATCGTTTCTCTTTTCTACTCCATTGATATTCCCTTTCCCTCAATTTGTCACTCGCTTTCTCCATGGCACTTGTCCTCTAATTTCATAATAATGTTCAAATCACAAATAAAGCAACATGAAAAGAATAACTGCACAGTCACAGAATTCCTTGGGTTCATAATTTGTATTGAGTGTTAAAAACACAACTACAGTCTTACTAACTTGATTACATTTGTAGCTGATGTAAATGACCTTCTGTAAAGCCATCACCTGAACTGACCATCGTCAATCAGTTGACCAGCAGGCCTTTCGAGATGCCTTCAAGACCATATAGATACTACCCCTTCTGTAGAAGCTTAATCTGAATACTAATTGTATAGCAGATTGCCATCTAATCACTTACCTGCAGTTAGTGGGGAAGATGATCCAGAAGGGGACCCACGCATCTACATGAGAAGCTCAAGACAGACTATCAGTACAAACTCAGACCACAGTGCAGTGTGGAGATGGCCACCATCCAATAGTTGATGATGCTGTGGAGATTTCACACAGTGGCATCCCATGCCTGCCTGTTTTGTCAAAACTCTCAATAGCTTGATGGTATCATTGACCACAGTGTCATAGTTAAGTCCCTCTCTGTTAGAATATGCTTTGTTTTAGTTGTCCTATGCTTATTCATATACCTACAGAACATCACCCACTTGCTGCTGACGAGTTACCACAGAACTGAGGCTGCCTGTGACCAGGGCCCCATTATCTAGGCAATGATATTTAACCTGTATAGAAGATCCCGTCTTAGTCCTTCTGGCTGACAAATGCATGCATTTTTACCAGTAGACTGATGAAACCCAGCTCTACCTGAGGACCTTCATGGCACTCAATGATCTTTATTGTTTAGGTATGGATCTCCTGTCTACTTCAAGCTAAAACCCACCAAAATGGATTAGTACTCACTGTCAATACCTGCCAGCAACAACAGGTACCTGAATAGCTGTGAGAAATACATTTGAAGGTTTTCACTCACTGGCTCACTGAAAAGCCCTAAATTCTTGGGTTCCTACATAAACATCAACTTCAGTCAGAATCCAAATCACCTGTGAGACAAAGAGTGCCTGCACAGAAAGTACCTGCCCCATAAAGTCATACGCATAGTACCAGAAGTGAACTTCAGCATGGCCATTCAGGTGCTGAACTTTGGAAAGGTCCAAATGACTTTGTCTCCTGAGAACTTATTGAGACCACACACTAAAAGTATCCAACAAACACGGTATTAAACTCCAATAACAGGCACACTTTGTCTCTCCCTGAACTTTAATGTATGAAGCTGAAAGGCTGCCATGAGACTACTCAGTCATTGTATCATGTTCTACAAGCACACAACAAATACAGCCTTCAGGTTTGATCTTCTGGAAATATTTTGCCTCCAGAAGGATATCTAAACCCAATGGTAAAAATGTTGGCAGAGAAAAGTCACTAAGCTTGAACAATTCACGTTTGCTCATGATAGAACCGTACTTCATTGCAATAGACTTGCATCAATTTGGCATAGTTTATCATGGAAGAATTTATATTTTCCATATCCATCCATCCATCTGCTACTCTTATTCCGTGTGTGTGTGTTTTTACATACATTATTACCTACTATTACTACCTCTTTTGGGCTTGAAATGACGGTTCTACCTGCTGCATAGCCCACCAGACATCATAGCTTTGACAACCTTCATACTTAGGGGACACAGTTGTCGTGTGTGCATCTAAGAACACTAGAAGCAAATCATGCCTAAAAGCAGAATTCCTGCATCAAAAGAAGACTAAGTGATAATTTAGTTTGGCCAACTCACCATTAACTGGTGACCCAACTGGTGATTTGCCAATGTCCCAGTTCCTTCAACTCCTGGAGAGGTAGGGGAGCCAGGAAGTTTCTCCTTTGAGAGCGTGAGCTGGCACTGCCATCTGAAACCTGTATCACGGCCTCCTTATCTGCCACAGGGCTGAGCGGACAATTCTGACACCTAGTTTTCCTGCCAGAGAGACAGTCATGTAAGAAATGTTATAACCAACCAGGAAACATGGTCAATGTCCGTCATGTGCAGTAAGAACAATCCCTTCAACCAAGATATTCTTTTATTTTAGAAACAGACCTCAGATTTGGATATTAATTCCTGAGATACAAAAAATGGTGACTGGCTGCCATATCATAGCAAGCACATGGCTCTGCAGTTGTAAATATATCCAGAGGAAACCCTGCTGCCAAAACAATCCCTGCTGATTGGGCAACCCTCCATTGCACTGGTAAGCTGCCAGGTGCCCACACATCTCATTGACCCTGAATGAGGCTTTTATTTTTGTGTTGCAGTGAGAGCACAGAATCACATCCTTTGAGAAATGGGACTAGCTCCGAATCTGTAAGACTTCAAGAAGGCACTTAAAACTAATAGTTTTTCTCTACACCACTGTCTGTCTCCATCCTACTTTCCAACCCCCGTGAGCTATCTAGGGACTGGCAGACAATCTTTCTTTGAACTTTGTTGCTTTTCTCACTTAGGCACTTGTATCAAAGATCACTCTATGAAGATGCCGTTAATAAACAAGGAAAACAAGTCAATCTTATTTAGAAAAGTTGTGTTCTTCTTTTTATGTTATGATTTCTCTTCTTTAAAAGTAACCTTTACACATATCGGTCTTAAGCACTGATTGGCAGCTTTGACAAAACGTGTTTCCTTAGCCACCTAATGTATGTAATCAAGAATTCACTAATAAAACTCAAGTATGCACAAAGGTTTAGTGACCATGACAGTGTTTGATTGGGCAGGCTCTTGAGATAACAGAGAACATACAGTCTCTACCTTTTAGGTTTCCCAGAGGCCTTCTCTGAAACAATGAAAAACAATAACACAGATGGAATTGAGAAATAATAATAGCTCAGAAACTGGCAGTTAAATTTGTCTAAATAGAGGTTAGAGTTGCATGTAGAGGATATCCTGGAAACTGGGGGGAGTTAGGACTAGGGAATCTTCCTATGTCAACACATGAAAGTAAAACCCACCCAGGCGGCATTGTTAGTGCAGCTAGAGAAGGAGTGAGGAGAGTCTGGAGAGTCACAGAGCTGCACAGCAAATGGGAATGCCCTCAGTGTAGCCCTTGCATTGTAGAGCAAATCTGTAGGGATAATGGTAAGTAATGTGGTAGTTTCCTGAGAACTCCACCCCCTCCAAATCCTCATAATCACTTCAGTGCAAATCGGAGGGGCAAGATTGTGGTAGGTACTCATATACTGTGCTTTCGGCATGTATTAAAATAGCTTTTCTTCAGTATTCTTCTTGGGCATCCAGTGCTTAATATGTGCTGGTGGTTGCAAGGGGGCATCACTGGCACTCATATTTGGGGTCTGGCACTTATTTTTCCTCATCATGAGCTCTGCACATCAAAACACTCGCGCAGCGTGGACGCGCCATCCTACACGGTAATAATTAAGGGAACTAACAAGATATTTTTTATGGTTTTACTGCATTGGCACTTCTTTCGTATGACCCTGGGATTTGTTTTAAATAGGGCATATGCCTTTATTCTGAATGCTGTTTTTTTTAACATTTTGCTGCTGATTAAGAGGGCGGGTTTGTGGGCTTCTTCGCCCCAGCCTCTTCCTGGTTGTTCCTTCTAGTGGTGCCATTTTAGGGGGGGAAGCACACTCTAGTTGCTTAAACCCGGCTGTAGGTGCAGAAGTTCTAAATTTATGAGCTTTGCACATTAAAACACCCCTCCAGTTCGGATAAGCCACTGTTGCGCTGAAGGTGCGCTAAAATCAAGCCTGTCTGCACCCTTCCGCCTCCTGTCAGCAGCCAGCGCCAGCCACCATGCCAGTTCTACTTCGGACAATGGCACTCATATTAGCTATACTCCTGATGAGCTGAGAGCGCTCAACACTAATACTTGTAAGTTGGCCTTATCCTTGTGCCTAGGCCCTATTTCTTGTATTAACTGTAAAAATTGTTTACACTTCGCTAATACCGTTTTCAAGGGCAAAGGAGAAAGGACGGGAGAGCAGTTTCTTTTGAAGGCTGCCCTCATTAACGTCCGGTCACTACATAAACATACAGCTGACATATTTAATTTGCTTATAGACTCTAAGGCCCAGACACTGAAAACTGTCATGGAACGCAGTGCAGCCCCCAAAAAGGCTGCGCTGCGTTGCAATACTGGGATCGAGCAGGAGAGCGCCACATCTACAGAGATATGGCGCTCTTGTGTACTCTCCCTAGTGCCGGCGCTGATTTCAGCTGCTTTGCGCCAGACATTTCTTAGCGCCATAGTGCTAGGTGCCTGGGTCTCGCATAGGTTTTGTACAAGAAGGATACTCTTGCTGTATAAAATACTAAGCGGTTTCTGCGACTTTTAGACAGCGCCTGTTCGTTGTGTGGGTATGTAACACACAGCGGTTTGTTATCATTGTAATATGCAAAAGTACCAAAGGGGGCTCGTCCTCTTTTTACCCCTCCCTTTAAAGACGGCCACATTGTTGTCCTCGTTGCCTCCCCCTGAGCTCACTTTCAAGCTACGAGGCAACGACGGACAGGTGAGGCGCAGGCGACCGGTGGTGGGCTATTTTGCAAACTATTTCGAAGCGTGGAAGTTATAGAAAAGGAGTGAAGGAGTAGGCAATTTGGGGTGACTCTAATGCTTCATTTGAAGATGGGGTCCCCGTTCCGTCTTTCTCTCCCCTCCACTGATACTATCTTCCACCATCAACTTACTTACTTTTCTCAGTGTGAACTTGCGAGCAGTCAGATTCATGGCTCTAAAGAAATAATGTGCGCACCGAGATAGGTGCCTTGGACTGTCCCCTTGGGAAAGGGTCCTGTCCTTCTTTTGTTTTAGATCTAATAAACGCTCTAGGAAGTGTAAAGATTGTAAGGGAATCAGTTAAGGTAGCTAGTAGAAGATGAGGTTATTTTAGCCTATTGCTTCTTTCATCCCCTCCTTTACCTTTTACAGAGCGGGGCCTCTTTTTTTCCTGAGCAAGGTTCCAGGAGAGGTGAGGTATACTCCTTGTACAACGTAGGTTAGTACAAAGTTAGTTAAATATTGTGGTCACCTACTTGGGACTCTGACCATAAGACAACCTTTTTCTGGGACTCATTATATATTTCTGATTTCTTTTTTGAACAGATACAAATGACACTGGTTGTTACAGAGGATTGTGAAATATATATGACACACATGTATCCTTTGAATGGTTTAGTTATGTTTCAAATTTTTGATATGCAGTAGCAAATGTTAAGGACTGTGGCCCTGAAGAAAGCCACAGGATTTAGTTCCCTATTGGCTAAAACATGTTGGCCCAATACATGCAGTTATATGGTTAGACTGCATCTTTGCCCTGTTCTTGTTTTTAGTAAGGGAGAGATCAAGTTATATTAAAGTTTGGTGTATTGATCCTCTATCCTTTTTTAATCTCACCACACTTTATTATTTTTGCACTGCACCTGATTCCATCAAGATCATTGCACTCATGGTCTTCACGACAGTTGGAGATGTGACCCAGACGAGTATGGGTTATGGACTAGTCTCAATGATCATGAGACATACCATTCCTGTTTGGATGACCAAATGACAATACATGATCTACATCTGACGTTGATGGAAATCCAGTTTTTCTCTGTATGGGTCTATTTGACAATTGCAGTGAATCTCATTATTTAGGTTGTTTATTTTGGTACTCTATGAGCGAGCTAATGGTATTTAGCCTCAGTAACGCTCACCGACTTGTGTAGGAGTGTTCGTTTCCTTTTGGAGCACAAGCAGGCTCTGATATAGACCCCCAGTGTGTTTTTGGTTTTTGATTCATTGAGCAGGGGGCTTCACCCTGGATAGGTCTTTAAACATTTTTCCCTTAGACCCTTTCTCCCTTGGTTATTTAGACAAGTTTAAAACCTTTACCCACTTTGTATGTGTGCTGCACAATGAGGCACAGTCTCTATACTTGTGTTATTGGGTAACGCCAACAAGGATGTTTTCTTAGTCAATCAATGGCTCCTTGAGGCAACAGACATTATAGACCGTAGCAAAATTGTGACTATAACTAAGGAGACATCCATCCTGTAGCACCCTGGTTCTCTTCTGAACTTGGTTTAGAAAGGACAACATTTAAAAGCCTTGAGAGGATTTGGAACAGACAGTATCTTGATGCAGACAAAGCAGTATATGAACAGGCCCTCGCAAAGTATCACAATAATATCAAAATAGCATAGTGATAACCGGCCTCAGTAATTTCTTAAATTGTGTCTTGCTTTATGGGTTCTAAAGCACATGTCCCTCTGGTGGAAATCAACCCTACATTAGGCCAAGAGTTAAGTGACTTCTTTGAGACAAAATCGAAGTGTCAAAATACAGACCAATATTCTAGCGTCCCTATCCTATCCCTACCCCACCCCCAGTTTATACCTCTTTGCCTCTTGCATCCACTTTGACCCACACTCCTTTCTGCTTCACCCCTTTGAGGGAGGCAAATTGTTGATGTAATTGATCCTGTGTATGCAAAGATGTTTGATGCCTCCCTACAGACAGGGATGGTTCCAAGCATATGGAGAAGGCTAGTGTTATCCCTTTGCTGAGAAGGGCCATTGCTGACACTAAGATGGTATCTAATTTGGGATCCCTCTCTTTTCTCCCAGCAGCTGCCAAAATGTTTGAGATAGTTGTTAACAAGCAGCTTTCAAACTATCTAGAATCCAACCACCTACTTCATATGTCTCAATCTGGTTTCCGCACATGTCTCAGAACCAAAACTTCCTTACTGGAAATCTCAGAGTCCTTGTAGTTGTGTTTGGACAAAGGCCACAACTCCCCCCTCATTTTATTAGATCTGTCAGTGATCTTTGACACCATCACTCATGACATCTTCCTGCCCTCCCTGTCTAATATTGGGATTGGAGTATCAGTTTTAAAATTGCTGACTTTGGTTTTAGTGGCTAGAGAACAGTCAGTGTGGACTAAGCCATATTTTTATGAGGCTATACCCCTCAAAGGCAGTGTACCCCAGGGTTCGGCATTGAGTACTACTCAGTTGCATTTGTATTAGTCCCTGCTGTCCGCCCTGGTGGAATCATTTGGCATAAATATCATCTCTCACGCTCATGACACGCAGTTAGTGTTCTCCTAAGAGCGTGACACAGATTTATTAACCCTTTAGCTGCCAGGATACCCCCTGTGTTACACCCTTTTTTTGGCTATTTGGGGATGTTCGCGTTTACACCCACATAACTTTTTGTACACATAAGGTATTCCCATCAAATTGGCGTCCTTTTCTTCCAACATGCTAAGGATTCTAAAGGTATCCAGTATTTGCAGATTCCCCTGGTTGGGATCGAGAAATTAGGCAAAATACAGCAACATTCTATGTTGGAGAAAAATGGAAAAAAGTGCTGCAGAAGAAAGCGTCTGTTTTTTTCCCTGCAAATGGTATCAACAAAGGGGTTGTGGTGCTAAAATCACAATCTTCCCAGCTTTCAGGAACAGGCAGACTTTGTCAGAAGACCAACATTTTCTGCGCAGTTTTGGCATTTTACTGGGGCATAGCCTATTTTTACTATTTTTTGTGCTTTCATCCTCCTTCCAGTTAGTGGTAGAAATGGGTGCGAAACCAATAAAGGATCCCGGATAGCTATATATTTCTGAAAAGGAGACAAAACTCTGAATTTAGAGCAAGTGGTAATTTCTGTATATCCTTCAAGGTTTCCTATAGAAAGTAACAGTTGAAATAAAAGAATATTGAAATGTATTTGAAAAAAACAGCCCCTTGTGCCTATATCTGTACCTGTAACAACTTCTAACTCTGGTAGATTTTTAAAAGCTATATACTGGTACATTTGCAGGACCCTTCTGGTTGTGGAGATATATGAGGCTTGTAGATTTACAAAGAACCCAAGGTACCCAGAGCCAATAAATAGTTGCACCTTGCAATGGTTTTTCATTGTGTGCCAGATATACAGGAATTAATTTGGTAAAATATAGGAGAAAAAATAGGTATCAAGGAAACCTATGTGTATCAGAAATGGGAACAAAATATGAAGTTTAGAAGCAGTCGTTATTTGTGCATCTCTGAATTTGTGAGTGCCCATATTAGCATGTGAATTAGAGGGTATTGTTCAAAATGACTTCTTTTTAACACACTGTCTTACATTTGGAAGGCAGAAATGCATAGAAAGACAATTGGTAATAACACTAATTCTACTATTCTGTGTTCTCCTAAGTCTCATGATAACAAAATGACACCTCACCTGTGTGGGTAGGCCTAGTGTCTGCGACATGAAATGCCCCAAAACGAGATATGGACACATCAAATTGTTCCACTGAAAACTGACCAGGCAAGGTGGATACATCAAGTTTTTCCTGTGAAAACTGACCCTTTTTTTGCAATGTGCCTAGCTGTGGATTTTGGGCCCTAGTTCAGCCAGCACCTAGGGAAACCTAGCCTAGCAAACCTGTACATTTTGTAAAACTAGACACCCAGGGGAATCCAGGGTGCGATGAATAGTGTGGCTTTTAACAGATTCTGTTACCCAGAATCCCTTGCAAACCTCAACCTTTGTAAAACAAAATTTTTAAAAAATGTCCTCCCATTTCTGTTACGGAAAGTTCTGGAATCTGTGGAGAGCCACAAACATCAACTCACCCAGCATTCCTCCAAGTCTGTCGATAAAAATGGTATCTCACTTGTGTGGGTAGGCCTAGTGTCCGTGACAGGAAACATCCCAATACCCAATGTGGGCACATAACATTTTTCCAGTGAAAACAAACTCTTTTTTTGCAACGTTCCTAGCTGTGGATTTGGAGCTCTAGCTCAGCCAGCACACAGGGAAACCTACCAGACAAAAATGTGAGGAAAATTAGATTTTTTAGCAAAATTTGAGGTTTTCAGGAGATTCTGGATAAGAAAATGTTGTGCGATCCACATAAGCTACACCTCCCTGAACTCCCCTGGTGTCTACTTTTCAGAAACGTCTGGATTTGGTAGGTTTTCCTAAATAGCCACCTAGCCCGGGACCAAAAATGCAGGTGCCCCCCCTTCCAAAACCAGGTTGTTTTGTGATAGATCATTCTGATGTCCCCACAATTCTGGGCCCATCCCATCCACAGGTACTAGGCCCACCTACACAAGTGAGGTAACATTTTTATCAAGAGACCTCGGGAATGCTGGGTGGTACAAAATGTATGTCACCCCATTGATTTCACAACTTTCCCGCACAGAAACGTGAAGAAAATGTGATTTGTTTAGCTCAATTTGAGGTTTGCAGGTGATTCTGGGTAAGAAAACATTGGGGAATCCACGCAAACCATACCTTCCTGGACTCCTCCTGGTGTATAGCTTTCAGAAATGTTTTGGGTTTGGTAGGTTTCCCTCAAGGCCACCAAGCTCGGGACCAAATACGTAGGAGACCCCCTTGCAAAACCAGGTTGCGTTGTGATCTATAATTTTGATGCCTCCACAATACGTTTTGGGCCCTTCCCTGTTGTGGGCAGTTTGACTACCCACACAAGTGAGGTACCATTTCCACGGGGAGACCTGGGGGCATATAGGGAGGTGCCACATTTTTGTAGGCCCATTGATCTCACCACCTTCTCACACAGTAACGTGAGGAAAATGTGATTTCTTTAGCAAAATTTATTTAGGTGATTCTAGGTAAGAAAACAATTGGGGATAAATGCAAACCATGCCTCCCTGGACTCCTCCTGGTGTCTAGTTTTTAGAAATGTTATGTTTGGTATGTTTCCCTAAATGGCCGCCGAGCCTGTGACCAAATAATTAGGCGCCCCTTATCTATGACAAAAGAAAAATCAAATTTTCCTCACATTTCTGTGTTGGAATGTTGTGGGATCACCTGGCCGACACAAATTTCCTACTGCCCAGCATTCTCCCAGGTCTCCTGATAAAAATGGTGCTTCACTTGCGTTGGTAGGCCAAGTACCCATAACAGTTTAGGCCCCAAAATGTATTGTGGAGACATCAAAATTATGTATCACAAAATGACCTGGTTTTGCAAAGGGGGCACCTGCGTTTTTGGTCCTGGGCAAAGCAGCCATCAAGGGAAACTTACCAAACCCAGACATTACTCAAAACTAGACACATGAGGGAGTCCAGGGAGGTGTGAATTGTGTGGATCCCCCAACATTTGCTTACCAAGAATCCTCTGCAAACCTCAAATTTAGCTAAAACAAATAATATTTTCCTTACATTTCTGTCTGGGAACAACTTTCCTACCACCCAGCGTTCCACGTGGTCTTCCAATAAAAATTATACCTCACTTGTTTGGGTGTCTAATGCAGAATCACCTTAAAACATATATAAAATAAATATAGCGCTTAGAACTCACTGTGCTATCCCCTCAATCTCTATGCATTGTGCCTTTCCCAGTAGCAGGTCCTTGTTCTACCCGCACAAGTGAGATATCACTTTACTTGGAAGATCGAAGGGAATGCTGTGTGGTAGGAAATTTGTGGTGGTGTGGCGATCTCAGACAGAAATGTGAGGAAAATTATATTTTTTGGGCTAAATTGGAGGGGATTCTGGGGAAGAACACGTTGGGGTATCCATGCAAGCCACACCTCCCTGAACTCCCCCGGGTGTCTTGTTTTCACAAATGTCTGGGTTTGATAATTTTCCCTAGATGGAGGCCTAGCCCAGGACTAAAAACACAGGTGCCCACCCTTCCAAAACCAGGTCGTTTTGTGATAGATCATTCTGATATTCCCACAATATGTTTCGGGCCCTTCCCTGTTGCGGGTACTTGGCCCAATCACACAAGTGAGGTAACATTTTTATCGGGCGAATTGGGGGAATGCTGGGTGGTAGGAAGTTTTTATCACCCCATTGATCCCACAACTTTTCCACACAGAAACATGGGGAAAAGGTGATTTGTTTGCACAAGCAGGTTGTTTTTTCATAGATAGGGGCACCTGTGTTTTGGTCTGGGACTCTGCGGCCATCTAGGGAAACGTACCAAACCCTGACATTTCTGAAAATTAGACACCTATGCCTCCCTGAACTCCTCCTGGTGTCTAGTTTTCAGAAATGTTATGTTTGGTATGTTTCCCTAAATGGCCGCCGAGCCTGTGACCGCCGTGGGAGTCCAGGGATGTTGACTTGTCCCTACTATCTAGTGGGCTTTCTGCCCCCCTGGGGGGCAGATCAGTGGTAATAACCCCCATCTGCCCCCCAGGGCACCAGAAAGAGTGTCCCTTTTGTGTTATTGGCTGGAGGTATTGGCATGCCCATTGTAAAAAATAAAATCATCCCTGGCACCTAGTGGGATCAGGGGCTTATTACCCCCATCTGCACCTCAGGGAGGGCAGAAAGACTGTGGCAATTTTTGAGAGGGTTGGGGGCATTCTAATGCCCATTTAGGGGAACCCCCACCCCTAAGTACTGAAAATAAAATAATCCCTGGTGTCTATTGGGCTTCTATCCCCCCATCTGCCTGGGGGGGGGGCAGAAGGACTGTCCCTTTTGTGTTGGGGTGAGGGAATTAGAATGCCCATTGTGGGCAGCCCCCACCCCTCTATTATTACAAATATATATATTCCCTGGTGCTTAGTGGGCTTTCACCCCCCCCCCGCAAGGGACAGATCAGGGTCTATTGCCCCATCTTTACCCCAGGTGGGCCAGAAAGACTGTGCCAATTTTGGCAGGGGTGGGACATCATAATTCCCATTTAGGGTAGCCACCACCCCTAATTTATAAACAAAATAATAATCCCTGGTGCCTAGTGTGCTTTCTTCCCCCCAGGGGACATATTAGGGGCTACTGCCCCCATCTGACGCCTGGGGGCAGAAAGATTGAATATTGCCAATATTATATTGGGGGAGCAAAGGCCTTTGCCCAAGGGGCTGCACCCCCTCCCTGGTGCCTAGTGGTGGATCCCTGCTTGGGAATCACCCTCCTGCTGCGATCTCCAAGCACGGATCTACTAGGGAAGGATAACATTGGAATGGGGAGATTCTCCCATTTCCAATGATATCTCTCCTGTTTGCCTACGTACTCAGGCGCTGAGATAGCCACAGGAGCAAGTGGGCAGTGAAAGTGAAATGAGCCGATCGGCCATCCGCGCCAATCGTCATTACACTGAAAAAAATGCCTCTGACAGCCTGGTAAGCTCTTCCCCAGGTCACGAGGATAAAAGCAATCCCCCTTCTATTTACAGCAGAGGGATCTCTGACTGCTGTGCCAAGAACGTAATGGTCACATCCTTGGCACAGCAGCACCGCAGCCGAGGAGCTAACCATTACATCCTCGACATGGAAGGGCTTAAGGAGGTGATCTCAGACTGTATGAGGGTGGGTCTAGGCTGGCTCAGGGACAATCAGCTATAATGTAATCTGGACAAGACCGATCTTGGCCTAGCAAGGGTCCAACTCCCCCCGCCTCCTACACAAGCGCTTAGAAGCCTGGCAGTCATTTTTGCTAATGAACTGTCCTTCAAGGCCTAGATTTATTCTGTAGCAAAAACTGCATATGGATTCTAAGGGCACTTAGAAAATTCCTATCCTTCTTCCATGGGAGACTCGTAAAAACTGTTGTCCAAGCCACAATTCTTTCTAGACAACATTATGCGAACACTTTATACCTGGAATTACCCGCCTACCTGATTTGATGACTACAGTTTATCCAGAACACAGCAGTTTCTTTGCTATTTAACCTCCAGAAGAGTACTCCTACATCTCCATATCTTAACCAAAGGCATTAACTATCTGTCAGAAACAGGACTATTTTCAAAGTACTTATGCCTGCCCATCGAACCTTTCATAATACCAGCCTCCATTACTTGAACTAAAGAATTCAGGACTACCAGCCAAATAGTAAACTGTGGTCGAGTAGATCACACTTGATATTGGACCCTTGTTTAAAAAAACTAGACGATATGGTGCATCTTTCCTTGTCTACCTGTTGAAAATATGGAATGTTCCTCTGGTGCAGTTTAGGCAGTGAATTGGCCTTTCATAAATCTTTGAAGATGAATGTCTTTAGTCACTAACCTTGTATGTCACCTCTTAGTTTCATTTTGCAGTGCCAGGACACTCTTTGAGTAGCTGTGGTATGCTTTACTAGCTACTTCCTTCATTCACTCAACAGATCATGTGCAAGAGAGTAGACACAAGGGAAGGAAAGAACATAGAAGATAAAGACAAAAAACTGTGACAACGGGAAAAGCAGGGAGGAAAAAGAACCTGCAAGAGTGGGATAAAGGGGAAGGGAACGAACATCTGGTGGTGGATGAAAGAAGCATGGGGTGTAATAAACACTATACAGCTTTGGTATTTGGCACCCCAAACATTTTGTAGTGCCAGCCACGGATGCCTGAGCTACATTTTGACTCTGGGCACTTATTCTTTCACAAAGTAAGCACCTTGGGGACCTCCTGCCCATTAACAAAGAAAAGCACTGTTAAAACACGTGCCCATTGTAGGCAACTACCTCTGCTGACCCATGAGGGACCCCTTTGCTATTACAACAGCCTTGTGCTCATTTGTGTGTTGCAGTTCAGCACTGACATAAAGTGCAGTTGTTAATGTTGACCCGTTGCCAGACGTCTTTGCCAAGACAACTGAGGGAGCAGAGCTGTATGTGAAGATTGAGAACAGGAGGTCCTTTGTCTATATTTATTGGCTGACAAAATTACTTTTGGATCATCAAAGATGCAGGGAACTGCTGCCTGCTTTTTTAAGGCAGAGCATCACACAAAATCAGCCCCCAGATAGTATCTGAACTGGAAAAGTCATCGAGTCTATCCTTTTGCCCAAGCAAGATACCAACATCATTTCAAATGCTAGGTTTTCTGACTGGGAATTTTCATTGCACTGCCTCCTAACTTCCTTTGGTGCCAAACGTAACAAAATTGCATATTTTTTAGCGAGCTCTTACCCTTCTTGTTTTCTGGCATAAGGAATTTCATTTGGTAAAGAAAATGCAGCCATAACTAGCAGGTTGAGATATAGAAAATAGTGTGCAAAGGAAATGTTATGGTTCTGTCCATAACACCAGCACCAGGGCAACCTCATTTTGAGTCGCGGGTCCCTGAGAAGGTTTTTTAATGTTTTGTCACAATGGTGCCTGATTTGACCAATAGGGTGGAACATTGCAGGGTGATGAGAAGTGCTGAACTGCCATCCTTATGGCTGAAAGCTCCTTCCAGTTGGGTGAGTGCAGCAATTCCAGAAGTATCAACTATCCCAGTGCTGACCACAATCAACTCCCAGATTTGCAGCTGGTGTATCTCTTGAGGATAGGTGATGATGAATGAAGTAATAGAATGTCTGATCTTATGTTGTGTGCCACCAATGAATCCTGGCACATGAATGTGAACGTCATAGTCCATGGAGGTCAGATCCCAGTAAGAAACAACATGTTGCACCAGTGGTTTCAGATGAAAACGGACCCAATATAATGAAAGTATACAAGAAGCCATGTTGTCTCATGAGGTGCTTTACCTCAGTACAGTAATTCAAAAAGAAATGCATAGCAAAAATATACAATACAGTTTACAATACAGTTTTAAAGGTTGCATATACCTGTTGATAGGTCTCAGGGTAACCAAGCATGTTACAAAGGGCCAGAGGAACAAATGTACTGCACAAGTAAATAAACAATATGTATCTATGTATGTATGTATGTATGTGGTTCATGTATGGCACAAACCTGGCCAAAAGGCAAGGGAGCACTGTACAGAGTCAAAGACAAAGATACAATCAGCAGGTGATTGGAGGGATAAGTGGACTGCTACTGCATTGTGTTGTGTTTTTTGAAGAGGTACATCTTCAGCTTTTTCCTAAGCTGAAGCAGAGTTTGAAAGTCCTGCTATATACAGCGATGTAGTTCAAGGTTCTGAATGCATGGATGGTGATGGCCTGGTGCCTTATATTATTATTTTTCACAATTCATTGCCTCCAGTCTGAGGGTGAACTGTCTGTGGGTCTGCAAAAAGTCACCTGAGATCCTGGGCTTGTTATTCAGAAATACAGTGGTGCTAGTCGTAGCAGTTTTGTAAAATATACAGTCTTACAACTCACCGACAATAGTTAACATGAGTCCAGAATCACACATATTGCAACAAACCATCAGATATTTACTAATATGCAATTTCTGATTTTGCTCTGATTCAGTCTGCCATCATATTTCATGCAGTCAGTCTTGTGGCTGGGAGCAGGTATAAGTGATAATGGTAAAGAAGGTATTTTAGCTTTTTTTGTAAAGTAACAAAGTGGAATTATTTTTTTTAGCAGGAGGGATAACATTTCACAGATAGGATGTGCTTCCTCAGAAACTTGCTTTGGCGAGTGTTGCTCTTCCAATGATACAGCTTCATTACAGAGTATTGGTGCATCAAAGTGAGTGACACATCCTGAGATTTATGACCTATGTAGTTTATTTCACATGTACAGTTGTATGTCCTAACAGGCTGGAAGACAATCCGTTATTAATTAAAGAAAATGTGAGTCCTTTAGTAGTTTCAAACAAATTAAAAAGTCAAAACATAAAACAACAAAATCTTACAACCAATTTCTAAAAATAGAGAACGTTTTAAAAAGAAAAATAGCACCAAAAACAGATATACATTTTTAAAGCTTTAGGGCAAAAAGAGCCAAGAAAAAGTTAAGAGGCAATCAGAAGTCAGAGTTTGCAGTTTACCGGGATTATTGAACACTTGCAACCAATGGATGGGAAAAATATTCCATGTGTAAACCTGGCCAGTTTTGCAGTGCATCATGGTTAGCCTTCTTCAAACTATCCCACAGTGCCCTATTCAGAGGCCAATCCAATGTGGTAGCACACATTTAAAGTTGTCTGCCTGTATAAGACTCTGCTTTGGTATTAAGCTCTCCTTGCTAAAGCATTTATGTGGGCATACAGAATTAGTTTTATCCCTAGAATGAAGCACAATTATTTAGTACATTCAATCAAGGATTTGCAATTGAGCCTCTTCTTGACTCAAGTCAGGATTGCACAAGTGTGGAGAAATGGGAGAGGGGTCAGAAAGAATGACATTTTCTGTTGGTTCAATATTAGATACTGGAGTGACATCTGAGCAAATCTAAAGGCCACAGAGGGTCTATGAAAGGATGGCATTATGGGAGGATACATACAAACACAACTGTTAGACTTGTCAACCTCAGGGTGGTCTTTCAACCAAAGTTTCACATTTCTCCTCCATTATTTCTGACCTCATTTCTGCTGGCCTTAGGACTCTGCTCACTTTACCACTGCTAAGCAGTGCGAAGGTGCTTGTGCTCCCTACTCTAGAAATGGGATTTTTGGCTTATACCCAATTGTCACATTTAATTTACTTATAACTTCCTAGTAAAATAGTATTATTTGTGCCTAGGGCCTGTAAATGAAATACTAGTATTGGGCCTGCAGCACTGATTCGGCCACCAACTTAAGTAGCCCTTTAAACATGTCTCAAGCCTGCCATTGCAGAGCATATGTGGGTAGTTTTAAACTACGATTTCGATCTGGCAAAATAAACCTTTTGCCAGGCCAAAACCTTCCTTCATCAATACATATAGGTCACCCTAGGGAAGGCCCGGACAGGCTAGAGAGCAGGGTGCAGGGTATTTAAAAAAGAGGACATGTGCTTTTAACTTTTACTTGTCCTAGGAGTGAAAAACTCTTCAATTAGTTTTCCACTACTGCAAGGCCTATCTCTTCAATAGGATAACATAGAAGTTGACTTATTACAGTTTATAAGTGTAATTTCCAAATGAGAAGAGATAACTAGTTCATGTTTGGTGTCTCTAAAATCCCAATTTAAAATCCTAACTTATGGTGAAGGCGATAGGTCTCAGGGTAACCAAGCATGTTACAAAGGTCCAGAGGAACAAATGTACTGCACAAGTAAATAAACAATATGTATCTATGTATGTATGTATGTATGAATGTGGTTCATGTATGGCACAAACCTAGCCAAAAGGCAAGGGAGCACTGTACAGAGTCAAAGACAAAGATACAATCAGCAGGTGATTGGAGAGATAAGTGGACTGCTACTGCATTGTGTTGTGTTTTTGGAAGAGGTACATCTTCAGCTTTTTCCTAAGCTGGAGCAGAGTTTGAAAGTCCTGCTATATACAGCGATGCAGTTCAAGGTTCTGAATGCAAGGATGGTGATGGCCTGGTGACTTATATTATTATTTTTCACAATTCATTGCGTCCAGTCTTAGGGTGAACTGTCTGTGGGTCTGCAAAAAGCCACCTGAGATCCTGGGCTTGTTATTCAGAAATGCAGTGGTGCTAGTCGTAGCAGTTTTGTAAAATATACAGTCTTACAACTCACCGAGAATAGTTAACATGAGTCCAGAATCACACATATTGCAACAAACCATTAGATATTTACAAATATGCAATTGCTGATTTTGCTCTGATTCAGTCTGCCATCATATTTCATGCAGTCAGTCTTGTGACTGGTAGCAGGTATAAGTGATAATGGTAAAGAAAGTATTTTAGCTTTTTTTGTAAAGTAACAAAGTGGAATTATTTTTTTTAGCAGGAGGGATAACATTTCACAGATAGGATGTGCTTCCTCAGAAACATACTTTGGAGAGTGTTGCTCTTCCAAATGATACAGCTTCATTACAGAGTATTGGTGCATCAAAGTGAGTGACACATCCTGAGATTTATGACCTATGTAGTTTATTTCACATGTACAGTTGTATGTCCTAACAGGCTGTAAGACAATCAGTTATTAATTAAAGAAAATGTGAGTCCTTTAGTAGTTTCAAAAAAATTAAAAAGTCAAAACATAAAACAACAAAATCTTACAACCAATTTCTAAAAATAGAGAACGTTTTAAAAAGAAAAATAGCACCAAAAACAGATATACATTTTTAAAGCTTTAGGGCAAAAAGAGCCAAGAAAAAGTTAAGAGGCAATCAGAAGTCAGAGTTTGCAGTTTACCGGGATTATTGAACACTTGCAACCAATGGATGGGAAAAATATTCCATGTGTAAACCTGGCCAGTTTTGCAGTGCATCATGGTTAGCCTTCTTCAAACTATCCCACAGTGCCCTATTCAGAGGCCAATCCAATGTGGTAGCACACATTTAAAGTTGTCTGCCTGTATAAGACTCTGCTTTGGTATTAAGCTCTCCTTGCTAAAGCATTTATGTGGGCATACAGAATTAGTTTTATCCCTAGAATGAAGCACAATTATTTAGTACATTCAATCAAGGATTTGCAATTGAGCCTCTTCTTGACTCAAGTCAGGATTGCACAAGTGTGGAGAAATGGGAGAGGGGTCAGAAAGAATGACATTTTCTTTTGGTTCAATATTAAATACTGGAGTGACATCTGAGCAAATCTAAAGGTCACAGAGGGTCTATGAAAGGATGACATTATGGGAGGATACATACAAATACAACTGTTAGACTTGTCAACCTCAGGGTGGTCTTTCAACCAAAGTTTCACCTTTCTCCTCGATTATTTCTGACCTCATTTCTGCTGGCCTTAGGACTCTGCTCACTTTACCACTGCTAAGCAGTGCGAAGGTGCTTGTGCTCCCTACTCTAGAAATGGGATTTTTGGCTTATACCCAATTGTCACATTTAATTTACTTATAACTTCCTAGTAAAATAGTATTATTTGTGCCTAGGGCCTGTAAATGAAATACTAGTATTGGGCCTGCAGCACTGATTCGGCCACCAACTTAAGTAGCCCTTTAAACATGTCTCAAGCCTGCCATTGCAGAGCATATGTGGGTAGTTTTAAACTACGATTTCGATCTGGCAAAATAAACCTTTTGCCAGGCCAAAACCTTCCTTCATCAATACATATAGGTCACCCTAGGGAAGGCCCGGACAGGCTAGAGAGCAGGGTGCAGGGTATTTAAAAAAGAGGACATGTGCTTTTAACTTTTACTTGTCCTAGGAGTGAAAAACTCTTCAATTAGTTTTTCACTACTGCAAGGCCTATCTCTTCAATAGGATAACATAGAAGTTGACTTATTACAGTTTATAAGTGTAATTTCCAAATGAGAAGAGATAACTAGTTCATGTTTGGTGTCTCTAAAATCCCAATTTAAAATCCTAACTTATGGTGAAGGCGATAGGTCTCAGGGTAACCAAGCATGTTACAAAGGTCCAGAGGAACAAATGTACTGCACAAGTAAATAAACAATATGTATCTATGTATGTATGTATGTATGAATGTGGTTCATGTATGGCACAAACCTAGCCAAAAGGCAAGGGAGCACTGTACAGAGTCAAAGACAAAGATACAATCAGCAGGTGATTGGAGAGATAAGTGGACTGCTACTGCATTGTGTTGTGTTTTTTGAAGAGGTACATCTTCAGCTTTTTCCTAAGCTGGAGCAGAGTTTGAAAGTCCTGCTATATACAGCGATGCAGTTCAAGGTTCTGAATGCAAGGATGGTGATGGCCTGGTGACTTATATTATTATTTTTCACAATTCATTGCGTCCAGTCTTAGGGTGAACTGTCTGTGGGTCTGCAAAAAGCCACCTGAGATCCTGGGCTTGTTATTCAGAAATGCAGTGGTGCTAGTCGTAGCAGTTTTGTAAAATATACAGTCTTACAACTCACCGAGAATAGTTAACATGAGTCCAGAATCACACATATTGCAACAAACCATTAGATATTTACAAATATGCAATTGCTGATTTTGCTCTGATTCAGTCTGCCATCATATTTCATGCAGTCAGTCTTGTGACTGGTAGCAGGTATAAGTGATAATGGTAAAAAAAGTATTTTAGCTTTTTTTGTAAAGTAACAAAGTGGAATTATTTTTTTTAGCAGGAGGGATAACATTTCACAGATAGGATGTGCTTCCTCAGAAACATACTTTGGAGAGTGTTGCTCTTCCAAATGATACAGCTTCATTACAGAGTATTGGTGCATCAAAGTGAGTGACACATCCTTAATTTATGACCTATGTAGTTTATTTCACATGTACAGTTGTATGTCCTAACAGGCTGTAAGACAATCAGTTATTAATTAAAGAAAATGTGAGTCCTTTAGTAGTTTCAAAAAAATTAAAAAGTCAAAACATAAAACAACAAGATCTTACAACCAATTTCTAAAAATAGAGAACGTTTTAAAAAGAAAAAAAAGCACCAAAAACAGATATACATTTTTAAAGCTTTAGGGCAAAAAGAGCCAAGAAAAAGTTAAGAGGCAATCAGAAGTCAGAGTTTGCAGTTTACCGGGATTATTGAACACTTGCAACCAATGGATGGGAAAAATATTCCATGTGTAAACCTGGCCAGTTTTGCAGTGCATCATGGTTAGCCTTCTTCAGACTATCCCACAGTGCCCTATTCAGAGGCCAATCCAATATGGTAGCACACATTTAAAGTCGTCTGCCTGTATAAGACTCTGCTTTGGTATTAAGCTCTCCTTGCTAAAGCATTTATGTGGGCATACAGAATTAGTTTTATCCCTAGAATGAAGCACAATTATTTAGTACATTCAATCAAGGATTTGCAATTGAGCCTCTTCTTGACTCAAGTCAGGATTGCACAAGTGTGGAGAAATGGGGGAGGGGTCAGAAAGAATGACATTTTCTGTTGGTTCAATATTAGATACTGGAGTGACATCTGAGCAAATCTAAAGGCCACAGAGGGTCTATGAAAGGATGGCATTATGGGAGGATACATACAAACACAACTGTTAGACTTGTCAACCTCAGGGTGGTCTTTCAACCAAAGTTTCACCTTTCTCCTCCATTATTTCTGACCTCATTTCTGCTGGCCTTAGGACTCTGCTCACTTTACCACTGCTAAGCAGTGCGAAGGTGCTTGTGCTCCCTACTCTAGAAATTGGATTTTTGGCTTATACCCAATTGTCACATTTAATTTACTTATAACTTCCTAGTAAAATAGTATTATTTGTGCCTAGGGCCTGTAAATGAAATACTAGTATTGGGCCTGCAGCACTGATTCGGCCACCAACTTAAGTAGCCCTTTAAACATGTCTCAAGCCTGCCATTGCAGAGCATATGTGGGTAGTTTTTAACTACGATTTCGATCTGGCAAAATAAACCATTTGCCGGCCAAAACCTTCCTTTATCAATACATATAGGTCCTCCTAGGGAAGGCCCGGACAGGCTAGAGAGCAGGGTGCAGGGTATTTAAAAAGGAGGACATGTGCTTTTAACTCTTACATGTCCTAGGAGTGAAAAACTCTTCAATTAGTTTTCCACTACTGCAAGGCCTATCTCTTCAATAGGATAACATTGAAGTTGACTTATTACAGTTTATAAGTGTAATTTCCAAATGAGAAGAGATAACTAGTTCGTGTTTGGTGTCTCTAAAATCCCAATTTAAAATCCTAACTTATGGTGAAGGTGGATTTTAAACTGCAATTCTGAAAATACATTATTAATTTAGTGCCTGTAGCCTGTCTCTTGATCACATGCCTGGGTGTAGCAGACATTTGGGCTTTGTGGATTCCTCCTAGGTAGCCACACACAAAAGGGGGCTAAGCTGTGCCTGTATTGACAATCATATTACCGGATGGTAGGGAGGAGCTAGGCACTGCCCCACTTACACCTAAATAGGCTGTATCCTGCCTTCACACAAAGGGCTGCACGCCCCCTATAATTAGTCTGAAGTCATGACAGGGACGGCAGGATGCCTGGAGACTTCAAAGAAAACCCTCTAGAAGCTCTTCTCTCCCACTTCAAAAGCACAACTGGGCATAAATAGTGGACCGCAAACACCACCACTTCAGTACACTTCTGGACCTGTGGATACTATGCCAGGAAGAAGGTCTGCTGTGATGCTGAAGGAATGCCACTCTGCTGAACTCCTACTTTCCTGTACAGACCTGCTGTCTGTGGCCCTCTTGCCTGGGTGAGAAGGACTCGGCCTGCATCTCTTGAACCCAGAACCCAGTGTGACTCCAAGGTCTAATTGGCTAGCCTCTTAATGCAAAGCCTCGGGGACATAACAGGCCCCAAACCGCCTTGCATCCGCACCTGGACTCTGCCATCTGTGAGTCTACCCTGCCAAGTTGTGCCACACCAGTCCTGGACCCTTGGAAGTTGACTCAACATGCTTTGCCAGCCTCGGTGGATCCAGCAGAATCAATGCATCTCCTCTATTGCAGGTGCAACTCTGAGTAGAACTAAATCATCTCCACTGCTGCGTGGACTGGACCCAGCGCAAAGACTCTCATCGCCCCCACGGCCACCGTTACTTTTGGAACCACCTATGGACGATGCATCCTCGGTCCAGCCCCTCACATCTCTCATCGATGGCAGCCTTGTTAGCGGACTCCACATCGTAGCCTCACAGCTCCTTGGAACCGATGCATTGCCCTAACTGCACAAGTTATTCCTGACTCCGGATTTCATATCATAAGCCCAGGTTGACAAGATCCTCAAAGTCACACAACAGGACCTCGCATCGCTGCCATGCCTCATCTTGAAACTGATGCATTTTCAATGCAAATCCACACAACGCTCCTCAAACCAGGATCAAAGGTGCATTGGCATTAGGCAGCGCGTGGTGCCCTAGCGCAGGGAGAGAGCTGAAATGCATCATATGGTAGTGGACATGCTCATTTCTGCTCTATCCCTTTTACGCAACATAGTGCAACAACTTGTCTTTCTGCGTTGCGTAAAACAATAGTAAATCTGCCCCATTGTTTTCAAGATAGACAGGTTTGACCTCATACTTTGCTTTGTGTGCTGCGTTGCATCAGTTGTTGGAAAATCTCCCCCCCCCGTCTTTAAAAGACTAGTAAATAATCACTGAGCACTGTGGAGAAGTGTGGCTCAATGGTTAGAGCAGGCAGACCCTGAAGCAGAGATCAGACCCGGGACCAGGGTTCAATTCCCGACGCGGCAGGGTCTTGAGCTCAAATGTCCACGGACTCGATAATTCTCGCTTCGGTGCCTGACCTAATCATGGGTTCACACTCTGCAACTCTGGGCATTTAGCTTGCTTAATCTCCACAACGGCCCCCTGCGGCGGGATGCCTCGCTTTCACCTTGGGGATGCCCTGTAGGGGCTATCTCACAGGGAAAAGCCAGGACGGGTTCCCAAGGCAAGCGCTTAGAGACCCCTGGGTGATAAGCGCTATATAAATCCAATATACAATACAATACAATACAACCCGTGATCTCAAGAGCCAACTGCACAGTGCAAGCAAGAACTCACAAAATGGAGATGAAATGTAAAGTAGTGATTTTATAGACCTGGGGAGTCCTGTCATTGGTTTTTAGAGGAACTTTAATGCTAACTCTACTGGGTAGTGCATCCAAACTCACCCTAATTGCATTGAGGCACAGGCGGGTTGAAAATATGTTCCTACATGAAACTGTTAATGGTGCAGTCCGACATTTTAAAAGCAAGTTTTATTTTTAATGAGTTGCGACTGCTTGTTTCTGAAACTATTTTCATAACTATAATTTACTCATGATGTGAAAAACCTCTAGAACTGAGTCATGCTTTAAAGGATGAACCAAATATCATTTTATCTGATTCTATTTTCAAAACTGGCACAGTCATGTTTGATCAATTTCTTTTTTTAACAAAATTAGTAGGTGTAACTCATAAGTTTCAGAAAGCATAATTACACTGTTGTGCATCTTGAGAAGCATGTAGTAATTAAAACCTAGTATTATGTCTAGTTAAAACGGAGCACAAAACGAACTATATATTTTTCAATGGTTGTTATCTGCTTCTTTATTTGCAAGAATGATACAAGTATAAGCCTTGGTACCCAGATTTTCCTCCTCATGAAAATGCCAAAAACACACAAAGAAGTATAGGGCTTGGTGAACCATTCACATGGGCAAACCAGTATGTCCAATTTGCACACTGATTGGTTGATGAATGGGAATACAATTTGCGATGCGACATATGTACTAATAAGTTGCATTGCAAATTATATATACAGTGGGTTGCAACACGACCTGCCCAATGAACATGAATCAGGAAAATTACTATTTGTGGCCTCCAATGATTGGCTGCAAATGCCTGGATGGAGGCCTTCATGTCCTGCAGATCTCTATTCCCCACATTTGCAGTTCCCAAATAGAAAGTATTTTTTTAAAGCAGTATGGGTCCAATAAATCCCATTTTGGAACAGATTAGGAAGTAGCAGCTTCCCCTTTCGAAACCAGTTACCATCCCAAAACAGAGGCTGGTAAAGGTTTTAAAGCCACATATGCGGTCACAACGTTTTATACATACTTTGCAATGCCCCCTCTGCTTTCCAATACATAAATGGATCACAAAATCTCTATTACGAATCGGAAATAATTTTCAGACTTGTTAAAGGGCTTTGCCGCATTTTAAAAAGGCATTTTGCAGTGACATAGCCTATGTTTTTGCTAATAGCAGGCCTTTCAACCACAATGAATCTTTGTAAATGAAGCCCATATTTTGGTCTTCAAATGAGCAGGTCTTGGAGTGGCACAACCTTTAACCATAAACTGGGGAGGCTCCCATTTCCTAGCATGTGGAAACCTCAGTATTGTGTGTTATGGTGAATATGCGTCCTTCCATGTCCCTTAGTGGATGATAAATATAAAATATGCTTATAAAATCATATCAGTATCAGTATTGTGTGTTATAGTGAATATGCGTCCTTCCATGTCCCTTAGTGGATAATAAATATAAAATATGCTTATAAAATCATATCAGTATCAGTATTGTGTGTTATAGTGAATATGCATCCTTCCATGTCCCTTAGTGGATAATAAATATAAAATATGCTTATAAAATCATATCAGTATTGTGTGTTATAGTGAATATGCATCCTTCCATGTCCCTTAGTGGATGATAAATATAAAATATGCCTATAAAATCATATCAGTATTGTGTGTTATAGTGAATATGCGTCCTTCCATGTCCCTTAGTGGATGATAAATATGAAATATGCCTATAAAATCATATCAGTATTGTGTGTTATAGTGAATATGCATCCTTCCATGTCCCTTAGTGGATGATAAATATAAAATATGCCTATAAAATCATATCAGTATTGTGTGTTATAGTGAATATGCGTCCTTCCATGTCCCTTAGTGGATAATAAATATAAAATATGCCTATAAAATCATATCAGTATTGTGTGTTATAGTGAATATGCATCCTTCCATGTCCCTTAGTGGATGATAAATATAAAATATGCCTATAAAATCATATCAGTATTGTGTGTTATAGTGAATATGCGTCCTTCCATGTCCCTTAGTGGATAATAAATATAAAATATGCCTATAAAATCATATCAGTATTGTGTGTTATAGTGAATATGCGTCCTTCCATGTCCCTTAGTGGATGATAAATATAAAATATGCCTATAAAATCATATCAGTATTGTGTGTTATAGTGAATATGCGTCCTTCCATGTCCCTTAGTGGATGATAAATATAAAATATGCCTATAAAATCATATCAGTATTGTGTGTTATAGTGAATATGCGTCCTTCCATGTCCCTTAGTGGATAATAAATATAAAATAGGCCTATAAAATCATATCAGTATTGTGTGTTATAGTGAATATGCGTCCTTCCATGTCCCTTAGTGGATAATAAATATAAAATATGCCTATAAAATCATATCAGTATTGTGTGTTATAGTGAATATGCGTCCTTCCATGTCCCTTAGTGGATGATAAATATAAAATATGCCTATAAAATCATATCAGTATTGTGTGTTATAGTGAATATGCGTCCTTCCATGTCCCTTAGTGGATAATAAATATAAAATATGCCTATAAAATCATATCAGTATTGTGTGTTATAGTGAATATGCGTCCTTCCATGTCCCTTAGTGGATAATAAATATAAAATATGCCTATAAAATCATATCAGTATTGTGTGTTATAGTGAATATGCATCCTTCCATGTCCCTTAGTGGATGATAAATATAAAATATGCCTATAAAATCATATCAGTATTGTGTGTTATAGTGAATATGCGTCCTTCCATGTCCCTTAGTGGATGATAAATATAAAATATGCCTATAAAATCATATCAGTATTGTGTGTTATAGTGAATATGCGTCCTTCCATGTCCCTTAGTGGATAATAAATATAAAATATGCCTATAAAATCATATCAGTATTGTGTGTTATAGTGAATATGCATCCTTCCATGTCCCTTAGTGGATAATAAATATAAAATATGCCTATAAAATCATATCAGTATTGTGTGTTATAGTGAATATGCGTCCTTCCATGTCCCTTAGTGGATAATAAATATAAAATATGCCTATAAAATCATATCAGTATTGTGTGTTATAGTGAATATGCATCCTTCCATGTCCCTTAGTGGATAATAAATATAAAATATGCTTATAAAATCAGTGTTTTATTTTAATACAAAGAAAAAAGCAATATCAATATTTCTTTTCAAGAAGGTAGCTTTGAGAGCCATCAAGTGGCTCTCAAGTGCTGGATCTTTGCCTCTTAGAGTATGGGTATATCCGTGAGTACCCCTTTTGATTCTAGGACAACATTAGTTGCATGCACCCCGTCCTTAACTACAAGGAATGGTGACATCTTAGAAAGGAAGTTTGGAATAAACAGGAGCTCATGCGTGTTTTACTTTGAATGCTGACGAACCTCTCACTTCACTGAGAGTGTTTAGGCAGTATGAGGTGATGTGTTCCCTGAGAACTTCCTTACCGTCATTCCCCCCCCCCCCACACACACACACCAACGGAATATACACTATAGGAGAACTAGATAGAGCAAACAACTAAACAAAGGCAGAGACAAGACACAAGAGTAACTTTGTTAAAAAAATGAATGAAAGTGGGAGTATGAAGAGTACCATTTAATTCAAAACAGAAACCCACAGTGCTGAATGAGGCTGGTGCAAAGGAGACCACCCTTGGTACAAAAAAAATTATAAAAAGTAGGTAAAGTGGGGAGGTTCAAATACAAATATGAGGTGAGGCAGGGGCCTAGAAATGAAGAGGGCAGTATTGTGAAAACGGTACTCAAAGTCAATCCAGTTTCTATTTCTGGGTTATGGTCTGTGTCCATGGTTGTGCAAGCCACATTGACGTCCCCTGATGTAGGCTCCCAAGAGAGATAAGGAGAGACATGTAAAGCGTTGCAGAAAACTATAAAAGAAATTGTGTCAATGGAGGTAAAAAACTGGAGGCAGAATGGAGAGGAACTCAATCTAGAAATGTCACTGATGACCTTTTTGCACCAGTGCCAGTCTTTTTGTAGTTTGCCCTATCTTTCCCTAGACCCATTTGGGCTGCTAAGATCCTTGGCCATGTCAACTCTAAGTTAGAATCCTCAGTTACTAATATTTCTCTTGACGACAGCAAACGCTCTGGGTTTAGATAAGGGAATGTTCTGAGTTTACTAACCTGATTGACCATATGTGTTATCCCTGACATGCTACCCATTTAATGCCATACTCTCAGGTATATTGAGCTCTTGGGACAAGATTAGCTAATATTATTCCAGTGTTAGGTGATTAGAGGAACCTAGTGACCCTCTCTAAATTTTAACTGTCGTAAAGCCTGTTTCATTCTGGGGACACCTATGCCATGGATGGCCTACCAGAAAAACCCATTTAAGGTATACATTGGCTGTCTTTCACAAGTCCTACCTTCATTGAAACTTCCAAGCTAACTCATTCATTCAAAAACGTCCCCTCTCAAGGAAGGGATCCGGCACAGTCCTCCATCCACCAAGCCAAACACATTGATTCATCCCACCAGTGACAACCAGACTCAATATTACAGGCGCCCTCTTTCTCCTAGGGTTTGCACACCAATTATCCCTCACACACCCGTTAGGCACTCAAGGACATTCATTCCCAAATAAATAAAATAAGGTGTGGAGTGACACTGTATGTATTATGCAAAAACAACAGTTGATGGACAGAATGTAGAACAATGTCATACATTCACCCCAGTACAGAGATCTGGGCCTAAATCCATCGTTTTGTTGCACTCCACACCACCCCAGTTCAGACATGGTCATATGTAAATCAGCATTGACCCTGTGCCTCATGGGAACAGTCCACCCCAAACTGCCAAGCCATGTCTTCCATGGACCGGAATCGAGCATCCTAGGACCGGTTTCTGGCTTTCAGCCGTCATCAGCCAGGATAGCTTGACTCCAGTGGTGTGGAGAGCACGGGACTCACGTCTGAGCATACCCGTCCCACTCGGGGTGACAATTGCAAAAACAACAGTTGATTGACAAAATGTAGAACAATGTCATACATTCACCCCAGTACAGAGATCTGGGCCTAAATCCATCTTTTTTTGCACTCCACACCACCCCAGTTCAGACATGGCCATATACAAATCAGCCTTGACCCTGTGCCTCATGGGAACAGTCCAGCCCGAACATGCCGAGCCATGTCTTCCCTGGACCGGAATCAAGCATCCTAGGACAGGTTTCTGGCTGTCAGCCATCATCAGCGATGATAGCTTGACTCCAGTGGTGTGGAGAGCATGGGACTCACGTGCGAGCATACCCGTCCCACTCAGGGTGACAAATGCAAAAACAAGAGTTGATGGACAGAATGTAGAACAATGTCATACATTCACCCCAGTACAGAGATCTGGGCCTAATGCCATCGTTTTTTTGCACTCCACACCACCCCAGTTCAGACATGGCCATATGCAAATCAGCCTTGACCCTGTGCCTCATGGGAACAGTCCAGCCCGAACAGGCCAAGCCATGTCTTCCCTGGACCGGAATCAAGCATCCTAGGACCGGTTTCTGGCTGTCAGCCGTCATCAGCCAGGATAGCTTGACTCCAGTGGTGTGGAGAGCATGGGACTCACGTCCGAGCATACCCGTCCCACTCGGGGTGACAAATGCAAAAACAACAGTTGATGGACAGAATGTAGAACAATGTCATACATTCACCCCAGTACAGAGATCTGGGCATAATGCCATCGTTTTTTTGCACTCCACACCACCCCAGTTCAGACATGGCCATATGCAAATCAGCCTTGACCCTGTGCCTCATGGGAACAGTCCAGCCCGAACTGCCAAGCCATGTCTTCCCTGGACCGGAATCAAGCATCCTAGGACCGGTTTCTGGCTATCAGCTGTCATCAGCCAGGATAGCTTGACTCCAGTGGTGTGGAGAGCACGAGACTCACGTCTGATCGTACCCGTCCCACTCGGGGTGACAAATGCAAAAACAACAGTTGATGGACAGAATGTAGAACAATGTCATACATTCACCCCAGTACAGAGATCTGGGCCTAAATCCATCGTTTTTTTGCACTCCACACCACCCCAGTTCAGACATGGTATGCTTTATACCACTCACTTATCTAGTAAGTAGATACAATTTGCAGTAGGAACATATAAAACGTCAACTAATGTTGATTTATATACTCAGCAGCACAAATGTCATTTCTAATGGATAATAGCAAACAATGGGCTGTGTTGTCAACAGCAAAGTAATAAAATAGTTAGTGCAGCACAGATGGACAGGGCACAGTTTACCCACTGTTTTAAATTCTGGTTCTCTTCCAAATCTTGAAGGGGCACTAAAAACTGACACAACAGTCCTGTGCAGTCACATATTTCAGCCATCTTTGTACGGGTCTTTGGGACCCTATCAAAGACTAGGATGCAGGGAGACAATGTGTAGATAATAACAGTGCTGTTCCTCCCACCTACCAGTGAATATGTGTGGGCAGTCTCATGTCTGTTTTTTGGATAGGCTAGGGACCACCCTATAAGGGAACTTCAGGGATGCTCATTGCCACATTCCAAGGGGAACTCAGCAGAGCACCTCCAGAAGGCACATATGTAACACCTCAGCAAAAGTGTGTTTGCTCTTGTACATGGTGCAGTAAAATGGAGCAGGAATACTGGTCAAAGGATTCCCTTGTTTTCTTAGGGTCATGACCTTCTGTAAATGCGCACATACCATAAAGTGCTATGTACATGTAGCTGCAGCTCCTTCTGTAAAAACAAAATTATTGTGCAACTACAAAAATGTAGGATGAGCAAAAGACGCAACCAAGCTTACAACCTCCTTGGCCTCTGCTCTAAAGTTTTGGTGGGTCTATTATAACCTTGTGGGCCAAAAGGTCTAATGAGCTCCTACAAGAAACAATTCACCAGAGGAAAACATTGTCATAGAAATAAAAGCAATACCTGGTAACAGGAAAAAGAAGGACTAACTCAATGTAAGAGAGGGCAGTGTCAATGTCAGCGTCTGTGGAAGGCTGGGATCTACAGAACCTAATCCCCACTGACTTGCAGCCTTCCCTTCAGCACTGGACTTTGCTCTCACATAAAGATTAAGATTATGATCATGCCTATCATTAAATGCAGACAATTTATGTATCTCATAAATAGAAAGAGTTGTAACTCTTCCATAGCAACTTGTGCTGGAAGGGCATTACTAACATGAGCAATTCATGCCCAAGGGGCTTGCAAACTAGTCAGTCAGTCAAAAGACTTTATTTGGTTACATGAGTAACCATAAAAGTCCAACTAAATCACATTAAAAGATTTAGAATAATCCATTGTGCAAAATACAGCAAGTACAATTCACAGTGATCAAATAAGTTCATAAACCCTGCAAAGATACCACAGACACCTCTCCTCCCAAGACCTCTGCACAACCTCGCCATCTTCTTCCACTGAAAAATCATAGATTCTACGACAACTTCACAATCCAGGACCCACCCACCCCAATCGCAACCACTGCACTTGTAAGTTCCAAACCCCAGTCGACCCTTCTCAACTGGACCACCCACACAACTGACAACACCCTAAGGATCATTAAACCATCCACTCTGGTGCCCCCTCGGGCCCCTGCACCCACCTGAATTTCAACCAAGCCGGCACTGCTGCCATCGCCCCTGAACTCTGCCATACCATCAAATGCTCCTTCAAATCCACCAACTTCCCTGAAGACTAGAAACCCACAGAGATCAACCCCCTGCTGATGAAACCCTCTGCCGACCCGACGGACCTCAAGAACTACAGACCCATCTGTCTGCTCTCCTTCCCAGCCAAATCCTTCCCAGCCAAATTCATCAAGAACACCATCAACATCCAACAACTCCTCACCGCAATGACGAAATCTGAACTCCCCTCAACCGAGGTGAAACCGCAGCCCTCATCCTCCTCGACCTCTCTGCCACCTTCGACACCCTCTCCGACCACACCCTCTGCACAAGACTTCAAACACCAGCATCCACGGCAAAGCATTAGAGTCGATCCGCTCCTTCCTCACCGACCAAACCCAGAGAGTCAGGCTCCCTCCGTTCTCCTCAGAACCTACAGAGATCAGCTTTGGTGTTCCCCAGAGCTCCTCTCTGAGCCCCACCCTCTTAAACATCTACATAGCCCAGTTTGACGCTATCATCAGAAACCACAGACTCAACATCTTCTCCTACCCAGATGATACACAGCTGATTCTCCCCCTCAAGGATGAACCTACAAACGCTAAGGGCAACTCCACGACAAGATGAAGGCAGTAGCCACCTGGATGAAGGAGAGCAGCCTCAAACTCAACTCCCACAAAACCGAAGTCCTCATCCTGGGCTCCACTCCCTTCACATGGGGCTACTGCTGGTGGTCTGCAGTGGCCGGACCCCCCCACACTCACCAACCAAACACACAATCTCAGCATCATCATCAACTCTTCGCTCTATGAAATGCCAAATCAATGCCATATCATTATCCTGCTTCCACACGCTGCTCCGGAAAATCTTCAAATGGATCCCCGCCGAGTCCAGGAAAACTGTCAACCAGGTGCTTGTCAGTAGCATGCTTGACTAGAGCAACGCACTTGACGCTGGCACCTCTCAAAAACTCCAAAAGAAATTGCAGCGCTTTTAGAATGCCTCTGTCAGACCTATCCTGGACATCCCTCACCGAAAAGACCTCCACAGGCAAAAGAACCACATAAAAGCTCCTTATGCATGCCTACAAGCCCTGCACGACAGCGGATCCGAATACCTCAACCACCTCCTCTCCTTCTGCACACCAACCGAACATCTGCACCATCTCCTACCTCACTATAAAGACCTGGAACTCCCTACCTCTGCATCTCAGGCAATCACTGTCACTGCCTCAATTCAGGAAGGACATCAAGACCTGGCTCTTCGACTGAACTGTACCCGCCCTCAAATGCCTTGAGACTGTTACAGGTGATTAGTGATTAGCCATGCTCTACAAGAACCTGATTGATGGATTGATTGATTGATTGATTGATTGCTTGATTGACCTCAGGGGCTCTGTCTCCTATCAAAGACAGGTCTTGGTTTTACTGGCAGAGATCCACATCAAGGGGACATACAGCATAGTTCAGTGCTCAGGAACCACTGTTTATGTATGGGGTGCACGCAAGGACTCCCCCATCCTTTTAGGTCCCGCTAAGCCTTCACATGATAGGCAGAGCCCTGCAATACACAGTAACATGGAGACAGATACCACCTACAGGTGCATTTTTTGTTTTCAACATGGCATGGTGGGCGCGTTTACTAATAGTTTTCGTTTTACACTTGACAGAAGATTCTGCAATTAGTTGCTTCTGTTTATAATGGATTATAAAGGCCCATGACAGCAGTACCAATTGATAAGCGCCAAGTTAGCACCCGCACAAACATCAGTAAATTAACCCCTCATACTTTTGCTTTGTGATTCATTTGTTTAGGACACGCTTTCAATTGAATGCATGGTATTACTTAAACATTTGTGATATTGTTCAGTCCCTTGTCGTAAAACAATCATTTCTTTAAAGACTGAGATCTACCAATCAATTTTAAACTTAGGAATGTTTCTTGAATTACAGTCAATTAAAAGGTAATGATATGTAGTACAACATTCTGTATCGTGCAAAATTACTGACATTTCTGCCAAGAATCAAATACTTTTTCCATTACAAAAATGCTGAAATACTGTACTTCAAAGATAAACCATTCTAGAAGAGAAGCACAGCTCGCTTTTTCTTCTTCCTACATAGGTTTACACGTATAGCTTGACTAAAGTTGTTGGCAACAAATTTTAAAGTGACCTACATCTGTGCTATCACTCAGGTTAAGAAAATTGACGGAGTTCAGTGACCAGAAAAGTTATTCCAATCATAGAGTTTAGGATTTATAACAACAGTTGTGCTCTACACACTTTAGAAATACATTTGCAAATATAAAAATTTGTTTCCAAATATCAGTTTCTCAGGTTAGGAAAATTCACGCGTAGGTAGAAAATCCAATCTTTTCGAAAATACAAATGGGGATCATTTTTATGAAAGCATCACTATTTTGTCCTTACAACTTGGGTTTCATTTTCAATAAATGCATGTTTGGTTTCTCATTTTTACAGATGTGGGTTCTATCATGTCATGGATGTCCACACAATAGACCTAGACTTACCATCATTATGGTAGAGTCAGCACAATACAAGGTGTAGGCACCATCATACCAAACCCACATTATGCCAGTGATAAACATCATTATGCCAAGACAATAGCAGGGATGGTCACTCTGATTCCATGGATGCCCATGATACAACAAAAATAACCACCATTGTATATGAGACAGCAAAGTGCCTTGGGTCGTGCATCATGCCATGGATGCCTTCAATAGTCCAGTAATTATCACTACTATGTCAGACCAGCACAGCACCAAAGGTAAACCTCATCATGCCTTGAAGAGCCACAATATTCCAAAAATGATTACCAGTATGCCACGCCCAGCAACATACCAGTTATTGGCACCATCATCCTATTGATGCCAGCAGTATGAAAAGAATTACCAACATTATGCCAGAACTAGTATTATCTCATGAGAGTGCACCAACAAACCATCGATGCTCACAGTGTGCAAAGAATTATGACAATTTTGCCAGTACCCACATGCTGTGAGGAGTGGGAATATCAGCATCATATAAACAAAGGAGTCACATATATGTACACTCAATTAGAGAGTGGAAGGCCACAATTTCAGGTCCTACCTTTGTAATAAAACACTGTTCATCTGCAATCTGAACAATGCAAACTCTGCACGGCTGATAATTTGAGCATGGACGTCTAACTCACCAGACATGCTTAGACTTTCTGAACTGGGGTGGCATGGTCAGCAAAATAATTATGGATTTAACCCAGATCTCTTGACTAGGGTGAATGTTTTGATTTGGTATGCATTCCGTCCATCAATTGTGTGTCTTTTACTTTCTCGCCCTAAGTGCACCAAGTATGCCCAGACGTGGGTTCCGGGCTCACTGTGCCACTGGAATCAAGCTATTCTGGCTGATGAGGGGTGAAACCCAGAAACCGGTCCTAGGATGCTTGTTTCAAGTCCAGGGAGCACTTGGCTTGGCAGTTTGGGCTGGACTTTTCCCATGAGGCACAGGGTCAAGACTGATTTGCATATGGCCAGGTCTAAACTGGGGTGGCATGGTGAGCAAAAAGAATGATGGATTAATCCTAGATCTCTTGACTGGGGGTGAATGTTTCGATTTGCTCTGCATTCCGTCCATCAATTTTGAGTCTTTTGCTAGACCTTCTGAGTGACACGGGAATACACGGATGATGCAATAACATTGCATGGCCCCAATTAACTTTCATGTCAGTGTATTTGGTTATATCTTTCTTTGACGTCTCTCTATACCATGTCAATCCGTAAATGTAAATACGAGCAACAGGCTTTCTCTCTTATTCACTTTCTATGTGTTACCAAGTATTTTACCTTATTTCTTTCCCATTGCATGTTTCTCTATTTGTTTACTATTTTCTTATTTCAGTGCCATTTGTAATTGGACTAGGAATGGTGCCTTCCCCGGTTGCAATGTATTAACCACACTTACTGCTGCTTTCTAAAATAAGTTTGCTATTTTCAAGGTTATTGAAATTGAAGTGGTTTACCTCTGTCGTCTTATTTGCCTTTTCTGATAAAGGCTGTACTCCCTTTTAGGGAAGTATTCAGTAAAACACATCTATAAGTCGATATTGGAATTCATGATCATATAATTAAATATGATTTTATGCAGTATTATTGGTTTGTACCAATGCTTTTTAAGACAGACACCGGTGTAAATACTATTTCAAAGTGTAACAGGCAGAACCAGAATCTCTTAGCTGATTTAACGATGAAAAATTATTTTTTGCAAAAGAAAGGTTTTCAAGCACATATGCCTTTCGGCCCTGCATTTTATGTCACTGATGTCCAGAGGGAGAAAATGTAAACAAATGTCCCAGTACTGATGATTGTGGCAAATAAAGAGAGACATTTTCCTAGCATGACCCACACTGAATTTGTTTGTTTGACATGTGAACGTAGCTGGCACAAAATGTCAGCCTAAGTTTACAAGAAGTGGCCATTGTGCTCTGGACAGGAAGAATTGCTCAAGAACACTTCAGCTAATGTGCTAAGTACCTTAATTATTGCCACACTCGACGTCATCTTCTAGGCTTGCCCGTGTCAATACCCACAGCAGCCAGAGCATCTTTGGCCCACAGGGCTTCCTTTCAAAGTGTAAAATTGGTAATAGGTTTAAAAAAGGCTTTTTTGTTCTACTTGGAGACTGAGTCTGTTGTTATTTTTTTACCCTATCAGTTTTTCCTGCCCAGTTTTCTTCTACTCCCTTGTGAAACTTCCAGGTCCAATTCGGTTTCATGCCAGCCCCTCAAAGCATTATTTGTCATCATTTTAGACTGCACTCTTGCATGTCCTGCCAGACAATCTGACCACACAGAAAACTGTGAAGTTTCATTACTCGCACACTGTGTTTTTGCATCTTAGTGATTCAAGTGCAAAGAGCAGGTTTAGCCTTTAGGACCTGTTCTAAACTTCACCGCTGGACGACTTCTGAAACATATCCATGTCCCTGTGCAAATGCCTGGAAAATATCATAGCCTGTCATTCTGTCATTTTCAGTATTGCTTACAAATGTCAGTTTCTTACAGAGGCCGTATTATTGAACACAGCTTCATCAGATGTTTGCGCTAGGCGAGCGGAGCCTTTTGCCCCTCTATCAAGCTGCAACAGGAACCGTACCAGCCCAACTGCAGTGCTTAATTTGTAAAATAATAAGTGCCAGGGCCCTGACCAGGAGCCTACTGTAGCTTGCACCAACCATTGCCCCTGTGATTGCTGCCCAAACAACTACTAACCATCTCTCTCACCTGCAAGTGTGACAGTTCAGATTATTCCAGGCCCCCAAATCTAAAGGAATGGCTGGGGAGACAGTTATTAGTAATTTTTAATGTATATTGTATTCATAAACAGTAGTCAGACTGCTCGTCTCTAAATTAGATGAGCAGCGCCACCATGTGGCAGACTGACATAAGTGTTGTGATGACAACAAAGTGCTTGTGCCCAGCACTGGAAACTAATTAAGTGCCTGTGCCGATCACAGGACACTAAGGCCAAAAATGAAGCAGAGCCAACTAGGCATTTGCATATTTAACACAAGGTAAATCCACTTTCAAGTGAGGGAATACCCAGGAACATGCTGTCATACGATCAGCCCTGGTACATTTGGTATTCGAGAAGTGGCACCCTTTAACCATTTTGTGCAAGTCGGCAATATGCATTTTAGTGAAATGTGCATAACATATTGGATATTGTACTTCCTGCTGTTAGACCTAGCAGACATAGGGAAGTCTTTCCCCCAACTTTTTGCCTGCCTCGCTCCACTTTTCTGATCTTGTTTTTGCTGGTATTTGGACTCTGTGCACTTTATCACTGTTAGCCAGTGAAAAGTGCTTGTGTTCGCTCCACTAAACATGGTAAGATTGGTTCATCTCCAATGTGCATATTTAATTTACCTATAAGTCCCTAGTAAACTAGTATCTGTTGTGCCCAGGGCCTGAAAATTGAATACTACCAGTAGGCCTGCAGCACTGATTGTGCCACCTATTTAAATGACCCTTTAACCTCGTCTCAGGCTTCCCATTACAGAGCCTGTTTGTGCAGTTAACACTCTGATGTTGACCTGGCAAAACAAACCTTTTCAGTGCACAAAAGGAAGTAGGAGTGATAAAATAATAGATGCTTAAAGAGTTATTGTAGACAGTCAACATGTTTAAAAAACTGCCCTCACTCCCACGAATGTGGCATGATTCTTCATGGGGCTGCTAACACACCCCTGTGTAGACCAACGCCTGGGGTGGAGCAATAGGGTGGGGGAGACAAAAAAACATAAAGAATAATAGGGAACAAGGGCATGAGAAGTGCAGAAATATATGTTAAAACTAGCTCAGGGATGTCCCTAAGCCTATTTTGTTCCTGGACTCCCCGGCCAGGGTTAAAAAGATCCAACGACCTAGAGGATGGTGGTGAGAATGGTTTATTACACACTGTTCACCCCTCCTCACTGCAGAATGGTCAAAACCTTTTGCCAGGTCCAAACCTTCCCTTTTTATACATGTAAGTCACCCTTAAATAGGCCCTGTATAATCTAGAGGGCAGGGTGCAATGTATTTAAAAGACAGGACATGTACTTTTAAGTTTAACATGTCTTGGTAGTGAAAAACTCCTAAAGTCATTTTCCACTATTGCCAGGTCCATCTCTCCCATAGGATAACATTAGGATTACTTTATTACATTTATAAGCATAATTTCCAATTGGGAAGAGACAAGACCTCCAAGTCTGGTGTCTCTCGAATGACAATTTAAAATCACAACTCATGGTGAGGTAGGATTTTAAATTGCAATTCTGAAAATGCCACTTTTAAAAAGTTGGCATTTTCTTACTTCAGCCATTTGGTGCCTGCAGCCTGTCTTTGATCAGTCTGGGGTGGGTATGAGCTGGGCTTTGTGTATCATCCCTAGACAGCCACAGACAACGGGAGCTTAGGTGAGCCATAATGGGCCATCCTGGGCGAATGGAGGGAGGAGCTGGACCCAGCCTCACTTACACCTTAATAGGCTGTGTCCTGTCCCCACACAAAGAACGGGATACCCCCCTGTAGTGAATCTGAAACCAGGGTAGGAAGGGAGGACCTCTGCACACTTGAAAGCCCTGTTTTGAAGTCTCCCCCACTTCAAAGACCCACCTGGGTATAGGTACTGGACCTCTAACACCATGACTTCAGTACATTTCTGGACCTGTGGCCACTCTGCCAGGAAGAAGAACTGATGTGCTGCTGAAAGGACTGCCACACTGCAGTTTTGCTGTTTGCTGGATACATGGACCCAGTGTGGCCCTGTTGAAAATTGCCGTTTCTGCAGGGTCACCCCAATCCTTTTGCCTAAATTCCTCCCCTTTTTGCTGAAATTGTTTTTGTGTGCTTTAAGCCTCTGGGCACTTTACCACTGCTAACCAGTGGCACTTTAACACTGCTAACCAGTGCTAAAGTGCATACTTAGTTGTGCATGCAAGTTCTATTTATTGGATTATTGTTATTGTGGTCTTGTTTTATTTATTAAATTAGGGTCTATTTTTTAACCTGGTGTGGTATCTTTTTGTGTGGTTTTTTCATTGTTTTACTGTTTGAAGTTTTGCACATATACTCTACACACTGCCTCTACGTTAAGCGCAACTGCTCTGTGCTAAGCTACCAGAGGGTGAGCAAAGGTTAATTTAGGGTATGCCTGACACTTAACTTGACTAGGTTTGTAGTTGCTGCTTGACTAAGGTTCACACCCCAGTTAACCAACAACCCAATTTCCAACACCTGCTATATATCATACAGATACTACAAATAATCAAGGAGTTTTGTGATTACATGGAGGATGAGGTTGAAGGCTCAGTTTCTTTATAAGGTCATGGAACTCTGAAGTGACTTGCAGTATCATTAAAATGTCTCGCCGAGGATGTTTTATTTCTTGTAATACATGATCACACCATCACTCTTCCCGTAAACTGCTTAAACTTTTGGTGTCTTTGTCTTTCATGTAAGTGAGATAGTATGATAGCAGACATGAAGAATAAAAGCAAAATCTAGTGGGAAATTAAACTCACCAAAAAACTGTTAGAAATTTGCAGCAAAAATATTACATAATCAGTGTAATACAAGTCAGACTTTTAAAAAATGGTGTAGCCCAGAACACACAGAAATATATAGAGAGATCATGTCTTTCATATAATGATAAAGTGTGTAAAAAAGAAACACATTGCCATAAATATCTTCTGTCTGCTTATCACTGTTCAACTAGAAAAATAGAATAGGAAAAGGAAAAATCAGGTTTCATTGTTGGTTTTTAAAAGTAGCTTTAATTATGCTCTATGGCTTGCCTTTCCTCTCAGCTGCTGGCTCTGCCATATTCAAATGTAATACATTATTACAGTTGAGCAGATACATCATTTCTTTATTACAGAGGGCTATGTGCTTCACAAGTTGCCTGTAATAAGGAGATTAAAGACATGTTTTTTATACAGGAATTGCAGGTTGCCATGATTTATTTGGTTACTTATGGCTAAGGGAAGTGATATTGCCCACCAAGAAATCAATGTTAAACAATATAATGTCATTGTGGTACGACAACAAAAGACTTTAACCATTATCACATGAATTTATGTTCAGGAGAACAAGGTGTTAACCAACTTGGTGAAATGGATTCTAACTCCTAGAATCCAGAAGGTATGGACCAAATCAAACAATCCATAAGAAGCCCCTGGAACAAGATTCAAAGAAAATAGTTTGTAGTAACTTTAAGTTCCCTAAAATTAGAGCATTGTCAATGGCCAACGTCCTTAAATGAACTGAGTAGCCGAAATTGTGGTTATTTCTGATGTTGCAGCCCCTGAAATGCAGAGTTCTTCAAATCTCCCTAAAAATTCCACTCACTCATCTACTCACCAATCAACTCATACACTCAACTATTTGCTCATCAATTTCTTATTCACCTATTTACCAACGAATCCAGCCACAAGCCTACTTGCCCATTAAGCCATACATGCATCCACCCACTTAACTACCCACAGAAATAATAATGTTATATATTTTCTTTTTAAACCCAGGCCTATTGGCTTTGTCAATGCCCTTTCTATCTAATATTGAAATAATTAAATAGATTAAGCTAAGCATAATCACTAATTCAGCTGGACTTTACAATTAAATAATACATTCTAAAAACCTTCTGTTGTGGTCAGTGGGTGAAATTGAAGAAATAACACAGGACTTGCACAGAAAACATTACAATCTGACAAACATATGCTCTGTAATTGACGAGCGTTGATGAGTGTATTGATATAGGGGCCTTATCCTCGAGAAAGGAGACACAGGAATGTCGTTTTTGAACATAAAATGTAATGCATTTATAAGAGTTAAATAATATGCGTGTAAACATTGCAAACATATGTTCTTGCATATAACATAAACCATGCACGAAGGGCTTAAAATGTTCGCAGGGGTACTTCAAGGAGAATATTGTTAAACGATAACAGCTATGTTGGCACAAAGATTTTGTGCAAACAATCAATGAAAACTTTTCATCATGTGTGCGTTGGTAATAAAAATCACGAAGTGCAACTGAAAACGATGTTCCTGTATTAATTACAAACAACCACAATTTGCTCATTGTTCTGTAAATGATCTTCAAAAGGCAATGTGTTTGCACGCTAACTTAAAGAGCAAACCAAACTCCACAAGGAGATTTAACACTAGATTTTTCCACTGGTCCCCAAAGTGGTTGTAATTCCCAATATGTTGGAGAATACGTTGAGCTTGCGATCTGTGCACATATATCTCAGTTTTCTGAGACTCCCTCTAACAGGAAACCATTATCATTCACTTCAAAGCATGTATACATTTTAGCAGTAAATATATGTTTCCAGGCAGGGTACATTTCCACAAACACCCATCCAATTCCCTAACATGAAGCAGTCTTTATATTGCCACCATACTGGCTGTGGTCTTCTGTGCCTTCTGCTGAGATCTAGCCTAAATTTATTGAGCTTATAAACTGGGATCAAGGCGCTGATGCTCCAGCCTAGATGCATGTTTTATTTATTTTATTTATTTTAATTTCTTCTATAGCGCAGGAATCAATCCTGTAAGGGTATCTCCACGCTTTGCCAGCTGTAGAGTTATCAGGTGGTGCATCCCAGGAATTTACATGGACAGAAATGCTTCTTGATAAAGTAAGATAAAGGAAAATAGTGTTTTTCAGACTTTTTTCACAACTTTGAGACCTGCTGTTAATCCAAAGTAAGATTCCACCGCTGAGAGGTAAAAGGCTTACCCCCCAAATGTTTCCTTTTTTAGAAACCACCTTTATCCATTGCTACATTTTCTGACCTTAGATTCCGCGTTCATGTACATCACACGGCAAGTCTTGACTGGTAGTTAAATAGGGATAGATGTAGGGCCTTGTACCAATGAGTTTGTCTCTTCGTCATTATGCTTTACCTCATGGTGCAAAGAGAAAGGCCTGCTTGGTGAGATAATTCTATGTGGGCTGCCAGGTATCACATTCAAAGTCTGGCTTTGCTACCTAAAAGCAGTGATGCTCAGATTGTTTTCTACAAGATAATATCCCAAGAACCTGAGCATTCAAGTTTACCCTACAAATTATAATCACATGCTACTACACAGGCAGTAGTCAGGTTCTGATTAGCCTGATAGGATGCTCTCTTTCGTCCTGATAAAAGCCTTTGACCAGCAGGCAATGGAGAATAGGACAGAAACATGTTGACCATAAAGAGTGATGTTGGAGTTGTCCTTAATCACCCACTACCACACCCTTTTCCACTTTTACTCTTGTATAGGTGAGGATGATAATACAAAAAAGAAGTCAAGAATTCCACTTTAGTAATAAAAAAAAATCACAGTGTCCTTCCTCACATATACCAAAAGCGCCCACAATAAGAACTCTGGATTTTCCTGCCTAGCAACAATAGTTGCTAGCAATGAGCAAATCCTGTTGATGGGTGCAAATTTCCGCACTTTAAAGTCTTAGGGGCATTCCCCAACCTCAATTGCGCTACAGGTCAAATGGGTCATTGGTTTTCAGCAGATATGTGAAAACTGGGAGCTAACATCAGATCAAATAATTTCAAGTATCAGTGAATCCCATTTCGTTCCACACACCATAAAGTTGTATTAGCAGAATAGTTAAATGACAATTTTGTTCGATCAGTTTTACATTAGCAAAAAACTCTCCAAAATTCAGTAAAGTTAATCAATCTAAACAGAAAATTAATAGGCGAATGCAAGTATGAATCATTTGAGCAATTCTAAATGCAAAATAGGGATGGTTTCGGTTCCATTTAGGAACTTCCCTAATGTTATCCTACCATATCTATAGTGATATGTAGAAATCCTAAGCAGAAAGTGGCAGTCAGTGTAAGGAAACAGGCCTTTTTGCAGGTTTCCCCACACTTTTTGCTCAAACTTGGAGAATTAGCTGGTGTTTTTTTAACTCTGAAAGTGCACTGAGGCCTGCTAACCAGAGCCCAGTGCCAGTGCTCTGACCCGTTAAAAATGTTATGTTGAACTGGAGGTCCCCAATTTGTAATCACTGACTTACATATAAGTCCCTAGTACATGGTACCCAGGGTACCAAAGGTGTCCACTCAAGACAGCAGCACTGTTTGTGCCACCCTGAGTGTGACAAAGGACAAAATGGCTACCAACCTGCCACTGCAGATTGGAAGAGCAGTGTGTCCACTGCTAGTTTGACTTTGCTATTAAAACAAATGGCAAAGCCACCCCTTACCTTAACAGTATATGTAAGTTTAGCCTAAGGAAGGCCTATAGAGCTGTGGTAAATACAATTACCGGGACTATTTTTCTATACATTAAATGACAATAAGGATAGCTCAATAAAATGAGAGGCAGAGTCCGTGATATCTGAGTCATACGGGCTTTAATTAAGTGGCTCGAGACACTGGACATCGGGTTCCATCACCACTAAGGTTCAGGAAGGGATATTCAACATTTTATTAACATCACACATTATATATAGTAAAACAGTATAATTGAAATGAATACAGTAGGCGTAACAAGTGAAAAAGAGAGTGATAAGAACACATGGGCGTAAAAGAGGGCGTGTACAGGGGCGTACACGAAGGTGTGTACTGGAAACAATACAGAAGTGTCATAGGTGGGTGGATGCATAGAGGGATTCTGCAGGGTCAGCAGAAACCTTTAACATGGGTGCGTGCGCAACTGAGCAAGACGTGGTATTGACGTGTAACTGGGGAGAGCTGGGGGGCTTGACTTTAGCACTAGTAGAGGAGTCTTGGTGTCTGGGATGTCAGAACGACCTGCACCTATAGCATATCTGGTATCTTGTGTTTGGAGGATGTGTTGTCTGAAGTAAAAGGTCTCTCGGGCAGAGGCCGTTCAATACTGAATGCTAGTGGGTGCATACGTGTCTTGGTGCAATGCGCGGGGGCCATGGGCCTACTATGGTAACGGGTTCGGTAAATCACTTGCAAGGAGACAGGAAGACCGGGCCCTTTACTCTGCAGGCTGGAATATGTTTACCTATTTCACTAGACTGGAATGTGTTTTTACGGAGGCTGAGCAGATAACTGTAGGCAAAATACTGTCTTGGCAGGCAGGCCAGGCCGAGCCGGGCACCGCTTCGCTGGGCAGGAAGTAAGGTAGAGGTCAGGGATGCATACCTAAACTACAGCTTTCAGAGACAGAAGAGGCTCGGAGCCTCAATTAAGGGCCTGGCTCGACTGAGCCAGAAAAACGTGGAAAACGTGTGCTTCGCGATATTTAATAGTGCACCATGTAAATGTATTGGAAACGTGGGCCCTAATGCAGAATTGGTACTTTATACATGAAGGGCTCACTAACTGACATGCTAACATTAGACGGAAATGCAGAGTTATTATCATGGCGGGCACGGGAAAAGGAATTACATGACATACATGGGACACGGGTGCATGGATAGGGTGCGAGTGGGGGTCACACTGACTACCTAAAAATTTCTATTTCCTCATTCCCTCCTTGGCCCCTACTGCGCCCTTTAGTATATATCTATTTTCATGAGACCATCTATTTGTTCGTATAACATCATTTGCTCATCTTTTTTCATTCGGGAACGTGAACGTGGATGAGGAATACAGGCTGTGGCGCACAAGCCGCAAATCGCTGGCCCACATTGCAGACAGAGACAACAACTGAATACTATAAGCAGTATTATTCCCAGGAAGGACAGTACTTTCCATCCCCAGGCGGATATCACACTCCAGAGCCAACCAGACCAAGTCCAGGAGTCAGGATTCTGGTGCATCTGGTGAGCTATGTTATGAAGCCTTGTTATTGCTTTATATACTGATGGTGCGTTATTAGGAATAAACACACAACAACTAGATCCGATCACTCTACAAGCTCCACCCCTATCGGCCAGGATGACGTCAAGTACAAGACTGTTTTGAAGAACAACAAGCCTCATAGCAGACTGCTCTTCGGTCAGGTTACCTAAAGCGAAAGTAGTCACATTCACTACTGCTTCAAGAGTTCGTGTTAACCTGCGTATTATCTTACTGTTTTGGACGGGACCTATGAACCAGAAGTATCCTTTAATATAATCCTTATACTGGTCCCATGCTGACTCAGAATAATCGAGAACAGGAGGAAGGTCTCTCTTATGTCTTACATGCACAAGATGGGTATCTCGATGATAATTGGATGGGGCTAGAAAAACTGGTGGCAATAGGGATGCGATGTAACACGTTCCATCCCAATCTAATGGCAGACGTACATAAGCTGTCTGACCACATATAAAATAGGAATGGCGGGAAGCTTTGAAAGTAGACTTTCCTTTATCGCTAAATTCGACCACAGTATTACAATCACTGTGTCCTAGATGTACTGAACCATTCTTTCTGACGCATAATTCACCTTTCACTGGTAAAACTGTTATAAACGGCAAGTCCGAATTAGTCTTGGACTGAACGTTCAGGATCATGAGGCTAAGGGTAAAATTTCCTAATCCATACACTTCATTTTCTAGATCGGTCCCTGTCCTTTGGGGAAGACCGTCCTTGTCTGGGAAACAGGCTTGATTCATAACTGTATTCAGGTTCCCCCATATCCAATTGCCTTGGGAAACTTGGGACTTACTGTCTAAGGAGGACATTAAAGTAAACCATGCTCCGCACGAACCATTATGTGTAAACGGATAAGGAAAGAGGGGCAGAGCTCCCTTGTATTTCTGGTAAGGTGGGAGTCGGCCACATACCCAGCAATTCGTGACATTGCTGGTCTGGTGAGAATGGTGTAACATACGGATAAAAGTGTTGTTGCGCAGTGCTAGTCGATAGGATAGCTCGTGAGGGGGCAGGTCACTGAAAGTGTGCTCTATGGTATCATTGAAAGAAGAATGTACATGTGAACCAAGAGGAGGAAAGAAAACATGTAACGTCCAGCTTATACATATGATCGTAATACTCAGAAAAAACATAAAAAGCAATGTAATGATGCATCTACTGTGTAGGTTTTTACAGTATTTCATTTTCTTGACTTTCTGTCTATCTCTCTCACTATTTGGGTCTATCTCATACATGTCAGAAACCTGTCTAACCGCTTCACCCGAGGGGGACTTAAACAATTAAACGCTGTCTGACTTACTAGACCTTAACTTTGCTTTATACTCCTGTTGCAGAGTTTTCTCTAACAGAGGGAGTTTAGTGTCGGTATCAGTATCGGGGCAGTCCTTGGGAAATGTCTCTGGACACAGTCCATGAAAACGCTTGATGTGGCTGGAATGGAGCCACCCTTTTCTTCCCTCAACCTTCACTGCGGTCCTCGTGGTCATCAACGCCAGTTTCGGTTCCCTCCACCTGGGCTCCAGAGGGCTTGAGCGATCAAAGTTTCTTATGCATACTAGGTCACCCGGAACGATTTCATGCGGTTTCACTTGGGTGTTGTCCGGGAAGGCAGCCGTGACCTGTGAACGACAAGAGAGTAGTGCAGACATCAAGGAAGCCAGGTAATCTGTCAGCATATTACTATCAACATCTGTGATCTTACGCGGCATAGGCGTACCCCACATATTTGGTGGTCTGCCGAAGACTACCTCATAAGGAGATAGTCCGGTTCTGGAATGAGCTACCATACGCATGTAAAAGAGGGCAACCGGCAGGGCTACCATCCAATCTACACCTTTTTCTGCACAGACCTTCGCTAACCGTGTTTTCAGAGTCTGATTATGTCTCTCGACGAGACCAGCTGCTTCGGGGTGTCGTACACAGTGAAATTTCCACTGGTATCCTAACAGGAGTGATACCTGTTTCATGAGTTCGGACGAGAATGGCTGTCCATTATCTGAGTACACGACACGGGGCAAGCCGTATCGCGGGAAAAATTCACGGACCAACTGTTTGGCAGTGGTTACAGCAGTGTAATCGGGGACTGGGTAAGCTTCTGTCCATCTGGAAAGGGCACATACAACTACGAGGACATACTTGAATCCTCGGCATCTATCCATCTGGATATAATCCATCTGGAGGACTTCAAAAGGATGGTCAGGAGGTTGAAATCCACCTTGTTCCACGGGAATGCCTTTGCCTGGATTGAACTGACAACAGATCATGCAGGTACGTACTTTCTGTTTTGCTGCTGCACGTAAATGTTTGTTGAACCAAATATTCTGGATGCTGTCTAGCATGGCTTTCTCTCCTAAGTGTGCTGGACTATGTGCTGTATTGATGATAACTTGAACCATAGAGTCGGGGAGAAACCATGTGGCTTTTCCCTTCGTCATCCATCCCTGATCTGTCTGGACCCCTCCTTGTTCTGTCCATTTCTTTATTTCGTCTGGAGTGGCATGTGTCTGTATGTCGAGTACATCTTGTGTGGGATCCCTGACTGTCATGCAATGCGTCAGTGGAGTTACTTCAGTCTTTGTCGTGTCAGTCGGTATGTCTGTTTGAGTCTGAGCTGTAAGCTTGGCTGTTCGATCTGCTAGGTCGTTACCCTGGGAAATAGTGTCAGTGACCTTCGTATGTGCTTTGCACTTCATGATGGCAATGGCTGTAGGCAAGTGTATTGCTTCTAACAGAGCTTGAATGAGGGGACCATGATGTATCTTGGCTCCATGGGAGGTCAAAAAACCTCTCTCTTGCCAGAGAACACCGAAGTCGTGAACGACTCCGAATGCGTACTGTGAATCTGTGTATATGTTTACTTTCATGTTCTTGGCTCGTATGCAGGCTTGGGTCAGAGCGATGAGCTCTGCTGCTTGAGCAGACAGTGTGTCAATACGATGTGTTTCTATGACTTCAGTTTCAGTAGTCACTGCATATGCGGCTACTAACTCTCCTGTACTTGTTCTCATACATGAACCATCCACATAAAGTGTCAGGTCTGGGTCAGGTAATGCAATGTCTGTCAAGTCTTGTCTTGGCTTTGTTACGGTATTAATGACGTCCACACAGTCATGTGGCGCAGGGTCTGCTGTGATTGAGGGTAACAGTGTAGCAGGGTTTAGTATGTTGCAACGTCTGATCTCTATGTGTGGTTGGAACAGTGTCAGTTCATATCCTGTCAGTCGTGCTATGGTCAAGTGCTGAGTCTGTGTTCTGTTTAGGAGAACTTCCACGGAGTGTGGGCCCTGTACTGTCAGGGGATGTCCTAACACTATGGAGTCGCTTTGTCTGATAGCTAGAGCTGTTGCTGCAACTGATTTTAGGCACACAGGCAGAGCCTGGGCTACTGGATCCAATGTACTAGAAAAATAAGCACAAGGCTTGTGTTTTCCTGCTTGATCTTGTGTGAGAACAGATAATGCTGTGCCATCGCGTTCAGTGACAAAAAGTGTAAAAGGTTTGCTGTAACATGGTGTCGCTAACACAGGTGCTTGACATAGAGCTTTCTTCAGTTCATCAAAAGCAAGTGTATGTTCCTGAGTCCAAGGGAGGACAGTCGAAGTCGCTGCCTCCTGTGTTGTCAACTGTATGAGTGGTTTGGCTAGATATGCATACTGAGGAATCCATTGTCTGCAGTAAGAAGTGAGGCCAATGAAGGCCCGTACTTCCTTTTGTGTCTTGGGTTGTGGATGATGTGCAATTAACTGAATGCGGTCAGGTGTCAACTGTCTACCCCTCTTGGACAGCAAGTGTCCAAGGTAAACCACTTGCTGGGCACAGAATTGTAGCTTTGAAGGGGACACTTTATGCCCCTTTTCGGCCAGAAAATACAAGACTGTCAGTGATGCACGTTCGCAATCTCGTTCAGTTCGTGCTGTGATCAATAGATCATCAACATACTGGAGCAGGGCAGTGTCAGTTGGCATGTGAATACAGTCTAGTTGTCGTTTCAGTGCTTGGCTGTAAATGCTAGGGCTTTCTGTGAACCCTTGAGGAGCACGTGCAAATTTAAAGCTTCTGCCATTTAAACAGAATCCGAAAAGATACTGGCTTTCTGGATGAATGGGGACACTAAAGAAGGCATTCTTGAGATCGATTACAGTGAAGAACGCAGCTTCGGAATCAATGGCAGTCAATAAGGAAGAAATGTCTGGGACCACTGGGTACTGGGGTATTATGCATTTGTTTAATTCTCGAAGGTCAATCACCAGTCTGTAGACCGGTGGTGCATTCGGGTCAGTTCGTTTAAGAATCGGGATGATTGGAGAATTACACACATTGGAGTCAGTTTCTACAACCACTCCTTGAGCAATGAGCTCGTCAATAATTTTCAGTAAGGCCACTACAGCCTCAGGTGGTAACTTGTATTGTCGGATTCGGGGCAGTACAACTCCTTGTTTGAGAGTAACACGATAAGGTGTAATATGCATACAACCTACATCAGTTGGACCTTGCGCCCATAAATGCTGCGGTACATTCTGCCATCTTGGATCAAAATCTCTCAACACATAATGTCCTTTAAAATCACGTAAAAACAATCTCACTCCTTCCGGAGAACAACAAATCACTGCTCCTAGCGCTTTCAATGTTTTTATACCAAGCAAGTTTTCTGGACATGATTTCGTAAGTAACAAGTCAGTAGTACGGGACAATGGACCAACTTCTAGGGAAACCGGCTTTGACACTTCGTTAACAATAGGCTTTCCTGAAAATCCCAGGGAAACATTCTGTGAGCCTGAGAGGGGTGCCCCTGGAACCTCGTCATGACTGATGGTAGTTCTGCTCGCCCCTGTGTCAATCAAAAATTTTCTGTCTTTCCCTAATACCTGACTATGTACATAGGGACCCTCTTGATCTACAGGAACCTCGATAAGGGGCAAGCCAACCACCCTCTCCAGGCTGTTTCATGAGTACTGCTGATAATCTGGGTAATCTGACTGAGCATACTGGTACATTTGCTGTGTAACGTGTTGTGTGGCAGCGATGGGTTGGGGTTGGGGTACAGCTACTGTCTGTTGCGCGTTCTGAGGAGGTTGCGTGTTCTGCGGAATATTTTGTGGAACATGTTCCTGTCTAGGTGGACGCAGTCTTTCTTTCGTTTTGCCGGTAGCGATATTGTGTCTCAGAACGGCACATTTGTTTATATAGTGACCTGGCTGTTTACAATAATTGCAGTTCCCTTTAACAGGAGCTGCAGGATGACTAGTCGGTGTCGTACCCCTCTTCTGACCATCAGCTGGGACAGACTGAGCAACTAGTACTTTCATTTTCGTGTCTTTCATGCGTCTCTGTTCGTGTTCGTGTTCTTCTCTAATTCGGTTTTGATGGTACTGTAACATTTGCAACATTTGGGAAGGGGTATTAGCTTGCCAGGTGCTCTCAACTTTCAGTACTCTATTTTTAACCTGTGGTAAGGAATTCTCTACTAATTTGGTCACAAAAAGATGTGGATACGATTCACTACTTGTTTTCAGGCCGCTATTAATAATGAAACATTTCTCGAATCTGGAATAAAAATCACTAGTGTCTTCGTCTTGTTTCTGTTTGCAGGCTGAGATAGCATCCCAGTCTTCCTTTTTAGTTGTCAATAACCTCGGCAAGACCTGTACTAATAATTCTGGTAATGCTTTAGCTTTTTCCCCAAGACCAGTACCAGGGACTCGCGTATTTTCTTCGTGTTCTAATTCTGCCCAATCAATCTTTTTCTCTCCCACTTCCCATTCTTTTTCTTTAAGTTTTTCGTAAATGCCGGCTGGCAACAGTACCTTTAACATTTTAATGATATCGGGATACGTATACTCCCCCATGCAGAGCATGTCTTTAAATTCACGGTGAAACCCTGCTGGATCTTTATCATGACAGGGCACTAATTTTTTCATTTCCAGTAATTCCATTTTCGTCAAAGGTGTGTATACGAATACTCGTTCAAGCTCACCCCCTGTTGTCCGGACGGGATGAACTTCTCGTAAGGGATTCTGTCTGTCTATGTAAAATGTTTTCCTTACTGAGAGTGGAACAGGAACGAAATGTGGAGTCAGGAAAGTCCTGTATTTGTGTCGCTGTTCTAGAATGACATTCATTAAATCGGTACCTAGGCCTCTCCATCTACCTAGGAGTAACTCCTCCAATATATTATATAAGGGACCTGGATCAGAATGCTGACTTTCATACAATGTAATGAGATGTTGAATCATGTACATACCAGCTAGTCGCTGTTCGTCTGGGGAAAGATTCAAAAATGTTTGCGCTACTATGTCATCTTTATATACGCTAGTATTGCCAGCCCATTGGACTGCTGACCGGGCTAGTTCCTGTTCATGCATGGTACTAAGTTCACTGTAACCTATTCGTTGTTTCAGTACTTTATCAGTGGCTTGGAATAGATGTTCAAGAGAACATTGTTCTTGTATGGGAGAAAGAAAACGTTTCTTGCATTCTAGGCGTATGGGTTTGTCAAAGGGTCTCGCCCTACCTACGTACGCTATTCTACCTGCACTCCCAGTTTCTATATCATCGTCTTCTGAGACTTCATCATCCGCTTTCTCGGCTTCTCTCGCTGCTCTTTCCCTTTCGTGTATGTCTAGAATTTCTTTACGAATCTTTCTATACATGGATTCTATACAACCTTGTTTACTATGTTTACCATCAGCTATGTTGTCACTCCATTTTGTCAGGACTTTCATCTCTTCTTTGCTTTTACCTGGCTGATCTTGTTCCCTTATCAAACAATTTATCAAAAACTGTAAGATCATATTTTGAGTCTCCACCTTCCTGTGTGCCATGGCCTCGTGAATACTTTCTGGTCTCTCCCCCGTTCTAATAAAATGATATATGTTGTCTAAATGTTCCCTCATGTCTGGTAAAATAGTCAAATAGTTTGTAACACGTCGTAGACGTATTGAATATAATATCATCTGGTCTTCGCCTGGTACTGGATCATATCTGCAATCAGTAAGGTACTGTTTAAGGGCTGCGTATGTAGCTACTTTTGGTGTGCGCTGTAATGCTGCTTCTCTTAGTGTTGTTCGTTTTACTTGAGGCGGGGTGATAGGGGTACCTCCTACGGCTCCTCCTGAAGTGTGATCGTCAACTATTACTGGCTGTGCTGTCGCTGGTGGTAGTGTAGCTGGTAAAGTAGGTGTAGGTAATGTAGGTGGGTCCTGGGTTACAGGTGGTTTAAAAGGATTGCCAGGACCAATGGCAGGAGAGATAGTGGGGGAATCGTGTCATGAACAGGGTTGTGAGGATGAATATTTGGAGGAGAATTTGTATTTGCATATTCTGGGACAGTGTCATCTAAGTAAGAAGAAAGGAAAATTTCCGCTGCGGTCTGTTTATGACGGAGTTTTGTTGGAACCAGTGGTGGCGGCAAATTACTAGGTACTTCCGGGGTGGCCTTAGGTAGGCCCTCGGCGAGAAGGGGGTACATGCCTTTCATAAGGGCATTTCTTTGTCGGTCTAATTGTTCTGCTCTAACTGGTTCACCTTCTTCTAGTAGTTCTTTTTCTTGGGCTTTTTCTGATGATTCTCTACTTTTCTCTGCTTTCCTAATTTCTTTCTCTGTTCTTCTATGCGCTTCTTTACGCCACAATTCTATGGCATCCTTCTGGGATTGTCTGGCTTTCTTTTTCCACAATGCTTCCTCTACTCTCATGATGCAATCAGCATCCCATGTCCCTGAGACAGGCCATCTATATTTCTCTTCCAGATCCTTGGTATAGTCAACCCATAAGTCTAAGTACAGTATGGCATCTAAGCCATGTTTATGGTACATGAAATGTCCGGGAGTGTCCCTAGGCGGGACGGGAACTGCTTCTTCAAGTATCCCTTTCCTGGTTCCTATCTGACGTAATTTCGAAAACAGCGGCATATTTAAACTTACTTGAGCGTGAACACAATAAACACAGTAATGTATAGCAAACAATCATTCATACCACGACATTAAACCCATTAAAAACATTTCGGACAGATACTACCTGGTACTTAGAAAAACATAAATTCTGAAAATCTCGAAAAACAATACTAGAATACTGAATCACTGGATGCACTGCTAAAACAGTACAGACATACCGGTCCCATAAAGAGACACGTCATACCGTATCCACCTAAGTGAACACGTCCGGACCGGGTCTGTGTACCCAGACCCGTCTTGACCGGGCACAATTAATGAACCCGTCTAGATGCGTTCCCAACAACGGTACTCACCGGGAAGCAGAACTGAAGGCCTCGGAAACTTGACACTGGACTGGACTGGACTGCTACGGCGTCTGGCTGCTACTACGCATGCGCTTCGGAACAGGTGGGCCTCCGGATACCTCGGACCTTGCTCTCTCGGCTTGGGCTCTGGTCGGGACTCTCCGCATTCCTCACCGCCTCGTCTGGATGCCGGACCGCAGTCTCCGTCTCCTCCGTGGGACTGAGGGAGTTAGCAGGAAAACCCGCAGGTGTGCACAGGAGTCCGTCACGGCTGTAGAAGGGGTCAGGGGCCTGCGTTACATCGCCGGCGCGTGGGGAAGGGGAGATGTCCCTATTCGGGCACCAGATTATGTGGTAAATACAATTACCGGGACTTTTTTTCTATACATTAAATGACAATAAGAATAGCTCAATAAAATGAGAGGCAGAGTCCGTGATATCTGAGTCATACGGGCTTTAATTAAGTGGCTCGAGACACTGGACATCGGGTTCCATCACCACTAAGGTTCAGGAAGGGATATTCAACATTTTATTAACATCACACATTATATATAGTAAAACAGTATAATTGAAATGAATACAGTAGGCGTAACAAGTGAAAAAGAGAGTGATAAGAACACATGGGCGTAAAAGAGGGCGTGTACAGGGGCGTACACGAAGGTGTGTACTGGAAACGTCACAGAAGTGTCATAGGTGGGTGGATGCATAGAGGGATTCTGCAGGGTCAGCAGAAACCTTTAACATGGGTGCGTGCGCAATTGAGCAAGACGTGGTATTGACGTGTAACTGGGGAGAGCTGGGGGGCTTGACTTTAGCACTAGTAGAGGAGTCTTGGTGTCTGGGATGTCAGAACGACCTGCACCTATAGCATATCTGGTATCTTGTGTTTGGAGGATGTGTTGTCTGAAGTAAAAGGTCTCTCGAGCAGAGGCCGTTCAATACTGAATGCTAGTGGGTGCATACGTGTCTTGGTGCAATGCGCGGGAGCCATGGGCCTACTATGGTAACGGGTTCGGTAAATCACTTGCAAGGAGACAGGAAGACCGGGCCCTTTACTCTGCAGGCTGGAATATGTTTACCTATTTCACTAGACTGGAATGTGTTTTTACGGAGGCTGAGCAGATAACTGTAGGCAAAATACTGTCTTGGCAGGCAGGCCAGGCCGAGCCGGGCATCGCTTCGCTGGGCAGGAAGTAAGGTAGAGGTCAGGGATGCATACCTAAACTACAGCTTTCAGAGACAGAAGAGGCTCGGAGCCTCAATTAAGGGCCTGGCTCGACTGAGCCAGAAAAACGTGGAAAACGTGTGCTTCGCGATATTTAATAGTGCACCATGTAAATGCATTGGAAACGTGGGCCCTAATGCAGAATTGGTACTTTATATATGAAGGGCTCACTAACTGACATGCTAACATTAGACGGAAATGCAGAGGTATTATCATGGCGGGCACGGGAAAAGGAATTACATGACATACATGGGACACGGGTGCATGGATAGGGTGCGAGTGGGGGTCACACTGACTACCTAAAAATTTCTATTTCCTCAGAGCCCTATGACAGGGAGCCGTATATTGTTAAACAATACATATAGGGTTATATATATATCTTAGCTGCAAAACCCTTAAAGTTATTGTTTTGTTGAGGAAAGTTAGCAGCCCCATTGGCTAACACACAGTTACCGGCTGGCATACCAGCCTTCCTATCGCCTGACTGGGACTACCTAACTGGGTACTGTAAGGTATCAAATTAATTCTGCCATTAAAACCAACTTAAAGCCCAAGTCGAGATTTATGTCACTATTAAGTTTAAGCAACTTTTAGAAAGTTGCTACTCTGTGACCAGTTAGTCCAATAGCTTTACACAAGTCAAGGCCAATAGGAAGCTTTCTACCCACCTGGGGAGACATGTGAATGACTCCCAGGCTCAGTAACAAAGGCAGTTGCCACAGAGTGAGGCATGATCTCTCTCAAGAAGGCTGCTAGGGGTGTTGACCCAAAAGGCGAGCTTCAAAGGGGAAGCTGCCTTTGAAGGCCCGCCTGTAACAGCACTCTGGAGCAGGATGCCTTTTGTTCCTGTAGACAAGTTGGAGACAGAGCCAGAGAGAGAAATCCCATCCCCCAAACAGTTTTTTTCCCCCATGGGTGTGTAGCCCTTAGGCAGCCACACCTTTGAGGTGGGATATCAAGCTCCTCACAGTTGAGGAAATGTTCAGACATCTTAAGAGTTGCAAGAATATTGCTCTTTGGGATAGCCAAATGCCACACATTGTTGGAACATTGTCACAAAAGAGGAGGGAACCTATTAGCCCGTTGGCTAGTGACAGTGTTGCCACCTTAGGGCATTTTCCTGGGATCTAAACTCTGAACCTTAGTACACCATGGATTTGGAGAGAGGGACTGAGAGAGGAGTCTCCTGCTGCCTTTGAAGGTTTACAAAGAGAAGTTGTACCGTCAGAAGGACTGCACATGCTGAACTTAAGGCTAGTTAGTTTGGACTGCGCCTGTGTCTCCTTGCTCAGGGAGAAGCTGACTCTCAGCCCCAGATGAAAGCAGCGACTCCGAGGGTCATTCGCATGGCCACCTGAAACAGCTCAGGGACATTAAAGCTGAGGAAACCCAAACCAGCAAGGCAGAAGCCACTCCTGAGGGATTGCTGCTGGCTGCTGCAGGAAATGCTTAGAGACAAATCCAAGATAGCCAAAAGTTGCACCCGTGTCTTCCCGACCCAATAGGGACTGGATATGAGAGACTGGATTCGTCCGCCAAGAGGGACAATGACCCCTGCCAGGGATATTCACTGTAACCGCTTTGTCACAAGATCAGTAGCCCAGACGTAGCTGGCCTTCTACTCTCATAGAGAGGACACCATTGGACCACAAGTACCATGGTCAAAATCACATCAACCCACCGGTGGACTGAGGAATCAACCACACTTCACCCCCTTTGACCATACAGCTCCAGGAGCATCATTGAGCATCTTTTCTGCCTGCATCCCCAGCATCAGGGCTACTCTATTGTCGTCTTTGGCGGTCATATTCTAAATGTGTCACATTAACCTGTGGAAGCACAGGTAATAGACCTCGCCTTTTTTTAATATAGCTCCCAGTCCCCCATCTTGTTTTGTGTGAGAGGTCATTTTCTAAAGGCTGAAACTGGACTGGAAAAGGCTCTGTTTACCAGGTAACTTCCTAAGGTACGCTACTGGACTCTACACCTCCGCCCTGTCAGATTGTGTCACCCAAGTCGGGCCTGGGTTTCTGAACTAACTGTTTCAAACTATTTGCGGTTAGATTTAAAAGTATTTATTTCTTCTAAAATCTGTATGTACTGAGCCCTCCAGTGGATTTTGATGATCAAAGACTCTAAAAATATTTATAAATATGTTCTATTTTTATAAATTGTTATTGTGCCTTTTTCTTGTCGTGTGACTTTCTTATTCTGTTGTTTGATGCTGTTAAATGCTTACTTTGAGGGGCATATTTACAAGGGCTAAATGCCACAGGAACATCTTTTTGTGACTTTCCCTTGGCATTAAGTCCTTTGCCTTATTTACAAGGCGGCATTAAGACACTTAACGTGGCTTAATGCCGCCTTGTAAATAAGGCATCCTTTCACGCTACACTTAGCGTGAAAAGGGCAGGCAATGGGTGTTGTGGTGGGCGTTTCGCCACAACACCCATTAATTTTTACACTGCCGCCTATCTACAAGGGTGGCATAAATAGGAGGCAGCATCAAAATTAAGAGCGGGGAAAACCTAGTCTTAACCTGGTGAAACTAGGAGAAATTATTATTTTATGTGTGCTTCATTCTGCAACAAACATAGAAACAGCAAATCACCATGAATTATTGTTTATTTGCAGGAAGGTGTCCCTTCCTGTACATAAACAATCATTAAAAAATGAATATTTGCAACTCCTATGTGTGCTGCATAATGCAGCACACATAGGGGCCTATTACGATTGCAGTTTTTCCGCATCCGCCGGGCCGGCGGAAGCCACCGCCGGCCCGGAGGATGCGGAAAAACCGCAGCGGACCCACCAAAGACCCACCGCCACATTAGGATGGCTGGTGGGTCCTGGTTTCCGTCCGCAGCTTTTCCGCCGCGTTTGGCTTACAACCGCGGCGGAAAAGCTCTAATATGGTGACGGTGTCTCTCAGACACCGTCAGCCATATTAGGATGGGCAGTTTAAAATGCTTTTCCGCTGCGGGTTTTCCACTGTGGAAAAGCATGTGTAACTTCACTGCGGGGGCCCGTTGCGGGCCCCCTGGGTGAAGGGGGTGTGGGGGTTGCACATAGGGGTACCTATGGTACCCCCCTGCATTTGTATGCAGAAATTGGCAGGCACCACACGGTGCCTGCCGCTTTCTGCATACAAATGCAATGTATATATTTTTACCATTGCCGCGGATGCAGCTTGAAGCCGCACCCACCGCAATGGTAAAAATAGAGGATGTGACCGCCAGGGTGGCGGTCACATCCTAATTGCACAGGAGGGAACTCTGCAGGCCATGCGGAGGTTCCCTCCTACTCTATGGTGGCGGACGGACTCAGGTCCGTCCGCCATCATAATCGGCCCCATAGTTACAAATCACCATTAGTTATTGTTTATGTGCAGGAAGGGATATTCATGAATTCGACCAGTGGCTGAAGTGGGCTGTCACATTGCCCCATGATGCATGCTGGAGAGAATGTAAGAAAAATGTGAATGACACAACCACAGACTAATGGCTGAAGCCTGGCTGAAAACCCCTATAAGTAACTGGTATACACATAATTTTAGTAAAATTTGCAGGTCTAACACAGATATAAAACGCCATTTGTCTGGCATTAGCTGCCAGCCTCTTGCTTTTCAGAAAGAGAGAAGCAGACAAACAGGCAAAGAAAAGCAAAAGGAAGAAAGAGAAAGGCAAGAAAAGAAAAAGGAAGGCGAGAAAATAAGAGGATAGTGCAAAAGAAAAGAAAGGGAAAAGCACGAAAGAGTTAGGAAGCCAGTAAAGAAAGAATGATATGAAGTCAAGAAAAGTAAGGGAAAGCAATTAAAAAACAAAGAAAAATGATAGAGGAAAGGAAGAAAAAAGAAAGAAACAAAGAAAGAAACAAAGATTAAGAAAGAAAAAAGAAGGCAAGAAAGAAAATAGAATGAAGCAGAGAAAGATGAAGGTAAGAAAGAGAGATGAAGATAAGAATGAAAAAGGAAAGAAGTAAAGAAAGAATGAAGAATAAAAGAAGAAAGAGGAAAGAAGCAAAGAAGGAAGAAAAGAAAGAAGTGAAGAACGAAAGAGGAAGGCAGAACTAAAGAAAGTGATAGGATGTGTAAAAGCAAGAAAGAGGAAGGGAAAAAAAAGAAAGATGAAGGAAGCAAGAAAGAAAGAAAGACAAAACAGATCAAAACAAGAAAGAAATAGGCAAGAAAGAAAGAAAGACTGGGAAGGCGAGAAGGAAAGAGGGAAAGAAAGAAAGAAAGAAAGAAAGAAATTAAGAAAGAAAGAAAGAAAACAGAAAGATGAAGGCAATAAAGAAGGAAGATGAAGGCAGGAAAAATGAGAGGATAAAAGAAGGAAAGATAGAAAGATGAAAGGGGCGTGGCTTGCGCGCCGCTTCAGCATGGCGTGTTGCGCTTGAGCTCCGAGGCGAGTTTGTCCCGTCGAGCGATTTTCTCCGTCTCTTGCTGCCCTTCTTGACGGAAAAAGCAACCCTCATCAGCGGAACATGTGGTGAACTGATTGTCGCTGTTTTCCTGAGGTTTTGACCACCGGCTACATGATTTCTGCCTCACGCTTCACAGGCGCTCGCATTCCTCACGAGCGGCAGCCATCTTCCCGCTCATGACGTTCCTGTCATTTTACTTCAGAGGCGCCGCCGCGGATATAACGTTGCTGTGTTGCTGGCCCGCCTAATGCATTTCCTCCACGGCGCTCACTACTGGTAACATTTTTGCCTTCTTTATGTTACTTTCTTGCTGCTTGGTTGGGCTTTAAGCTGTTATCACGCTATTTTTCTCTCAGTCCGCTTCTTCCATAGAGGTGTCGACATTTTTGCTCCCCTGCTCTGCTCATACTGTCACCGCTAGAATATCATAGCGCATTTTGAGCTTGCTCTCCTATTTTTTATTATTTGTGAGTCACTCTGCGCACGTTTTGTGCTTTCACTCTTCCTCAAGTGGTATTTTTTATACTCTACTACTTCAACATTGTCAATATGAATCGGTCTTCGACCAATAAAGACTCTAAGGATGTTGGCACGTCGTTGAAAAGACTTAAGTCACTCTCTCCGACGCCTGAGGTTCCTCAGTCGGACACTGCTTCCACATTGGACACAATATTAACGCGCCTTAATGAAGTACATGATATTGCGCAGTCAACAAAAACTAACACTGACTTGCTACAAGTGGAAGTGTCTGCTATCAGAAATGACTTTAAGGCTCTTTCTCTTCGTGTATCAGCGACTGAATCACGAATCAGCTCTGCAGAGGATGGACTGCAGAAACAATCCAGATCCCTCAACCACTTGGAACGTTCAATGGCGGCATTGCGCAGAGATCTCACTGAGCAGGAGGACCGTAACCGTAGATCTAATCTACGCATTTTTGGTCTACCGGAAGATTCGGAGAAATCATCTTCCTCTATGATAGACTTTCTATCTCATTGGATTCCAGATACACTTCAAATATCATTCCATAGAGATTTTGAAATAGAAAGAGCACACCGTGTTCCAACGTTTCGACCTAAAGCAGCAACCCAACCAAGAGCAGTCATTTTTAAGCCTTTGAGACATCAACACACTGAAATGATTCTCTCTCATATGCGGAAAGTTAAGCAACTCAGTTGGGATGGCCATCGCATTTCCATTTCCCAGAACTTTGTCAGAGACACAGTCATAAGAAGGAAGGGCTTCCTGAACCTTCGAAAACGTCTCACGGAAATGGGCATTCCTTTTTCGTTTTCTGGCCCCTCCAAGTTTCGCATCACACATAAGGGTCGTTCCAGAGTCTTTGATGAACCGGCGGATTTGGCGACATTCCTGGACAACCAGCTGGAGATAGAGATGGAAATCCAAAGAGCAACTTCAGAGACTCCTGGTGCTTCAGGAACTTGAACTGTTTCTTTTCTATCTCTGGATGTACTTTTCATGGCTAGATGCCTCTTCTCTTACTCCAGCTAACCTACATGTCTGTTTATTCTCCTGACACTTTTCGTCCTAATGTTTTCCTTTCTTTCGTTCATACTACTTTCGACGTTCTCATCCTTCCTTATTTTCCATAAACCTACATGTTCTTGCTGTTTATCCTACGACAGCTCTTTTCTCTTATCCTTCCATTCTTTTCTCTTCTTACTTCCTACCTGTCGTCCTTTTTTCAATTCCTCCTGATTATCTCTTCAACATTGTCACTCCTCTTTTATTCTGAGTCTTTTCCCCTCTCTTTTTTCATCCAAGTTCCCTTACCTCTCTTTTCTCTTCCTTTCCGATTTAGTCTCATATTCCTCTCTTTTACTGTCATGATGTGTTCTTCATTTATGATGTTACTATTTTGAATATGCGTTTTACCTGCATTATATGTACCTACTGATTAAGACTTCTCTTATATTATTAGCGTATTAGTATTCCTTTCATTACAATTTTACTCACATATATTTTCCGAGAGGAGGTTCTTATATTATGGTTGATGCTCAATTCTCTTCTTTATTTTCTATCCTGTTTACTGTACTTGTTCTCTCCCTTCTATTCTTTCCCTCTTTTTATCTATAATACTCTTTTTCCACTCTTTCACGCTTTTCTTTTTTACTTCTGTTAATTCACTTCATAGTGTATTCATATGCAGGTGTATGTTATTCTTTAACCATGTTGTAACTGTTCATAATACGTATTCTACTCAATTAATAATATATGCTGGTTAATGTTTTCATACGTAACTACATTGTTACTATTTTTTCTGATATTATTGCTTAGTATAGATATTACTTTCGCCAAGATATTGTTCCTCCATTAGATGTTGAAGTACTCTATTCTTTTTCATTTTAGTACTTGCACTATAATCCTGTTTTTTCCGGTGTTATTGGTTCCTTGCTTTTCTTATTATCAATAGCTGTTTTTTAGTATTGGGCTACTCTTTTTACCCACTTATGCTCCTAGTACGGGCTCCTTACTCGCTTCTTCCACGTTCTCCCTTGCATGATATGGGTCTCTTTTAGACCTCCCCTCCTGCCTCATCTCTGTCTTCTTTCTATTCTATTTTCATCTCTTCTTTTTCTTTCTTTCTTCTGGTTCTCCCACATGGCTGCTCCCACAGGATTTCGTTTGAGTAACAGTTGGTCCCTTATATTTTTCATGTTCATTCTTTCTCTGTTATCATTGTTGATTTCTTGTGATCCCTCCTTTGTTACATGCCAGGTCTAAATGTGTTATCCCTTAATGTTAAGGGTTTGAATCACCCGGTGAAACGGTCTAAAATCTTGGATTACTGTAAGTCCCTCTCTGCAGATTTAGTTCTTTTTCAAGAATCCAAGATCTCTAGCAGAGAAGCGCTGTTTCTGAGGAAAGAATGGGTATCGGATGTTTCCTGTTCCGATGCCTCTGGCAAACGAAATGGTGTTGTTACGTTAATTTCAAAGAATTCTGGGCTATCAATTCTCTCTTCTGACCATGATTCTGAGGGTCGTTGGCTCTTATCTAAACTATCGGATGGACAACATGATTTGTATGTTATGAATATTTACGCCCCGAATATTGATGATCCAGCGTTTTGGAAATCCATTACAAATATTTTGCATAATACCCCACATGCTGGCAATCTCATTGTTGGTGGCGATTTTAATTTACCAATGGATCCTCTTTTAGACAGGAATTCTGCATTTCAGTTTCGTCCTCCAAAAGCACACAAACAAATGCTTAACATGTGTTCCATATCCCATCTTCAAGATATCTGGCGTCTTCACAATCCCACTGGTAGTGATTTCTCTTTCTTCTCCTCGCCGCATTCCTCCTTTTCCCGTATTGATTATCTCCTAGTTCATTCTTCTCTTGTCTCCTCTTCTTCTTCTCCGCTTATACACCCCATTGTCATCTCTGATCATGCCGCGGTCACCTTTACGCTGTCTTCCTTTGCTCCTAAACCACGTGGTCGTTCATGGAGATTGAACACTGAAGTCTTACATGACCCCTCTCAAGTGGCGGAATTTTCTACAGATATTAATACTTTTTTCCGTGAAAACGAGAATTCTGTTTCTTCTCCAATAATTCTCTGGGACTCGTTTAAATGCACTTTTCGGGGCCAAGTCATTAAATGTATGTCCAAACGTAATTCTGCTATTAAGAAAGAACTTACTGACTTATCATCTGAAATCAAAACTCTAGAAGCTTCCTTTCGAAACACCAAAGATCCCACTAGTCTACAACAAATAAAGCTTCTAAAATACAAATATAATACGATTGTTACAAAACGAGCTCATATTGGTGTCCAAGCACAAAAGTCCAAAAAGTTACTTTTGAAGAATCGGGCTGGGAAACTTCTGGCTGCTACCTTAAAATTCCAAGATTTCTCTTTTAAGTCCTCACAAATTTCTTCTATTACAGATCACAGTGGATCTAAAAAGTTTCAAACGGAGGAAATTCTGGAAGTTTTCCGCGATTTTTATAACAAGCTATATACCCCCTCTAACCAATCCTCTTTTGACAAGTGTCAAGATTTTTTGAAATCGGTTCCGATTCAGTCAGTCTCTGAAGAAGATCGTTCCATCCTGAACGAACCTATTTCTCCCGAGGAAATTGTTGCTGCGATCAAGGCCACCCGTTCTGGGAAAGCCCCTGGTCCAGATGGATACCCAATTTTATTTTATAAAACCTTTCTTCCGTTGCTTGTCCCTAAGTTAAACTCTGTTTTTAATTCTTTTGTTCAGGATGGTTCTGTTTCTGGTACGGCGGCTGAAGCCACCATAGTTGTGATTCCGAAGGAAGGAAAGGACCACTCGGATCCTAAAAATTTCCGGCCTATTTCGCTCCTAAATATGGAAGCAAAGATTTTTGCTAAAATCCTGGCTAAGCGTTTAGAATCCTTTATTCCCCAATTGGTTCATCCCTCCCAAACTGGCTTTGTTAAGGGTCGTCTGGCAAGGGACAATATCCGCACTTTCTGTCATATTATCGGTGCTGCCAAACGATCCCAACTCCCGGCCGCGGCCTTGGCCCTTGATGCAGAAAAGGCCTTCGATAAGGTTTCTTGGCCATTCCTTCGAGCTGTCCTATGTGCTCATAACCTTGGAGATTCCTTCATTAATATGGTAATGTCTTTATACTCCCAACCTAAAGCTAACATTAGAGTTAATGGTGCCATGTCTTCATTTTTTAATCTTTGCCAGGGCACAAGACAAGGGTGTCCCCTTTCCCCACTTTTATTTTTATTATCTATTGATCCTCTTCTTCGTTTGATTGATTTACATCCTAATATTAAAGGTTTTTCTTTTGGTTCTCACTGTCTTAAAACTGCCGCATACGCTGACGATGTTCTTATTTTTTCAGATGATATAGCCTTGGCCATCCCTGCTATTTCTGACACCATATCCCTGTTTTCAACGGTATCGGGATATACTCTAAATAAAGATAAGACGGAGATGTTCCCTTTAAATGCCTATTGCTTTCCTGCTCATATGGGTTTGGCTGGTTTTAAGTGGCAATCTACACATCTCAAGTATCTAGGAATTTATTTCTGTTCTACTCTGCATTCCACCGTAGCTTACAATGAGTCTCAGACTATTACCAAAGTACGTCGTCTTCTAGATACGTGGTCTCCAAAACATATCTCATGGTGGGGTCGTTTACAAACCCTTAAAATGATGATCACGCCGATTATTAATTTTGTTTCCTCCATGCTTCCGCTTAAACTATCTGATTCCTTTTTTCGAGAAATTGATGCTCTCACCATAAATTTTTATGGAATGGCAAACGAGCTAGATTAGCATATAAATATTTACGTCGACCTTGCGATATGGGTGGATGTAACTTTCCGGACTGGGAGAAGTACCAGTCTGCTTTCTTGGCTTCTCAAGGTGCTTTTTGGTTTTCTCCTCCAACTCGTCATGTCCCCTCCTGGATACTCATAGAACAGGAACTAGCATCACCTTTGCCTCTTGCCTCTTTTTGTACTACATCCACTTTGCATATTCTGTTTTCCCGCTCTATCATTATTGATACGATTACTGCAATTAAAAAATTAGATAGGAAAATGGCAATTCCTTTGCATAAAACAAGGTGGTCTTCTATTTGGAGAAATTCCAAAATCAAGATTACTATTTCTCCCACCCTCATGTCCTACTGGGCTGCAAAGGGAATCTCTCTTGTCCAACATTTATATAGTGACTCTGGTGACCCTTTCCCTTTTTCTACCTTAGCACATAAACACTCTTTAACAAATCTTGACTTTTATACCTTTCTGAAAATCAAGGTTGCTGTTTCTAAAACTCGTCTTCACCCCTCCTCCTCCACCATTTCGCTGTTCCATATTTGGCTCAAAGCTGGTCATGTTGCTTCCAAAATTTATAAGTTTTTGTCTTCCACTTCGCTTCCTGATCAGAAGGTGGCACAACAAAAATGGTCGCGCCATTTTGACCACAACATCACAGATCATATCTCATCTGAAGCTTGGTAATCCATTGGTAAATTAGCTCTCCGTAATAAAATAGCTCCTTCCCTAATGCAATCTAAATTTTTCTCGATCAATCTTCTACATTGGACGCCGGCGCGTCTTCATTCGCTCAACCTTAAAGACGATGACCTTTGCTGGAGTTGCGGCTTGGTGACAGGTGATTTTCCACATATGTTTTATCATTGTTCCCTGCTTAAACCTTTTTGGGACCTTATTCAGCAACATTTATCCCTTATTTTTAGTATTGAACTCCAGCTTTCCTTTCCTATAGTCCTACTTGGCCCCTTGGCTGCTCCTACTCCTCTTCCTTTAGAGCCGATAGAACTACAACTGCTAGATCTTCTCTTAACTGTAGCGGTTAAAATCATTCTTATGGAATGGAAATCCTTTTCGTCTGTCTCTTACCATACGTGGTGGGCGTGGGTATCCTTCCTACGCAGTGCCCATACCTCAGTAGATCTAGCACACATGTCGCCTTCCATCTCTAAAGGGGTTTGGAAAGCCTTGGATGACTATATGGAACTCTCCTCGAAAGGGTTAGTACCTCAATTTCCTGTTGATTCGTCTGTCTAATTGTTGCTTGTTCTGTGTAGTGCATTGGGTCGTTCATGTGGGAATCCTTCTTTTGTCTCTTCTTTCAGCTTTCCTGTCCTCTCATCCCGTTCTCTCTTCCTGCTGCGTTCTCTTCATTCTTTTCTTTTTTCTTCCTTTTCTTCTACCTCGTCCCTTGTCCCCTTCCTTAATCTAGAGTGTGATTCGCTTTGTTTTCGATTACTGACAGTCGATATTGTTTCATATTCCCAACTCAATTTTATTTACAGTCATTTTATTTATTTCTTAAGTGATGTATATGCTTCTCCTCTTCACTTATGTCAGAATGTATCACCTCTATTGTATTTGGTTTTTATTACTTGGAACATTCTTTCTCAATAAAATCTTATTGAAATCAAAAAGATAGAAAGATGAAAGAAAGAAATGAAGAAAGGAAGGAAGAAAGAAACAAACAAACAAAGAAACGAAGAAATAGTTAGGCAAGAAAGAAAGAGGAAGGTAAGATAGAAAAAGGATAGTGTGAAAGAAAGAAAGAAAGAAAGAAAGAAAGAAAGAAAGAAAGAAAGAAAGAAAGAAAGAAAGAAAGAAAGAAAGAAAGAAAGAAAGAAAGAAAGAAAGAAAGATGAAGGCAAGAAAGAAAAACAGTAAGAAAGAAAGAAATGTGAAGGCAAGAAAGAATGAGGAAAGAAGTAAAGAAAGAACTGGATGCAGTGGGCCCCTCAACTATCTGGACTCAGTGCTTCTACATATGCTGAACAATTTGCAACTCCAGCCATGGTGGTGGAGACTGTGGCTTGGCATTAAATCTTGAGGCAGGGTGCGCTTCCAAAGGAGCAATAACTCCCCATCTACAACTCTTCTCCAATATGGGTATTATATTTTGGGTAAAATACTATTGATTTACCATTGTGTCTCAGGTGGGGGACATGGATTTGGGTGGATGCACTGCTCACTTTTCTTAAAATGTTAACATTTTCTTTGGTGCAGTTGCCTGCCACAATAAGGCACTCTTGGTGATGTAAGGAACTATGGCATGATTCATGGATAGTTTATCTTGGCTTGTGACAGATTTCTGCCATTGCAAAAACAACAAGTGATGGACCGAATGTGGATCAATGTCACACATTCCCCCAGTCAAAAGATCTGGGCCCAAATCCATCGTTTTTTTGCACTCCACACCACCCTGGGTTAGACAATGGCGATATGCAAATCAGCTCTGACCCTGTTGCCCCATGGGAACAGTCCAGTCCGAACTACAAAAGCCATGTCCTTCCCAGAACGGAATCAAGCATCCGAGGACCGGACCGGTTTCGAGGTAACACCTCTCATCAGCCCGGCTACCTTGACTCCAAGTGGTGTGGAGTGCCTGGGACCCACGTCTGGGCATCCCCAGCGCACTTAGGGCGGCAATTGCAAAAACAACAAGTGATGGACCGAATGTGGATCAATGTCACACATTCCCCCAGTCAAAAGATCTGGGCCCAAATCCATCGTTTTTTTGCACTCCACACCACCCTGGGTTAGACAATGGCGATATGCAAATCAGCTCTGACCCTGTTGCCCCATGGGAACAGTCCAGTCCGAACTACAAAAGCCATGTCCTTCCCAGAACGGAATCAAGCATCCGAGGACCGGACCGGTTTCGAGGTAACACCTCTCATCAGCCCGGCTACCTTGACTCCAAGTGGTGTGGAGTGCCTGGGACCCACGTCTGGGCATCCCCAGCGCACTTAGGGCGGCAATTGCAAAAACAACAAGTGATGGACCGAATGTGGATCAATGTCACACATTCCCCCAGTCAAAAGATCTGGGCCCAAATCCATCGTTTTTTTGCACTCCACACCACCCTGGGTTAGACAATGGCGATATGCAAATCAGCTCTGACCCTGTTGCCCCATGGGAACAGTCCAGTCCGAACTACAAAAGCCATGTCCTTCCCAGAACGGAATCAAGCATCCGAGGACCGGACCGGTTTCGAGGTAACACCTCTCATCAGCCCGGCTACCTTGACTCCAAGTGGTGTGGAGTGCCTGGGACCCACGTCTGGGCATCCCCAGCGCACTTAGGGCGGCAATTGCAAAAACAACAAGTGATGGACCGAATGTGGATCAATGTCACACATTCCCCCAGTCAAAAGATCTGGGCCCAAATCCATCAGTGTACTGGGGATGCCCAGACGTGGGTCCCAGGCACTCCACACCACTGGAGTCAAGCTAGCCGGGCTGATGAGAGGTGTTACCTCGAAACCGGTCCGGTCCTCGGATGCTTGATTCCGTTCTGGGAAGGACATGGCTTTTGTAGTTCGGACTGGACTGTTCCCATGGGGCAACAGGGTCAGGGCTGATTTGCATATCGCCATTGTCTAACCCAGGGTGGTGTGGAGTGCAAAAAAACGATGGATTAGGACCCAGATCTTTTGACTGGGTTGAATGTGTGACATTGATCCTCATTCGGTCCATCACCTGTTGTTTTTGCAAACTCGCTATAAGTGTACTGGGGATGCCCAGACGTGGGTCCCAGGCACTCCACACCACTGGAGTCAAGCTAGCCGGGCTGATGAGAGGTGTTACCTCGAAACCGGTCCGGTCCTCGGATGCTTGATTCCGTTCTGGGAAGGACATGGCTTTTGTAGTTCGGACTGGACTGTTCCCATGGGGCAACAGGGTCAGGGCTGATTTGCATATCGCCATTGTCTAACCCAGGGTGGTGTGGAGTGCAAAAAAACGATGGATTAGGACCCAGATCTTTTGACTGGGTTGAATGTGTGACATTGATCCTCATTCGGTCCATCACCTGTTGTTTTTGCAAACTCGCTATAAGTGTACTGGGGATGCCCAGACGTGGGTCCCAGGCACTCCACACCACTGGAGTCAAGCTAGCCGGGCTGATGAGAGGTGTTACCTCGAAACCGGTCCGGTCCTCGGATGCTTGATTCCGTTCTGGGAAGGACATGGCTTTTGTAGTTCGGACTGGACTGTTCCCATGGGGCAACAGGGTCAGGGCTGATTTGCATATCGCCATTGTCTAACCCAGGGTGGTGTGGAGTGCAAAAAAACGATGGATTAGGACCCAGATCTTTTGACTGGGTTGAATGTGTGACATTGATCCTCATTCGGTCCATCACCTGTTGTTTTTGCAAACTCGCTATAAGTGTACTGGGGATGCCCAGACGTGGGTCCCAGGCACTCCACACCACTGGAGTCAAGCTAGCCGGGCTGATGAGAGGTGTTACCTCGAAACCGGTCCGGTCCTCGGATGCTTGATTCCGTTCTGGGAAGGACATGGCTTTTGTAGTTCGGACTGGACTGTTCCCATGGGGCAACAGGGTCAGGGCTGATTTGCATATCGCCATTGTCTAACCCAGGGTGGTGTGGAGTGCAAAAAAACGATGGATTAGGACCCAGATCTTTTGACTGGGTTGAATGTGTGACATTGATCCTCATTCGGTCCATCACCTGTTGTTTTTGCAAACTCGCTATAAGTGTACTGGGGATGCCCAGACGTGGGTCCCAGGCACTCCACACCACTGGAGTCAAGCTAGCCGGGCTGATGAGAGGTGTTACCTCGAAACCGGTCCGGTCCTCGGATGCTTGATTCCGTTCTGGGAAGGACATGGCTTTTGTAGTTCGGACTGGACTGTTCCCATGGGGCAACAGGGTCAGGGCTGATTTGCATATCGCCATTGTCTAACCCAGGGTGGTGTGGAGTGCAAAAAAACGATGGATTAGGACCCAGATCTTTTGACTGGGTTGAATGTGTGACATTGATCCTCATTCGGTCCATCACCTGTTGTTTTTGCAAACTCGCTATAAGTGTACTGGGGATGCCCAGACGTGGGTCCCAGGCACTCCACACCACTGGAGTCAAGCTAGCCGGGCTGATGAGAGGTGTTACCTCGAAACCGGTCCGGTCCTCGGATGCTTGATTCCGTTCTGGGAAGGACATGGCTTTTGTAGTTCGGACTGGACTGTTCCCATGGGGCAACAGGGTCAGGGCTGATTTGCATATCGCCATTGTCTAACCCAGGGTGGTGTGGAGTGCAAAAAAACGATGGATTAGGACCCAGATCTTTTGACTGGGTTGAATGTGTGACATTGATCCTCATTCGGTCCATCACCTGTTGTTTTTGCAAACTCGCTATAAGTGTACTGGGGATGCCCAGACGTGGGTCCCAGGCACTCCACACCACTGGAGTCAAGCTAGCCGGGCTGATGAGAGGTGTTACCTCGAAACCGGTCCGGTCCTCGGATGCTTGATTCCGTTCTGGGAAGGACATGGCTTTTGTAGTTCGGACTGGACTGTTCCCATGGGGCAACAGGGTCAGGGCTGATTTGCATATCGCCATTGTCTAACCCAGGGTGGTGTGGAGTGCAAAAAAACGATGGATTAGGACCCAGATCTTTTGACTGGGTTGAATGTGTGACATTGATCCTCATTCGGTCCATCACCTGTTGTTTTTGCAAACTCGCTATAAGTGTACTGGGGATGCCCAGACGTGGGTCCCAGGCACTCCACACCACTGGAGTCAAGCTAGCCGGGCTGATGAGAGGTGTTACCTCGAAACCGGTCCGGTCCTCGGATGCTTGATTCCGTTCTGGGAAGGACATGGCTTTTGTAGTTCGGACTGGACTGTTCCCATGGGGCAACAGGGTCAGGGCTGATTTGCATATCGCCATTGTCTAACCCAGGGTGGTGTGGAGTGCAAAAAAACGATGGATTAGGACCCAGATCTTTTGACTGGGTTGAATGTGTGACATTGATCCTCATTCGGTCCATCACCTGTTGTTTTTGCAAACTCGCTATAAGTGTACTGGGGATGCCCAGACGTGGGTCCCAGGCACTCCACACCACTGGAGTCAAGCTAGCCGGGCTGATGAGAGGTGTTACCTCGAAACCGGTCCGGTCCTCGGATGCTTGATTCCGTTCTGGGAAGGACATGGCTTTTGTAGTTCGGACTGGACTGTTCCCATGGGGCAACAGGGTCAGGGCTGATTTGCATATCGCCATTGTCTAACCCAGGGTGGTGTGGAGTGCAAAAAAACGATGGATTAGGACCCAGATCTTTTGACTGGGTTGAATGTGTGACATTGATCCTCATTCGGTCCATCACCTGTTGTTTTTGCAAACTCGCTATAAGTGTACTGGGGATGCCCAGACGTGGGTCCCAGGCACTCCACACCACTGGAGTCAAGCTAGCCGGGCTGATGAGAGGTGTTACCTCGAAACCGGTCCGGTCCTCGGATGCTTGATTCCGTTCTGGGAAGGACATGGCTTTTGTAGTTCGGACTGGACTGTTCCCATGGGGCAACAGGGTCAGGGCTGATTTGCATATCGCCATTGTCTAACCCAGGGTGGTGTGGAGTGCAAAAAAACGATGGATTAGGACCCAGATCTTTTGACTGGGTTGAATGTGTGACATTGATCCTCATTCGGTCCATCACCTGTTGTTTTTGCAAACTCGCTATAAGTGTACTGGGGATGCCCAGACGTGGGTCCCAGGCACTCCACACCACTGGAGTCAAGCTAGCCGGGCTGATGAGAGGTGTTACCTCGAAACCGGTCCGGTCCTCGGATGCTTGATTCCGTTCTGGGAAGGACATGGCTTTTGTAGTTCGGACTGGACTGTTCCCATGGGGCAACAGGGTCAGGGCTGATTTGCATATCGCCATTGTCTAACCCAGGGTGGTGTGGAGTGCAAAAAAACGATGGATTAGGACCCAGATCTTTTGACTGGGTTGAATGTGTGACATTGATCCTCATTCGGTCCATCACCTGTTGTTTTTGCAAACTCGCTATAAGTGTACTGGGGATGCCCAGACGTGGGTCCCAGGCACTCCACACCACTGGAGTCAAGCTAGCCGGGCTGATGAGAGGTGTTACCTCGAAACCGGTCCGGTCCTCGGATGCTTGATTCCGTTCTGGGAAGGACATGGCTTTTGTAGTTCGGACTGGACTGTTCCCATGGGGCAACAGGGTCAGGGCTGATTTGCATATCGCCATTGTCTAACCCAGGGTGGTGTGGAGTGCAAAAAAACGATGGATTAGGACCCAGATCTTTTGACTGGGTTGAATGTGTGACATTGATCCTCATTCGGTCCATCACCTGTTGTTTTTGCAAACTCGCTATAAGTGTACTGGGGATGCCCAGACGTGGGTCCCAGGCACTCCACACCACTGGAGTCAAGCTAGCCGGGCTGATGAGAGGTGTTACCTCGAAACCGGTCCGGTCCTCGGATGCTTGATTCCGTTCTGGGAAGGACATGGCTTTTGTAGTTCGGACTGGACTGTTCCCATGGGGCAACAGGGTCAGGGCTGATTTGCATATCGCCATTGTCTAACCCAGGGTGGTGTGGAGTGCAAAAAAACGATGGATTAGGACCCAGATCTTTTGACTGGGTTGAATGTGTGACATTGATCCTCATTCGGTCCATCACCTGTTGTTTTTGCAAACTCGCTATAAGTGTACTGGGGATGCCCAGACGTGGGTCCCAGGCACTCCACACCACTGGAGTCAAGCTAGCCGGGCTGATGAGAGGTGTTACCTCGAAACCGGTCCGGTCCTCGGATGCTTGATTCCGTTCTGGGAAGGACATGGCTTTTGTAGTTCGGACTGGACTGTTCCCATGGGGCAACAGGGTCAGGGCTGATTTGCATATCGCCATTGTCTAACCCAGGGTGGTGTGGAGTGCAAAAAAACGATGGATTAGGACCCAGATCTTTTGACTGGGTTGAATGTGTGACATTGATCCTCATTCGGTCCATCACCTGTTGTTTTTGCAAACTCGCTATAAGTGTACTGGGGATGCCCAGACGTGGGTCCCAGGCACTCCACACCACTGGAGTCAAGCTAGCCGGGCTGATGAGAGGTGTTACCTCGAAACCGGTCCGGTCCTCGGATGCTTGATTCCGTTCTGGGAAGGACATGGCTTTTGTAGTTCGGACTGGACTGTTCCCATGGGGCAACAGGGTCAGGGCTGATTTGCATATCGCCATTGTCTAACCCAGGGTGGTGTGGAGTGCAAAAAAACGATGGATTAGGACCCAGATCTTTTGACTGGGTTGAATGTGTGACATTGATCCTCATTCGGTCCATCACCTGTTGTTTTTGCAAACTCGCTATAAGTGCACTGGGGATGCCCAGACGTGGGTCCCAGGCACTCCACACCACTGGAGTCAAGCTAGCCGGGCTGATGAGAGGTGTTACCTCGAAACCGGTCCGGTCCTCGGATGCTTGATTCCGTTCTGGGAAGGACATGGCTTTTGTAGTTCGGACTGGACTGTTCCCATGGGGCAACAGGGTCAGGGCTGATTTGCATATCGCCATTGTCTAACCCAGGGTGGTGTGGAGTGCAAAAAAACGATGGATTAGGACCCAGATCTTTTGACTGGGTTGAATGTGTGACATTGATCCTCATTCGGTCCATCACCTGTTGTTTTTGCAAACTCGCTATAAGTGTACTGGGGATGCCCAGACGTGGGTCCCAGGCACTCCACACCACTGGAGTCAAGCTAGCCGGGCTGATGAGAGGTGTTACCTCGAAACCGGTCCGGTCCTCGGATGCTTGATTCCGTTCTGGGAAGGACATGGCTTTTGTAGTTCGGACTGGACTGTTCCCATGGGGCAACAGGGTCAGGGCTGATTTGCATATCGCCATTGTCTAACCCAGGGTGGTGTGGAGTGCAAAAAAACGATGGATTAGGACCCAGATCTTTTGACTGGGTTGAATGTGTGACATTGATCCTCATTCGGTCCATCACCTGTTGTTTTTGCAAACTCGCTATAAGTGTACTGGGGATGCCCAGACGTGGGTCCCAGGCACTCCACACCACTGGAGTCAAGCTAGCCGGGCTGATGAGAGGTGTTACCTCGAAACCGGTCCGGTCCTCGGATGCTTGATTCCGTTCTGGGAAGGACATGGCTTTTGTAGTTCGGACTGGACTGTTCCCATGGGGCAACAGGGTCAGGGCTGATTTGCATATCGCCATTGTCTAACCCAGGGTGGTGTGGAGTGCAAAAAAACGATGGATTAGGACCCAGATCTTTTGACTGGGTTGAATGTGTGACATTGATCCTCATTCGGTCCATCACCTGTTGTTTTTGCAAACTCGCTATAAGTGTACTGGGGATGCCCAGACGTGGGTCCCAGGCACTCCACACCACTGGAGTCAAGCTAGCCGGGCTGATGAGAGGTGTTACCTCGAAACCGGTCCGGTCCTCGGATGCTTGATTCCGTTCTGGGAAGGACATGGCTTTTGTAGTTCGGACTGGACTGTTCCCATGGGGCAACAGGGTCAGGGCTGATTTGCATATCGCCATTGTCTAACCCAGGGTGGTGTGGAGTGCAAAAAAACGATGGATTAGGACCCAGATCTTTTGACTGGGTTGAATGTGTGACATTGATCCTCATTCGGTCCATCACCTGTTGTTTTTGCAAGATTTCTGCCATTGGCACACCAAAACAATTTAGCTTGATAGAATGGGGTTTCTTAAATGTCAGTCTCTTGGTGAAGTCATCCAAATAGTTTCCCCACTCATCGTATGGACCTTAGAATTTCGACTAGAAGTCTGATGAAGGAGCTGACAGAGACAGACATATATGAAGAACATTTTACCTGTTGTTCATTACTGTCAGGGAACTTTAGGTGTCTGCCTGGGCTCATTTAATGTAGAAAAATAACACATCATATTCTTAGGGAAAGGGTTTTGGGTCAGCAACACCCATTGTTTATAAGTATTAACCCACAAGACAACATATACAAAGAGGGACAATAGGCCATCCCACTGTTGCCAATGCAGATGAAAGTGTTCTGTTCTGTGGAAGTATCCCCCAGTCTCTTGGTGTGGTTTCTGCTGTGACTTGTGCTTGGGCTTTGTGAAAACAAGCATCTCTGTGTCACTTGGCAATCCACTGTGAGTCTCTGGCACTGGTTTTGTCACTGCTAGCATCAGGAAGAGAGCCACGTCGCAGCCAAATGAGAAACCATGATCAGCCCGGGGGCTACAACTGCTGACACACCTTCACGGGTAACTCACCCCAGGGGTTGTAACTGTTGTATCTCAGTACCTGTCTTCACCCAGCTGGGAAAGATGTAAGTACCAAATAGGAGTGCTGCTACGCGGGCCTGCCACACTAACTCTATGTAGTGGTCCATGTTCCAGTGTGAGATAACCACCACAGTCCCAAAAGAAGTGAAACCGCTGCTGCATGGGCAAGTACATGATTCTCACCAGCCACACCTCTAGAACTGCCAAGCTATCAAGCCACTTGAAAGCATGGCCATGAGAGACTATAATGGACAGACCAATTTGCTGAATGGACTTAAGGCTTTCAAATGAATACCAATGACAACACTATGCCATAGACTATAGACATAAGAAATCATCCACAGGGGAAAGAGAGTACCGGAAGGTTGTGTGGGATTTATAGATCAGAAGAAACAGTCCTGAATTGCAATTCCTATTGAACTTTGTAGTATTTTGTTAGGGAGTGAAATGTAGGTATTTTCTTAAAGGTAAAAGATATGTATTATCCAGCACTGAGCGAGACAATACGTTATTGTGTCAGTTGTTTGATTGCTGAGTTCTGGAGCCATATTATAAATAAGGCGCACTGCTACTGTTTGGGCTATGGTGCACCTTCAAACTGTTTGAAGCAGCTTCTCTGTCTTTCACTTTGCTAACATCAGCCACATGCACTGTTAAGTGGAATGGGGAGAGTCTGCCACTTTTTGTAGTGAACAGTCTGTCCACCTACCTGATGGCCTCTTCGACTCCCTGCTCCCTGTCCATAATATGGACTATAATAAAGCACAGATGCAGAGGCAAATTATTTCCCTCATTTGCATGTGCCACACTTCCATGCAATTAGAATAGCACCAGTTCTACATGTGCCCAATGCTATCTTTATTACAAAAGTGGAAGCACAAGTATTTGTGATCACATCTGTAATACCAAGTCCACAGAGGTAGCAGAAAGACAGTGCACATGTCCACTGCACCCCAGGGCACTTTATGTTATACAGGCACTGGGCTACAATCCCCTATACTACATCCTTGAGAAATGTATGACTCTTCGCTTTCACTAACCTGGGAGTAAAGTGCAGAATGCATTGTACTTAGTAGCAAGGGACTTCAAGCACCATAGATGAGGCCCAGCAGCCCCGGCATGCCCTTAGCCCCCCAAACAGGGACTGACAGTGATGCAGCAGCCTGCCCATTCTGAAGAATGAGTGAAAATCTAAAGTCGTTCACAGTTGAGATGCAGCGATGGGTGCCGACATGCCCAGTCGTAAAATGGACCCACCTTCCCACTGCACTGGGTGCTGCATGTCCTCCTTAAATTGTAGAGCCACATGCACAAGCAGTGGCAACAATAAAGCAAATTAGTTTTTAAAACTATTATAGAGCTCACTGGAAGAACAACAAAAACAAGAACTACATTTAAAATTATATGTGCAGTTTATAACCATCACCTGAATCTTCAGTTGCCTTTGAGTGATATATAGAAGTATTTACAAAACAAGCAGAAAACGTTTATGAGAAGCAGAACTAAGACGGTAAGCTGAGTTCATACCACACCAATGTTTGTTGAGCCGATGGAGTTATCAGACTAGTGGCTTGCCCTTACTATTTGCTTTGTCAGTGCTTGTGTAGATTACAGTTCTGTGTAGCTCACAAGGCAGGGACATAGCTTAAAGGAATTATTCTTTTTAGGCTATCTCTGGTTGGTATCACATGAGCAACATCTACCCTTACAGGTGAAGGGTGGGTCGAAGATAGTGTGTGTAGCACATTAGAAAGATGGAGGAAGTCATGGTTGTGCCTATACATGCATACACCTCCACAGAGGCAAAAGTGGCTGTGGGTATTACCCGGGGTGCTCGGATGAAGCAGACCCTTCTATTTCTCATTCTTGGTCAGACTGGCCTAAAGGGCAATCAGGCAGTGCCTGACGGGCTGGTCTGACAGGTCAGTGGGTAAGCAGTTTTTTGGGCTGTTTGTAGGCCTGTTTTTGTAGTCTGCAGACCAGTTACTACTGTTAATTTCTCTGATATAAAACAAACATTGTCTACAGCAAGTTCAAATCCATGCAGTCTTCCACACCTTGCAAAAACATTTATAATGCATGTCCTTACAAGTTCAAAATTGCCAGAGTGATCAAACATGGGCCACTTTTAGCTAACTAATTCACAAACGGATCTATTGGAATTTTGATACCTAGTTCTATTTTCTTTCCCAGTCGTACCTTTGTTCATTTATTGAGAAGGTACACCCCCACAGCCTATCGGGGGTCTGTCAAATGGATGAATATTTCTGGGTACTTTTGGTTCTCAACTTACAGGTCTTCACACTGCTTGTCTACCAGAGATGCGGGTGACCCTTTCCAATAGCCAGATTGCCGCCAACACAAGGTAGCACCTAAGTGGAAAGTGCCTTCCATAAAAGGCCCAAAATAGGAGGAAAAATACCTAGGGCAAAAAACCTTCTTGATGACAATGACTCCACTCTGAATGAAGAGAAGGTCAGGGTGGCTGGAGTAGAAGCTCCAGGAAACACACAAGGCCTTTGATTTATTTTCAACTGAATTTTAAAATGGATGCCTTTAAAACAGTGGGTTGAACACCTATTTAAGGATTCTCTGTGGAAATGTGTAGGATTCAGTCTCATTCATCCATTCATCCTTCTAATGCTTATAAACAGAGTGTAAGAACGTGATTTAGCAGTCCAGTAGTTGGTGAGAGGAGATGTGGGAGGGACAGGAAAGGGAGGAGCTGAGGCAAAGAAAAAGGCAGTTAGAGTAGGGCCGGGGAAAGGAATGGTCACGAATAAAATATTGCTGCTGACACCACCGAGTCCTGTGTCCTCTATTGCCGTGAAGGACACGACAGAGAGCACCAGGTTTTGGACGAACATTGCTTGCACACAGAATCTATGTACACTCTCATGTAGCCACAGAGTTGTCTTAGTGGATGTGTGTCTTTGTGTGTTTGTGTATGTGCGTCAAAGCCTCTGTTCATGTTTCATCTCTTTGCGCCTCCACAGATATAAAGAAAAAACATGTGTTCAATAGTACAAATTAAACATGCAAGTCAATTAAGCCAGACAGATTGGCTTTGAGCAGGCATGTTGTGTGGAGGGAGAGGGGCAGCACAGTCTGTGGGGAAAAAAGGAATGCCTTCATTATGAGACAAAACATACTTCTGACTGGAAGTGTTTGCTGTACTTTGCGAGAAGGAAAGCATACACCACTCTCATTTCAATCAAACTTGCTGGGAAATCGATATAAACTATTACAGCAAACTCTGATGCTCATGTTCTCTTGACCTTATGGCAATGATTTCAGAAGTCTCACTACAGCAAACAACAAATAACTAAGGAAAAATGGTAACCCAATTTGGCATGAGAAACTACCGACCCCTTCTTCTGGCTGCCAGCCACTTGTTCAGAGAAATGTGGGAGCAAAGGAACACTAGGTGCAGTTCAATGATCATTCAAAGCAAGCATTAACATTATAGTACATATTAAAATATTTTATTCGGGCAAAATAAAAGGGACTATACACCCTAAAGGGAAGCACTAACATTCAAACTATATTGTACAAAACCATCATATAATTTCATGCTCATGATCCACTAAATTCACCTTACATGATCATTACATCACCAGTCCTGACAAATAAATGAACGTGAAATGTATATGCATGTTCTTAGAAAGGATAGAAAATCTACAAGCCAGTTAAGAGCGGCATTTATGAGTAAGTGAGGTAGCACTACCACCTCACATACACACAAATGCATTTGTGGATTGGCTCCAAAGTGTCCAATTCTCCATTTGTAAAAGTGCAAACAGTCCACAGTCCATTCTGTTTAGACTAACTATATATGAATTTCTCTGAACATTTTCAATTTAGAGTCACAATTGGGTTTCCCAAGCATGTGAGGTAGACCTGCAGGACTTCGGGTACTCATAAATGTGTATTGTCCCCTGAAATTCAAAGTCAAAAACTACTCACAAAGGTCCAACTCTCAAAAACATTAATAAATATTCACCAACAGATTTATTGTCTCATATTGTAGGTTGACTCATTTTTGGCATTCGCAGAGGCTTGCAAGGGTGTGCCTCGAAACTTGTTACACTCCTCAAATTTGTTTGTGAATTCCATTTTCACGAGAGCAAATATACACATTTGCCTTTGCATATTTTATCATCTGTCTAACAAAGGAAAGTGCACTAGCTAGCCATGGTTTTTGAATTTCCACAATGTGAAAGCATTTTTCCCTAAAGAACTGCATGCCCTACTTCCCTACCAATTTTTGAGTGTTCCATTCTCCCTTCCCACACTACAATGAGGATTATTTTTGCCCTTGTTCAGAGTAAATGCCCAACCTTTTCCACAGCTACAAGTGGCCCGAGAAGAGTTTGTAAATAACCAATGATGTAAAAGTTTGTCGATGTGCATAAACTGACTGGACATTCCGGTCCTCGGAGGACCCCTCTCCTTCTGTGGGAACACATTTGTGAGTAAATGTTTTTATGAGTGAAAAATCAACTTTTGCTACTATCAATACTGATTTTGCAATCATCAAAAAGGCTATTTGTACATGCAAGCCAAACGAACCTGAACAAATGGGCATGTGAATTGAGTTCACAGTACATATCCCAATCAGATGGCAGAGATAGGGAGTTGGACAAACAAATGTGTGTGTGCATGTGTGTACATGTGTGTGTAAGCAATACATTTATTTATCACAGAGCAAATAACAATGAACATGCCCTAAGTACATAACTGTGCTTTTTCCATACAAGTGAGATACATATATAATTCAATAGGAATCAAACACAATTATATTATTGGCCTGTTCTTGTTCGTAGTAACAACATGCAGTTAACACAACCAATGGGTTAAGCCACGCAAAAACTACTTGCATGGCAAAGGCGATTAGGAAGGTAGGTAAGGTAGCAGAAAGAGGGTGCTGCTTCTTTCCGCTGTTTGAGTAAATTTTATTCTTGATCGACAGCTTTCTCAACATGAACAGTAGCGATTGCTGCATTGCGAAATTACGCTATGACTCGTTCTAGCGCTTGATTTTTTTCGCTCGCACTCTCCAGCTTAGTATTGGCGAGCCTTGTACGAGAAAACGTCTGCTACCTGGCAGTTTGAGGAGTTTTTCTGGAACTCTGCGCTCCAGGAGGAGCACGTAGTGGTCAAAACTCCACAGACTCTGGTGGCTTGGATGGCAACGCAGGCGGTTGCCTAAGTTTGAGAGCTCCGTAACCCCGGGTAAACAAACGGCAAGCAACATAGCGAAAAGAGCCCCATTCCTCACGCGAAGCAGAGCAGAAGACGTGGGAACATAAGGGGCAGAAGGCAAGGAATCCGGCGCCATCGCAGAGACAGCGAAGAAGGAAGAAACAGTTAGTTTCTCCGAGGGAGCGACTAAGGAAGGGGGCGGACCAAGATGGTGATGATGCACTAGGCTGTAGGAGGGAGGGCTGACACCGCGACACGGAATCCACCACCAGACGCGCCCGATCTCCTCAGAAAGCTGGAATTAAGAGCGGAGGTAAGGGCAAAGGCGGCCGAGATCGGGGAAGGCAAAGTCCCCCAGGCAAACACTTGAAGCTCCGACACTGGAGAAAGCGAAACCGAATCCTATCAGCCTAGGGCGGCCATCTTAAGCTGTACGACCACAACAAGGCAGCGGCGTCAGGAAGCGAAGCAAACAAGGTGCGCAGGCTTGAAGGGCTAGACCCTGCATGGGAGTACCGGCAATCAGAATCCGACGACCATCAAACCGTAACCCAACGCAGGGGGATCCAAGAACCCAAGAACCCAGACCAACAGCCACATAACGCAGGTCACAAAGCAAGGGCGGCGGCCATCTTAAGAAGGGCATACGGCTGCACGTCACAACAAGGGGGTCTAAAGAACAGAGAGCAAGCAACAAGGGGCAGCTTCGGCGGTTGTGCCGTACTAAGGAATCAGTGGCCAACAGCGGCTTTCACCGGCCGAAGGTCGCTTTACCCCCCCCGGTGCACAACGAAGCCGAACGAGTACGGCAGCCATCTTAAGGTGGGCATCAACCACTCAGAGAGACGGCCGAAGGAGCGAACAAAGCCCACAAGCGATACTGATCAAAGCGCAAGCTCGCAGGGACAGTCCCCCCGGTGGGAACACCAACAATCACCAGACTATGACAGTGGCTGGACCGCAATAACGAACGGGTGGAGGTGAACGGGCACCAAGCGCTAAGAGACAAGCAACAAAGGAACTATCAGAAAACGAGCGCGGCGCAAAACACCGACAGACACCAGCAACAGCGCTTACACAGTCGACCCCGAAACGACATAGGGGGTGGCCAGACAAATCAACCAAACGGCCACACTACATTGCCGCAGAAGCCCTGGCGTCCGGTTAAACAAGAACAAGGACCGTAAGCTGGCTCAGCAGGTTCACCTTTGGGGGCACCACAAAAGTCAAACACTTAAGCACCACAATCAACAGCCCACACCTGGGAATCCAGCAGGCAGATCAGCAAAAGAAGGACAGGCTGTCCATCTTCCTAGAAAGAAGAGGCTTTGATAGAATGTCCGGCATAGAGGACAAACTGGGCAGCGACAACAAAAAAATTAACAAAGATCTGGTTGACTCGCCAATCAAAACGAAGAACATCCACAACACTGAGCAGCAATGGACGTGCTCGTCAAAAAGATAACAGAAGCCAACGACCTGGCCAAGGCCACCAAGACCTCTATGGACAACGTTCAACTAGAGCTCACTGCAATACGAGCAGACCAGAACAGAATCGCCAGCAGAGTGGGAGAGGCAGAGAGAAGAATAAGCGACATAGAAGACAAAGCAGTCACCACAGACAGAGATGTACGCTATATCTCCAAGATATCGAGTGATATGCAGAGAATGCTTGCGGAACAGGAAGACAGAAGCAGAAAGGGGAACATCAGGATCCTGGGGGTGCCAGAAGACGAGGAAGTGGCGGCAGGGTCATGCGCAGCTCTACTTGAAACCCTAATCCCCAAACTGACAGGCCTCCACTTCGAAAAAGCTTTCGAAATAGATAAAGCATATAGAGTACCGGCCGTGAAGCAACAGCACATGAAAGGACCCAGAACAATCATCTGCAGACCCCTGAGAGCAAACCATACCAACGCCATTTTCGCTTTTGCGAGGAGAAGCCAAACACTCAAATGGAATGGACAAAAAATAATCATCACCCAAGACTTCTTGAAGACGACGGTAGAAACCAGAAAGGGTTTCCTGGCACTGAGAGACACACTGAAGAAGGCCAAGATCACGTGCAGCTTTACAGGGCCAGCAAGAATGAAGATAACCGATAGAAGAGGCACGCGCACTTTCGACGACCCGGCCGAGCTACGAAGTTACCTCCGAGTACCGGAGCCGGAGGAGATGGAACAAAACAGCCCAGGAACTGCAAAAAGAAGGGCATCATCGGACGGCTCAGAAACCGGGGAAAAAAGGGAAGCAGGAGGCCGAGGATAGACACGGCGATAGCACGAGTTTTTGTACAATGCCTACCTCAATATGGCCACCTCTGTTTTGCCAAACACAGAGGGGCTCAGACAATCGAAGAAACTGACACTGAAATCATGTCCTACAGAACTGACTACCCATCTACCTCAACGAACAATGTACTCTATACTACCTTACCATCCCTTTGTCTTTGAACTAAGTCTACTACTTACAGTATTATGCAACTCTCAGGAAGTGTTAACTCACGGGCTGACCCAGTGTTCTGCAAAGAATATCCTTTTAATGTATGCACAGCACGGAGAGGGGCGAGGAGGACTTGACACACCCGGGGGGGCGGGAGGCGGAGAACCGTTGCTGACGCACGTTTACAGTACGTTGACAGGGGGGAGGGGGGCGGGCCGGGAAGGGGGGGGAGAGGGCCGGGGGGGAGGCCATGAAGCACAGACAATCACATCCGGGTGGAGTTACCTACTTTCTTTTTCCTACTTTCTTCTATCCCTGTACACATCCCCAGTCCTAATCACACCCCGGGGGGGGGGGGGGGGGGGTTTGAGCACTCGAGGTGGGAAACAATACCGGTGGCCCCGCAACTGGAACAAGGCATCAAATTAGACACCAGCTCAGGTAGCAGCGACATGACCACTGCACCATGACCACACCCAACACCCAGGGCCTAGCACGGATAGCCGCGAACTTAAAGATCGTATCCCTGAATGTCAAAGGCCTCAATCACCCCGTCAAGCGACAGAAGACTCTAGAATACTTAAATAAGTTAAAAGCAGACATATACGTCCTCCAAGAGACCAGAGTCTCCATAGAGGACGCGAACAGGCTCAAGGCAAACTGGATAAGCGAGGTAGTGTGCTCACCAGCAGTGAATAAGAAGGGGGGAGTGATCACTATTATTAGCAAGAAAGCAAATTTCAGGGTCCACGACCACCACGCTGACACAAAAGGCAGAAGACTACTCACATGCATCAAAAGGGGGGAGGAGACCATGCACATAGCAAACATACACAGGCCCAACACAACAGACAAAGAATTCTGGGAAGAGGTAGAAAGCGAGCTCAGCAACATCCCAGTGGGGGAACTGCTAATCACAGCTGGAGATATGAACCTAGCGATGGACAACGCCACAGACAGACACCCACACAGACCCAGCCACGCCACGCAAGAACAGAACACACTCAAAAACCTATGCACCAAACTTGCACTATCAGACCTGTGGAGACTAAAGCATCCCAGCGCTAGAGAATACACATTCTATTCGTACCCACACAACTCATACAGCAGAATAGATTATATACTCATGTCTGACACACACACACCTAACGGAATCAACGGAAATAGGCCTCATAACAATTTCAGACCATGCTCACATCTCCCTCTCCATAAGCGGGAAACACAATGAAATACCAAGCCGGAGATGGCGCCTCAATAGGGACATACTAGAGAACGCCACAAACGTCACCGAAATAGAAGAGGCAATTAGAGAATATCTGACATTTAATGACACAAAAGACACCGAAGTCACGACACTGTGGGATGCACTCAAAGCCACAATAAGAGGGAAACTCCTGAGCATCAAGGCAAGGATGAACAGAGGCAGGAACAAGAAAATCAGTGAACTGGAGGGGCAGATAAAGGAACTAGAAGGAAACCACACGGCTAATCTGTCAGACAGAAACACATTAACGACACTCACAAAGAAGAAGTACGAACTGAACAGGATACTGAGTGAGAGAGCCTCCACATGGATTAACAAATACAAATCCATAAACTTGTGCTCAGCAGGAAGGGCACTAGCAGGATACCTAAAAGCTAAACAAAGGCAGCACTCAGTCGCAGCAATCACGGACAAAAACAACACACACACGGCAAACAAGCAAATTCTTGAAACTTTCAGAGGTTTCTACAAAGAACTGTACACAGCTGACACATCACTAGGCGCAGACGGAGGGGCAAGCTTGCTAGATAAACTAGACCTGCCCAAACTCAGCAACCAACAGAGAGAGGCGCTAGAGCAAAACATAACCAGAACAGAAGTAGGCATGGCTATAGACTCGCTGAAAGCTAACAAAGCCCCAGGGACAGATGGGTTCACCGCCACATTCTATAAACAGTTCCAACCACTGCTAAAGGACACAGTGGTCAGAGTCTTCCAGACATGCGCGGAAAGGGGCTGTATGACCAACTCAATGGCGGAAGCAAACATTATTGTCATCCCCAAAGAGGGGAAAGACCCTCAGTTCCCGCAGAACTACCGGCCAATCTCATTAATTAACGTTGACTGTAAAATCTACGCCAAAGTTATGGCCGCAAGGCTAAATACATTCCTTCCCCTTCTTATACACAAAACGCAAGTGGGCTACCTAAAAAACAGACTCTCACAAGACAACACCAGACTACTATGTCACTTAATAAACCGCACCGCAAATAGCAGGGAGAAGGCTGTTATGATCGCACTAGACGCGGAAAAGGCCTTCGATAGAGTCTCATTGCCATTCCTAGACCAATGTATGCGCAAGTTCGGCCTAGGGGAGAAATATAGAGGCATTATCATGTCTCTATACAAAGAACCTCGCGCTGGTGGTCAACGCATCCACGTCAGAAACATTCACCCTTGGCAGAGGAACAAGGCAGGGTTGTCCACTGTCACCGGGACTGTTCCTACTAGCACTAGAACCGCTCCTCCACATGATCAGGACCAACCCGCATATAACTGGAGTACAAGTAGGAGGGCAAGCCTTCAAGCTGGCTGCGTACGCCGACGACATACTGATCACCACCAGCAACCCAGAGGAGTCGATAGAAGCCCTGGTACAAACAATCGAGGAATACGCACATGTCTCAGGATATAAACTGAACAGGGACAAATCCGAATGCAAACCTATGAACTGCCACACCACCAGGGCGGTCCTAGGGACGTCCGGACTGGCGTGGCAAACAAAACCCCTGAAATATCTAGGCCTCCTCTTCGGGAGGGACCTTAGGTCCACCTTAGACCACAACGAAGAGGCTATGCTGAAAAAGATCAGGACCAAGCTAGACACATGGGGCCCCAAATTCATCAGCTGGAGGGGCAGAATCGAGACAGTCAAGATGATGGTCACACCAATGCTAAACTACTTGCTGAGCATGCTGCCACTTACCCTAACCACCGATTTCCACAAAAGTATAGATAAAGCAATCAACACGTTCCTATGGGGGGGGGGGAGCCAAGAATCAGCTTAGCTAAGCTCAGATTGAAAAAAGAACAAGGAGGTCTGAACCTCACGAACTACAAGGCCTTCCAAATGGCATGCCTTGCCAAACAAGGAATACACTGGATCGCCCCTACACCAGAGTACGTGCTGGTCTGGCTGGACCTGGAAAGGGGCATCCTGGGGGGGTCGGATCCGATCATGGCAATAACGGCCAACAGGCACCCAGATGCTAAAAATGCAATACTCCGGAACACAAAAACGGCGCTACTGAGAGTAGACAGAGAACTAGAAGTCAGCTTCAGAGGCTCCAAATGGGAGTCGATATGGCACAACCCCAAAGTAACATACAAAGGGAAGACTCTAGACAACAAAGAGTGGTACAGCAGAGGCATCACAGTGCCGGCACAACTAGAAGCAGGAGGCAACCCACTCACTTACAAAGCACTACAGCAGATGCACAAATTACCAAACAAGGAATTCTATGAATTCCTAAAAATCAAAGCAGCCATCACCAAAGCAAACCTTGCGAAACACAAACCCACCATTATACAGTACTCACAAAATTTAAACAAGATAGGCCACCAAACAGCGCAGATTTACAAACTAATCACACCACGCACCACTACGCTAAACAACAAAACAATAGCTTTCTGGGAAGAGAAAATACAGAGACCACTAAACGAAGACGAGAGGGCTAGACTATGGGCATCGGCGTCCAAAAACAAAGTAACCCCACAACTTGCACAAACAAAATACTGGACACTACACAGGCTACACTGGACTCCAGCGAAGCTAGAAACAGTGGGGGCAAGCGAAAGCAGCACTTGCTGGAACTGTCACAAAGCAAGGGGAGACTTAGCTCACATTCTATATGACTGTACCAAGGTAAAAAAAATTGGAACAGAGTCCACAACTTCATAGACACGATCACAGGTTGCCAGATACAGCGTGGCCTAGGAAGTATCGCCACAGCCTTCCAAGATCCCCAGCTTGACTCCAAAGAAAAACGTGAACTAGTCGACGTTCTGCTCACAGCAGCCATCAAACCAGTCCTGGGGAACTGGAAAAACACGAGCAAAGCCAACTTCAAACGATGGTTCAACTGGATAACATTCCTACGGGGGGCAGACAACTTCACCGCTAAACTCCAGGCGGCGAACCATACTGCAAGGGAAGACATGTGGGAAGCTCTTGACGCCCACCTGAGGCAGTAGACAGTTTGCACACATCCCCCCCCCCCCTTCTTCTCTCTTCTTTTCTTCTCTCTCGGGTTCCACTAAGCCAACAGCACACATTTGTCGGAACTGCCAAGAAATTTGACAAACGGCTTGCTTTTTGTATATGCAAAATTTATTTTCCATAAAAATATTTTGAAATCAAAAAAAAAAAACTCCACAGACTCTGCTGCAAGAGCAGAGTTTACCGCCTACCTCTATAGCAAATCTTATTTACTCTATTCCCTAATGTGCAAACGCGGGCTAGATTTACTAACTTGTGGCACATCACAGCACAGCAAACAAAGTTGCTGCACTGTCTTGCTTCAACAGAAGAGAGAACAATTGTGACATATTTAGCAAGTTGTTCTGTTCTGTTCCCTGCGCTGGAGTAATTTAAGTTCCTTGGACCAAAAGCACAAAACTGTGCACAATATTGCAAGGCTGTATGCTTTCTGTCAAGCATAGGTTTTGTATTGGATGGGGACCCGTCAAGCACAGGCTTCACTTTAAAAATGTTCCCACTTTGTTTATGTGCTGAGCAGATCAACACACGTGCAAAGCTGGTAAAATGGGAAGAGTTTTGAAACTTGCTTCTCTGTTATGCTTGCCTCGAAGAAGTGTATGGGTTTGGTCTAAATCCTTTTTTTCCCTTTACATTTTGTTACAACACTTTTTTCCAACTGCAACATTTTGTTACAAAAGTAATACAAACGCAGCACAAAGTGTTGATAAATACGGGCCACGGCAGAAAAGTAAATGCTAGATTTTTCTCAAGGGTGCACTTTAGTTAACACGGCCCCTGGAAGAATCTCTGAAACTCTAAAGCACTAAATGAAACCAATAGTGAAAAGTTATGAAAAGGGATCTTTCCGATTTGTCTGAGACTCTTCCACAGAGATGAAACAGATGCTGTTCTGCAGAGATCCCATGATTTGATACTTTGAACCCATGAACATATTCCGATGCAATAACATTCGTTACATCTATAAATATATGATACACAGCAAATGGATTTCGAGGATCATCGGACAGAAATGAACCCATCAGTTTCACTTGTAGTGCTTCACTACATAAATGGACAATCAATGCACCAATTGGAAAACTTCTATTTTCAGACAACTCCATCTCACGATGAAAAAGGCATTATACGAGACTGAGACTATTTTGGAGGAAAAAATGACTTCATGCCCTGCGGCGTCCACTGTTTAACCTCATGGTGAGAAGCTTGTAGGTAAAGGTTGATTGCTTATTCTCTGGGGTCGGTGTGATTGAGCTCTATAGGTCTGGGCAATCAATCCATGCTGCATGGTGTGATGGCTACACAAACAGAACGGGGATTGATAGTTTTAACTTGAAAACAAAACATGTGTTTGCTGCCCAAGCATCTTCCATCACCACAAAGTCCTGAGTTGGGGAGAGAGACAAAACGAGAGGATGGGAAGTAGCCCAACACTTCCATAGCCTTCTTTACAAGCAGGTGGTACCCACTCTGCTCAGAGGGGATTGGTGAGGAAGTGGTGGTCCAATGGAACCGAAGTGCAGTCAAGCTCCAATACAAAGGACTATAATTCATATCATAGGTCAAGTGTTACTTTTCTGTTGCCGGATAACAGCTACAGATACACTGTACTAGATATTGAGGGAATTAACAATGGCAGTCTCTTTGAAGATAAACACAGGAGAAATCAGTTGTGGCGCAAAAGGCCGAACTTTTGTACACATGTATCTAAGTGTATGTGGGCTGATGTTTTCAAGTCGTATATTCAATAAAAAGAGTTTTTTTTAAAGTGCTTTTATTTGGAATAGCAAGAGTTGGAGCCCACCTTTTGACCACCGCACCACAGCCATGTTGAGGTAGGTAACCCCAACTTCACCTCATGAATGTAAATGTAAATGTATTTGAGCTTATATAGCGCATAGCTAACCGCAGTGGGTTTCCCGGCGCTTGCTTAGGGAACCCGTCCTGGTATTCCCCTGTGAGATAACCCCGGCAGGGTATCCACAAGGTGAAAGCCAGGCATCCCGCCGCGAGGGGCCGTTGTGGAGATTAAGCAAGCTATTGCCCGGAGTCGCAGAGTGTGAACCCGTGAGTCGAGAAGGCACCGGAGCGAGAATTATCGAGTCCGTGGAATTTTTAGCCCAAGACCCGCCGAGGCGGAGAATTGAACCCTGGACCAGGGCCGATCTCAGCTTCCGGGTCTGCCGCCTCTAACCCCTGAGCCACACTTCTCCACTGACAGGCCCACTGCTTTGCCTAATGTGCGATGGAGCTGCGTCAAGTGTTCTGTGCCGGTAATTAGGAGTCTAAATATAGGATAGTTCAAAGTAAATTGATTTTGATTTTTAAATATGAAACTGCTGTGGTCTAATTAGGATCTGTAATTCTGGAACTGAGAACTGAGAACTGAAATTCATGTGAAAAAGAAATAGCGGAAATATTCTCTTGTGGAGGAAAAGAAGGCAGCTGATGGATCCGAGGAGTAGGATAACACTCTCCTGCCCCCTGCAATCTCTAAAGGATTTCTGACCGAAGCATTATTATTTTTTGATTTATGCAATAACTCAACAAAACAAGACTACATCATTTTTTTGGCATATACCCGATACAAAATCCATTTTGGTATTTACAAAACAACAGAAATGTTGATTTGCGTGGCTTTGTAAAAAAAAAAAAGCGCATTGTGCTACCTTGTATTACTTTGCATTAGGGAAGCGTTCCGTGGATGGTGAATGGGTGTTGCCATATATCTACCCATGAAGTTTAACGCAAGCCCATATTTACTTAGAGTTGTAGACATGGGTTGGCTCCAAAATGGTGTGATGCCTGAGGTTGGCTTAATGAAGAGAAATATTTGTATTTCTGCTCATTATTTCGTCATTGTATCTGTGCTGCGTTCTGCAATACACATAAAAGCGAAAAAAGCATAGAAATATAATTTCTGTGCAGGAATGTACCCCTTCTTGCCAAAAACTATGATGACCATAATGCAGGACTCTTGCATTATGGCACATGGGAGCCCATGTCAGTGCTAGGCAGCCCAAAGTTCACTAGCACAGGGAGAGAGCAGAACTGCGCTATTTCTTTGAAAATATTGGGCATTTGTGCTCTCTCACAAAACTCACAACTTCCCTTGCTGCTCTGCATTGTGTGAAATGTTTGTAAATCTTGGCCTAGATGCAGATTTTCAAATATTTCAGATGATGTAGCACCCCAATCAATGATGTTGCTGTGCGTTTCATGAGAGGACGAGAGCAGGACAGTGCCATACAAAGATATGGGTCTGTTTCTATCTCTATATGCGCTGGCTTGCCTTGAGCAATGCATGCACCCTTAAATCAATGGTGTGTGTGTTATATCTAGCATAGGTTTCGTACTGGAAGGGTGTCCTTGGAGTTTAAAGTCTTACGCTTAGACTAACTTGAATATTTTTCCCTCACTACACGTGCAATATTGGAACATTTAGGAGCAATGAATTGTTTTTTTTGTTTTAATGCCTGTCTCGAGGATGAGTAACTTTTTAAATTGTTAATAGATTGGAATTGGCATCACAGCCCATGAGTATTTGACTGGGAACCACTGGGTACCATCCATGGAATGCCCCTTGGCAAAAAGTAGGGCAAAGTAGTGCAACCTTTCAAGGCAAAAACAGTTTCGCAGTGGAAAGTAAGCAGTTAGCAAGGATTTGCATCCGTTTGTGTCACTTTTTGTCAGTTTGCAGAGGTGAAAAGTCTTAATAAATTTGACCATAGGTGTACAGAACTTGACTGTTATTTGCCTGCTCTTTTTTAGCCACAAACAATTCCAGCTTATGATGATTGCTTCAGGTGGGATTGATCGTTTCGATGAATGCTTGCCTGGGGTTGGGCGTGAAACTTCCCACACATAAAGGTGGATGGGCTGTATTTGATTACAAAAATTATTATTTGGGCTCAATGGATCAGTGAACTGTGGGTCATAAGTACAAACCTGGTTTGCCCACTTTATTAAGAGACAGGTGGATCTCACGTTTGTTGTCAATGGAGGCCCCATTGAATCCTCTGATAGAATACTTATTCCAACGGCCAGACTGAGTGGGAGCAATAAAAGAAGTACAATATACCATCTACCCTATTTAGTGTGGACCGTGTGGTACCTTTTTTCCCTGTCCGTCACCGCCATGAAATACCTAGGATACAAACAGGAAAGAAAGAATGTCCGTCACACCCTGGAGGAAAAACACAAACATGTTTACAAATATAGTGGATGACCGTAAAATCCAACAGCAGCCATAAAAAAACCTTTTAGTCCATTGAAAGGAATCATCAGTGGTTTCTTTCAATGTACAGACATGACTGCAGGGCCAGCGGTCATCTCTAAATTTGGCTGGCTGAGTACCATTAGCACGTTGTAAATAATGTCCCTTAACATCCCGCCTGACACTACCCTGTTTGCCATACTATAGATCAGGCCCTAAAAGATATAATCTTTCCTTGACTTGTTTATGGAGATTCTTGGTAATCCACACAATAAAAGCAGCTTTTAGATATTCAGTCAAATTTGCTAGCACACTATTCCAAGTACGTAGTGTAATATTTTTTTTATTATAGTAGACACCAAGTCCTGTGGGCCTTAAATTTGTACGGGTCACATTAATATCTACATTTCCAAACCATTTTCCTTTTCATGTGTTACTACAGTGTTTTGAAATTGCAGCTCAGCCTGCAGACATACATTCTTGTCATATATGTGGGTAGTGTAACTGTGCACCACTGCCCAAATATTGCTATTATCTTCAATATAATTAGTGCAATTTCAGCTCTGTTTACCATGGTCTTATAGGAAACTTTAATTGACCAATTGGATGAAACCAGTTTTGACAGTACCATTTCAAGGCCGTAACTCCACTGCTCTGTTACACTAATTAGTATTGATACAGGTCATAGAGTAATTACATCAGTAAAAATAGAGTTGGGAAAAGGTTGAAAAATCAGGGGTGCCCACTCAGAAGAGGCAACTGTGGGGCAGGGCTTATGTGCTAAATTATGCCCATCATATTAATGTGTGTCAAAAACTGAGATCAGATTCATGCCAAAATTAACCTGCACTGTTCTTTCTAGCAGCCTTATATTTCACTGAATTATCACACATTCGAAAGGAAATTTTGGAGGAAATCTGAAACCGTGTATTTGTTCATTTTGAGTTCATGATGGGTTAGTTGCAATTTGATTACAAAGAGACCACATGCCTTCAAAAACATTGACAAGGACATTACTGGATGATTGTAGGGATTTACACTTTAAGACCATTTATTACAAACACCATTTGAATTGTTTAGAATGCAGTCATGGTGTGTTGTCTTAATTCTTGCACCTCAAATCTATGGCAAACAACTCATTTCTGCATAGTCCTAACTCTTCTAAGCAGTGACATAGCAAGGGTAACCTGGGCCATATAGGAGGCAATGACAATTTCCCCATCGCCCACTATTCTTTAGTAGGTCCCAGTGCCATGACATTGAATTTACTTATGATTGCAATCCGCCTATCTCAGAGATATTGTGAAGAATATAAGTTCTGCAAACCATCAACAAATCACACAGTTGCAGGGATAGTTGAACTTAAGCACAGAAATGGGCAAGAAGCATTGAGTCTGTCTTGAATCCACCAGTGTACTTTTCATCTCTTACCAGTACTCATCTATCTCACTTAACCGCTCAATCATTCACAACCCACTTCCCCAAAATCTTACTCATCCGCCATCCATGTATTTATTAATTAAGACTCAATTTCTTATTCATTCTAGTTACTTAATATCTCCCTGATTAAAGATTTAATTCACTCATTCACCAACCACACATTCACCACTTATTTCCTCAATCAATCAGGGGCTCATAAAGCACGGCTACTCGTCCGTGAGGGTCATAATGCGGGGGGCTATTGATCCGTCTGAGAGCTGGGGTTCAGTCGAAGAGTCAGACCTTGAGATCCTTCCTGAATTTGGTCAGCGATGGGGATTGCCTGAAGTAGAGAGGCAGGGAGTTCCAGGTCTTGGCAGCAAGGTAGGAGAAGGATCTTCCTCCGGTTCTGGTCTTGTGGATCTGTGGGACGGTGGCCAGGGCCAGTTGGGCGATATTTCCTCAATATCGAACTCACTCTCACTGCCCACAAATTCAATCAACAGAACACAACTATTCTGGAAGTAAAACAAAGGAAGTAACATGCCTGTGTATCCTCCAGGATCTTTCGACTTGAAAGCATAATTTGTTGATGCTCCTGGGGGTAAAAAAATCTCACACTTTAGAAGCTGCCAAAGTACTCAGTGGGAAGATCCTCTTCACGTTTCTCCCGGGGCAGCTGCAGGAAATGTATCTATAATATGGTTATTGACTATCTGGAAGAACTAGTGTAACGTACAAAGCTAACATTCAGACAGCATCAACAAATCTCAACATTAGGCACTCAGGGATGAGCGGTGCTGCACTGCTAGTGTCTTTCTCTTTGGATGCTGCTTTAAGCACCTGACACACTGCTTTATAAGGATGTTGACAGAATGGTGAATTTGATCAAATGAAGTAATAAATTAATGAAACTGATACACTTTTTAGAACACAACTTGATAGGGTAACTGATTATAATGTAGTCAATTGTTGCATAGATGACGTCAACAACAAACATTGCCTGAAAAGGGAAAATGTATTGGAATTTCTAATGCTTGTTTCACTTTGTAAATGAGAGGATAGAGATTCTACCTTTTGTATGTGTGTGCTTCATCTTCAATGCTCCAATGCTCAATGCTACCACTCTTGCATTTGTGGAGAACTCGTGTTTGGAAAGATTTGACCATCCTCAGTAGTGGTTCCTAGAGGGAGTGCTGCGGGGCTGTGGGGCGGGCGGGGGAGGGGCAGGGTGGGGGTAGTAAACTCCGCTTAAGGCCGAACAGAGTTCAGTTAATAAATAAAGAAAGAAAACAAATGTCATTGCGTGCACTGCATTGCATCGCTGCATTGCTGCATGCGCAATGACATTTGTTTTATTTGTATATTTATTAACTGAACTCCGTTCGGCCTTAAGCTGGAGTTTACTACCCCCCACTGTGACCATCCCCCGCTCACCCATTCCCCCTGCAGCACTCCCTCCAGGAGCTGCTACTCTCCATCCTATCAGTTTGTTCTGGGAGCAGGCAGCTTCGGTCTGGTCAGCTCTGAACCTCCTGTGTTGGCTCACTCCCTGGAGGGCAGTGGCATGTTGGGTAGCATGCATGCACAATAGGGTCTGTACCTGACATTTCCCCTAAGAAATGGAGCATGCAAATGTTTTCACTGTCACCACTGCTGGCTATGAGCAATAACAGGGACAATGGGTGCAACCCCAATTAAGTGTTCTGTTTCCGGCTTCTCTAAAGGGTCAAGTTTGCAGGATGATATGTAAAGGTGCTCAGGTGTTACCTGACCTACCTCCTTGTGAGAGATGGGTTTCATTATTGTGTTTCCCTCTTGCTTTTCTTCGCAGGGTCTCAAGCCAAATTTGTTGTCTGTTTAGTTCTATTTCCAGGCAGTGCTGTCCATTTCCCCCTTCACATGGCATTACCTGCTTTTCAACCACTGAGTTTTATTGCCACATCACCTTCTGCTTTGGAGCTCCTCCCTGACTCTCCGTCCGCATCATCACCATAGTGTCCTCTTGGTGTTCCCATTCGTTCCCAGTCACCATGTTTATTGTTGCTGTTCCCTCATGGTTGCGGCTACACAATTCATGTTTCTCCTTGTGCAGGGCCTCTTGTAGGTAGACCAATATGGACTTCTATTGGGACATTTGACTAGCTGATATAGGTTTTACAGCTTTCTCTGCCTGCCTTCTATCCTACTATAGTGCAAGACCTTCTTTTTCTGGACTCTGGCTTGTAGTGAACCTTGTTGGCTGTTCTTTGCTGGGTTTCCATTACCATTTTGTGCATCTGTCAGTTCTCTCATGACAGTGAGGTTGCAGTCTGTGTGTTTAGAAGGATGTACAAAGTTGCAATGTGCAGTGGGGCCTTGGCTGCGAAGCATGCCACATGCAATCAGGTTCTTGGCTGCCGCCTTGCTTTCTGTACACCAATATTGATTATAGTGTGCCCATGATATATGCCCAACTTAAGTCTACATGTAAACCACTAATGAGTTACTGTATTTTCCCTTGGAGGTTTGTCACCTTTGTGCCCCACATTAGAGCCTCTGCCTCCCGAACTCATGTAGTCTTGGTGTTCGCTTTCTTATAATATGGTGTGACATGCCGTCTTTTCAGATAGCCATTTTCTTGTCTCTTTGCCCTCTTTGGAGTAGTTCGCCATTCCCAGATCGTATATTTGGCTGAGGAGTCTAATTCTGATGGAGGCGGTGGACTGTCATTGGGATATTCTTTGCTTTGCCTTCTAAGTTCTGGCTGCAAGTCACCTTTCTTATTTCATTAATGCTGGTACTGTGCTTGGCTTTGGTCTCAACTAGACAGTTCTCAGATTGTGTAGTGCTGCAAGTCACTCGCTGGGGAGTCTGGGTGCTGTGAATAGTAACAGTTGATCTTGAGCTTGCTGTTGGGAGAACCCATTTTCAAATCTAGGTCAGCTGGTGAACTAAATCATGCTTCCTGATAACGGGACCCAGGATTTCAAACCTTTAGATCTTGGGTCGTACCCGTTATTTTCCTCACTTGTTCATATCTCTACCTTCATAACAGGGCACATATTGTCGGTTGACCTCACCTGCCCATCACTGAATGAGATTCTGTTTTCCTGTTGGCGAGGAAACCCCTCAAGGATTATGCTGGACCAGGACCCTGCATTTTTTTCTCCCTGCCCTTGCCTGTGGTTCTGGTAGAGCTTAGTTTCTATAGGGTTGTTTCAAGGTGCATACCCTGCCTGTTTTATGGCTTCTGCTGTCTCTTTGGCCTGTGTTCCTTCTTCTACTTTTGTGGCCTGACTTCAAGTATAAGCTGCTTCCTCTCTCCTTCAAGGCTGACATTTTGCCTGTTTCATGTTACATGGTTTTCTGCATTCCTGCGGCTCTGTAACTGATGATTTTGGAGAGTGTGTTTGTCTGAGGAAGTCATAGGGATCCTATGAGACGACTGAACATGGCTCTCTACCAGTGATTTGTGGGCGGTTCTGCTCCTCTTGCGGAGGCTGGGCTGTATTGGGGATTGTGTAGCTGTTGTGAGGTGAAGGGACAGTGACACCATGAAGGTGTGGGGAAAAACGCCTTGTTTCTATTCTTTTCTCGACATGCCGCACTTCAAGATGATTATCAAAAAGTGAGCGACCCGGAATACCCTTGAGGGCTTGGGTAATGAAAGTGAAAGGGTGAGAGTGCCTTCAAGGGACTTTATTTTGTCTGTATTCGATAATTCAAATTATTTTAGGTTCTGTTGAGTCACTTAGTAATTTACTTATGTGTGTACCCACAGTCCTAAATCTTATTTGTTTATTTATCTGTATATGAAGTCACTTATCTTAATGAACTATTTGATAAAACTATTTTTTCGTATACAACTTGTGTCTTTGTTTATATGTTATGTGTTGACAATACGAAGTATTCATATTCTGTATTAAGACAATTGATATTGGATTAGTTCATTCCAAGGATTATCGATTGATCCTTCCTAAAATAATTTGAATTATCGAATACAGACAAAATAAAGTCCCTTGAAGGCACTCTCACCCTTGCACTTCAAGATGGACACTCTATCTTGAATCATTCCCTTGATCTGATCAAAGGAGTGATTGGCTTTCTTAGATTTGTAGGCTGCCTCTCTTTACCTTTGTGTCGATCCAGATCACCACGTGTCATGCTGGAAAGCCTTTGGAAGTTCAGAGTGATGCCATTTGGTCTCAAATCCTCCCTGAGTGGGTTCAACTAAGTGCTGGCTACCCTGGCGGGATCATAGACAACTCTGGGCTTCTCCTCCATTATTTCCGTACTGGTGGAACGGTCCCTTGGATGGAAGTCAGAGGGGGGTGGGGGACTTTTGTACTTTTAGATAGTTCATTGGATACCTGGGGAAGAGGTGGACACACCTCATGTAATGAAGTACAAGGAGGAGCCTAGATGAACAGAGTAATAAGGGTTGATGGGATATAAATTGCCCATTTCCTGGGTGCAATATATTTACCCTTTCCTTTTTAGTAAAGTAAAATCTGCATGGACACTGTTTTGATTAAAATGCACCATTTTCATTCTATTTTTGGGACATTTTGCAGTTACTTCTTTAAAAAAAGAATTGATCCTAAAGTAGACTAGATTTTCCTTAAAGCAACACAGAGGAGAAAGTAGAGCACATTGTCATTAATAGTTGTGTTTTTTAGTTCGAGTTCCTTAGTATAGCATTCTTTCAATTCTTCGAAACATTCTTCAGCAAGCAGAATTTACAAATGTCTTTACATCGCCGTGACTGTTCAAAACAAAGGCCGGCGTGTCGGTGAATGCTTTCCTTTCATGTCACATCTGTTTGCTTGTCAAGGTCAAGACTTTAACGGAGTTTGTGGGGGTGCCACAGCTGTCTAAATGATAGTCCTCGTAACATCTGTGTAATCAGAAGGATGCATGTTCCATCTGCATTGTCAGCGAGGGCTTTCATCTCTCCGATGAGCGTCACTGTTCAGCAGGAAATAATGTATGGCGGGTTTGACCGTCATGGCCGACTCAGGAATGCATATTTCTCCAAACGGTGCAGTCTCACGAGCAAATAAAGTTCCTTCTTTCCATTAACAATTTTTTTGCAAAATAAAATCCGATTTGTATTTGAGGTCCATTGATTGTTTAGGTTGCAATTACGAGTGCCTCACAGCAAGAGATGTCTCATTTAAAAGGGACATTAAATGAGGATTCGGATGCTAATTGAGTCAAAATGAACCTGGGAAAATTTATGGGCACAGTTTTTACTGTGCAGAAAAACCTCATTACTCGAAATTACGATTTATTACTCGAAATTATAATATAGGTCGTACCAGGAGTTACTGCTGGTATCACAAGGGCACACAGAATCAACCCCATAGTCTTTTTAAAATACACATTTGTTCACTCACAGCTCAAACGTATATTTAAACAAACTTTGGCAAGGTCAATAGATCTCACCTATGTGACATCTAATGGTTTTGGTGGAGTGGCATGGAGTGGCATGGCGTTGAGTGGAGTGGCCTTGTGTATTGTGGAGTGGCATTATGTTGAGTGGAGTGGTACTGTGTGGCCTGGCACTGTATGACATGGAGCAGAGTGGCATTCTGTGGCATGGAGTCAAGGGGCCTTGTGTGGAGTGGATTCAAGTGATATTGCGTGGCATGGAGTGGAGTGGTATTGTGTAGAGAGAAGAGGTTATATGTCTAGTGAAGTGGCATTGTGTGGCATGGAGTGGAGTGGCATTGTGTGGCGTGGAGTGACATTGTGTGGCGTGGAGTGGTAGAATAATGTGGCATTGTGTGGCATGAAGTAAAGTAGATCAGAGTGGAGGGGAGTTGAGTGAATTGGACTGAAGTGGCATTGTGTGCCATGGAGTGGAGTAGAGTGGAGTGGAGAGGAGTGCAAGGTAATTGTGTGGCTGGGGGTGGAGAGGATTTGAGTGGAGTAAAATTGAGTGGGGTGGAATTGTGTGAAATAGTGTGACATTGAGTGGAGTGAAAATGGGTGGCATTCTGTGGAGTGGGGTACAATTGTGTAGAGTGGAAATTAGTGAAGTGGAGTGGAGTGGAGTTGTGTGGTATTTTGTGGTGTGGATTTGAGTTGAGTGGAGTGGACTAGTGTGGTGTAGAGCTGAGTCGAATGGAGTGGAATTATGAGCCGTTCTGTGGTGTGGAGGTGAGGTGAGTGGAGTGGAATTATGTGGCCGGAGTGCAGCAAGTGGAATTGTATTACGTAGTGTGTCACGGAGTGAAGTGACATTGAATGGAATTATGTGGCATGGAATGGAGTGGATTTGTGTGGCATTATGTGGGGTGGGGTGGGATTGTCTCCCATTGTGTGGAGTGGAGCAGTGTGGAGAAGGGAGGAGTGGAGTGGAATTGTGCGGCTTTGTGTGGTGCGAAGTGTAGTGGGGTGGGGTGAAATTGTGTGGCATTGTGTGACATTGATTGATGTGGAGTGGAATAAAGTGATGGGGAATTGTGTGGTTTCTGTGGCATTGAGTGGAGTGGAATTGTGTGGTATTGTGTAGCATGGAGTGGAGTGGATGAAGGGAAGTGGCATGTTCTGGCGTTAAGTGGAGTGAGAAGGATTTGTGTGACATTCTGTAGAATGGAGTGGACTGGGGTGGAGTGAAGTGTAATTGTGCGGCATGGAGTGGGAGTGCAGTGGAGTGTAATTGTCTGATGTGGAATGAAGTGGAGTGGAGTGGAATTGTATGGCATAGTGCTGAGTGCAGTGGAATTATGTGGCATGGAGTGGGGGGTGTGGAATGGAGTCGAGTGGAATTGTGAAGCATTTGTGTGGCATTGAGTTGTGTTGTGCTGCTCAGATGGTTGTATTAAGCTTGTTTTGATGCTTCCGGCAAGCAGATCAAAGGAATTCTTTCAATGCATTTAATTTTTTACTTTGCACTAAGACGTTCAGTTCTGATGAGAAAAGGCTCAACATTTGCATGTAGCATTAGAAATTAAACAGCATTTTTTACTGATGTTCAACAGGGCACGTGATCAAATGTGCAGGATCTTTGCACACAGATTAAATTATAGCAGTGAAATACAAAGTGCCCGATGTATGACCTGCAAACTGTAGATTTTACGGAAACAGCAGTGTCTGCTGATTAGTAAAGCACCATACTGGTTTCAGGTTAAGGTAGAGCAGGAGCATAGCAGGAAGTATGTGAATAGGCGACATCGGCGAGTTTACAAGTGCATTTTAAGAATGATAAGTGAATTCTGCATACGGAGTGCCTCATTTATGAAAAGTGTTGCATCGCTATTGAAAAACTGCAATGCAACACTTTTCATTGCACCGTGCTTGCGACACAATGGATGCGCCGTATTTACACTCCGATGCTCCATGCCACCAGTATTGCACAGCTACGTCAGGAATCCTGACATATCTGGCGTGGCAGTAATGACGCATTGCTAGAGTGTGTCAGTAATCTGAGGCAATTCCATCAATGTGTCCTTACACATGGGTCGAGTCCTAAGGAAAAGGCCCTGTGTCACTCCTTACACATGCTTGAAGCAGGCATAAGGGTTGTGACATAGTCAGATCGTAGGAGTGGCACATTGAAATCTCATAAATTTCATTGCGCCACTCTCACAAGGCTTTTTTATGTGAGAACACCCACCATGCATACATCTGCCTAGATGTGTCACTTTGTAAATAGGGCGCAGTGTGGCGCATTGTTTACAAGGCTGCAGCGCCACAAAAAAGCACATGCCCTCATAAGTAAGGGCCTGAATGAGAAAGCCCGGGAAAGAGGGGTATGCGAAGGCGGAAGAAGAATTACAGAGGATGGTGGTGGAGGGCAAGAAGCAATAGTACCTCAATCAAAGTTCAAGCAGCAGACAGACACTAATCAAGATTAATAACTCTGTGCTTGGTCCACGCACCACAGAAAAAACAGTAAGTGACACCCAGCACACTCAAACCAAGTAGGAGACAACAAAATAGAGTGACAATGAAGCCAAGAAATGATAAGCAATGGGCAGGCACCAAGCCCTTTATGGTAAACAATACCCCTTTCAGCAGACAGCACATGAGCTGTCAGCAGGCAAGACCTAAAGACTTTAATGGAGACTAATATCTCAAAGAATAAAATAAGTAAGTCGCAATAAAATCAAGTCCTACTTTGGCAAGTTAGATAGATGGCTATTTTTACAAATTTTTATTGAAAGTATATGACAAAAATTGCATCTATCTAAATGTGTGGCCAGATGCTTCCACTAAACAGTAAAGGTGCTTTCTGGAAGTGCACTTAGAAAATGTACTGAAACCCTTTTTAGTTTTAAATCACATCACAAGAAATAGGGTTCTTATTTGTGCAAAGTAACAGCCCTATGATATTTGAATTATGGTAATCTGGAGACATATTTTAAAGACACAAAGATGACTAAAAGTAAAAAGTTATAAAAAATGGAAAGAAAATGCAATGGCAAAGTAATGTATTAGCCTACCAGCCCTGCGGCTGAATTGCACTTCTTTTTAGGTGGATATAGATATGTGGTTAGGAAATATACAGCCACTCATAGAACACAAGAGCCAATAGTGGAAGTGGGCTAACCCATTTCTGTGGTGAATGGAATACTGCGGTGGATGGAAGCAAAATGTGAACGACAATTTAACAGACCAATCTTCATACCAGTAGAAGCCTCTTCATATATGTAATTATCTATTATTTTTTATGATTTCTTTTGATAACTTAAGGCTGGTGAGAAAGCTAAAGATGTTTCTGGCCATACTCAAAATCAGCAAAGGCACAGAAAGTAATCACATTTACCTTGGGCCGAGCAGCAAAAGTTGTAGGTGGTTCAAGTGACTTTTCAGCTGGCATTTGCAAAATGCCATTGTGAAGAAGGCAATTGTAGGATACTCATCAGTGGCAGCAATGCACCAACGCAAGAGGGACTTTGGTTGTGGGAGTTTGTCTTCCAGATGAAGGTAAACATGTGTGTGCTGTACGCAAACAGCCAGAGGTGACACTGAATAATTCTAATGTCAAAAAGATTTAGGCCAGATTACATACATTACCCAGCTATTGCTAATTTGATTGTAGATTAAATACAAGCACTGCTTTTTGTTGCTATAAAACAGCAATGGTCATCACTAGAAAATAGCTTACACTTACAGTATGTAACTCTAAATATTACTTTGGTGCAGTGTTGCACGATCACAGAAAAAAAACCTGCAAAAACTTTACTAGTTGTGATGAGAATATTATCCAAAAAAAATCTACTGAAATCAAAAGGACTGTGAACAACTTTGCTGTCAGAATTCTGCATTCCACTAATCTCAAACTCTGGCTTGAGTCTCAAGGCATATGTGTGCATACCTGTGGAAATTGTGAGTTAGACCCACATTAGAGGTAGCACTGTTATTACTGTCTGTGTGCAGCATAAATACTTCACACAATGCCTCTAAATTAAGCCTGACTGTTTTGTGGCAAGCTACCAGAGGGTTAGCCCCTTCCCCGCGGGGCTAATTTCCCTGCTGTGCTGGGGGCGCGCGCAGCGCCGTAGTGCTCGTGACGAGCTCAGCTCGACACGCAGCACAGTGGCGCTGTGCTCATGATGAGCTCAGCTCGTCGTGACCACGCCCGTTTCAATAGAATGCTCAGCACAGCAGGGGAATTATCCCCGCGTGTGAGCGCCGCGCGTGTCATGATGAGATCAGCTCGTCATGAGCACAGTGGCACCATGACTCATGACGAGCTGAGCTCGTCATGAGCACGGAAGAGGTTAAGCAGAGGTTAATTTTGTGACTTTTGTAGTTCACACTGACAAGGACTGTGATTATTATCTGAGGTGGGTTCTCACCACCTAACTAATGGTACAAGTTCTTACATTCACCCAACAGGGAATCGGAGACTCTCTGCTGAAAGTGAACGTCACGACTCGCATTAACTCCTACCAGGAAACAGCGTTTACAACGCTGCTATTTCATCGTGGTGCTTTTACAACACGGTCATTGTTAGTATGCAATACCTTTACATCGCAAGTCATTAGATCGACTTGCTGTAGGGGTCGCTCTAAACTAAGGAATAGTATAATTTACTATTCCAGCACCTTCCCTACTGTTGCACACGCTGGAATTGGAATAGTAAATTATACTATTCCTAAATCCAGCGCGCCCCATATAGCAAGTCGATCTAATGACTTGCGATGTAAAGGTATTGGGTTCTAACAACGCGGTTGTTGTAATGACAGAGTTGTAATAGAACGCAATGTAATAGCATGCTATATTCCTTCTACCACTGGTGAGGCACAATTATACGGTGAAGCCTTGCAGGCCAGTAACACAATTATTGTACAATAACACCTCTGTAAATTATTTCTCGGATTGGAAACTGATGGATTTAAACACGGATTTCTACCAAAGAGTTTGCCATTTCATCCCATTGTGAAAAAGGATTGTTCTGTAAAAAGTTTCAATGGTACTCATGTAATTGACTGTTGAAGAATGAGAAAGTGAGTCAGCTCTGCTGAAATTCGAAATTGTGAACTACAGGCTGGTGGCAGAATTCTCTCCATTCAGCCAGTTAGCCACACTTTTTCCTGATGTAGTTTATGGGTCACTTGATGGATTCCAGGTTTGTATTAGCACATCTGGTTCTCTTCACTTTATGAAATTTAGAGAAGGCAGCTTCTCATACATTCTATTATATTCCTGCAGCCCCTCTGCTGACGCTCTTTCAATGGAGAGAGCAGGGGTTATTTAAAGTGTTCTTGACAGCAAAGAAAAAAGGCCACCCCATGGTAATCCCACCAGCAGATGCTGCACATTCCACCCACGCATAAAATAAATGTATATTTTTAGGGGTTTTGTTTAGTAATAATTTTGACACTGATGTGCGGGCTGTGGGCGTGTGAGGGTTGTACATTGTCTTTTAGGGTTTGCATGTGTGGACACGAACTTCTACAAAGTTCAGCCTAACCGAGAGGGCAGGAGCCTATCTTATTATTGTCAGCATGTGAACCCATTCACAATGACTTAAACCTAAGATTGGCACCGACCTAAGGGAAGTGTTTGATGCAGCTGAAGTTAATAAATCATATTTACCATTTTTTTGCCTTTCATTGAATGAGAAAATAATTAAGGATGCCCATGGCCACTAAAAACATGGCTGTGCCACTTGGGCACTTTCCTCCTAATTATGGACTTACCGCATTTACCACATATTCAACCTACTGCTGCTTAATTTGGAAATTCCAAAACAAACATTTGTTTCTAACAAAAAATATCAAATACCACTAAAATAAATATACCACTTCTGCTGCAGTGCAGAGGAAAACGCTTTATGAAGGCTAACGTGTGACTTTTCAGTTATGTATTACTATATTCAGGGATCTCGCCAATATTAATGAGGTGAAACTTTTGTCCAGATAGTATTACTATCCTCGTTTAATAGACTAGGGAGGGCTTTTGTCTGCAGCATCCAAAAACCATACCATACATAAATGGAGTTCAGATAGATAGAGAAAAACGGTTCTTTCTTTTTCACAAGATTGTTTTGCTTCATTGTGTAAATTCTTAATGCACCACTGACACTTATCTCTAAACAGCATTTATCTAAAGAGAGAACTCACAGTACATAGAAATTCGAAATAATTAACTTCCCTTTTTAAGGTCTGATGTTCTTGAATGAAACTGTGCCTCCTAATGAGACACTTACATTAGATAGAAATTAAAATACTGCTCTGCAGGACTATTTTTGTTATAAAATGAGATGCTTCTAGCGGTCAAAGCTATAGAGCACAACTAACAAGCAACTATTTAACATAACTAGCAAATGCAGAATGAGTATCACACAGAGTTTAATTTGAGCCATGGTTTCTAGTGCTCGCCCGGAAACTTGGGGGCATATTAGCAAGGGCGATATTGCCGCTTTAGTTGGATTTTTCACGTGAAAACTGCGATATTTTTAACGCCCTATTAGCAAGCTGTCGCTAACAGCAGTTAGCGACAGCTTGTAGGCGATAGCTACAGGCTTGGGGCCCGCTTTGCATGTCAGCGATATTTATCACTAATGACATGCAAAGTGGGCGTACCGAACCTGTTAGCGACTGAAAACAGTCCCTAACTCAGCTATCGCCTATTAGCAAGCCAGGCGAAGCGATAAAAAAACTCGCTCTAAGCGTGATTATCGCCAAAACCTAACGCCTGCTCAGACCACTTCTTAACCTGTATATCCAATGGGAGGTGGATATTCAGGTTAAGCCCCCATTAGCGATGATGCCTTATTATCGCTGGATTTCCAGCGATATTCACGCATTGAGCCGCTATAGCCTGATATTTTATCGCTTTGGAGATAAACTTTGCTAATAGCACGTTATCTCTGCAATAATATCCGGCGATACCTGGCGATAAAAACATGCTATTTGTTGCTAATATGCCCCTTAACCCCTTGCATGCTGATGACGGAGCGGTTCCGTCATCAGCTACGGGTGAGCTGTGCTGATGACGGAACCGTTCCGTCATGACTCCGCCCGCGCAAGGCGGAGTCAGCATGGGCGGGGAATTCCCGCCGCACGCAAGGGGTTAATTCTCCACACTTACACCTAATACATTCAACCACATGGTGGTGGTGTTTGTCTAATTATGAGGTGAGCACAACACAGTGTTTATATTTTAATATACCTTCCGCCCACGCCATTCTGCTAGATTTGGGTGGCATGGAATACTCTAAATTATCACACATGTAGGAGTGTGATGGTTAGTAGTAGTGCTGATGCTGTCTTTGGCAGCACTGACTGGGGCAATGGGTGGTGCAAGCTGTAGTGGCCTCCTGAGAAGGGCTCTTGAACTTACTGTTTTTACAACTTCTGCATTGCACCTCTCATTACATGAAGCATGTCATCTAGGCGTATTTTCTGCTCAGTGCAACATTATATTGTATACAAAGTATTTTACTCTGGGAGTTAAAAGGCACAACGTTAATAATATGGTGTCCCTGTGCTTCAATGGGTAACACAATCATCCAAACCATGAATATCTACGTTTTTCTGTATTAAGAATCCTTTGTTTTTTGCATTGTATTGGGAACTTGTTTGCATACAGGTGTCAAAATGGCGAGATCGTGCCTCTACAGAATGTGCTGTAACGCATAATAGATTCACATTGATCCACAATTTTGCAATTCACTTTTGCCTCTTTTGCGTGGCCCTGTTAATATCTAGGTTGCTGATGAAATGTTCCCTTTAGGGTTAATCGGGTTGGTCAATGCCTTTTCTAATTAAAAGCAAAACCAGGGGCCGGATCACGAAAATCTTTTAGTGTTTATGATTGCAAAATTTGCAGGGTGAGTGCAAACACCTTTAACCTTTGTCTAATGTAAACAGTTTTTCGGCAGTGGCAATTTGTTACAAATTTTCCATATTTTAACATTTGAACTGCAGGTGACACACAGGAGATGCACAACACAGCCACAACACAAAATTACAGCAGCATACAATGATAAAAGCGCAATATAGCATAACAACAACTCACTAAAACAACAATCAAGCAGCAAAATTACAACACGCAATAACATTTGCAACACAAAATAGTAGTGACTATTTACCTGGCCACAAGTTAAATAGTGGTTTTGCTCTGCTATTTACTTGGCCACTGGCTAAAAAGTAGATATTATTTACTATTTAGCTGGTGGGCTTGAAAATAGCAGAGAATGTTCACTTTTTACCCACCCGCTGTCTAAATAATAGAGATTCGGTACTGTTAGGCTGACGGCCATGAAAATAGCAGAAAACCTTTACTATTTACTGTGACACTGACTGAATGTTAGAGATTCTGCACTGTTTTGCTGACAGTGTGCAAATAGCTGAAATGCTCCACTATTTACCTGCCGGCTGGTGAAAAATCAGATAATCTGTACTGTAAGGCTGGCAGGTATACAAATAGCTAAGACAAATTACACTAATGACCCGGCCTCTGGCTAAATGGTAGAGGTTCTGCGCTGTTCGGCTGGCGGCTGTGCCGATAGCAGAAAAACGTTACTATTACCCGGCCGATGGCTAAATATTAGTAAATCTGCACCGTGACTGGTGGCTGTGCAAAAAGACAGAAAAAACACTATTTACCTGGCCATTGGCTAAATAGAAGAGATTCTTCACTGTTTGGCCAGATGCTGTGCAAATAACAAGGAGCTTCACTATTTACTTGGAAAGTGGCTGAATAGCAGAGGTTTTGTACTTATTGGCCAGCAGTCAAGCAAGCAAAAACGTCACTCATTGCCCAGGTGCTTGCAAATCTAAAATAGCCCACTGCATGAAAGTCAGCTGTATGAAGCTAAACATTGACAAGACTGAAATTGTGATCTTTGGGAAGGGAGTTTTGCTATGGGACTCCACCCAGTGGCCAACAGGGCTAGGACTGACACCCACCCCCCCACCCATGCCCAGAACCTCTGGATTGACCTTGACAGTAAACTTGGCTTGACTATCCAAGTCGGCGTCATCACCGCCACATGCTTACTTACCCTGGAAATGCTGAGGACGATTTTCAAATGTTTCCTAATCAGCACATGGAAAACTGTCAGACACTCCGTTGTCACAAGCAATCTGCACTATGGGAACACTGTCCATATAAGTGCCATAGGGTCTCCTGTTACTTCGGCTATGTCAAAGAGTGTGATCACCCTTTCAATGTGATCGGTGGTTGATCTGCCCGGGACAAATCCATGTTGCCTGACTGACATGATTTTATGTATTAATTGAGCGAGACTGCTAGCACGTAATTTAGAGTAGATTTTGGGGTCGTTGTTTATTAACGTAATTGGGCGGTAGGAGCATTCGATAGGGTCTCCTGGCAATATCTATGGACCGCTATGTCAAAGAGTGGGATCGGGGAACAATTCATCAAAGCTGTTCGTATGATGTATGTCAACCCGGAAGCGGTTGTTATGATAAACGGGGATATATCTGACAATTTCAAAGTGACGAGAGGGACAAGGCACGGCTGTCCCTCGTCCCCTCTATTATTTGCCATATTCATAGACCCGTTCATCCGCAGGCTAGAAATCACCCAAGCCATATTACCAATGAGGACCCCCAATGGAGAAACTAAAACACTGGCATATGCGGACGACATTGCAATAGTCACAACTAACCCAAATGAAGCAATAAATCTAATGGAAGAAGAAGCAAATTATTTTGGAGAAATTTCAGGTTATAAACTAAATCAAAACAAAACCCAGATCTTAATCAATAACAAAAGCAATTATCGCGATATAAGGGTAGTCGAAAATGTGGTTTATCTAGGAGTTAACATCACCTCAAATCTTAACAATTTGGTTAAACTTAACTTGTACCCACTCTTGAAACAAACGGAAAAAACATTGAAGAGATTGCATAATCTACACTTAACTATCATTGGAAGATGCAATCTAATCAAAATGGTATTTTTTCCCAAGTTCTTATATTTTTTCAGAGCTATTTGCCTAATCTTTGACCAACAGATCTTTAAAGAAATTTATCTGGGGGTATAACAGATCGCGTAGAGCCATGAAATGTATCAATCTACCAAAAGACAGAGGAGTTCTTGCCTTACCTAATTATAAAATGTATTGGTGGGCTACTATTCTCAATTACAGTAGAGCACTTTTAATTCCAAACTTGGATTCAGATCAAGGGAGGGGGGTCCCGACCCCACAGGAACTTATTCTCGGGGAAGAAACAGGAGATCATCTCTGGCGATTGACCTACGATTGTCATTTTAAAAAGGTTCGTTTCAAAACCCTAAAAGGAATATATACTGCTTGGAGCCATATACGCAAAATTCTGGGGATTGGAAGATTCTCGCATTATACGACCATTTAGAGAAATAACAACCTCCCAGAGATCTTTACTGACTCATGAATGGAACGGTGGGTCAGGTTGGGTATCACTAAACTTGGCACATTCTACAACTCAACAGGTTTTAGTGCATTTGAAACATTAAAAAATAAATTTGGTTTATAACACGAGATTTCTTTAAATACTTGCAAATTTGAGATTTTATAATGAAAAAGGGGGGCGGCAGCGCTGCATTTCAGAAAATACAGATAGTCGAAATAATAACTCAAAATAATATATTTAAAATTGGGGAAATCTATAATAATTTGATAACCACTTTGCCCGACGACTTGGACAAACATATTCAGAAATGGCAGAACCAATTAGAAATACCAGAAATCTCAGTCCAAAAGGCATTCGATCTTTGCCAATCACTATTAATATCAACCAAACTACAATCACAATATTATAAGACCTTCTTTCGACTATATTATACCCCTAAAAGAATAGCCAAGTGGAGCACTGGTAAGGGGACGCAATGTCCGAGATGTGCGCTGCCTGAAGTAGATATAGTCCATATGCTCGCCACTTGCAGCGAACTCTGTACCATTAGACGGGAGATCTCCATTTTTCTTTCTAGAGTCTTTAAAACAAACATAGAGATAACAACCGTGGAAATAATCCTGGGGGCAGACGACGATATTCGACCGAACCAAATGAGGGGACTTATGTTTGGTGCAATGGCAGTACTTAGAATATGTCTAGCATCGGCTTGGCTCGACCCACATCCACCCACGCTTCAACAATGGCGAGCACGATTACTAGCAACATATAGTCTGGAGATAGCTATATACAGTAGGAAGGGTCGGAATAAGAAAAAGAAAGGATTAGAAATATGGGACCCTCTTATGCAATGGATAGAATATGCTGATTAATTAAGACTCTAAAGTTTGCATTATAGTATCATTTGTTTATTCTAAGAATTTGTACAACTATGTGTTTACATTGACCAATGTATATATATGTCAACTTAAAATGGCTGCATGGGGGTGGGGTGGGGGGGGTGGCGGGATGGGTTGTCTCAATAATGTAAAAAGCTTATTAAAGAACAGTAAAAAAAAAGGGAACACTGTCCTTGCCGAGAGCAACAAAAAATTCACAGAATACTGAAAAACATTCAGAATTCGGCACCCAGGATCTTTCTCGCCTCTCAAGACACACTCATATGGAGAAGTGTGGCTCAACGGTTAGAGGTGGCAGACCCAGAGGCAGAGTTCGGCCCGGGACCAGGGTTCAATTCCCGACGCGGCCGGGTGCAGGACCAATGTCAGCGGGGCCGATAAATCTCGCCTCAGTGCCACTCTAACCATGGGGTCCCACGCAGCAACTCTGGGCAATAGCTTGCTTATTCTCCACTCCGGCCCCATCACCTCCGGGGATGCCTGGCTGCACCTTGGTGATGCCCAGTAAAGGGACCATCTCACAGGGAAAACCAGGACGGGTTCCCCAGTGGTACAGCGCTGGGACGCTCCAGGGTAACCATGCGCTCTATAAATCCAATATTCATTCATTCATTCATTCATATCACACCACATCTGAAAGAGCTCCACTGGCTCCCCTACACAAACAAATACAACTCAACCTCCTCACCCACTCTTTCAAGGTGCTACATAACAGTGGCCGAGCCTACATTAACAATCACATCTGCTTTCACTAACCTTCCAGACACCTCAGCTCGTACGGGCTCCTACTTGCACACATCTCATGTATACTGAAAACCAGATCTGGTGGTCGAGCATTGCCAAACATTGCTCCTGAAGTCTTGCCACTACACATACAAGCCTCCTCCTCATCACTTAAATTCCACAAGAAGCTGAAGACCTGCCTTTTTGAGGAGTCCCACTAGGCCCTAGATTTGGCAAGACTCACAGCTTCTCAGCACCAGGATACTGTCCCAGGTGATAGTGTGTTCTTTAAATCTGTAAAGCATAACATAAGGTTTATTCAAGTACCAATAATTTAGCTTTCACTCTGACATTTCTAAGCAGAATTACAGTTTCTTAAATAATGAAGTACTCAGGAATGATTGGATGTGCATGCACTAGGATACTTTGTAGACATATTTCAGACATATTGATATTTTTCCTTTCTTAGACTGAGTATATGCAGAATGTAATTTTCCATCATATTCAAAGTTCAACCACACCAACTGTATGTGTGAGAAGCATATTCAAGTTTACTACGATTGAGCATATCAGTTTTTATGTGTCCCATTCTGGCATACAAATGGAGAACAAAAAACGTTGAAGCTATATTTTTAATCATGACTAGTCTTCTTCATGGTTGTCAAACTTTTACAATAGGTTGTTTCGTTGATTTTTAGTGCAAAATCACTGCAAACACTAAGGCCCAGATTAGGGTGTTGATGGGACCCCCACCGTCGGCCTGTCAGTGGCAGTCCTACTGACATCCAGCTGAGGGATCTGACCGTCACATTATGATGTGGTCAGTCAGACTGCATCGGTTGGAGGGACCAACAGACGCTTCTGATGGGCTCAAGGAGCCCGACGAACCGGAACACGGATCATAGTCTCTACAATAGGGGCAGTGCCTACTCAGGCACCGCCATAGGGACTACAATGTCCCTTTACAACAGCCTTTCTAAAGCGGTCCGACCGCCATAGAAAGGCGGTCCGAAAGGGACTTTGGGGGCACCACGCAGGGCCCCTGTACCACCTGGGCCTCGGCTATGAGGCCCGGGGGTCACTGTGGAGCCCCCCCAACATCCATGGCCTGTGTGACAGGCACCGTGCGGTGCCTGGCCCATGGTGCAGGGATGTTTGTAAACATGCCGTTTGCAATAAAGGCCTGTACTGCTGCCCTTTTCCAGGCTGCAGCACAAGCCTCAATGGCAAAAGGGATGTTTCCAACTGCCTACACATCCGTTGGATTATAATTGGGTGGGCGGGACTGCCGACTACCTGTCGGCCGGTCCATTCCAGCAACAATGACAGTCCGACACTCATCCAACTGCTATCGTAATCAGCCCCAAAGTTCCTTTGGGAGAGAGTGAGGTTAATTTGGACACTAGAAGCTAGAGAAGATTTCTTCAAACTAAAAAACAAAAGAAAGCCTTCATTCTAGTTCATATTAATCCTAACAACCATTTGAAAGCTGACACAGAAGATTCGAATATTGTTGTGAGGCTGTTGTCTCCCAACAAAACCCAAAATGTAGGCCTCTTCACTCAGTGTAGGGAATTGGGTTATTAGTTGTATGGTGTGCACAAGTAATAGGTTCACAAATATTCTTGCTGGGGACCAAGCACCCGCTTGTAGCACTTGGCTCTTTCAGGGTAGCGAGGCAGAGCACTCCAAGGCCTACTCAGGGGAAATGGCGTGGGCTAGTAATCACTGTTCACTGGCACACAATAATAGCACTCTATAAATATGGTCCAGTTAGTACTTTTTCTTTAGAAAAAGAAGTACATTTATTACCAACACACTGTTAAATACTACACGGTGATTTACAAATATATACATTGGCATGGAAAATACCATAGATGACATTACATCATCACCTTTGAGCCACCAAAGTGATCATACACTCATATAAGGTACGTCTATTGGCTTTATTAAAGGTTCAAGAGGAACAAAGTACATATTAAAGACATAATTTTGTACCTAAATTCAATCATCATTAATGATAATAATCATGTATAAATGAACTTATTACTGTTGATAAAAACATATAGGGCCAGATGTACGACCCTTACATGTTCCGAGTCGCAAATTGTGTCATTTTCCGACTTGCAAAATATAATTTACAACAGTGTCGCAGACACTGTTTGAAATTCCTGATAAGGTCGCAATTTGCATACCTCATTAATATTCATGAGGCAGGTGCAATTTGCAACCCCATTGGGAATGGCTAGCTCTCCCAGGGATGGAGGCCTGCTGTGGTCAGCAGACAACCATGTCTGTGACTGCTTTTTAAATAAAGCAGGATTTTTTTAAAATGCAGCCCATTTTCTTTAAAGGAAAACGAATGCATTTAAAAAAGAAAAATGAAATTTTTCTGTTTGATTTTTTAAGAGTAGGCAGTGGTCAGTGTGACCACTGCATGCGGTTAAAAAATAATTTTGCATCCATTCACAAAGAGGAAGTGGTCCCCTGGGGACCCCTTCCCATTTGCGAGTGGCTTGCCACCTACTTGAAGTTGGTGGCAAACTGCGAGTGTTTTGTGACAGCAATTGCGGTTGCAAAACAGTTGTACATTGAACTGCGAGTCGCTATTAGGAAGGTACACCCTTGGCATGCCCCTTCCTAATAGCGAGTTGGAAACCCTATTTTGCGAGTTGGTAATAACTTACTGAGTCACAAAATAGGGTTTGTAAATGGGGAAGACCTATTGTGCTCTTGCAAACGGGCCCATTTCCCGTTTGCCACTGCATAAAACTCTTGTACATATGGCCCTTAACTGTGACCAATAATCAGTGTCACCATTATTATCTCAAAAAAGCATTTAAAATGAGCAAAACAGCACACCCAGGTGGTAGAGCAAAAGCTCCAGCATTCAAAGTGTTTGAAAATTGGGAATATTTCAGAGGGGTCCTTGGCTTTCTGACCCCCGTAGGCAAAGGGTACTTTAAAAACACTGTTTAGGGGGTAGTCCCCACATGCTTCCTGCAATTCGTTGGTGTTGATCCTGCCATCCTGGGGCCACCATGATGTAATTTGAAGAGCCCCAGAGGGAATTATGGGGGGCCCCTCCACGAGTGAATATTGTATGAGCAGCTCTCTTGCTGTGCCAGGGAAAGCTGCTCCATTTTCTTTGAAATGTGGCTTTGTGAACAAAGCTTTTTTTGCTTTTTATTTGAGGTTGCCTAGCACACCCGGGTACCCCCATGTCCCTAAATGCTAGGGGCAGCTGAGAGAGCACAGCCCTCACTGCCCCACCAACTCAGCACGGTCAGCACCTTTTTGTGCAGCACCGAAAGCTGGGAGCTTCTTCCTCAGGCCGGGTGCTGTCATCTGGGGTAACTGATTGCTCCCACCAGGCACTGGCATTTGGGCAAGGCAACTGCCATAGGGAGGGCTCTACGATGCTCCCCCGGTACAAGTGTTTTGGCCCATAGGAAATGGGGCCCCCAGGGGGGCAAAGTGGAGACTAGAAGAGGGCTCCATCAACACACTCCCTCCCTGGTAAAATAAAATAAATCCTGCATTGACCCCTGGGTCCTGGCGGGAGTAGATTAAGAAACAGCAGCAGAGCCCCACACGCTTTATCACTTATAATAACTAGAGCCCTGTTGGGCCGATTTGGATGATCTTGGGCTCATTTTACTACTCGTGGTCAGCTCTAGCCAACAGGGACAGTTGCAGCACACCTCCTCGCATCCAAAGTGGTGCAGTTCTCAATGAGCTGGTTCTCCTTGCTTGCTGTGCCACCCTTCCTCCTGGTCATGGCTTCTGGCTCTGAAGTCCAGGGCTTTCCCCCAACTGGTTCTCAGAGAGTGTAAGAGGGCCAGTCTCACTGGCTCTTGGGGAGACCCACTAGTCCTAGGGTCAACTGGGCAAAGTGCTTAATGCTTTGTGGTCGTCAGGGGGATTTTACTTCCAGTTGTCTATGGCAGTCCCAGGATCCAGCAGTGAAGCACATAAAAATCACCAGGCAAAGGAGAGTCTCATCCTTGTGTAGGAGTTTTTAAAGGAGAGAGGAAGGTTCCAGGAGCCATGCCACGTCTCCACCCTGCCCCAATCCTCCTGCACAGCCTGCTGGGTCAGTTCAAAATGGTGTCATGTAGGAGTCAATAGTCAAATCTCCTCTGAGGGCCTTAGCTTGGCCCCTCACTAACAACACTGTCAGGGCATTCCTCTATATATTTTCAAAGGGGAACCCCCTCCTGTCTTGGCTCCAGAGGTCTGAGCTCCCTCCTTTGTTCACTGGGCTTGGGTAAGCCCTTCCCTGGTGCAGTGCTACACACAACAGTAGTCTCCTACACTCAATGCCTACTCATGTGTGTTCTCATGTGTGTTCACATATAACCAACCAAGTACCCCCTGCCCTTACTGTATCGCTGCAGCCTTATCTTAAAAGATGGACACAGGCTGTAAGCATGCGCAGCCTGATTGCCTGATTGCCATGTGATCGTGGGTGAGACACATATAGTGAGACTCAGCTACAGTAAAAAGTCCAAAACCGAGTGACCCAAAAAGCAAAAAGTCCAGGTGTGCTGAATGGATTGACACCAATTGCAATACACAGGAATTTAAAGTTTATTTACATTATGACCAATTAAGAATTACTTCAGAAAAGTCAGTCTTATAGCCTGACAGTGATGGGTTTAAGTGATCATAGGAACCTAAAATCCCTTGAGGCATCAAGAGCCTACCAATTATGATGGGTACTTTTCTACAACAGTTATGATTTTGTAATCTCTTTTTAACTCAAAATGAAAAATGCTGAAGTAAATAAGTTTCCCACCTCATGGAAGGTAAGGTCCAAGAGCAACCACTGTTTTCCCTCAGAGCAGTTCATTGGGGTACTTGATTGAAACACACATCTTTAGCAACCTAGAAACACAGTGGCAAACTGAATCAAAGTGCGTGATTACCATGTACTCCACACAAGTTGTGTAAGATGACGTGGCATAAAAGGATCTGTCCTTTCCATTCCATACAAGTACCTGTAAAGCAGTGCTTCATTGGTGTTCTTCAAAGGGAGCCCCTCATCCTAGAACATGGAAAATGACTGAATTGGCTGCAAGAACGTTTTGGTGTCAATCATTATGACTGATAGGCAGAAATACATTCAAATATACAAAATCTGTGCAAGACAAAAAACAATGAAATAAAACTGCTATTTATCTTAAGCTATTGCTTTACCACTGTAGCCACAGGCACCTGTGGCTTTCTTTATGAAGATGCTGTCCAGTGTGGACTTTACTTTAGTCTTCGTTGATTGTTTCAGCAAACTGGGACATTTCACCTTTGTTTTGAAATTGTCCATTACCAATACCGTTGCTTCAATACTCTGGCATCATATTGTATGCCTTCACAGTCTCCTGCTCACTATGATCAAAAACCAAAGGGTCCCATTCGTTTTCACAATTTTGTGGGCTAGAATTGATGTGTGAAAACTCTCAGGGTCATTAGTTTGTGCTTTAGTTCCAAGCAGTTAGAGATCTCTCAATATGGAAGGCTGCACGCCCACCAAGAAAAGCTGCCCTGGTGGAAAGGAGTACAGCCCACCCGGGGCTAAACGACCCTCTTACTCTTATCTGTGCTTTATTTGTGCAGGTAGATTCAGGCGCATTTTAGTGCATTTGAAACATTAAAAAATAAATTTGGTTTATAACACCGAGATTTCTTTAAATACTTGCAAATTAGAGATTTTATAATGAAAAAGGGGGGCGGCAGCGCTGCATTTCAGAAAATACAGAGAGTCGAAATAATAACTCAAAATAATATAGTTAAAATTGGGGAAATCTATAATAATTTGATAACCACTTTGCCCGACGACTTGGACAAACATATTCAGAAATGGCAGAACCAATTAGAAATACCAGAAATCTCAGTCCAAAAGGCATTCGATCTTTCCCAATCGCTATTAATATCAACCAAACTACAATCACAATATTATAAGACCTTCTTTCGACTATATTATACCCCTAAAAGAATAGCCAAGTGGAGCACGGGTAAGGGGACGCAATGTCCGAGATGTGCGCTGCCTGAAGTAGATATAGTCCATATGCTCGCCACTTGCAGCGAACTCTGTACCATTAGACGGGAGATCTCCATTTTTCTTTCTAGAGTCTTTAAAACAAACGTAGAGATAACAACCGTGGAAATAATCCTGGGGGCAGACGACGATATTCGACCGAACCAAATGAGGGGACTTATGTTTGTTGCAATGGCAGTACTTATAATATGTCTAGCATCAGCTTGGCTCGACCCACATCCACCCACGCTTCAACAATGGCGAGCACGATTACTAGCAACATATAGTCTGGAGATAGCTATATACAGTAGGAAGGGTCGGAATAAGAAAAAGAAATGATTAGAAATATGGGACCCTCTTATGCAATGGATAGAATATGCTGATTAATTAAGACTCTAAAGTTTGCATTATAGTATCATTTGTTTAATCTAAGAACTTGTACAACTATGTGTTTACATTGACCAATGTATATATATGTCAACTTCAAATGCCTGTATGGGGGTGGGGTGGGGGGTGGCGGGATGGGTTGTCTCAATAATGTAAAAAGCTTAATAAAGAACAGTTAAAAAAAAAGGGAACACTGTCCATGCCGAGAGCAACAAAAAACTCACAGAATACTGAAAAACATTCAGAATTCGGCACCCAGAATCTTTCTCGCCTCTCAAGACACACTCATATGGAGAAGTGTGGCTCAACGGTTAGAGGCGGCAGACCCAGAGGCAGAGTTCGGCCTGGGACCAGGGTTTAATTCCCGACGCGGCCGGGTGCAGGACCAATGTCAGCGGGGCCGATAAATCTCGCCTCTGTGCCACTCTAACCATGGGGTCCCACGCAGCAACTCTGGGCAATAGCTTACTTAATCTCCACTCCGGCCCCATCACCGCCGGGGAGGCCTGGCTGCACCTTGGGGATGCCCAGTAAAGGGACCATCTCACAGGGAAAGCCAGGACGGGTTCCCCAGTGGTACAGCGCTGGGACGCTCCAGGGTAACCACGCGCTCTATAAATCCAATATTCATTCATTCATTCATTCATTCATATCACACCACATCTGAAAGAGCTCCACTGGCTCCCCTACACAAACAAATACAACTCAACCTCCTCACCCACTCTTTCATGGTGCTACATAACAGTGGCCGAGCATACATTAACAATCACATCTGCTTTCACTAACCTTCCAGATACCTCAGCTTGTACCTGCTCCTACTTGCACACATCTCATGTATACTGAAAAACAGATCTGGTGGTCGAGCATTGCCAAACATTGCTCCTGAAGTCTTGCCACTACACATACACGCCTCCTCCTCATCACTTAAATTCCACAAGAAGCTGAAGACCTGCCTTTTTGAGGAGTCCCACTAGGCCCTAGATTTGGCAAGACTCACAGCTTCTCAGCACCAGGATACTGTCCCAGGTGATAGTGTGTTCTATAAATCTGTAACGCATAACATAACGTTTATTCAAGTACCAATAATTTAGCTTTCACTCTGACATTTCTAAGCAGAATCACAGTTTCTTAAATAATGAAGTACTCAGGAATGATTGGATGTGCATGCACTAGGATACTTTGTGGACATATTTCAGACATATTGATATATTTCCTTTCTGAGACTGAGTATATGCAGAATGGAATATTCCATCGTATTCAAAGGTCAACCACACCAACTGTATGTGTGAGAAGCATATTCAAGTTTACTACGATTGAGCATATCAGTTTTTATGTGTCCCATTCTGGCATACAAATGGAGAACAAAAAACGTTGAAGCTATATTTTTAATCATGACTAGTCTTCTTCATGGTTGTCAAACTTTTACAATAGGTTGTTTAGTTGATTTTAGTGCAAAATCACTGCAAACACTAAGGCCCAGATTAGGATGTTGATGGGACCGCCACAGTTGGCCTGTCAGTGGCAGTCCTACTGACATCCAGCTTAGGGATCTGACCGTCACATTATGATGTGGTCAGTCAGACTGCATCCGTTGGAGGGACCAACAGACGCTTCTGATGGGCTCGAGGAGCCCGTCGAACCGGAGCACGGATCATAGTCTCTACAATAGGGGCGGTGCCTACTCAGGCACCGCCATAGGGACTACAATGTCCCTTTACAACGGCCTTTCTATGGCGGTCCGACCGCCATAGAAAGGCTGTCCGAAAGGGACTTTGGGGGCACCGCACAGGGCCCCTGTACCACCTGGGCCTCGGCTATGAGGCCCATGGGGGCACCTGTGGAGCCCCCCCAACATCCATGGCCTGTGTGCCAGGCACCGTGCGGTGCCTGGCCCATGGTGCAGGGATGTTTGTAAACATATCGTTTGCAAAAAAGGCTTGTGCTGCTGCCCTTTTCCAGGCTGCAGCACAAGCCTCAATGGCAAAAGGGATGTTTCCAACTGCCTACACATCAGTTGGATTATAATAGGGTGGGCGGGACTGCCGACTACCTGTCGGCCGGTCCATTCCAGCAACAATGACAGTCGGACACTCATCCAACTGCTATCGTAATCAGCCCCTATGTTCCTTTGGGAGAGAGTGAGGTTAATTTGGACACTAGAAGCTAGAGAAGATTTCTTCAAACTAAAAAACAAAAAAAAAGCCTTCATTCTAGTTCATATTAATCCTAACAACCATTTGAAAGCTGACACAGAAGATTCGAATATTGTTGTGAGGCTGTTGTCTCCCAACAAAACCCAAAATGTAGGCCTCTTCACTCAGTGTAGGGAATTGGGTTATTAGTTGTATGGTGTGCACAAGTAATAGGTTCACAAATATTCTTGCTGGGGACCAAGCACCCGCTTGTAGCGCTTGGCTCTTTCAGGGTAGCGAGGCAGAGCACTCCAAGGCCTACTCAGGGGAAATGGCGTGGGCTAGTAATCACTGTTCACTGGCACTCAATATTAGCACTCTATAAATATGGTCCAGTTAGTACTTTTTCTTTATAAAAAGAAGTACATTTATTACCAACACACTGTTAAATACTACACGGTAATTTACAAATATATACATTGGCATGGAAAATACCATAGATGACATTACATCATTACCTTTGAGCCACCAAAGTGATCATACACTCATATAAGGTACGTCTATTGGCTTTATTAAAGGTTCAAGAGGAACAAAGTACATATTAAAGACATAATTTTGTACCTAAATTCAATCATCATTAATGATAATAATCATGTATAAATGAACTTATTACTGTTGATAAAAACATATAGGGCCAGATGTACGACCCTTACATGTTCCGAGTCGCAAATTGTGTCATTTTCCGACTTGCAAAATATAATTTACAACAGTGTCGCAGACACTGTTTGAAATTCCTGATAAGGTCGCAATTTGCATACCTCATTAATATTCATGAGGCAGGTGCAATTTGCAACCCCATTGGGAATGGCTAGCTCTCCCAGGGATGGAGGCCTGCTGTGGTCAGCAGACAACCATGTCTGTGACTGCTTTTTAAATAAAGCAGGATTTTTTTAAAATGCAGCCCATTTTCTTTAAAGGAAAACGAATGCATTTAAAAAAGAAAAATGAAATTTTTCTGTTTGATTTTTTAAGAGTAGGCAGTGGTCAGTGTGACCACTGCATGCGGTTAAAAAATAATTTTGCATCCATTCACAAAGAGGAAGTGGTCCCCTGGGGACCCCTTCCCATTTGCGAGTGGCTTGCCACCTACTTGAAGTTGGTGGCAAACTGCGAGTGTTTTGTGACAGTAATTGCGGTTGCAAAACAGTTGTACATTGAACTGCGAGTCGCTATTAGGAAGGTACACCCTTGGCATGCCCCTTCCTAATAGCGAGTTGGAAACCCTATTTTGCGAGTTGGTAATAACTTACTGAGTCACAAAATAGGGTTTGTAAATGGGGCAGACCTATTGTGCTCTTGCAAACTGGCCCATTTCCCGTTTGCCACTGCATAAAACTCTTGTACATATGGCCCTTAACTGTGACCAATAATCAGTGTCACCATTATTATCTCAAAAAAGCATTTAAAATGAGCAAAACAGCACACCCAGGTGGTAGAGCAAAAGCTCCAGCATTCAAAGTGTTTGAAAATTGAGAATATTTCAGAGGGGTCCTTGGCTTTCTGACCCCCATAGACAAAGCGTTCTTTAAAAACACTGTTTAGGAGGTAGCCCCCACATGCTTCCTGCAATTCGTTGATCCTGCCATCCTGGGGCCACCATGATGTAATTTGAAGAGCCCCAGAGGGCATTATGGGGGGCCCCTCCACGAGTGAATATTTTATGAGCAGCTCTCTTGCTGTGCCAGGGAAAGCTGCTCCATTTTCTTTGAAATGTGGCTTTGTGCACAAAGCTTTTTGCTTTTTATTTGAGGTTGCCTAGCACACCCGGGTACCCCCATGTCCCTAAATGCTAGGGGCAGCTGAGAGAGCACAGCCCTCACTGCCCCACCAACTCAGCATGGTCAGCACCTTTTTGTGCATCCCCGAAAGCTGGGAGCTTCTTTCTCAGGCAGGGTGCTGTCATCTGGGGTAACTGATTGCTCCCACCAGGCACTGGCATTTGGGCAAGGCCACTGCCATGGGGAGGGCTCTACGATGCTCCCCAGGTACAAGTGTTTTGGCCCGTGGGAAATGGGGCCCCCAGGGGGGAAAAGTGGAGACTAGAAGAGGGCTCCATCAACACACTCCCTCCCTGGTAAAACAAAATAAATAAATCCTGCATTGACCCCTGGGTCCTGGCGGGAGTAGATTAAGAAACAGCAGCAGAGCCCCACACGCTTTCTCACTTATAATAACTTGAGCCCCGTTGGGCCGATTTGGATGATCTTGGGCTCATTTTACTACTTGTGGTCAGCTCTAGCCAACAGGGACAGTTGCAGCACACCTCACTGCATCCAAAGTGGTGCAGTTCTCAATGAGCTGGTTCTCCTTGCTTGCTGTGCCACCCTTCCTCCTGGTCTTGGCTTCTGGCACTGAAGTCCAGGGCTTTCCCCCAACTGGTTCTCAGAGAGTGTAAGGGGGCCAGTCTCACTGGCTCTTGGGGAGACCCACTAGTCCCAGGGTCAACTGCGCAAAGTGCTTAGTGCTTTGTGGTCGCCAGGGGGATTTTACTTCCAGTTGTCTATGGCAGTCCCAGGAGCCAGCAGTGAAGCGCATAAATATCACCAGGCAAGGGAGAGTCTCCTCCTTGTGTAGGAGTTTTTAAAGGAGAGAGGAAGGTTCCAGAAGCCATGCCACGTCTCCACCCTGCCCCAATCCTCCTGCACAGCCTGCTGGGTCAGTTCAAAATGGTGTCATGTAGGTGTCCATAGTCAAATCTCCTCTGGGGGCCTTAGCTTAGCCCCTCACTAACAACACTGCCAGGGAATTCCTCTATATATTTTCAAAGGGGAGCCCCCTCCTGTGTTGGCTCCAGAGGTCTGAGCTCCCTCCTTTATTTACTGGGCTTGGGTAAGCCCATCCCTGGTGCAGTGCTACACACAACAGTAGTCTCCTACACTCAATGCCTACTCATGTTCACATGTGTTCACATATAACCAACCAAGTACCCCTTGCCCTTGCTGCATCGCTGCGGCCTTATCTTAAAAGATGGACACTGGCTGTAAACATGCGCAGACTGATTTCCATGGGATCACCGTGGGTGAGACACATATAGTGAGACTCACCTACAGTAAAAAGTCCAAAACCGAGTGACCCAAAAAGCAAAAAATACAGGTGTGCTGGATGGATTGACACCAATTGCAATGCACAGGAATTTAAAGTTTATTTACATTATGACCAATTAAGAATTACTTCAGAAAAGTCAGTCTTATAGCCTGGCAGTGATGGGTTTAAGTGATCATAGGAACCTAAAATCCCTTGAGGCATCAAGAGCCTACCAATTATGATGAGTGCTTTTCTACAACAGTTATGATTTTGTAATCTCTTTTTAACTCAAAGTGAAAAATGCTGAAGGAAATAAGGGCATATTACCAACAACTAGTGATAATTATCGCTATGTTGGCTTAGCAGCAATATTTTTATCGCCGAGCTGCGGCGATTTTTATCGCTTAGGAACCTTGCTATTATCAAGGTTTATCTCCTAAGCGATAAAAATCGGCCGAAATGCATGAATATCGCTGAAAAGTCAGCGATATTCATGCATTACCGAGCTAATGCTCTTAGCCATGTTATCCACCTACCATTGGATAACATGGTTAAGAACTGCTCAGGGCAGGTGTTAGCATTATTTGCATGAACGTTTTGGTGACAATTATTATGTCTGATAGGCAGAAATACATTCAAATATACAAAATCTGTGCAAGACAAAAAACACTGAAATAAACCTGCTATCTATCTTAAGCTATTGCTTTACAACGATAGACATGGATGCCTGTGGATTTCTTTGTGAAGATGCTGTCCAGTGTGGACTTTACTTTATTCTATGTTGATTGTTTCAGCGAAGTGGGACATTTCACCTTTGTTTTGAAATTGTCTATTACCAATACCCTTGCTTTAATATTCTGGCATCATATTGTTCGTCTTCACAGCCTCCTGCTCACTTTGATCAAAAACCAAAGGGTCCCATTAGTTTGTGGTCTAGAATTGATGTGAACAAACTCTCAGGGTCATCAGTTTGTGCTTTAGTCCCAAGCAGTTAGAGATCTCTCAATATGGAAGGCTGCACGCCCACCACGAAAAGTTGCCCTGGTGGAATGGAGCACAGCCCACCCGGGGTTAAACGACCCCCTTACTCTTATCTGTGCATCATTTGTGCAGGTAGTTTCAGGCGCATTTTAGGACTCCAGGACTTATTTTTCATCTCAGATTAACAGGAAACAGCAAGAAACAGAGAGATATATTTAAAAAGGGATACCGCCACCAGAACATCATTTTTAGCGACGTTCTGGTGGAGATCTCCCGTTCTTCTTATTTATAAAGCGGCATTAAGCCACTTAACGTGGCTTAACCCCACCTTGTAAAACAGGCTCCTTTTCAAACTTCGCTTAGCATGAAAGTGGCATGCAATGGGTTTTGCAGTGGCCGTGCCGCTGCTACACCCATTTTCAACAAAAAGAAGACCCGGTCACTGTTTTTGTTCTGCAACTTTATTATTTAGAGCAGAATCTCACCCTAAGGTATTTAATCCTTAGGTGCTTTGTATATTTTATTTTGTTGTGAAATAGTCAAACAACTTTTTACAATCTTTTGAAGAAAGTCCGAGGTTTACTTGCTGTCTTACACAGTGACATGTATATTACAAGTGCTGAAAACAATTATTGTAATGTGAAACAAACATTAAATACTTGTGGCAATTTTTATCAAAACATTTATCAAACAAGATCATTATATATTCTTCCTCATGGTAGTACCCTACCGACTACTTCTACAAGGCCACTAAATTGCAATTTATGCTGAAAGTATGGCCTAGTGACGCAAAGGCATGCAATACATTTTTCTTCCATTCATTACAATTGTTTTTAGGAAGCCTTATGCGAAAAAGAAAACCATTCGAAATTAAGACGAATGTATAGTTAGCCTGCTACACCCATGGCTTTTTTACGCTGCCCCATATTTACAAAGCTGGGGCAGCGACAAAAACTAAAACCACCGAATATCTTAGACTGGTGATACGAGGAGAAATTATTAATTTCCCCTCGTTTTTTGCCTTTCGGGATTGTTTATGTGCAGGAAAGTGTCCCTTCCTGTACATAAACAATCGCCCCTGGAGGTGAGGCACCCTTGCAACATGGTACAAGCGTGCCTGCGCTGGAGCTAGGCAGCTTTATAAGCGCCAGCGCTAGGGGAAACACAGGGGTGCGCCGTATTTTGGTAAATACAGTGCATCCCTGCTTTTTAAAAATGTTGGAGTGCGACATTACCAATTTTGGTGCAACACAGCGCTCCAACATTTTGTTGTAAATATCCCCCAGAGTGTATATAGGGTGGTGGGAAAATGGCGCAAGATGAGAAATTAAAACTAGGCAGCTTTGTATTTGGGAACAGCAACATTGGGCCTCCTCAGAAAATCTTTAAGCCTCTTAACATATATTTTTTGAACTAAGGATTGATACCTGCCCTTGTAGGGAGTATATCGCAATCACATCCAGTGTGGGAAAGGTCAGAGAACAGTGTAGGAATACCAACAAAGCAAAACCAAAGGGGATGATGGACGTAGTGCTGAACAATGCAAACACTCACCCCAGTGAACTAATCTGGGTTTAATCCACCATCATTCTTTAGCTCACTCCGCCACCCCAGTTTAGACATGGCCATATGCAAATAAGTCTGACCCTGTGCCTCATGGGAGCAGTCCAGCCCAACTGCCAAGTCATATCTTCCCTGGACCGGAAACAAGCATCCTGGGACCGGTTTCTGGCTAATCAGCCGTCATCAGCCAGGCTAGGTTCAATCCAGTGGCAAAGTGAGCAAGGGACCCACGTCTGGGCATATCCTGCCAACTTAGGGCGAATAAAGCACAACCAAAGGGGATGATGGACGGAGTGCTGAACAATGCAAGCACTCACCTCCAGTCAACTGATCTGAGTTTAATCCATCATCATTCTTTAGCTCACTCCGCCACCCCAGTTCAGACATGGCCATATGCAAATCAGTCTGACCCTGTGCCTCATGGGAACAGTCCAGCCCGAACTGCCAACAAGCCTGCATGTTTGCTGATGTTTTTAAACTTTCAACGCTAAACCTCACAATGCAGCACCCACTCCTCATACATTGCTGGGGATTACACATGTTCAATATGTTGTAATTGTGGGTTAATACTATGTGACAGTAAAAGGATTCATGACTTTAAGGCCCTTTTTTTGTGAATTCCTTCCAGGAGTAATTCTGGCCATTTGCGTTTGTAAGTCTGACTTATGAGCAGAATGGGATTCTGAATCGGCCTACTGGTGTCTATAAACGTTTATATATATATATATATATATTTGAAAATTCCCTCACTATGATACATTCAACATTTGTAAATTTGTTGACATGCAAATCTAAAATATAAAACCCATTCTGCAAGTACAAGTAGCCGACGAAATTAATTAATTGTGTGCACAACACGCAGCTTTAGAACCAGAATTAAGATCCCAAACCTGCACATTCAACGAGCCAGTTGTTTTTTGCTGAAATTAACCTGTTTGACCCAATTAAATGCATCATTAAATTTAGTTGTGTAAAATACAAGTGGGTGAAATATAACGTATAGAAATGTGTATAGGGAGCCCAGTCTCTCACTAAAAACGTACAGTATTTAATTTATTTAAAAAATGTTTAAAGGGTAAAATTGGAACCTTTATCTGGAACTCTAAATCCCCCGTATATCTTGGAAAAAATTGAGGAGAAAACTTAAAGTCGGGGGGTTGGTATTACCAGACCTACTTCTCTATTGCCACTCACAACAATCTTATTTGGTTTATTTTCAGAATATCAACATAAAGAATTGGCATCCAAATTAATTTTTTATGTGATGGTCCTAGCGAGGCGGGAAATATGTAAGGCTTGGAAGGACCCCTTGCCCCCTAAATTTTCCGATTGTCTGAAATACATCATATATATATGTGAATCGGACATGGCCTGCGATAGCTCTAGCCACGATAAAATCTGGGCGGCCTTAGTGGCCTGGCGGAATCAATGAGATTGCTTTGGTTGTATTCCAATGATTTCACCTGGGCACTGTGGGTGTCGGCTCTCCAGTTCAAGCCAAGGGCCGTACAGTTATCAAGAGTTGGAGTGGAGCCTGCAAACAGTTGCACTGGAGGGGTATCCATACCTTTTCATCTCCTTTGCTTGAAGTATGGAGGTTGGACAATCACTGCAAAGGAGGGAAGAGGGGGATTTCCTCATCTAGAATGCCCATTTCTGGTATATGAGTAATACAAAAAAATTATTTAAACAAAAAAAAAAAATGTTTAATGATTATATTGGTCTGTTTCTTTGAACTTTGTTGCTTTAATTTATGACAAAAATCAATATGCAATTTATGTAAACTGGTTTTGAATATTTCTGTTTGTCAGATGTTTTTGTATATGTTTTTAACACGTGCGTGCAAACGTGAAAAAACGAATGTGCTTCTGAAAAAGCAGTAAATGCATCTGGACACGTTTGGTGTCTTTTCAGTTGTTCATCAAGGAGGGCAGCCTTTGATTGAAGGCAAGCTTAAAGAGAAGCAGATTCGATGGAAATTCATCAAACGGTGGAAAACACGCTACTTTACGCTGGCAGGCAACCAGCTCCTCTTTCGCAAAGGAAAATCTGTAAGTTAGTCATAGAATACTAATTACATGTATTACCTACCTTCTCCTTGATTATAGTTAAGGTTTTAATTATTTCCTTCTTTCTGCAAATTCCTTTATGTTTTCTGTGCCAAGGATTTGCTGGCCGAGTTTCATAAGGTACGTAAGTAAGTAGTGAACGTTAATTTTGATAAATGAAAGTAGGCCACTGGGCCAAGGATGTGAAATACCATGCAACATATAAGCAATCCATCACATATATCACGATTTTTTACTTTTTGCCCTGGTATTTGTGTTTTTGCTCTTGGGTGCTATTATTATCATCATCCTCAGACTAGAATAAAAGGGGCAGATTTACAATAATTGGCACATCCCTGCATATCAGCAAGGATGCGCCATTTATTGTGCGCCACGGCTCCGCCACCATGGATGCGCCGCATATACAATGCGGGGCACCATGGGGCAAAAACGGCACAGATGCGTGGCGCATCTATCCCGTAAAGGCGGCGCATTGCTAGAGTTGCGTCACAAGCGTGACGCAGCTCCAGTATTGCTCGGGGGGACCCTTCTTTACAATGCTGGGTTTTGACGCAGCATGGGATCAAAAGTGACTGAGTAAAATCTTGTAGATTTCACTCAGCCACTTTTGGAAGGCGTTCCTGCGCCGGAACGCCCCCCCCCCCTGCACAGGAACGCCTACTTCTGGCGCAGGGCTTTACAACGTGACGCATCTCCTAGATGAGTCATGTTGTAAATACCCTGCAGCATGTTATGTTATGTTAATAAAGCTTGTAAAGCGCACTGCTACCCTGAGGTGTCCTGGTCCAACAGCGGCGTAAAAGAGGCGCAAGGGGCTTGTAAATCTGCCCTAAAGTATGTATTGTTTGATTCCTTAAAAATTTTACAATAAGCAATGAGACTATAAAAGTCATGCACACACCTTACAAATATTGCAATAAGCAATAATGTCCTAAAACTCATACATAGAAATTATTAATATCAGTTATCAGTAGTGGCAAGTCAACTAAATAAATTAAGATAGAGGAAGTGCATTGGGAGGACGTGGGTATTATACAAGTAAAAAATTTTTTTACATTGAAGTGCTTTGTACAGTGCTGGCTTTTGACATAAAGGCACTTCACAGTGCTTGCAAGTCGATTGTCAGTAGTTCCATTTTACATGGCCGTTCCATGTGTGTTAGTAGTGGCATATTTGATGGAACAGGTAGATCTTCGGTGCCTGCTTCTGTGGAGGATGTATTGCATGTACATGGTCCACATCTCCTTTTAGAGCTCGTGGTGCAGCCAAACTGAGAGGTCAAAGTCTCACGAAGAGACCTTTCGTCCCATTTCTTTTGATAGCTGCATTCATTTGATTCTCTAAGTTTTGGCTTAAAGATTTACAAATGTCTATCCCAAGAACATAATGTCATATTAACCCAATATTTTAGATGTCACATCTGGTAGATTTCCTCAGCCCCAAAAGGAAACAGACCTTTTTGGAGAAAAGAAAAACTTGCAGTTGTCTACCACTTCTCCCGCTGAGTGATGTTCAGGTGGAGTAGTGGTGTTAGAAAGCAAGCAAACCTGTCAGAAAATCTCTAACATCTGCAGGGGGTATAGAAGACTCTCACCCAGAACGCCAGAATATTTGCAGGAACAAAGAATGATATTTTATTAAGTATTTACATTTATTACGTGCTATTTCCAAGTTAGATTCACACTAAACATTGTTCAGCACACATCCTTAAACTATTAGTAATATTCTCCAACCTTTTTCCACGTAGCTGGCTTGCAGCTTGAGCAATTCACTTATCACAATCTTTTGCCAATTCTTGTAAAGATCTCTGCAAAGCCCCCTGCATACCTGTTTGCCAGTAGGACTCAAAGCGGAGCCTAGTTTTTAGAAAGTCCCCCTAGCAACCAGTGTGGTTGTCCCATCCTAATTACAAAGATCTTCTCAGCAGCATGAGGAATGAGGGCTTAATGGAGGAATCTGTAATTGTGGTACAAATCCCCCTGGTTATTCCAAATGTCCTTCCAGTTCTTCACCTGTAACCCCCATTCCTTTTTAATGGATAGATCCCAGTCCAGATGGAATACTATGTCCATCATTGTCCCAAAATATAGCAGAGTTGACAAATTTGACACTGTAAAAGCTTGGAATTGTCATTTGAGCTGTCATCAATTGGACCCTCTTGTGGGTTAAGGATGCCAGTGTCTATATTCGTTATTACGGTAAAGATGGGATAATTCACTTTGCCACTGTTTGGTGCATACTACTCATTGTCTCTCTTGGACAATGCAGAGTGTCTGTGGAATCCAAAGCTGTAAGAGGGATGCAGTACACTTCCACCTCCAATAAATATACATTAAACTATGATATGCAATCTTATTCAGTATAAATTAATAATGCTTTGTAGATAGTAGGAGCTTCAAACTATCCCACAATAAACACATAGGTGTTAAAAATTGAAGTAACATTACCATTAATCTGAGGTTGCTTTTGAGAGCTTGTATTTGCATCATATTGCCTTTTCTATTGTACAACACTCAAGCGTCCCTCATTTTTCCAAATACCGTAACTAAGGGGCCAATGCCGATCCGGTAAAAAGCGCTCCGAATAGTCGTTCGGAGCGTTTTTCCCGTACGAATCGTACCCTGCAACGTCCCCCATACGTACGACAAAGTACGATTCGTACCAGGAGCTGGACTCCGTACGAATCGTACAGAGACCGTACAAATCAAATCCCCGTATGAGTCTCACTCTGAACCCACTGTACGCGACATCTGTACGGTTCGTGGCTGGTTTATACTACCCAGCAAGTACGATACGTGTCGGGTACGCACCGTACGACCCTTTTTCTACAGGAGCTGAAAAAGAGTTCGCCCCGAAACAGGTACGGTACCCCCCCCCCGTGTACGGCACGTACCCCCCATGATCGCAGGGGTACGGCGTGTCCCCCTGCGATCATGGGGTGTACGCGCCGTATACCCAGCATACATGGAGTACGCACCGTACCCCATGCACGCAGGGTGTACGGTACGTACCCCATGTACGCACGTACCCCATGCACACTGGGTGTACGGCACGTGCCCCCCATGATCGCAGGGGTACGCGCCGTACCCCTGCGATCATGGGGGGTACGCGCCATACGGTATGTATGTGATTGTGCGCTTTTCCGTACGAATCGCCCTTACCTGACTTGGACTGTACGACTCGCGTCCTGATACCCCGGTCTGGATCGTACTCGTCGGGTCGTACGACGTGTGTACGAGTCGTACGGAGACGGCTCCGGATGCGATTCGTATGGACGGTAATTTTACTGGATCAGAATCGGGCCCTAAGTGTGTTCCTTTATCATTGTTATAATCCACAATATTTTTTTGCCTGTACAATTCTTACATGCCTAGAGACATAGCACTGTCTACATGCTAAGTGCCAAGGAAAGAATATAAAAGCAATGTTACTTAATATTCAACAGAGCCATGCGGCATCCATCCTGGGTCTGAAAAACTACAAGACCAGGGAATTCCCTCCCAGGCTATATCAGATTGGAGGGATTTTTCTGTATTTTTCGTATTCCTCATGCTCCTTTCCCTTATTGAAACAATTTAATTTATTACTTGAAGCAGTGGTTTATTAACTTGGGAGGGGTTAACGGTAAAAGCTAAATAAAACACTAATGTGTCCGATTGGAATACGGTTTACTTAGAAGCTGTACATGCTTATTACAAAAGTAGCTGGTATTTTCCTAGCGAATTGCATGATTTATTGAAGCAGCAAAATAAAATTTACGTTGAAAACATAGCTCAAACAAAATTCCCTAACAAATTTTTAACAATTCAAGAAAAAATAAATAAACAAAATGAAGAATTAAAAAAAAATTGTTTGGAGGAAGCGGGATACGGATTAAAAAAAGTACCTGCACATAGGACCTAGCGAAGTGTAATAGTCAGTTAGGCATTACCCAAAAATGGCCATGAAAGGCAGTTCATGAATCAAAAAATGAAAAACTACTAGCAAACTGTTCAATCTCACTGAAGACGGGATGTCAGAGGCAGAGTCAATTACCTGCTCCACTGGTAGAGGTTATTGCTTTCAGCCTTGTTGGTGCTATACTGGGGGGTTCCAGGCACAGCTTGAAGGGTGAGACAGACCTTACTGACCCTTCTTCCTGCTACACTAATGAACCCCAAATTCTTGAAGATGGTAAAAAGTATCTCCTAGTCTCCCACCCCCATCCCTCCCTAAAAGCTTCCAGAGAAGGCTTCAGTGGGCCAATCCTCTCTCTGGACAGGGCCCCCATGGGGGACTGCTCAGTCCAATCCAATTCACTTGTTGGTTCTCCCACACAGGATGGAGAACTTCCTCAGCTGTATATTTTCCCATCATCAGTACAGCAAGCAGTCTGATATCAGGAGAGCACTTGCTGTAAGAGGGGCGTAGGTCACACGTCAGTCGTCTTCACATGTAGGCTGCAGGTAGCAAGCAGACTTCCTCTTCTGGGCCTTGCAGATGCCCAGCTTTGAGGAGTGATTTTATTATCCACTGCACTAGTCAGTGATTGATATCTAAACCTAGTTATTGCTGAATTCCTGCTAAAACGGAACTTTATTTCACCCATCTCTATCCTTCTGAGACACATCTATCGAAAAATGGCAGAAGTCTCATCACAGACAGCCCATGTGCCCTCCTGGAAAAAGCCCCCTGGAAATGAGGGACTGCCCCAGTGGCGTTCCCAGGTCTCCGCAGCCCCCGCCGTGCAGGGGGGTCCCACCCGCAGCCCCCGTGGTGCGGGGACCCCCAAGCTCCAGGCGGCCCCCACAGAACAGAACTTTGGCAGGAGAGCTCCTGATCGAGTCCAGAGGGGACCCCTTCACGTGCCTTGTAGGGGGGACACCTCAATGTTTTGTTACGCCAGTGAACTGCCCCCTTGATGACCTAGAAACAGCATTCCCTCCTTACTGCTGTGAGCAAATAGAAATGTCTGAGTAAGCTCTTTAGATAAAAAACGTCTGTCACTTGTGTTTTATTATGCCATCTCAATGCAAAAAGACAGACCCCTGTGTTGGCCTTTTTCGATGCCATCTGTTCCTGCCTCCTCCCACATCACAGCTAAGTAATTCAGTCATTACTCCACAACCATTTTCCTGCCATTGGAGATCTGTGGAATGTTTCCTGGCAACACAACCCTGCATTAGGTTGCTAATTAATGCCACTGAGGTAAAGGGAAGCCAACATCACTGGGTTAATCACTGCAGGGATTCCAGGAAGCACACGGTATGGTTTTCAAAAGTTACAAGTCCATTACAGATATCAAAAATCTACTTTCACCACATAATTAGATTTTTGATCAATTTGTAAAAATAATATTTTAGTACTATTCTGGCATTTTCCTGGCCGCAACAGTAAACAGATGTATCTTTACGATCAAGCTTCTGTATGGAAAAATTCCACTTTTCTTATATAGTGACAAACAGCTTTTGGTAGCTGGTCACTGGAGGGACATGGGCGTCTTTGATAGTTAGCATTTATTCAAAGTCAAAGTCAAAGTCAAAAAGCTTTATTTCGATAAAATGTCATTATCATAAAAGCAAGTTAAAAAGAATTGGTGGTTAATAAAATTAATGAGACATATCCAGTTAATAGCAACAAATATGACATTTGCTAGAATTAATATAGTTTAAGAAAAAATTAAACAGAGTTTTTAAGCTTTCTGGCTCGAATAGCCCAAGCCCAGAATAGGAATTTAGCTAAGGCACAGGCATAGGGTACATAACTGTCCGAAACAAGTATCCTGATTGCCACATCATGGCTCCTGGTTCCCAGTTGCCGGCACAAATTCTTCAGCCACGCCCTTCTTGGATTGGCATATTCGCTACAGACAAATAGGAAATGGGCTAATGTCTCTGGGTGGGCTAGACATGAGGGACACAGGTCGGTTTTGTGTGGACAGGATTTCCATGTTTTGGTAAAAGTGTTCAATGGCAAAGTACCCGTTCTGAATTTAAAATACAAAGACCGGGCAAACGGTTTCCCGATTATATCTAGGTAGGGTTCTCGCCTGGGAATGTCTTTAAACTTCAGCATTTATTCTACTTTTCATACATGAATCATTCATTTCTGTGTGCATACAGGTCATACTTGAGGGGAAATAAGCTAATGCATTAAAGTAGGCATTTCCATATGTCAGAGCATGTTTTTCTTTCACGTTACTGTAGTTGTTTAAAAAACAGCCAGGGCCCAATGGTGTCTCAGAGGAATCCATATTTAGTCATGTATGTGGTCGGGGTAAATATGCACTGCAGATGACATGTGACATTTAACTTTCACGCCATATGTGCATTTCCTGTGCCAACTTACCATCGCTATGCTAGAAAGTTGAATACTTGAAATAATGTTATCTTATTTTTATTGAAATAGAGTGTATGCACTGTGAGACTAAATAGCAGTACCACAGTGCACAAAGTCATAGCAGTAGCAACAAGCATTTACAATGCAATAGGTCTCCAGCATTATATTTTGAGTTACTGGCATTGTAAATGACAATGCTTTGCATTATTTATTTTTTTATTTGCAATTGGTATATAAACATTGGTTGTGAATGGTTAGCTGTGAGGTGAGGTTAGAGGTGGTTGGCAATGAAACACAACGCCTGTCACTACTTCCTGGATGGGGAGGAGGGAGTATAGAAGCCCATTTGGTAGTGAGATGGAGTGTCATAAAGCTAGGGAGAATATTTTCTCTTTCCAAAGACCATGACAATTGATTGTGCCAATGTTTGTTTTTAACTAGCCTGTGTGACTACAAAAGTTATCCAAACGTATGCAAATGCTCCAACCCCACTACACTGAGGCATGTTTCCTGTGCATTACACGCAAAAAAAAGCCCAGGTCAGTTCCTCGCCCTGCTTATTTCTTATTCAGTTTATTTTGTCCATTCTTATATCCTGCGAGCCTTTAAAGGTGTTAAGGCAGAACTATCATAAATGCACCAGGACTTTTTCAATAGGCAAGGCAAGGGTTAATTTCTTTCCAGATGTAATAATGGAGGGAGGTTTTTATTTTTATTTTTCAGTTTACGGCGATAGTTCAGAAAAAGGAGATTCCAGGGGACATTGTTGATCCAACACCAGGTGGTCAACAATTCTATTCAGTCTTTATCTTCCTGGTTCTTTCTTGCCTCCCATGTGGCATTTAATGTAGGCTTTCCAAAGTGATCTAACTTCTGAAGCAGTGGCATCATCTGTACTTTTGTGTAGTAGCCCATCTCTTTATTTATTATGACATTCTTGTAACACAGAGATTTAGTGTACTATTGTTTGATGTTCGACTGTTGCATACCTTCTGTAGCGTACCCTAACATGGACACAGGGCTATTTGATAAGTGGTTCTGAAATTGCTGCCAAGCTATTATATCTGACTCAGAGCTACTAGGCATCACAAATTGCCTCTTCCATACTTTAATGCAATTTTTAGCTTTGAAACCCCATCTTATTCTCCTCAAGCTGCCCAGCCCTTCATAGGATCCTACTGCTTGCGGCTTTTCCCTTGGGTGCTTCAAGTTACTGATACCTATTGTCAAGGGGAAATACCTGCGTTCGCACCTTTTCAGTAAGCAGTTCACTGCAGATTACTCCCAACTGAGGATGGACCCCAAAGGCACACAAGAGGAATTATTCGGCCACTGGAATTAGTGAGTCTAACAAAAACAATGTTCGAGTGGCAGGAAATGCCCCCGGAATCCCGCCGCGGCCGCACCGGAGGTCAGGCAAGGTCGCCTGTGACGGGGCGGGGCCGCGTCCGGACCGGAAGAGGAGGCAGGCGGAGTAAATGCGTCTCGCGGCCCGGGGGTCATGTGAGCAGTGCAGATCCCCGGGGCCTCCAGCAGGAGGTTGCGTAAGTGTTGCGGGCTCCCTTGACCAAGAGGGAGCCCCGGGAAAGGAGCTGGCAAGAGCCGCAGCATCAACTCTGCGGAGGGGGCACGAGGCACATGCCCGGTGCCTGCCCCTGCCGCGTGCTGAGAGCGGAGTCCCCCAAGATTGGCCCAGTAAGTTAAAAAGGGCTGGAGGGTGTCTCATGTGTGTATGTATGTGTGCGACGGGGGGAGGGGGGCTCGGTGCACTTGTGTCTGTGTGCGCGCATGTGTGTATGTGTGGGAGGGGGCGTGCTCGTGTGTGTGCGCATGCGTTAGCAGGGGAAGGTGTGGCTGTGTGCCTCTGCTTCCCAGGAGAGGCGACAGGAGCTGGCCACAGCGTGCGCGTGGCCCGCTCCATTCCCCAGCGCGCGGCCAGCTCCTGTCCCCTCTCCTGGGAAGCAGAGTTGCTCAGCGTGGTTAACGCCGAAGACCTAAAAATCAGTCCAAAAAAGGCAAATATTCAAGATCATGAAGAAAGGTGACATAGCTGGGGTTCCTCACCACCTAAATTGCTATTTAGAACCTAATTATATACATTTCTAGACATTGTGTATCATGAGATTCTGAACTCGGTAGATTATTACCAGGCAGACCTCAGGAACTAGATCCGAGGAAGGGGTTGGTGACGGCAATTATTCTAAGAGAGGATTATGTAAGATGCAAAGGATGGACCTAGGTACTTGATGGCCAACATTAAACTTTGTAAACACAATTATTCTTCAGCAAAACACTTGGGTAAGAAAAGTAGCCATGAAATATGCTTAGCAGCCTGTATAATATGAAATGAAATGAAATGAAGAAGAAACTTAATAAAGCGCACTGCGGCCAAGCGGCTTCCTGGCGCTGAGACCAAACTAGACTCTAAGGAGGAGACCAAGGGAGTTTAACAGGGGAATGCCTGGGAGAACAGAAATGTTTTCAAAGCTTTACGGAAGTGAGCATAGTTGGGAATAGAACGAATAAAGAGAGGAAGGGTATTCCAGAACCGGGGGGCCAGAACCGAGAAGCGAGTGCCCCCCGTTCTAGATTTACGAAAACGGGGGACATGCAGGAGGGAGAGAGAAGAGGAACGAAGAGTACGGGTGGGAGTGTAAGGAGTAATCAAAGAACTAATGAAGAGGGGGGCTGAGTGTGTATAGGCCCGAAAGGCCAAACAGGCCAATTTGAAAAATGATCTGAGGTGCACGGGGAGCCAATGGAGGGACTTAAGTGCAGGCGTGATATGGGATGATTTGGGGAGGCGCAGGATGAGACGGGCAGCCTGGTTTTGGATGGCCTGTAGGCGACGGATTTCATGAGCAGGAATGCCTACATACAGGCCATTCCCATAGTCAAGGCGAGAGGTGATAAGGGCCAGGACTATGGTTTTAAGGGCGTCCGCTGAGAAATACCGGGAGATCTTCCGGATGAGACGAAGGGACAAAAAACAGGAGGATACCACGGAGCTGACTTGGGCATGCATGGTAAGGTCATGGCTGACCTTAATGCCCAAGGTCCGAACAGAGGAGACCGGAGAAGGGGGGGGAGCCAAAAGAGGGGGGCCAGTGAATCGAGGACCAGGGGTTGGAGGGACCACCCGTGAGGACAAGCTCCGTTTTGTCAGGGTTGAGCTTTAAATGATTGGTGCTCATCCAATCAGAAATAAAAACTAAAGTGGAGCAGAATTTAGGAAGAGAAATCGAGGGAGAAGAAAGATCAAAGACGAGCTGGAGGTCATCCGCGTAATTGTACACAGAGACCCCCAGCTCGCGAAGGGAAATAATAAGAGGGTGGATATAGAGGTTAAAAAGAAGAGGGGAGAGGGAAGAGCCTTGAGGGACCCCACAGGTGACTGGACGAGGGGGAGCGGAGAAACTCGAGAGGTGAACCGCTTGGGACCTGCCCGAAAGAAAGGACGCCAGCCAAGAAAAGGCTACGCCACAGATGCCCGCTGCGCTGACACGGTCGAGAAGGATGGCATGGTCGACCGTGTCAAACGCAGCGGACAGGTCGAGGAGAACCAAGGCTTGGGGAAGATTGGTGTCCGCTTTCCCCTTGAGTTCGTCCAGGACGGCGATGATAACTGTCTCCGTAGAGTGTCCTGGTCGAAAGCCTGCCTGACTGGGAGTCCAAGAGGTGGTTCTCCTCGACATAAGAGGACAGGCAAGAGATGACATGGCTTTCAAGGATCTTCCCCAAGTAGGGGAGAAGAGAAATAGGCCGCAAGTTAGAGGGGAGAGAAGGATCTAGGTCGGGTTCCTTAAGAATGGGAAGAACCCTTGCGTTTTTAAAAGAGGAAGGAACAGAACCCAAAGTCAAGGAGGCATTAAGAAGAGCAAGAGGAGGGGCGGGACAGTTGGTGAAAAGAGCTTTAAGGATCCGTGCCGGGGCACAGTCCGCTGGCGAGCCGGATTTGACTTTAGAAAGCAGATTGAGAAAGCAATCTATAGAAATAGGAGAAAAATGATCCATTGACGAGGAAGGCAGAGGAAGGGAACAGGGAACACCAGTATGTTGTGCCAAGGGAATATTGGCCTTTATATTGGCGATCGTGTCAATAAAATAATCATTAAGTGAGAGGCAGAGGGACTGGGTAGGGACAAGACTGGTGCTGATGCGATCAGAGGTGGCGAGATGATGAACCAGGGAAAAAATTTCTCGAGGTTTATTAACAGAGAGAGCAACTCTCTCAGTGAAGTAGTTAGTTTTGGCCGCCAAGATCGCTTTTTTGTAATCAGTAAGAAGGAGTTTATACTTGGCACGGAGGATGGGGCAGTAATTACGTCTCCAGTGACGTTCCGAACGCCTGAGATCGAGTTTAAGAGCACTGCATGACAACCACTCAGTGATTGTGGCGGATTGCTTCACCCTGCACCTCAGCTCTAAGTCCGCTTACAAAATCTAAGAAGCACATTTATCAATATTTCACGCTGCGTAATGCAGCAAGCCAACAGTTGCGGCCAGCATGACTCGCAGGGTTGGGGGCCGGGGGGGGGGGGGGGGTATCGTGCGGGAAAGGGGTCACACGGGGGGAAATTAAAAAAAATAATTTAAAACTTGCCTTTGTCTGCCCGGTCCCACGTCACAATGTCTCTGCTCCGAGTTCCAGGAAGCAGACAGCCTCCCTCCCCTCCCCTAAGCCAATCACAATGCTGCAACACCGACCACACAGGCGTTGCTTGGTCTGAAAGTTAGAAGTCCTAATTTTACTACTACTAAACTGAGAAAAATCCTAATTTTAAGATTTTCGGTATTCACAGAAGGCATTTAGGAGTCCTAAAGTTAGGACTCCTAACTTCTGTGAATACCGAAATGAGTAACTGCCTTCTTTGAATACAAAAAAGAGTAAGTGCCTTCTGTGAATACCAAAATGGTAGTAAGTTTAGGATTTTGTCTTAAGTTAGTTCTGTGAATCGGGCCCTGTTTTTCTGAACCACTTATGCTCTCTGTGCCTCCTCATCTCAGAGGAGTGTGAATTAACCACTCCTATGGAATAGAGACCATATTGCTCTATGTGCTCCGGAGAGCCACACGCAGTCAAACCAATTAGAGTTGATTGTTTTATTTGACACTAGAGCCAACCCACATATCACACACACAAAAGTTGATTGGTGGCATGCTAGCAACCATGCAACCCTCCCCCATAATCCATACACCCCACCCCACATTTTTCTTGTTTACTTTTTTATTTTTTTGTTTATGCTACCATGGTACTCCTGTGGTACCGCTGCTGAATTGCCACCAATGCTACTGTGAGACCACAAAAGCTTCTCTTATTGATTCTTGCTTGGTCTCACAGTACCATATCACTATAATGTAAATGTTAATTTCTCAAAAAAGGCTGAACAGATTTAAGCCGGATCTCAAAAAGCACACTTTGTGAGTAAACTGATGAGTAAAGTGACTAACTATCTGCCAAATTTGGTATAATTCCTGTCAGCTATTCTTTCTATATTGCTTCCGTAAATTCCTGCCAATATTTGCATGGGAATAATGTGTTTTAGTCTCACCCCCTTTTTCTAAGTTCCCGCTTGAAGGATCCTTCCAAAACTCTCCAGGGGGAGCTCTGTTGGATAAACATATTTTTGTGGAAATTTTGTGAAGATTCATCAAACAGAGCCATAGTCGTTAGCGAAACTAAAAATGCTCTTTGTTCGAAATGGGGGTCTCTAGTTGGCAAGGGTTTGCACCTATGCCCAAGTAGGGATCCTTCCTTCTAGTCAGGATAAGGGAGTTAAACTCCCAAAATAACCCCTGCTCAGCCCCTTGGTAGCTTGGCACAAGTAGTCAGGCTTATCTCAGAGGCAGTGTGTAAAGCATTTGCACATAACCATACAGTAATACAGGGAAAGAACTAGAAAAGAACACCACATCAGTTTAGAAATGTATCCAATATTTTTATATATCCAAAACAAGACCAAAAAGGATACAAATCCACCATACAGCTCTCAGAAATCTTCAACATTCAACATTCAAAATAGGATTGAAATACAGTTCTGTGAAGTCAATAGCTCAGTCTGGGGCTATCACGGCGTTGTGAACAACAAATTCAAACAGTTCTGGCTGACCGCGGCATCACAGGCCAACTACGGTGTCAGGAAGACCCGCAAAAGAGTACCTTTAGAAATGCATGGCATCAGCGACCTCTTGATGAGCCCCGAAGAGCCGGCGTCTGCAGGCGTCGGTTCCAGAGGTCGGTTCCGGAGTCGTCGGGCCCTTGAAGTCACACGTGTTGTAGATTGAACTCCTCGCGGTTAAGTCAGGATCGCTAGCATTGGCGGGCGTCAGGGCAGCGGTGCGAAGTGCAGCGGAGCGGCATGCGGTGCAGGCAGCAGCTCGGTGGCGGTCGTCCAGTTGCATCAGTGAGACCAGGGCTGGGGTGCGAAGTGATGCGGTGCTCGTCGCGATGCTGGCAGGTCACGGTGCAAGCAGCTGCGTCATCTTTATTGAAGTGCTGTCATCGGCTAACGAACTGGAGTCAATGGCGCCGATGTCAGTAGGCCAAGGCTGCCGTGCGGGTTGAGGACGGTGCATTGTGTTACTTACGAGAGATGTCCTCGAACCGCGGTGCAAGCAGCGGCGTCGATGTTGACATGGAGCGGCATTGTCGGGTATACCAACAGGTCGCGGTACAAGTAGCGGCTCAGTGGCAGCATCAGGTGGCAGCGGCAGTGAGTATTCAACAAAAAATATACCTCCTCCAACGGACACCAACATGTCAAACAGACCTGGGGCAGAGTTGCGCAATGGGTCATACTCTCACTCAAAAAGTGTATCCTTAACACTAGTCTACAGGTCGTGGTGTATATGCTGCAAAGTTTAATAAGGTCTTATCTCATTCCCACCCGTGAAACAAAAACGTGTGAGAACAGAGAGGGAGCGCGTCACGGTAGTAACACCTGAGGGGGTTCCTGACCTGGAATTGACAGTTTTCCCACTTCTCATCATTGGTCGCTCTCTCTTTGTCGTGACAAAGCAAACAGAGAAAAACACCCAAATAATTATAGATGTGTGAATACAAACTATAAAAAGTGCCGTCTAAATAAGCGATCTAATAAACCACTCATCTGTCTCCCAAAAGTGACCAAAAATGAGTGGGTGCACCTAGAACCCCTGCAATGGCCAAAGTGCAGAGAGATGGCCAATGCTGTTAAAACTAGGACCCACTTGCTAGCTATAGTGACTTTATTCTGTTGCTGCAAGAAGTCCAGATTAAAAATGGTTCAAATTATACCATGCTTAAATGATGCCGACATGTTTCATTGCTATTGTTTCAGCAAATTCGTCAGGGCAAAGTTGGGGTTTACTGATTCAGGTTCTGTTTTTCTCAATTCACATGACCTGATGGCTGCCCATTAGCTGCATACCAGCAACCATCAGTAGTAAAAGGGCAGCGTGTCAAAGGATCACGCGCTCCCAGGCGGTGCAATTTGAATTAGTGCAACCGATACCGGCTAAGCTCGGTCCAGAGTTCTCCCCGGGAGCGGCAGTGAGACCAGGGTTGCTTTGCAGTGTGCGATGGTGCCCTATGCGGTGCCTTCCGGACACGGAGTCGGCACTGGTGTCATGGAAGGCGCCGGGTTACTTTTTCTTCTGTTGCAGCACAAAACACACAGTCCCCAGTGCTGATGGCAGAAGAACTTGAAGTCTTTGCTGTTCCTGAGACTTATTGAACAGGGGGCAAACTCTACCTCAAGCCCTTGGAGAAACTCACAAAATGAAATTGCAGAAAGTTCTCTACAGTCCTTTCACTGCCCAAGACAGAAGCAGCCACCGCTGGCTAACACCGCAAAGCACACAGCAAAGTGGTAGTCCCTCCTCACAGTTTCTCCAACTCTTCTTCTTGGTTCCAAAAGAGTTCTAAGGTTCTGGGGCCATGACCCCAATATTTATACTCCAAATTCCTTTGTCTTCTCAGGCAGAGAGTGTCTGTGCTTATTCCAAACCAGTTATGTCCTCTCTGTCCCAGCTTCCTGGCAGGGGGTGGAGACAGCAATGTGGAAGGCAGACCAGGACCATTCAGCTGCAAGGAAACCTCCTCCCACTACTCTAAATGCAGCCCAGGTTTATTACGGTCCAGCCCTGACCCATCAAACTCTCTGGATCTACTGCACATCGCCCGCCGCCTGTCACTTCAAAGCCAGACAGTCAATCCACATCCTAGCAGAGGCACACAGGATGGCTAAGCCAGAAAATATCTACTTTCTAAAAGTGGTATTTTCAAACACAGAATGTAAAAATCACCCTCATTTAAAGATGCATTTTAACATTCTGAGTTCAGACATACTAAACTTTATCTTCCTATCTGGTCCCAATGGGAAGTTATATTTATAAGATGTTATAAATATACTCCAATTCTATTCTATGTGTAGTGAAAAACAAAATGCACTGTAATTCACTATCAGCACATGTCATACACATCAGGCCATGTCCTACATTTCACAAACACTGCACCCTGCCTACAGGGGTAACCTGGGCCTACCTTAGGGGTGACTCACATGTAAGAAAAGGGAAGGTTAGGGCCTAGTAAGTGGGTGCACTTGCCAAGTCGACATGGCAGTCCTAGACTGCACACAGACACTTCAGTGGCAGGTCTGAGTTACCTTTGAAGGGCTGCTTGTGTGGGTTGCACAACCAGTGCTGCAAGCCCACTAGCAGCATTTGATTTACAGGCCCTGAGCACACTCAGTGCACTTTAAGGGGGGGGCTTACCAGTAAATCTAAAAATGCCAATCATGGAATCACCAATCCATAATACAATTTACACAGAGCGAATATGCACTCTAGCACTGATCATCAGTGGTAAAGTGCCCAGAGACCTAAAACCAGCAACAGCAGGTTAGGAAAAAATAGGAGGAAGAAGCAAAATGTTTGGGGAAACTCTACAAAAAGGGTAATTTACAACACACACCCCTTCCAGCCTAAAGCCAGGGTAGACCAATCCATACCTTGATGGGCTTCCCTGCTTGGGGCGAAAGAACATGAAACCTGGCCTGCAGCAGCAGAGGTCTATTCCCGTTCTACGCCTCCCTGAACCCAGTTGGATCCCTCTATCCATACTCTGAGGGCCTACTATGCTGACCCATGGGGAACCCTTCTCCTCACCTGTGGACACCATTTGTGCAACACCTAAACGTAATTTGCTCACAGATGTATCCCAACAGGCAGACAGTACCTACATGGCCAACACTGTGGTGTGGCTCAGTCCAACCCCGGGTGTGACTCCTGTCCCCCTCCCAGGGACAACTCTGTCCACCAGGACAGCAAGCCACAGTGGCCACAGACAGCTGTCAGTGGTGACAGCCAGGTCTTAAACCTTTCAGGCCTCTTTAACCTCTGTGGCAACAGAGAGTTGGGTGCAGTAGCCCCAGGTGCCTGGCACCCTTTCACCACTCTCCCTCCTGCCAAGTCAGGTATGGCGTCCTGACACTGGACAACCAGCCCAGGGTCTGTACCCTGCAGCTGGAGAGGAGACTGGGTTGGGCTTTCCCACACCCTATTCCCCCTCCCTGGGGCTCTGCATCCCCCCACTGGGAACAGTCCCCCTCGATTCCAGAATTGTCAGAGCACCTGTGGCAGGTGTCCTGCACAATTCGCCCACCAATTGCGGTGTGTTATCCTTCAACCGGTACACCAGCCCAGGGTCTGTACACTGAGGCTGTACAAGGGACTGGGGTGGACTCTCCCACACCGGGTCCTCCTCCCTGGGGCTTTGTACTCTCTCACCTGGAGCAGTACCCCCAGAAGGGGCACTGTTAGCAGTCTCCCCTTCTTCCAGTTCAAGGGGGACACCCTGAACCTGTTCCTCCAACCCAGGATCTGTACCCTTAGGCTGGACCTGTGCCTGGCAACCCAAGACTTCTGGGGGAGTACATCAAACCCGGTGGGAAATACACTCCTCATGAGTTGTCCCAGAGACTGCCTGGCGCAGGTCTACAACCTCCTGTCCACCTGACATGAAGACCCCCTAGGCGAGAAGTGGCCTCACCAGGGTCAGTCCTGGGGTGCTCCGACCTCTGAGCTGGCAACTTCTGACCCACTGGTACTTACACCGAGGACTGCATCCCCCTCACCCCTCTCCCTGGACTCACACACCCTCCCTACTGGGCCAGTGCTGCCAGACACGAGAACTGGTGGGTCGTTGATTACAGCAGCCCCCACCAGCTCCCCTGACACTTTAGGTTTCCCCTCAGGGGATGGCCTCCCATTACAGACTAGGCCCCCCTCCTGGTGTTCTCTCATGGAAACAACCAGGCTCTGGGATTGGGTCTCTGGTGCCTTGGGACTCAGCCCTCCCCACTCCTTCTCCTCAGAGACATGACGTGGGACCACTCACCCATCCCATTACACTGGGACCTATCTGGGTCACTACCAACCTCTCCTACCTCACCTGGTCGAGGAAGACCTGAGCCACCTCCTTCAGGATCACCCCCAGATGCTTCTCCAGACCCTCTAGAGTCCACCAAAAGGTCTCCCTCCAGTGTGAGCTCCCTGGGGTCAGGGAACTCACACTCCACCAGGTGTTGGCATAGCTCTGGAAAACAGAAACTTAAAATATGCTCTCCAACAATTGAATCTCACAGCCCCACACAGGTGTTAACCAAACTACCCTTCACCCAACCATCCAGTGCCTCAGAAAAACAACCCACGTCCTTCTTCTGAGACTGGCAAGACAGTTTCTGACTGTTTCTGTCATTCAACCCACTCTGGGCTGTCTCCATAGTCACATACCAAGGCTTCTGCCATGGAGAAACTCCTCTCACTGCACATCTCAATTAGAGTCAGTAGAGCGTCCCTCCCATCAGTAGGAATAGGAACCCCTGTGCCAGTTCCCCAAACCAATTGAGGGACACTGTGCATCGCTGGAGCTACCTCACAAACCCGAACCCCTTGGTGTATGTCAACCCCCTACCCCAAATGAGGTGCCATATCTCTGGGTGTATGTGCTTCTCCCTCAGCACTAGACAAGCATTGTTGCTGCCACCATCTGAGCTGGACTCCACCTCCAACCCAGCCAAGCTCACTTAATGAGCTGAACACTTTTTCTTTTCAGCTAAGGCACGCTCCATCTCCTCGCACTCCCGATCTAGCTGCCTCAGCCTCCGGTCAAGAGCACGGATCCCATTCCGCCCCTCACGAGCCAATCTTTCCCATAATGTTTCCTCCTCAGGGCCACTGCCCGTTTGGTATTCTGGCTGGGGATCCTCCCCCTCAGATTCCTCCTCAGAGTCATCTGATAGTGTTGCCTCCCATCGTAGCACCTCATAGCTATGCAGGGCTGCCTCAAGATCCTGTCTTATGGAGCTCCACTTCACAGGTAGCCCCCTTTCTTTGCAAAATGCTTTTAGTTCCCTCATCTAGTGGAGGTTTAGGTGCCAAAAGTTAATTTCCATTTTGCCAAGGCCCCACAGGTACAACAACTAACCAGAGTTCCACAACCAAATTCCGAAGGGAAACAGGGAAAAACAGTAAATGATATGTAATGGTCTGTGATATGTTAGTAGTGCACACAAATCACTGTAAGTCAAGTGCAAACACAAGTCCTATCCTCACCGCTGACACCAATGTTAGAAAGGGGGGTCTCTAGTTGGCAAAAGGTTTGCACCTTTGTCCAAGTAGGGACCCTGCCTTCTAGTCAGGATAAGGGAGTTACACTCCTAAAATAACCCCTGCTCACTCCCTTGTTAGCTTGGCACGAACAGTCATGCTTGTCTTAGAGGCAGTGTGTAAAGCATTTGCACATAACCAACAGTAATACTGTGAAAGCACTACAAAAGGACACCACACCAGTTTAGAAAAACATCCAATATTTTTATATATCCAAAACAAGACAAAAAACAATAGAAATCCACCACACAGTTCTCAGAAATCTTCAATAATCAAAATAGACTTGAAATACAGTTCCTTGAAGTCAATAGCTCCATCTGGGGCTTTCACGGCATCGTGAACAACAAATCCAAACAGTTCTGGCTGACCGCGGCATCACAGGCCAGCTACGGTATCGGGAAGACCCGCAAAACAGTAACCTTAAATTACTGATACTGCAGCTGACTATACGTTAAGCACTTCAATCATAGTGTCCATAAAGTAATAAAGTCCTGTGCAAGTCGCCTCCGAGACCCACTGTAATTAGGTCTCACTGGAATTCCAGAGACACAAATTGAAGGAAGAGCGGAGGCAGCACCAGGGATGAAGTTACACTTTAGTCAGTACAATCTTTTCAAATTCCTTTATTCTTCTTTGAATAAAAACGACAGGACAACAGCCAATGTGTTTCATTCCTTTTATAGGAACTTCATCCGAGCACAACATTTCTGGATGGACCACGTTCCATTTAGTGGATCCAAGCGATAGTAAGCCCAACAAGATGGACAAAGTGGAGTCCGGTTGTAGCCTAGATATAGTCTGCACATTGTTTCAACTGGGTTATGTTCGACGTGGTAGATCTCTCAAAGGTATTTGGCTGGATTCTATGTGATAATGCGAGCCATATACATCCTATATCCAAAGAGTTTCAAAGTGCACTTAAGTGTCCACATGCACAAGGATGATATTAGAAATGGGAATGAAATCCAACCTTAATGTTATCAGTAATCTGTAGATGGCGATCATCCCCCAGGACGAGTGAAGTTATGATAAGCCTTAGTCGTTATTATCTTGCTGTTGCTCGCTTCCACAGGCACTGCTGCAGTCTTCCTCATCCCAAATGTGGGGGGCGAGACAATCCACACAGTTCAGGAATGTGTGAAATTCAGTGACTTTCATGATAGAGAGTAAGGCACAATGAGAGGAATTGCCGATGATCGAGAATGTCTGTGATCCTTCTTTCATGGGTGGATAATGCCTTATCTTATTCTCTGTGAGATATCAGCTGCATACAATACAGTGGACCTCAACATTTTAAAATGACTGAAAAATCTGGGCAATTTCCTTCTTCTCATGAATCATTTTGATCATGTTATCGCCATCGCACTCCTGGGTTTTCAAATTTTTTCTGTATATGGAGTCATGGGTTCCAGTTATACTACATACAGTTTCAAATGTATGCTGGTTATAGCCAACTGAGTATGGCTGGATATCCAAGACCACCAGATTAAAAACATCGCCTCTTGCCTGAAACGTGCATCCCTACAGATGACGGTGAAATACCTGTGCCTGAACGGAACTAAGATCAAGGTCCTCAGTATTCAAACTCCTTCATATGATGAACCTAACATTCTTTTGGCGAACAGACCAAGGTTTTGTTTTGACTCATCGCTCATACGACCAAGGCTCTAGCTGTGTGGTTTGATGAAAACATCTACCTCAAATTATTAGGAAGTCTCTCTCTTCTGGTGCTTCAGGTAGCTCACCATTTGAACTGACCAGGGCTTTGGTATTATCAAGATTCAACATTGTTCATGCGAGAGTGCCCCAAGAAAGAGATCTTATACTACAGCCTCAAAAACAAAACTTTTCAACACTGCTTTTACAGAAAAGAATTGGCTAATATCACACCTCAAAGACCTCGATTGTTGCGCGCTGAGGTTGAGGTTGCTGGAGTAAAGAATAAATTCCCAGTGTCTTGTGTCGCGTCCTGATTCTCCTTTGATATCTCTTTGAGGTGAGTGTAACCTGTTGTATCGAAGTCTCTTTTTGGAGCTCCGTTTCTTCTGCTCTAAACCCCCAAAACATGGATTACTCAACCATCTGTCTCTCATCAGTCATGAACAAAGAACCCCCCAAAGCAATCTCATGCTGCAGAGTTTGGGAGTTGACTGTTCTTTATAGGCTGACAGGATGGACATCACATCATGGTGTTGGCCCTGTGGGTGTCCATGTGACCAGGAACTCTTCGTAGGACTTTCACTGTGACACTCTATTGATGTTTGTTATTGATCAGTGGTAAGTCTGTTGCAGCCTCACTCAAGGCCGGCTCCAGAAAGGTGCGATTGGTGCCACTGCACTCGGCGCCAACTTGGGGTGGGGGCGTCATTTGTACATATAATATCATTTTAAAAGCACCAACCTGCTGGCGCGTTCCTGGCCTCCAGCAATTTTAGTAGGCATCAATTAAAACGTCAAGATAACTCCGGTGATTTATCGTGTTCCCGGAAAGGGTCTGGAGGTTTGTCTAGTGGAAGTTTTGATTCATCCAAAGGTAGCGCCGAGGGTTAAAATGCCTGCTGCTAAGATCGTGTACCATGCAGATAACAAAGTGCATGTAATGTAAATCAGTCGGTGGGTTAATACTTCTGTAAGAGAGCTCCTTTTGTTACTTGTCGTTTGATAGTCAAAATAGTAATACAGAACATTGAGCTATTAACTGTCATCAAAGAGCTGTGTGTAAACATCAAGGTATATGTTAGAGCTATATGTTTTTTTGCCCAGTCTTTCATTATCCTAATCTTGCCAAAAGGGTTCATTTGGGTGGAAAACATTTCTTGTTATTAAAGAGAACCCCTAACAATGGTGTTACATTTTAAATTCTGAATTTGTGCTTTTCCAGAATAAGGTCTCTTAAACTATATTGCCTACCAGTTAATCCTACATTACACCTTGTAGTCCTGTCTGATGTCACATTTCCTATACACTGATTTACACACCTATGGTTGTCTCTGTGCAACACGTGTGTGATGTAAAGTGCTCTGACACCTTACACTGGTATGAGTGGTGCTATAAAACTAAATGAATCCGAGAGACAGTGGTTCTGGAGACTTGAAGGGCACTGTTAAAGGGCGGTGGTGAGTGAATCCGTGGCAGAGGTGTTCATTGGGGGGGGGCGTCAAAAGACATTGTCGCACAGGGCGCCACCAGCGCCATAGCCTGTCCTGGTTTCACTCTTTCAGCCCTTTCATTAGGTCATGGTACACACACTTTTTTCCATAACCCCTTTAGTTATTTTCACCTTGCACTTGAGCTAAGTGTCACAGAAGGCATGTGTAATTGTTTTACCAGTTCCCCTCATCTCGACCGAACCCCACGTTTCATCCATGGCATGTCTACCCTTGCCTGCGCCACTCAGCACCACAAGCAGGGCCACAGATTGTAGTTGGAAAAGTCTGATATCACCACTGGAACCCATTACATATCTGTCTTGTTTCAGTAGGAGGCCTGCCTGCTAACCCGTTTCTAATGGGACAATTACCCTACAAAATTAAACATATTGCAATACTTTTTGCGGATTAGTGTAATTATACCAACACTGAGAAAATAATTTTAGAAAAACCAAAGGGTCGTTTCCGTAAACCAGAAAGAGTTTTTGTATAATTGCTATTATCTCATAATAATGATGTGGGTTTATTTTAACTCACTGCTGCGGAATGGGGAGAGGCCAAGCCTGGCTGGTGGTAATAAAGTCGAACTGAGAGCTGGAGTTACACTCAAGGGAGACCTTTGAACCTTGCACATCTTAGCCCCTCCCCCAACAAAATGCAGGCCCTGGAAGCCCCACGTGTCCTTCGGGCTCTCACTGTATGCAGCTCACTGTGGAACCCCGTCCGACATATTTCATTGCTAAACGTAATGACTTTGTTTTGATATCCATGGAAAAAAGACTGTAATCAGGGAGCTGGCCTGGGGGGTTGTTGATTAGTGTAGAATTGTTGACTGCTGTCTACATTGCGGAGCATTGAGCAGAGCGGAATACTTTTGGAAGCCAATATTGTTCCCACAACGTGATTAAAGCGTGATTATTAAACTCATCGACGTTTTTTGGCTGAGGTTTAAGCATATTTCTAAGCTGGGGGGAGGACAAATCTTTACATTTAGTGCTGACTGAGTTTTCACTTTCCTAACGCTATGATTAGCAAGAGAAGCTCAGCGTGTGGTAGCGGTTCACATTCCTAAATGCGGTTACCCCTTCGAGCCCAACACTGTTTAACTTCGTTATTGCACGTGCCTTCTTCTTTCCAGTGCACGCGCTTGTCGATGTTTACACAGTGCTGTAAAGCGGAGTTCGACACATCTGAATCACGAATCTTTAAAATTCTATTTGTATGTTCTTCTTTTTCTGTTTCCCTGCTTTATGACGTGAATATAAGATTCACAACTGTATATTTCAAGAAGTATTTGAGGTTTTTCAACAGCGTTCCTGCTGAACCTCTTTAAAGATAGGAGCACGTTAAAATGAAAGATTGATTTCTCATTCGTTTATTTACTGAATTTGTGTTTTAATTGTTATGTTAAGTAGCACCAAGTTGTTATCTTTAATCGAGTGCTTCCAGAGACTTGAGAGAAAGGGGTGAAGAGGCATAGAGAGTTGCCAGATGATATTTTATCATTATTGAGTGGGTGGAATTAAGGAGAGGTAAAATAGTGATCTAATTGAAATAACTATCACGTTCATACGTTAGAATGTCCAGAAACGTGTCCAAAAGATGTGCATGAATGAGGCAAGAAGGGTCTGAATGGTCTAGTTTGACGTGTTCGAAGTTGCCAAAACTTTTTAGCAATTTTCGCCTAAGTCTACGAAACACTCACTTTCAGGAACATTGCAAAGCTGTTGCTGGTTCAGCCACAGATATTCTTTGTAGAACAAATTAGGGGCCTTGGGGCATATTTATGAGAGGCTTGCGTCACGTTTGCACCATGCACAGAGGTACATGCATGACGCAAGCCTCCAAGTCATATTTAGGAAGCCACGCAAAGCCACATTGTGTGGCTTTAAATGGCTTCATAAATCCGGAGTAAGCCAATGCAGCGCAAATCGCGGTGTTGCCTTACCCTGCACAAGGGAGGAGTTCCATGGACGTTGCGGTGCGGGTTGTCACGCAACTCCCATGGTTTTTGACGCGTTCCCAGATTGACAAGAAGTTTAAACCTGCGAATCTGCCAAAATCTTATGCCTCCCCAGGTGAGGCGTAACGAGGAGAAATATCTGTATTTCTCCTCTTTTTTTCCTCCTTCCTCCTTCTACATGTAAGACGAAAAAGTCTCTATGGATTGTTTTTGTGAAGGAAGCCTGTGTTTATTTATTTATTTATTGGCAGTAGGCTCCCGAAACGGGGCAGGCTCATGACTAACGGACAGAAATGCACCGTATTGCTTAAATACGGTGCATTCCTGCCGTTTCCCAGTGACGCAGAACAGCACAGCAAGGTTACTTGCCAAGCTGCCCTGAACAACTATTTTAAATAATAAGCCCCCAAATGTTCTAATTTTTACCGCAACACAGAGCAGTAATTACGGTTGCTGCGCTTTAGCGTGTTAAGAGACAGAGCAGATCACACCATATGTTCTAAGATTTGGGGCAGTATTTCCCATGTGCTGGTGCACCTCAGGCTGCCTTAAGCCAACGTGTACATCCTTGCACCAGAGTGCAAAGGTGTGTGCATAATTTCTAGTATAGGTTTTTTACTTGAAGGGTACTCTTCCAGTACAAAATACTATGCTTAGACATTTTTTAATCCGAGTTTAGAAGTGTTCAGTACAGTGCAGCACACATGCAAAATTGAAAAAAGTTGAAGAAAAGAAAACGTTACTTACCCGGAGAAGACATACACTTTTGGCTTATACCATTATCTCGTTTTCTTTAGATAGGGCTTTGGGTAAAAAACTAATGGGAGGTTGCATGGGAACCCCCTTGTACCAGCCAAGGTATGCCCCCTTGACACAAATTAGCGCATATTACTTCTTTATGTTACTCTAGGGTTTTTTCCAGTGTCAAACAAATGATGCACTGTAAAGTAAATATTCTGCCTACTTTTTCTAGTTTGGCATGGTTTCATTACAGAAAAAATTATCTGTCTAGTCATTGATAGTTTGTAAGAATAGCGTCACCGGGGTAATGACAAAGCAAAATGAAAAAGCTTTGTACGCTTTGTGGAAAGCAAAAATTGAGAACTAAATAAAACATTTCCAGTGGAAAAAAATCATTGTTCTCCCCTTTGAAGCAGTACGTATAGTTGAGATTGCCCTCAACACTAATTTAATGGCAACATTTTATAGTGTTTAATTAGAAATAAAATAATCTGTCTGCTGTTCTGCATAAGCTGAATTTCAAATAAAAACATCTGCAGACATTTACCATTGTTCATAGAAAAGTTCTGAAACAATCAAACTTGCAAATGAAAATTCTACTTATTGTTTCCAGCTTGCCTGGGTTAAATTGAGATGAATAGTATCTCTTTATGCAACTGAGAAATGGCACTGGTAAAAATGCACTTCCAAGAATCAGTACATATGCTGTATTTTGCCTTGTTATAGAAAAAACAAACTGCCAACTACACACTTCTTCAAATTCTCTATTTTGAGTAAAAAACCAAGTGAAACTCCCGGGTTGATTGGGTATATTTCACTCTTACCCTTTTGTTTTATTGTTTTCGATTTTTAAAACTATTTCACGTGTGAAAAGGACACTTGACGTTTTACTTCATTTACACATAAAAACATTTCTACAACAAAGATACACCATTTATATATACACGACTATTCCTTTTGATATATATACAACACAAACATTTGTTTTCTTGCAAAGGCAAGAGTCACGCTTTGGACTCAAAGTTTAAATAATCAACAAGTTAATGCTTGGACTCAAAGTTTAAATAAACAACAAGTTAATGTAACCAAAAATTCTTTATACAAAATAAACCATAAGTTAATTTTGTGGTCTGTTAGGCAACTAATGTCTATTCTCTTTGTGTGCCGACGCGTTTCGAACCCGGTGTGTTCACTTATCGGGTTCACCACAGGGCTCTGTTTTTTTAGATTTATCTAAAAGTGTATAAAACAAAAAGATATTTTAGCTTTTTGTCTATGACTTATGTGCTTCCCTCCATCTAGTACTAATGTCACTATTATTACCTGTTTTCCAGCGTTCGCCGGTCCGCAAGTATTTTGCCTTGAGCACAAATGCACAAATAGTTGATATGTTTCAGCTATAAAGAAAAATAAATATGCTGGTGAAGCTCAAGGTTTCATATTATACAACTGCAGTAACTTTCTTATGTTCTCTTGCTCGCAGCTCCACTGGATTCAAGCTAGCCTGGCTGTAGAGGGGTGTTACCCCGAAACCGGTCCCATGAGGCTTGTTTCTGGTCCAGGGATGACCTGGCCTGGCAATTCGGGCTGGACTGTTCCCATGAGGAACAGGGTCAAGACTGATTTCCATATGGATGAGTCCAAACTGGGGGGGCATAGTGAGCAAAAGAACGATGGATTAAACACAGATCTCTTGACTGGGGGGTGAGTGGTTGAAAAATGTCAGCACTCCGTCCATCATCTTGTTGTGTTTGCACATGCAGGGCACATCACTGAAGGTTGATCATTGGTCCAGGTGCACAAAGGCCTTACTGTCAGACAGTCCAAGCTAAAAATCACATACAAATCTTTCGCTAGTGGTGGCAAGAACAGATCTAGAAAGGGCCTAAACTTTGGGCATGTCTTCAAGTTTAAGAACTGGGTAGTAAGACGCCCAATAGTCATGCTTGTAACAAACCCATTTGCCACATACGCCTAGTACTTGGATTTTACACTAGCTAATTATTTTTTGGTAACCCTGTCCACCATCTGGCCATTCCCAATGACCTGCACCAGAATGCAACATGTTGGAGCCATGAAATAGTTTTAAGCCCAATAATCTTTAGCACTTCCCTCAGTCACTCACGATAGTCATTTCAATTGGGCATAGTCCATTATGCACAGCCAGTACATTAAGGGTTTTAGTGAAGCCACATCCCCAATTCTCTTTATCCCAAGATCAAACAAGCATTGGCAAAGCCAGTAGGTCTTGGCGATGTGAGAGCTGATGGCTTTGTAAATGTCTTTTAGCCATGTTGTACAGCAGCACTGCTGCAGGGCAGCATAGCTAAAAAGAAAAATTAAAGTGGTTTAACGTGGCTAGTCCTGGGTGCGTCATAGCGCTTTTCTCATAGCACTATAATGCAGCACAGTGTTATTTTTAAATAACTCTCAGCCATGAAATGGGCAGAAAGTCATGGGAAAAGCGCTATGCAGCAGGGTTGGAGGGAGTAAAGCAGCATGAAAAGTTGGATAGTAGGGGGTAAAGACCTTCATGTCAATTTGGATGTCAATAGCATGCATCATCAGCACTGTACCAAATGCCAGTTATCTTGTGTGAACTGCAGAACTTAATCATTGCGGCAAAAAACAAAAAAAAGTTTTGCTCTGTTTATCTGTCACAGCCCAATATGATAATTAGACTTGTAATGTGGCAAACCCCCACCCAAAACTCGCTCTTCTCTTTTACTGTTGCACTGCCCAAGTTTTGGGACATCAGTCTTGACATTTCATTTGAGAGTGCTTTCAGTGTCATTCCAGCAGATGGCGATGTTGGCTTTCTTAGAGTACCGTAGTTGCCTACCTGCCGTAAATCAACATTCTAAAGCACAGTTGATCGTTCAGTAAATTAGAATTCCTGTGGTGATGTCGCTGTCGTGCGCTTAATATCAATGTGTAACTTATGAAAAAATACTGAAAAATAAAGTTGAAGATATAGGTTATGACTGTGAGCACTCTTATAGTATAACATTAAGATGGGTATATTTGTCATGAGCACTCTGATGGGGGATGTATTTGTAATAGCGCATTTTTCTCAGTGTTATAATGCAGCACAGCGCTATTTTTTCATGACTTTCAGACATTCAGCAAGGCTAATAGTTATAGGAAAAGTGCTAAGGTGGTGGGGTTGGAGAGGGTAGAGAAACACAGAAAATTACAATAATACCTAAATTAAAGCCCGATCAGTGGAGGAACACCAATTAAAGGCTCCATAGAACAACAGGAAGTGACTTCAAAGCACACCCCGGCTAATAAGGTATAACGCTGCAAGTAAAAGATCAAGTCCTGATACGCGGTCCCAAAAGGAGACAGGGCGGTAACAAGGAGGAACTAAGAAGCCTCATTATCAATCAGAAGCCAGCATTTACCATGGACAATGACGGCAGCCAATGAGAAATATGGGCGGAGCTTCCGCAGCACTTCCACATTTGTCCCTGCTACAATATGCCTCGCAAAGCGAGCAGCGCATGCGCAGCAATGCTAGGCTCGACCTAAAACCAATGGGGTCAGCGAGGTGCTGCTCGGGACAGAGACAATGAATCTGACATGTTGTTCTCACACACAGCCAGTTTGTGAGTGTCAACATGACCCCAAATCTCTGCTCCATAGAGTGCGGTGCTTTAAGCTTTAGCACAATGCACCTCCAAAGTAGGCGTTAGTGACTGAGTCTGAATTTGTGTGTGGAATTGGCGTATTGATTTAGATTCATGGCCTAATGTGAAATAGCTTTCATCAAGTTGCAAATCCCATCCTAACAAATCTGTCAACCTAACCCCTAGATAATCATAGCTTCTTACTTTCTCAAGGGATTTATCTGCAATTCTCACTGTCCTTGTTTTGGCCTTAGCCTTCCCAAAGAACATGAATTTGTTTTTCTCTATATTCAGTCCGAGGCCCCTAATTACACAGAAAGCCAAAAATGTAGATAATAAGTTCTGAAGGCCCATTCTGGCCTTTGAAATGAGTAGAAAAGTATTGCGAACAGCAAGATAGGTGTCTTCAAACCATTTAAAACCAGGGAGTCATTTCCACAATCCCTTAGTTCATTGACCACCTCATTAATGTACAGGGAGAATAGAGTTGGTGCGAGTACCCATCTTTGACACACTGGGCATCGACTCGGAATGTTGCTGGTTAAATCACCCTGTTTCATCCCCCGGGCCTCTGCGTAATTTCCCTCATGTATCCTAGCTATCAAATTTACCAAAAAACAGGGGGTCCCAGCCCTAAACAAACTTACCAAAGCATTTTTCGGGGTACATGGTGTAACGCCGCTCACAGGTCTACAAATACTCCGTACAATTTTTATTTTTTTAGCAGCACATATTTCCTTATAAGTAATGTAAACCTAAAAGCCTGATCTTATCTTCTTGTTTGGGCACAGACGCCTGCCTGGTAGCATGATGTGATCTTATTGTCGTCCATCCCTACTTGCAATTATTCCAGGAATTGCCTTGAGAATGCTTTTTGCAAATTGTTAATTAAGCTGATCAGTCTATAGTTAGATGGAACTGATGCATCTCCTTTCTTATATGTGGCAATTATCTTTGCCCCTCTCAATGTCTCTGAAATTACTCCCCCAGCAAGATTGCATTAGACAGAAAATGAGTATATGGGGCCCATTCTAGAGGCTCAGATTTATACCAATCACCAGGTATACGGTCTGGCCCAGGGGCCTTTACTATGTTTAGTCTGTCTATTGCCTTAAGAGTGTCATCAACTCTAAAGACTAGTTCAGTGGCACTATCACTGAGAAATATGCCAGCGGATGGGCATTTAGATTGATCGCAATAACATTCTCGGTAATCGTAACTTGTCCCTTGTCATATAACATGGAGAAGTGGTTAACCCGCTTCTCATGCTGGATGTGGTAACATGGGATAGTAACACCATCTAAACTACCATGCGCAATAATATGCCAGAAAGAGCGATTATCATTGCGCCTTGCAGCTACCAGTAAGTCCTGCAAGTTCTTATTGGCCAAATTGCCTGTAGCGCTAATAAGACTTGCATCACGCTGGGGTTACATCTGGACGACCACCCTCTCTAATAATCCTCCTCAACTCGCTCTTTGCCTCTTTACACTCTGAGTTAAACCATTCACGTTTCCTCGCAGCAATAGGTTTCTTCCTAGACATTTTTTTAAAAAATACAGCTTTTTATTCCTCATCAAATTCTCCATGGGATACTAAGATTCGCTCGGGCGAAACAAGGACATTTTTTTAATCAGAAAAGAAACGCACAAATAAATCATACATCTTTGAGTGCAGTACATTGTCATCGTAGACCCTGGGCCAAGTAACTCTTCTAAAGTTGTTTGTTAAAAGAGGCCCAGAGCTGTTGAACGACATCCAGGCAGACCTCTTTCAAGAGGGTTGCCTCCCAGAGTTAAAAGCAGGGAATTATAGGCACTATCAGACCGAGGGGTAGTTATCATGTCATCCATCAGTGACCAAATTCTAACATCTACCAGAATATAGTAGATGACACTATGACTAGAACCCTCTTAAATCTATTCTACAATTGCTCCTACTTACAACACACCCAAGTACACCATAATGTAAGAAAAGTCACGTGGTTTTTGTTTTTAGGACTCTTATATCCCACTGAGGGGCATATTCTCAAGCCCCTATCGCCATGGGATCGTCACTTTTTTTGATGTTCCCATGGCGATAGTGCCAGCGCCCTATTCTCAAAGCAGCGTTAAGCCACTTAAGTGGCTTAACGCTGCCTTGAGAATAGGGCCCCTTTCACGGTGAACTTAGCATGATAGGGGGCATGCAGTGGGTGTTACGGTGGGCGTACCACTGCAGCACCCATTGAATTTGACGCTGCCATCTATTATCAAGGGCAGCAATAATAGGTGGCAGCGCTGAACTTAAGACCAGAAAAATCCTGGTCTTAAGGTGACGAAACAAGGAGAAATGCTTAATTTCTCCTCCTTTTGCTATTTCCATGTGTGCTGCCTTGTTCAGCACACATGGAAATAGCAAAATGCCATGGTTTGTTTATGTACAGGAAGGTGTCCCTTCCTGTACATAAACAAACCTTTTAAAAATGCAGTTTTGTAATTTACATGTGTGCTGCATGAAGCAGCACACATGTAAGTTACTAAACAGCATTTTAGGTTTCTTTATGACGAGGAAGGGACACCTTCCTGTACATAAACAAACCTCCCTGCCCGCAGACACCTTGCACTCTGGTGCAAGGGTGCCTGCGTTGGCGTTAAGTCACAAGACTCAGCGCCGTCGCAGGGGGAAACGCCAGGCTGCACCACATTCTTGAGAATAGGGTGCGGCCTGGCGCTTCCGAAGTGGCGGCGAGAGGCGTTAAGCCAAGGAGGCTAACACCTCTCACTGCCACTTCCTCATGAATATGCCCCTGAGACTTTTGGGAAAGATTACAATTTTAAGGGGCCTTCCTTTTTGGAAAAGAGCACTCTTGCAGCAAATAATAGCACTACAGGCCACGTGTTCCCAAGAAAGTCACACAATCTTTCTGTGCCATCATGTAAGCATCATACAAGACCTCATGCAGATGTCTGAAGCCAAATAGTTTGGAAGTTTTTGTAGTGAAAAGAAGTGGAACTGCTGCGATCATAAACCCCTTCGAGGAAGAGAAGAGTTGATCTGCTTCAATTCGGACTCGTCATTCTACCCTTTATCCAACTAAATCTTTGAACTTGTAGGCGATGGCAGATCCCAGCAGAGTCTTTTGCATGTATTTAGAGCTCAGGAAATGTATTTGTCTCTGGAATTCATCGAACACTTTAAAAATGTCATTTATTTTTAAACTCTGCAAGTCAAAAAACTAAAACATATATTTGAGGTAAATTTGACAAATTGTTCATGTCTGATAAAACACCCATTGTATAGTTAAAAGCAAATCATTTTTCTGCCCCAATGTAAAAGATAGATAGATAGATTGATAGATAGATACATAGATAGATAGATAGATAGATAGATAGATAGATAGATAGATAGATAGATAGATAGATTACAGTGTTTAATAATTTATTTTATCTGTGGAAGCCGAATGAGACAGGTTGTCTCTACCAGATCTTGTACATCAGTATTTATCCTATGATAAATGTAAATATTACAGTCCTAGTGTCCGTGAAACGCTCTGACTTAATGTCATGACAGGCCTACTACCTATGTATAGACTGCATCGAAATTACGAGCATACGGTTTTATGCAGGGTATGCAGCTTGCAAAGACTTTTCAGCGGTTCTCAGTCCCCAGCAAATATGATGTCATTGTGGTTCAAAAACAATTGGAGGTGTTAATATAGCAAATGCATTTCTTACACCTTCAGAGCATCTGCATTTCACTGCATCATTTATGTCTACCTTTCATTCGAGGCAAAAACAATTGTTGTTTTCATTGAAATCCTTGGAATGGACCTTTTTAAAGTCAGAAATGGCATAGAAGGTAATAAATGTGCAGAAGCCTGCTATGAGCTTAGCCTCTGAATGTCCAATGCTCAGTAAAGGTCCAGCTAAGCAGCTTTGTCAACAAGCATATTCAAATTCCTCAATGAACAGAGGGCTGCGCCTTGTGGGCTGGTAGTGATAATCTGGCCGACAACCTTTTGAATCCTAAAACATTTTGAACCCCGAAACTATAGGAAGGTATTATTATTTTAATTGACATATGCTAGTCAATATCATTTAGTCCCCTTTTCTTCAGCTGTGTTTCAGAAATGAACAGTGTTCAAAAGAGTGAATGAGATCACATAGCTCCTAATCTATTAAATCATTCACTTTAGTGTGAAATACACAATGTCCTGTGCTATTAATGGAACACACATTGCACACCAAATTGTGTGAGTCAAGAATATTGCCTTTGGGGACTTCAGATTTCTTGTTTTGCATAAAGACATGTCATCAGTTGTCTCTACACACATTATTGTGATGGTGACATTTGAAAACTAAACCATGTTCAGTTTAGGTGCCCAGGAAATTAAGTAGGTAGACAGGAATTCTTAAGTTAGGCTGTCAAAAAACAAGTGTACTTTGCCTTTGTTCTAAAAGAAATCTTCGCCAATGCTTTGAGAAAACAAATTGTTTTTGGGACACTCACAGATGGAAATCAAGTCAAGATGGTGTTTGCATCTGGTGAATTAATCCAACTACTGAAATATTCATCACGTTAAATGAATTTTGTTTTTAGCAAAATGTGTCACAATCTATTAATCAAACTAGTTAAAATGTCAGCACATGTTTTTCATACTCCGTTAAATCATTAATGAAGTCATGACATACTGGTACCATGAAGCCAGAAGTACTACACGACGAGTGAGTCTCAATTTACTATAGTACAAGTAATATTAATCGGCCCACAAAATTTGAACACAATGAAGAAGCTTTGAATTAACAGTAACTTTAAGAGTTACAATCCAAAACTCCCAAACCCCATGAATTTTTATATTTAAATAGCTGCACAGTTTTAAATCCCCTCTCGCCTCTGATGATGACTGTCCACTCAAATGTTTCATACAATTTCTTGGTGCCACTAAGAAACACCTTACATGGAATAAAGGTTTAGACGAAGGCCAATGTTTTCTGTTGATGCTTATTGTACATGTGAAGCATATGTGAGGGTTTTACATGGAGACTTTCACGTGATAATGTTACGTGTCAACCAATATTTTCTCCTAAACATATCATGCAAATGGTGGGGCAGGGCTCATTACACCTTACACACAGTGCATGACCTGGAGCTGTTCAAAGATATTCAGAAGCTCATTGTGACTAGAGATTGAGAGGCACATTATGTGTACAACCACAGTTGGCTAGTGAACTATCAAGTACCAGGACCTAAACAGCCACCCTGTAGCATTACTATAAAATTGAGCGAGCTTGACTTCCTCATTGAAGGTTGAGAAAATGTACCTCTCATTGAAATATTGGAACAAATGGATGTATTTTACGGAACAATTCTCAGATAAAAAAAGTCACTGGTTTGGCTGTCAGTACTGAAGGGACATAAATGAATTATTCCTACAGATTCATGGTGTGCCAAGCAAGACTGCCTTCTGTGGAATTTTGGCATTTGCCCATCAAGGAAGCATAATGTAAGGCATGGGTAAGACAAGTCCTCAGAGCATGGTATATGCTAATGATTGTTCAGCAAATAGAGTGCAAAGCGTGTGCTGATTCAAGAATCCATCTAAACGTATTATGTTCCTTGAAGAATGATCCATAAGTTAGTAGTAACTTGATGACCAGGTAATGGCAGTTCACAAATTTTAAAAATCCAAACCAAAGTTCCCAAACAATAATTTCATAGACCTTATATTGGTGAAGTCTTTAAAAATCAAATTTTCACAGTCACGGTCCAAGGTAAGAATTAATTAAGTCGTGGAGAATGTTAACTCACACATCTCAGGGAAATGGTCGAACTTATGGACTGTTCTTTAAGGAGCACCTTGCGTTTACATAGATTCTTAAATCAGGGCACACTTTAACGCCCTCTATTTGATGGACAATTATTACAAAAATACCATGCTCTGAGGGTACACACTGAATAAGCCCTGAGGAAGTCCTATTGGACGAAATGCGTTGGCTCCAGCAAAATCAAAGAAAAAGAAATGTTTTAAATGAAAAATATTATGAATGATCTCTTTTTTATCAAGAAAAAGATTCTGGGAGTCTGTGCTTTTTGCTGTCCAATTATGAATATGGACCAGATTAAAAGTTTGGCGGATGGGATACTGCGTCACAAATGTGATGGATATCCTATCCGCCATATTACAAGTTCGATAGGATAGGAATTGAAAAAGAGTGGATGAGATTTCCGTTTGTGACGGAGTAACCCTGTCCGCCAAACTCATAATCAGGTCCCATGTAGTGCTTTTATTAACTAAAAACATTGATTTAGAGTGGGTGCTCATTCATAGGTCTATTTAAGTTGAAGCTGTTTTCTCCAGGGTTTGAAGACTAAGATGACTAGTCCTCAAGACTGAAGCAGCACACGATTTTAAGCAACAAGTAACCCACAAATGTGTTGTGTGCAGTATCTTTGTGTGTCAGCCTCTTCTTTGTACATCACTGGCATAATATCAACATCAAAATTATTGTATAACACAAATATTCTATAAAAAATATAATTCACAAAAATATTGAGCCCCTTGCCTTATAAAGGTAAGTACAAAAATATAGAAAAATAAATATTGTTTCACACTAACCTTGTTAAAAAAACATACAAAAATAATGTTTCTTAATATATACATATATATATATATGTCTATACCGACCCCTGGAGTAATTTTATTGAGTACATGCAGACAAATGAGACATGCTCACAGAGCAATACTAACTGCTGAACTACATGAACCATAGGGCTAAGCGGGCCACGCCCATTGAGAAGAAGAAGTGCTTTATAAGAGAAGAATGACTTTTTCACTGTGATAGAACGCCAATGAGGAAGGGAGACTTTTACCCGAAACGCGTCTGACGTCACTGCTGGTGCTCCTGTTATCGTTGTACAAGTCTGCTGCTGCAAGTAAATAGATGAATGAGAAAACCTACCTGTGCTGGCTCTGTGTTTGGGACAACCTTTCAATCAGGGGGTTTATAAAGCGCGCTACTCACCCGTGAGTGTCTCAAGGCGCTGGGGGGTCAGTCGAAGAGCCAGGTCTTGGGGTCCTTCCCGAATGTGTGCAGGGTTGAGGAGTGTCTACTGTTCAGCGGGAGCTCATTCCAGGTCTTGGCTGTAATGTAAGAAAAAGCTCTTCCGCCTGCTCTGTTCCTGCGGATGCGCGGGACCTCTGCCAGGGCGAGGTCGGCGGAGCAGAGGTTCCTCTTGGGTACGTGGAAGGAGACTCTCTCGTTGGGGTATTTGGGTCCAATTTAGTTGAGGGATTTGTAGGTGTGGGTGAGGAGTTTGTAGGTGACTCTCTTCTTGACGGGGAGCCAATGGAGGTCTCGGGTCATGTGTTCGTGGCGTGGTGTTCCAAGGACGGGTCTGGCTGCGTCCTTCTGGACGGTTTGGAGTTTGTGTAGAAGGGTTCTGTTGATTCCAGCATATAGAGCGTTGCCATAGTCTAGTCTGCTGGTTATGAGCTGGTGGGTGACGGTCCTTCTGTAATGGGGGGGTATCCATTTGAAGGTCTTGCGGAGGATGCACAGGCAGTTGAAGCTGGTTGAGGTGACGACGTTGATCTGGGGGTTCATTGAGAGGGAGGAGTCAAGGATGATGCCAAGGTTTTGTGCATGGTCTGTACGAGGATGGAGGGCCACCAGGTGTTGTCCCAGGCAGAGGTGCAGGGACCGAGGATGAGGACCTCGGTTTTCTCTGAGTTGAGACTCAAGCAGCTGTCTATCATCCAAGCTGCGACATCCTTCATTCCTTCGTGGAAGCAGAGTCTGGTGTCTTCAGGGTTCTTCGTGAGTGAGAGGATGCGCTGGATGTTGGCGTAGGATACTATGCTGAGCCCATGCTGTCTGACGATGGCGGCGAGGGGGTAATTCAAAGAACAAAACACTCTGCCCCTTCTAATATGTATCAAGGCTCTACTTGAGTCCTATAAGGGAATTCGCAGTAGTAAGCTCACTGACACCAGAAACAAAACAAACGTAATCAGAATCAGCTCATTATAGAAAAATGTTAGTTGTTATATTAGTATAAATATATATATTTTCCAAAAAAGCAGAGCAAAATTGACAAAACATAACAATGATAGTACAAACAATATTATTCCAATAACATCCCACACACATGGCGGCGAGGGGGGCCATGTAGATGTTGGTGAACGTCTGGCTGAGCGATGATCCTTGGGGTACTCCGCAGTTGATGTCAGTGGGTTCGGAGAGGAAGGGAGGGAGTCTGATCCTCTGGGTTCTGCTGGAGAGGAAGGACTGGGTCCAGTCGAGGGCAGCTCCTTGTATCCCTGCGTTGTGAAGTCTGGCTGCGAGTGTGCAATGACAGACAATGTTGAAGGCTGCGGAGAGCTCTAGGTGGATGAAGACCTCGGTGTGTCCCTGGTTGAGTAGTAAGCGGATGTTGTCCGTGGCATCGAGGAGGGCAGTCTTGGTGCTGTGATTGCTGTGGAATCCAGATTGTGATGTATCAAGGATGGAGTTCTCTTCAATGAAAATGGTCCGCTGGGCATTTACGAGTTTCTCTGTGACTTTGGCCATGAAGGGGAGGAGAGAGATGGGCCAGTAGTTCTTCAGGTTAGTTGGATCAGCTGTTGGCTTCTTGAGAAGGGGTTTAACCTTTGCCCCCTTCCAGTCGTCTGGGAAAATGCTGGATCTGAAGGAGGCGTTGATGGTTCATCCTAGTTCGGGTGCGATGGTGGCGGCGGCCCTGTGGAATATGTGCAGTGGGCAGGGGTCCGTTGGGGACCCTGAGTGGGTTTTCTTTATGGTTGTGGTGATGTGTTTGATGGCGGGATTCCAGGTCGTGATGATTGGCTTGTCTGCGGTGGTGGAGAGAGGGTTGATGTCTGGCGTCCGTTCGCTGAAGTTATCATAGAGGGTCTGGATCTTCTGATGGAAGTTGGAGCTGAGCTTGTCGCAGAGTTCCTAAGAAGGTGTGACGTCCGTGGCTTCGCTGGGGGGTTTGTTGAACTGCTTTATGACGTTGAACAGTTCCTTGGCGTTGGCCGCATTGGTCTGGACTTTGTCTCTAATGAAGGTCCATTTGGTGTCTCTTATGCGCTGGTGGTATTCCTTAAGGGTGCTCCTGTGATGGTTCTGTTCTTCTGTGGTTTTCTGGTTTCTACAGGTTTTCTCTAGGCGTCTGTATGAGTGCCTGGCTTCTTGGAGGTCTGTGGTGAACCAGGCGGCCTTCAGAGGCTGTTGTTTGTCGGGGTGGTGGAGGGGTGCGAGCTTGTCGGCACAGCAGGAGACCCAGCGGAGAAATTCTTTGGCTGCCAAGTTGGGGTCGGTCGTGGCGCTGGGGGGGTCTTGGAGGAGGGTGCTGTTGAGGAGTTCCTCTGTGACCTTACTCCAGTTCCTTCATGGCGGGCGTGGGCGGGTTTGGGTGTGGTGGTGGTGTTAAAGGTGAAATGGAGTGGTGGTCCGTCCAGTGGGGCTGGGTGGTGTGGCTGAAGTGGATGTTAGTTCCTCCTGCAAAAATGGGATCGATGGTGTGTCCAGCAATGTGAGTGGGCGTGTTGACCAGCTGCTTCAGTCTGAGGTTGGCGAGGTTATCAAAGAGAGTGGTGGAGTCGGGGTTGTTGCGGTTGTCGAGGTGGAAGTTAAGGACTCCGAGTAGGATGTAGTCTGTGGAGGTGATGGCGGGGGTGCGGCAAGCTCGGCGATGGTGGTCTGGGTGCGGGGTCCCGGTGGTCTGTAGATGAGGGTGACGCGTAGCGTGATCCTGGGGTTGGTCTGTATCCGGAAGTTGAGGTGTTCTGTGTTGAAGTGGGGGTCTCTTGTGCTCGCGGTGGAGAGTCGGAGGGGGGTCTTGTGTGCGATGGCGAGTCCTCCTCCTGGGCGGTGGGGGGCGGTCCTTTCTCTGGATCTTGTAGCTGTCGGGGATGTCGGTGGCGATGTCGGGGCCGGAGGTAGTGTTGGTCCAAGTTTCCATAAAGAATGCAATGTCGGGTGAGAGGGTATCGATCTGGTCCCAGATCTCTACGGCGTGCCAGTGTAGGGAGCGTAGGTTGAGGAGGATACATGTCAGGGTTCCGGCAGTGCGTGCATCAGGTGGGCCTTCAACGTTAGTGGGGGCTTTGTCGGTGGTGAAGGATCTACGGCAGGGTCTGCATGAAAACTGTCCGTGGGTGGTGTTTAGTGAGGATCTTTCGCAGTCGGTTCGTCTTCCGGGATAGAGTACATGGAGCGTGGCGGAGTCGTAGTGGTGGGGACCCAGGGCACCAGGGTTCCTGGCACTGGCCGCTGTTGGGATAAGGACAGGCGCAGACGGGCTTGCCTTTGGCGCGCCAGCGCGCAGCTGTCGCATTATGTATATATATATATATATATATATATATATATATATATATATATCTACAAATCCTGACCGCCAGTAAATCGGCGGACTACGCCAGGCAAGGCCTCTGCACCCAATCAGAAACCTCAAGGAAGAGTCAAAGCCAGACTTGTGAACAGTTCCATCCGTTTATCAAGGTGAAAAGGCCGGATCAGTGTCCTCCATAACTCGTTTCACTCCTCAAAGGGAGCTTGCTCACATAACGCGCCCCTACAGGCATTGTGAATTTAAAGTGCATCCAAACTCGAACACGACTTCAGCTTTAAGTTGCCTAAAGACGAGCGCAGACCCAATTTACGTGCAGGTATTATTTTATTGTGCCAATTCTGCCATGACGTGTTTCGGGCGATCCCGCACTTGATCACATGACACCCCACGGCTTTTACACCGCCTTTTTAAAGTACAAGTGCATTTGAAAAAATTCATGCACATAGAAGAAATTTCTTGTGGTTACTAATATTAAAAGCATAAATGCTCAACCACATGTTGTCTAACAGTGGTATCACATCATATTTACAATAATATGATAAAAACAGTTTATAGGAGCATAAATGCTAAATAATCCATTGAAATACTTTCAATATCTATACCATCCATTGTCCCTAAAGCTCAAATGTACTTGAAGTGCAGTGCACCAAAACGTAAATATAAAGTGTCCTAGTGCCCAAAATATATTAATGTGTGAAAACTAAAAATTAAATAAGGTTTCCAGTTAGCAAGCAATCTTGAAGTTATCCAGGGGAGATGATCTTCACCATATACATACACATACCCTAGTTTCTGGCACCACTGAGATTATCCATATTGACGCCCCTTTGAAGTGCGAATGCATGATAGACACAAAGACATTTCCATATAAATTACATTGTAAATAAATGATTAAGAACATAGATTCAATAAATAGATGTATTAAATATACTTTTCTATAAAATCCCATGAATGTGAGAAAAGCATAGCCTCCAATAAACCTTATCCCTTTCCCCTAGATGTTTGTCCAGGAGACAGACAAGTTCTTCAAGATTTCAAATGATCAATTGTGCATCCTATATTGAAAAAAAATCTTAATCATGATGCGGAAGACAATTACTGCTCCATATCTTTACTCTCTTATTTTAGAAAGCTTTTACAAAATGGGCACAACCCAGCTCCAAACATTTGATGGAATCTGTTAGATAATACTCAGGTGTGCTTTAAAGCAAGCGACAGAAATGAACCATTTATGACCTTGGTCATAGATCACCTTTGGAACAGCAGCAGATCAGGAGTAGACATACTCCTGAATATATCCACTACCTTTGACATAATTGATCATGATATCTTATTCTGCTGGCTCGAATGTTTGTCCATAGAAGGCACATTTCTTTTTGGGATACAGTCTTTCATCACTAATAGAACACAATAGGTTCAACTGGGTTCCTTTTCATCTGCTCTACTGGAGAATTCCTCAAGAGTCATCTGTGTCCCTACTATTGTTCAATCTTCATCTGAAACCTTTGACCTCACCATTGCAATTCAATGTGATCACATATTTCCACGTTGATAACACAGTACTGATTATAAACCTTAAGGCTGATGCAAAAAAAACAATCACTGGTTTAACTCCAACTTGAGAAGCCATTATTACTTGGATCACTCGCAATTACTTTAAATTATATCATTCTAATCTTAAAGTTTACAAGTACAAAACAGAATCAGTCACTGAAACACGACCCCATGGCACCTCTCAATGGAAAAATTACCCAACCCTGTGGCTACCATCAGAAATCAAGGTATGCTACTGCATAGGTGCCAATAGTCCCTATTCAGGAAGGGGACTCCCAATGTTTCCGTCAAAAATGTTTTTATTTTAGGTTTCTCTCAACGAAAATTGCCTCTGCTTCAATATAAGCCAATGAGAAAAATACATTCCCCTAATTGTTTTGAAGTTTCCTACTTCACAGTTTGAAAGTGTTGGCATCTGTGCTACTTGGCATCGAACTTAGGCTAGATAAACACATTTCTGCATTCAACAAATCTTGCCATAAACAATTACAGACTCTCTATCAAGACTTTTTACCACTAATGCCCAGATTTATTCGTTCTCATAAATATTTATCCAGAATCAGATTAGGTCCAACAACTCTGCCTGCCTTGACCTTCCTAAAAAAATGCATACACTGCCTTAACAAAATGTCCAAATGCCATAATCACATGCGTGTTTAACCTGAAAGTAACTCAACGCTGTCTCAGATTACAGAGCCAATTTTACGTTCTTCCCATGCAAAAAAGCATAATCTTTAAACCAATCTGGCTACTGTATGACATTTTTCACAAAATTGACTACATTTTTAATAAAGAAATTCCATTATCTGGTCGACCAACAACCAACTTTGAAATCTCATCAGTTAACCCCTCTGAATGAGGTGGTAGAGGCTTTCATGTTTAAGGTGCGTAAATGTGGGTCAAACTCTCCTTGAAAGTTTTAATTTGTCCCACTCTGGTTAAATTAAAAAAGTCACAGAAAATGTCACTATTCTCTAGCTAATTCAATAGCCCAGCCAGGTTATCTTGCTGATTAAATAGGATATTCTATAGCAATGAGACTTCTTTTGGAGTTCATGTTCTTGCTTTATAAATGGTCAATATGTTATTGTGGGAAAGTGGAATATGAGCTGAAGTGTTTGGTAGTGCTCTATTTCTTATTAGGTCCAGTTAGGTCCCAATATTTTAAACTGGAGCTCAACCCTTGATAGCTGAGGGACAGAGCAGGCAGGCCTAACTTATGAGAAATGTGTAAGGTGTTTATCGGTACCAAAATAGTTAAAAAATAGAAAGCACACCACAGTAAAGATCCCACTCCAAATTAAAAAAACTATCGTAAGTTTAAAGACACCAAAATGATGAAAATTGGATGTCAGGAAATGGAGATATGATTTTGTTTAGTTATATCTAGTTCCAAAAAGCACAAAGCACCAACTTCGGGCATCTGTTTGTGCTAGACCGGGTCAAAGTCAAACTTTAAGGCAAACCACGATGGAGCACTGGTTGGATACTAGGTTCATTCCAGTGGAAAGTTCACCTTGTCATCAGTGGTTGGAGGTGCAGACTCAATCCCATGAAGGGCTCGTCAAGAATGGCTGGCTGTTGTGCAGGACTTCGTGGGCACCTCAGCTCTAGCAGGAGGATCAAGGCTCTTGACATTGAAGGCAGGAAAATGGGTGAAATCCAAAGATGGGCAGAGTATGGTGCTATTGTCGTCTGAGTGCTGCTCTATGTTGGTCCTTGTAAAGTCCTCTGTTTTTGGACTCAGAAACTACTTGGAAGTTATAGCAAACCAGCAAGTTGAGTTTGTCTGGCAGTTCAACGTCAGCAGCTTGATGGTGGTCCAGTGGAAGCCTCTGGTTCTTTTGGGTAGAAGTTCAGAAAACGTTTTGAAGTGTCCAGTCTTGCAATTGTGAAGAGGGAAAGGGCGCATTCTAATATCAGTCAATGGTCCATCTCAACCCTTCCTGGCCAAATCTCCAGAAAATAATGTAAAAGTGGGTAGGGTTGCTTATGGGAATCCTTTCCCTACTTTGGGTTAGAACTCAATCTTCCGGAAGCCAATATCTGGGTCCTGAGCAAATCCAGTTGGCACTGGCAACTTTTGTGTTCCTGCAGCTAAACAAGAGGCTAGACAACTGGCCACTGGATTCCACTGTTCCATCCTGGGTACAAGTGGGGAGCAGGTCCAGCCCTTGCTGTCTCTCCACAGATTTAACAGAAGATGCAGTGTGTCTTCAGTCTTTCACAGGTTCAGAATGTTCAGATGAAAGTAAGCAGGGGTGCAACCTTTATACCTGGCACTATGTTGTGGGTGGGGGTGTCTACCTAACTAATGGGAGAAAGTTTCCAGGGGCAATCTGCCCACTTAAATTGCATCTGCCTGTGATGCAGCCTCTGCCTTTGAATCTTGCAAATTGGTAGGCGCACCCCCAGGCCATCCTATCATGAGGAGGTCAACCCTCCTACCAATCAAGGCCCTTTTGTTCCCTTTACCGATTGCTATTCATACCTCCCAACAGGCTGCCAAGTGAGAAATTGGGGTTATCTATGAAAGGTCTACTTGAGGCATTAGGTAGGAAAATGCCAACTTTCTACAAGTGCCATTTTCAAGATAGTAATTTAAAATCTGACCTTATCATCAGATTGGATATTAAAATCCTATTAATTCGAATCCTTGAACCATGGTTCTAGCAATTCCCAAAATGAAGCTGTGCATTATATGGTGTTGTAATGTAACACGATGCTTTTCTATGGGATGGCTAGCCTTACTGCTGTGATTTTTTTTGAATGAGAGGTAATAAAACATAAGTAAAAAATGCCCCACTTGTTAAATACCATGCACACTGCCTGTTTGCATTTATGGCCTGCCTTAAGTGTGACCTATAAGTATTAAAAAAGAACGGCTTAGGTCGGGTCAAAGCTTTATTTTTCCAGGTCGAATTTGCAGTTTTAAAGCTGCACAATCAAGCTGCACAGGCAGGCCTAAATACATATTTTGTATTGTCAATCTAATGGTGGCACAAAAAGTGCTGCAATCCGCTACTGAAATTTAACTTACAAGCCCTGGGTACACAGAATGCCATAACTAGGGACTTATAGATAAGTAAAATATGCCAATCAGGACTTAGCCAATTCTATATGTTTTTAGGGGTCAGATGACATACATTGGGCATTGAGCGACAGCGCGCCGGTGCTTAGGGTACACACACCAGCAATAAAAATCCAGCAAAAAGTGGGGTGTGACAAAGCAAAAAGGGCATTTTCATACAATTAAAATAGTTATACTAATAATATTACTACTATCACTGCTTCTACTACTAGTTCTACTACCACTACTAGTACACATAATAATAATAATAAGCTTAATAATAATAATAACTATTATTATTGAACATGTTCCCTGATAGATTTTTTTGTTGCAACATGTGCTCACTGTTTCCGTGTTGTCAATATAAACCATGGATCTCTCAGATGAGTGTGACTTCATCCATCTGCTTCTTCTTCCAGTTGGTTGACACGCCCTTCCCTTTTCCGACGTAAGAAGTGGAATTTATTTATCTTGTATTAACTGAACATATGTTGGACTTGCTCTTCCTGTGCATCAATGGAAAAGATTCACCTGGGATGGGCTCTCACACCCGATTGTTCCATTTTTTTACCTGTTTTAACAGTTTTTAAGGCTATAGGTGAATTGTCAGTCCATAAAGTGGCTTTAGATTCTGCTATTGAACTAACTAGGGGTGCTCTTCTCAGCATCAACTTCTTCAAGGAACTCTGATTTTAGATTTGGCTACTGAACTGACTAAAGATGCCCTTCTGTGCAACAATGTCATCAAGGAACTCTGGCCTATCCCCATAGCAGCTATAACCTTGAATTGATTCAGTTATATTTAGTCACTTTAAAGTTTTGAGGTCAATCCCAATCTGCACTTATTCAGAACCCTTCAAATGCCTTGGTATAGAGCTCACCAAAACTAGTATTCTTATTTACTAAATTGCTTGGGGTTGTCAGGAATGTGCTCAAGTTCTTTGTTAGGCAATAGTCAGGTTCCAGCTTAATCCCAGTACATTTCCTCCCTTGAAGTATGAATGTGGGTGTTTCCATTAAACCTAAGACAGTTTTCTCATGGTGTTGGTTCAGTGACCCTGATTGTTTTGTGTTCTTCCACATTTTTTAAAAAGGGACTTCTTGCAGAGTTTCACTGATGTCGACTGTACCTACACCTCCGATTTTGTTTGAGAACTGTTGCGCTACATGTCACCTTTGCTTCTATAGTTCACATGAGCCATACTCTTTCCACCACAGGCAAAGGCTTCGTGTTCACATTTGTAGGAACTGACTTCGCCTTTTATCAGTTTTACTAATTAGAGATATATTTGCAACACATAACATAGTAATGTGTCTTATTTAACAGGTGGGATTGATTTATGATTTCCGCCAATTGCACTATTAATATATTGAATTTTCTTTAATTCTTTACATTCTGTTTAAATAAGTCAAGCATAGTAACACAGAACTGTTTATTTTCTAAACTGAAACAATTTATCAAACTGAAGCATTTATTGATATGTTTTGCATCTTCTCTCGCTTTTCAATGTCAGTTGTACTCGATGAAGAATGTTTTTCATTGAGGGGGAAGTAGAGCAATATTTCTGAGTTGTTCCTGCCATTTAGGGAAAATGTCTACTTATGTAAGTTACCTTACAAAATCAAGCAAGCTAGCAAAACATTTATTTTTTCATTTTGAATTTGATAATTGTGAACGTTTCCTCCTGAAAAGCTAACAAGAATCTACATCTGTGATTTATACTATTTAATGAGCAAAACTAGAAATCTAATAATACTTCATCAGTCTCTCTTTCCTATTATAAGCGGGTACTGTAGTTTGATCGCCAGGAAAAAGCCATTGAGATTGTATTCTGAAAACACCCCAAAGTAGCTGGCATTTCTGTTTACTCTTAGTCATAATTAATATTTTGACTCTCTAATGTGCTTTTTTGATCTATCCTCAGAATGGTGATACTGATGATTCTCCTATTGAGCTCAGCAAAGTGCAGAGTGTAAAAGTGCTGGTCAAGAAGCGGAGGGATCATAGTCTTCCGCGAGCCTTTGAGATCTTCACTGACAGCAAGTCCTACATCTTCAAGGCAAAAGATGAGAAGAATGCCGAAGAGTGGCTGCAGTGCATCAACGTAGCCGTGGCACAAGCGAAGGAGCGAGAAAACAGAGAGTCCACAACATATCTGTAGCATCTTGGGTGTAGTGTGTCATTGCAATCCTTTACATCTACAAAAGCATCATCCATAACCCACAGCAAAATGGCAAAGATTGAACAATTCAATGGAATCAATGACTAAACCCCATACAAAATGCAGAGTATTAGAGAAGAAAAAAATCTCAGCTTCTCAGCCTGAACAATGAACACAGTAATATTGTGAAACAGGACAATTTTATATTGAGGAGAGGATTATGTTCTTGATTGTATTGATCAAATGCATTTGCACTTAACCTTTTTTCTAGAAACTGCCCTTCTGGGCAAAGCATATGAAAAGTAATGTGGACCCATCAGCTGTGAAAGTAAATGTTTAGCGACTACTGCTTAAAAATCATTAAGGGCCTAAATACGACTTTTGGTGAAGCGGCGGCGCAAACCGCCATGTCACTGCTCCATCGAAGGGCGCCACTGCCCCCCAAAGGATTATGACTTTTCAGTAGTCTGGCAGGCGGCGTCATGGCAGTCCCATGGCAGTGCCTCTTTTAAAGGCAGCAGTACCTTTGAAAAAAGCCGCACAATGAGTTTGCACTACAAGGTTCCTGCACGGCAGGTACTTGAAAGTCCGTGCAGGAACCTATGTGCATGCACACGGTGGTGCTTAACATGTGAATCCACATGCGGTTGAGGCACAGGTGCGGGCCCAGTAGGTTCCCCTATGGGTCCCCTATGTTTCCTCTCCTCCAGGGTTTACCTGGAGGAAGTACCTACATGTAAACTCTGGAGGAGATGAAACCCTTAATATGCTTGGTGAGTCCACTGAGGTCCCGCAAAGCATTTTGCAGCCTCTGACTGCTGCTCCAATGCCAGGGAATGGCGGTTCTCCCAGGGCGGTCCGACTGTCCAACTCCTAATGGGACGGTCTGGATCCGCCACCGCCTCCCCACCACGAGTCTGATGGTCCTCAGACCGCGAGACTCGCAATAGGGCCTTAGAGTTGTGTAACATCTAATATAGTATGGTGAAAACATAATAAAAATATTTTTGATTCCTTCTTAAATGGGCTTGGGAAACATTTTTTTACGTATCATCATTCTAGCTCTTCAGGCATTCTACTGTATTCATTCAAAATATGGTCGACAGAAAATATGCTGCAACACAAAGAATTACACTTGCCTCTCTTTAATTTTGAGTAGGGTCCTCAAATGTTATTCATTGGATCACTAGCCGGCACATACAATCTCCCCACACTTTTCTTGCCCTACTAATCGGGCTGTGACTATGGGTCTGCTTTCGCCAATCTTCTCTATACCCTATGGTAACTGTTTTGAAGGCAGTCAAGACATCGTTCTGAACATTTCTGCCAACCCACTTCAGACTTGAAGCAACTTCCTAATGTTTCAAAGAACATTTAAGACACATCTCCTCTGCCCTAAAATTGAGCTTTTTTGTGACTCTCCCACTGGCTCTTTGAATCTGTTCAGTACATATAAATCAAACTTTTTTTTTTACCAATTACACGAAATATCGTCTTCTCATATGAAACTCACGCCTTCTTCATTACTTCATTTTCTTCTATGTTCTCGTTTTGCCTTATCACCCACATTTGATTTTACCTGGAATTTGAACCCCTTTTTTATAACAGCTAATTTTATTAATAATCTGGTTAGTTACACTAAAAATATTGTTTTCATGCCCTGTACAAAGTGATGTAAAACCATGTATGAAGCTTAACAGGAAAAACTCTAATAGAAAAATATTCATCAACATGATTGGGCAGCTCCATGTTCCACATAAAATGTGTAGCTAAACCACAGGAGCAACACTCAGCAGAACTGAAGTAGGCGATGTGAACTTTTATTGATTTTGGGGTTAGAAGGAGGCCTTGGTGACTCAATGTTCAAGCTAATCATTGTTGAGGATGAAGTGGAAATTCTTAATTTCTTCTCTTGCTCTTGATAGTACATCGACTCTGCAATTGGTAGAAGTAGCCTCTGCTACATTTCAATGATTTATTGTAACCAGAGGCACAGGATAAAGTATATAGAGGTTATCAGATGGTAAAGGACAGCACCAGCCTTTCTGCTAATAAGCCATGCATAACAGACAAACACAAGTAAACAGCCAGCGGCAAACAATCGACTGCTAAACAGTGCTAGCTCAGAACATTTGTCATGGGGAATCAAAGGAGAACTGCTAAGCAATCCTAGTGCAGTAATCAAGGAATAACAAGGTGAGGAAAAACGTATTCACTGAGGCAAAAACCAAAACTCAGTCAGCAAGGGCATCTCTGGACCATAGATGATCAATTACAACAAGAGACATTGCAATAATGAATAACACTGGATCGAAGCCAAGTGAATCTCTTTGCCATCTCCCCATGGATGTGACTGTTGTATGAGAAATCATGGTAGTGCCAGCAAGCCTGGATGCTTTACAATGTACATCTGTTCTTTGCATTCAAGAGAAATAAAATAAAGCAGTGTGGGTCTGCCTAAAGAAAATCATAGGTCCAGTCCTGCAAACTATCAAAGAAAATTGCAATTGCAGAATCAGTCAAAGAGGCAAATATCTTTCCAGAATTCAGTAATTGCAACCTGAACAGTGGTGACTCCTCCGCTAAGGGGGAGGAGCATCGCCCCACTGAAAGGAGCAGCAAAGAAAGGAAAAAATCAAATGATAATAACGGAATGTTATGATCATTTTATTTTTTCCTCCTGCTGCAGCAGTGCGTGAGGGGACAGAGCTGCATGGGAGGAGTGGTAATGACTGTTTGGTCGGCCCTCTCGGACAGTCGAAAACAGTCATGCGTACATCCCTGTTTTCTATGCAGGCTACATTACAGCCTGCATGGAACCCCACCAGCCCCTGGCTGAGCACCGTGCCACGGCGTTCAGGCCAATCATAATGCTGCATTGCAGTGTTGTGATTGGCTTAGGGGGAGGAGCCTGGCTGCCTGCTTCCTGTTCTGACCTGGACTCAGACACAGGCGAGCAGGAGAGAAGACGTGTGACCAAGCGGCGGATTGGTAAGTTTTTTTTAAACAGCCTGCACCCGCCCCCCCAACTAGGCATGCCAGCCGCCACTGATCCTGAATATGAACATTGCATTAAGGAAGCAGGGCAGCCATTGCAGACACAGTCTTTACATAGTCTATATCTACTGCAACACGTGTCTATGCTCTGCGAAGATAAAGCATATATACATGACCATGCTGACAATGCAATCGATCCACCAAGATAGCTTATTTAGCAAAGTGAAAATGATACAGTAAGCACCACATGTATTCCTAATCCTTTGGTCTTCAAACTTTTTTATACTGAGCCCCCATGAGCACAATGTTTTGGAGTCAAGGCCCCCTTACACTTTTGAAGGGAGTGGGTGAAGTTGGGAGGGGCAAGAGTTACTAAATCATTTTTCACTTTGGGAACTTCTCTGGGTCAAAACTCATGTTTGTCCTCAAAGCCCCATTAAGACCTTAGAACATTATTATCCTGACCTTTCACTACAAAGTAGTATCCTGAACACTCTGTAAATTTCTATCGACACTCTGGTGTAGATTTGCACACTTATCACCCAGTGCAGCCTTCGCAGCAAGTCACCCTGCTGTGCAACAGAAAGAGTGTAGGAGTGCACCCTATTTAAGTCAGAATGGTGCATTCCTGCCTTTTCCCCTGCACTGGCCCCTTTTTAGCAGCCTAACACCAACGCACTATGGTGCAAGGATGCCTAAGTTGTAGGCAGGATTGTTTTGTGCAGGAAGGGCCACCTTCCTACACAAAAACAATCCTGAGAGGCATATTCCTTTCTAAGTGTGTTGCAGAACGCAGCACACAGAGATATCTTTTTGGTGCATTCCCAGGTTTATCAATTCTGGTAAATCTGGGAATGTGTCAAAATCCCTGGAATTGGCGTAGGACACCCATGCATCGCCCATGGAACAACTTTACAGGGCATAGTAAGGCAATGCAGCGATTTTTGCTGCTTTGCTTTATTCCAGACTAGCAGCGCCCCCGACGTTCTCCGGGGGCAATGAGACTTCAGGGCCAACCGCCCACCCAGGCCCCCGCCCGCCCCCACCCACCCCGACATTGTCCGTATCCCGGAGCCCCCTCCCGCCCCGATATTTTACGTGTCCCTTTGCCTTACCTGAGCCGGCGCTCATGACTTCACCGCCGCTCCTCGCCGCTCCTCCCCGACGTTGTCCGGGGGCAATGAAGCTTCAGGGCCAACCGCCCGCCCAGGCCCCCGCCCGCCCCGACATTGTCCGTGTCCCGGAGCCACCTCCCGCCCCCGGCCCCCTCCCGCCCCGACATTTTACGTGTCCCTTTGCCTTACCTGAGCCGGCGCTCCTGACTTCACCGCCGCTCCTCGCCGTTCGTCACCGCTCCTCCCCGCCTGTCCGCCGCTCCTCCCCGCCTGTCCGCCGCTCATGTCCGCCGCTCCCCCTCGTCATCGCGCACGTCGCGGCCAGCGCTATGTCGCAGCCAGCGCTACGTCGCGGCCGGCGCTACTTCCAGGGGACTACTTTTTTTTTTAAAGTTACATTTTTACATTTACGTTTAATTTTTATTTTATATAGCCTATGTCCATCTGCACACCCTGACATTTTTAACAATGTATCGGGTGTGTGGATTGGCGCTGTGGTTCCCGAGTTTACCTGGCTCAAAGGTTTGTGTTCTCTCTTTATAATAGTACTATAGATTCATGAAGCCACTCAGGGCCACCTCACTTGAGGTGTGCATCATGCATGTACCACATTGCGTGGTACAAACACAATGCAAACCAGGTCATAAATATGCCCCACAATCTACAAAGCTCTAACTTGGACAAAGCCCTATAACGACCTTCAAAGCACCACCTAGACACCACCTGTAATGCCCAACCCAGGTCACATTCTAGAAAGCACAATCCGACACCACTCTCTCACACACAGTTTAGGGTCCATTGTCAACAGTCATACCAAGCTCTGATCTTCAGATTATCAGATATTGATCAGATGAATTTCTCTAATTTCAAGGGGAAAATACAAGCACATCCATACAGTGGTGCAATACTTCTAACAGGAGAGTACAAAGACTATTCTGTAGTGAACAGCTACTTTGGGATAGTGCATACCTGCACTTGTATATTTTCAATTCAATCACTGCCAGTATTGAAATCCCATTCTTGAAATTCCGACGCAGCAGCCTCCCCTCTAAGACCTGTCCAGTCCATTCCCTTCTATTCAAGACTACCCAGAACCACTGTAAAAACACTCCACATCTAGGGTTACCACCTGGACATGTTTTTCTACCATCCTGAACAGTATTTTAATGTCCTGGCCAGTACACAAATTATCAACATTATATAAAATGTGGCATTTTTCCCATTATTAGTTAGTATTGTGTGATGAGGTGGAAAATAGAAAACCAACAAAGTCATGCTGCATAGAGAACCCAGGACTGGGCTGCACTGCAAGCCTATCTAGCTGACAAGTTCACCATCTCTTGTAGCTCTTGTCACACCAGCAGCCAGGATGCCATGAGATTGAAGACAAAGACAAAATAAAGTAAACCAATACTACAGCCCTTATCTCTTTCTGCACAGAGAATCTGGAACATCCTCATATCCATCAAGGCACAGCAGCACTGCCACAGTTTAGGAAAGAGTTGAATATGTACCTCTTTAAACAACAATACAGTATCAGTGCTCGCAGACACCACCTACCTCTTCAGTCATTTTTATGGTATCCTTGCCTTTCACCCTGTTCAGCACTCCACTGTCTTTTGGCAACGTTTTGACAACGCAAACACCACCTGCATTCATACATTCTCTTTACTGAGCAGTGTAGGAGAGCTCTCACATCCCTAAAACTATACCTGTAAATACATACACCTTCAACATCGTATTACTATTTAAGCTAGATCTGGATCCAAACGTGCACACAATTATATAGAGACACTCACACAAATACACCTAGAAAGAGATGTCAATATGACAAACTCCCACTCAAATTCACCTAGGAAGATACTCAATATGGTCTACACAGATGATGGGAACCTGCAAGAAGACATCCTCATGTGAGACCTCATGAGAAGCACGAGAGTCGACTTAAAAGACAGACTATGGAAAATTGAACATTCTATTTTTACGTCTACGGGGAATGTTTACAGAGATTCAGATTCACCAAGAACATCAACAACAAGGTGTAATGCCTGGTAACGAACTTCCTTATCTCTCAGAAAGACAATATATTGAAAGCCATGTCAGCTAAAGCAGAGATGTTGTCATTACTACAACATTATTCCAAGTATCACTCTAGTGAGTCACTGGAAAAATTGTGAATGCACTCATTCCATTGTGGTATACCATGCAGATATGTGAGATGTGGAGCACTTCAACATTCAACATTCAACATTGCCCTTAAATAGGAGCCATCAATTGCACATAAAAATCACATAGATGATCTTTTGTCTTCAGTGATTGCAAAGGATACATCAGCATTAACATACAGTTGGTATATAGCACAACCATGTTTTGCTTCTTCCTCCATGTGTTTCTTTGGTTTGTGGCATAATGATGTCATTTTGGATGCTGGACACGTCTTGGCACGAATGCAAGGATCCAGATAAACGAATTGTGTCCTATAAAGAGAGTTGTGCACAGAACACCAATACCTACAACTACAAATACTCAAGGTCTCCACTTGTCACTAAAGGAGACTACAGCAAACGTTTTAAGAATAGGTTAAGGCCCACTATTGCAACCATTTTTTAGTATTGTAAATACTGAATACATGATTCGTGTTTGTGAAGGAAATTGTTCCTTCTGGAGTACCTTGCTGTTATATACTTCTTTATGTGATTCAGCTTATGCTTCTGTGCATCTCCTATGGGTTTTAATAGCTCATGTACCATCTGAGGTTGGGGATGAAGCGTTAGGGAGATATACATTAATTTTTTTCTATTTATGTTACTTGTGTAAATATGTCGGTTTTGTGTAAATTCATACTTATATTTGCCTTAACACTTTAGTGCCCCGTATTCATGTGTGGGCATATGCGTATTATATTTTGTTCTATCTAGATCAGTGTTTGTTGTCCTTTTTCACTAACTATGTGGTCAAGTTTATGCATTAATTACCATTCCCGTTCTCATCACTTGAAAAAGTTACAAGATTGATGCAGGATTGGAGCAGTTTATGTCCCACAGGATGGTGGTCAGAAAATTAAAAGAGAAACTTTCACTGGACACGATTCAGAGTCAAATCCAATATTAGGAATCATTACAAAAGGTAAAATGGTTAGTTAGATTCATAATTAGCATCAATATTCAATCAAATAATACAAACGCAGAAGAATCAACATAAGGTCTGCCTCCAATCAAATGAATAGTCAGTTCAGTTCAAAGACAATGAAAAGTATAAAGTCGATAGACGGACCACTATGAAGTTTGCCTCTGAGAAAGCAAGTGAAAGGTCTGGCACATATCTAAAAAATTGTACATTTTATAGGTTTTCAGACAGTAAAAGGCACACTCTTGACATGATGTGAATTGAGTTACCAGAGCTAACAACACATTTATCATTCATGTAAACATAATACAAAAAGCAAGAACCATTTAGAAACACCTATTTTGTATGTATAATTAAACATTAGGTCATAAAGAAATAACTTTACAACACCAAACAATAAGAGACTCATGAAATGAATATACCAGTGAACAAGCCTGAGCAAAAAATCTTGAGTTCTCAACTAGTACATTCTGACATGGCTTCTTTCTATGGTACACATGTAAATGCATTTTCTACAACACAGGGGAAACAGCACCATGAAAATGAAGTCTCTTCTGCTTATTTTCTGAAATGGAAGAACACAAGAGAGAAAACATGCATTAGGAAAGCTCTTTCACAAAACAATGAATGCATAATTCTCTTCACCATCTTTACAGTGGATGTTGAGGCCTAGTTATTCTAATTGTGGCCTAGTGATGTCAAGTTAAACACATCAAATAAATATTGTTTTCTAATTTTCAAAAAACCTTCTTCACCACAGACCTTGGGGCATATTATCAAGGGGGTTTATCTCCGCTTTTTTGGCTTTAAAAGCCAAAAAAGCGGAGATAAAATTATCTCCCTATTACCTAGCTGTCGCTAACACCAGTTAGCGACAGCTAGTAGGAGATAGCGACCATCTTGGGCCCCACTTTGCATGTCAGAGAAATTTATCACTAATGACATGCAAAGTGGGCATGCCAAGATGTTAGCGACTGGAAACAGTCGCTAACATCGCTATCTCCTATTACCAACTTTTGGAGATATTCACGCTAAGCGCGAATATCTCCAAAAGCTAACACCTGCCCTGAGAAGTTCTTAGCCATGTTATCCAATGAGAGGTGGATAACATGGCTAAGAGCATTAGCTCGGTAATGCCTGAATATCGCGGACTTTTCAGCGATATTCATGCATTGCGGCCGATTTTTATCGCATTTGCGATAAACCTTGGTAATACCAAGGTTTATCTGTGATAATATCGCCGCAGGTCGGCGATACATTCTTGTCTTTAACCAAGCAATAGCGATAATTATCGCTATTGCTTTGTAATATGCCCCCTTGTCTTTTCAGTACTGGAACAACTGCTCTATGCTAGAATTTAGATTTGTGTTCTCATTTTGTAAAGATCATCCCCACAATTAGCAAGTTATTTTATGCATTATTTAAATGAAAAGCTTCCTGTCCATCTCAAACTCTAACATGGTCCTCAATTGGAAGACATGTCTTGAATATAATTCTAAAACGTGCACATCACCATATGTTAGAAATGTGGTTTTTGGTTGGCTGAGGTATGCACCCAGGGGTAAGGTAAACATACAATCAAAAATAACCTGTGGTCACCCTCTGGTAGCTGGGCACAGAGCAGTAAGACGTATCTAAAGAGGCAATGTGTAAAGTATTTGTGCAAAATAAACACACACTAACAAAATGAATACACCACACAAATACTCCACTCAGGTTCAAACAAAATAGAGAATATTTATCTGAGCAAAATAAGACCAAAAAGACACAGTAAGTAGAAGACAACATATGAAATTTTAAAGATTTAGGGCCTGATGTAAGACTGCGAGAATGTACGACTCACAATTTGTGTGAATTATAGACTCACAAATTACGAATTGCTAAATCCAATGTACATACAAATCTGGCCCTCAATTTGCGGATCCCAATCAAGTTGCATCACAATTACTGAACTCGCATTTTGCGAGTTGATATGTGGTCTCAAAGTGCGACAGTGGTCGCAAGTTGAGATTGCGGTTGCAGTTAGTGACTGCAGTTTTAAAAATGCCCAATCGCTTCCTGGAACTGCTAAAGGACCCCAAACCAGGAAGTGGTGTCCATCGTGATTTCTGTTTAGTAATAGGTGAACATTGTGAGGGCAGCAGCATACTCCAAGACTGCATCCCAGCACCAATGGCCAGGAGAAAGGGAGTACAGGGGGAAGATAAAATTTTCCGAAAAAATATTTAGAAATTATCACTGATGGTTGCTGCAACAACCATGAGCAGCTTTTCGGGTCTGAAAAGGGCAAGATCTGGAGGGAAATGCAGCAACAGATAAATGCCCTGGGAGTTGCGAGTAGGTCCATTGAAGACCTAAAAGAGGTGGTACACCCTGCGATCCCGTGCCAAGTAAAGAATTGCAGCATGGCTGGGAGGGTCATAAGGGTCAGAAGCTGGACCATCTGATACCCCCCTCATCTGTGGAGCAGCATCAGGACCCTGGACAGGATACAGAAGCAGCATGAGCATCAGGGACCATCCACACCTCTGCACCCCGCTCCGGTAACAGCAATATGCCTACTATTCCAAAATACCTGCCAGAACCCTGCAGTCCACAAGCATTCAACACTGATACCCCTAGCGCTTCATTTTCATGCACCAAAAGTCACAGCTGTTGCATTATGGGATATGTAGTCAGTCACATAAACAGTGGAGTAATTGTCTGGCATGAGCTGATTAACATGGTTTGACCACTGTGAAAGTGTTTCACACATGTATTTTTTCTTTTTTACTCATGTATCATATAGATACACCTGTGGGAGGACAGGGGAAGAATAGGACCTTGACCTGATGGAGGAAAGAGCTGGATGTCCAGAAAGAGTCTCAGGCAGGTCCATCTGCCATCCAGGCTAACATCCCAGCAGGCAGCCGCACCGACTACAACTCCTGTCAGCAGGGTCTGACAGCTGCGTCCAATGCAGCGCTTGCGGGCAGTAATGAGCAAGGCATAATTCCCATTTCCAGACAGGCACAGGGGACCATGCAGAGGCCAGTGGCATAGAACAGGCAGTGCTGAAAAGCGCTGAAACTTTTCAGGCACTCAACCCCAGTCACAGATCTGAGTTGAATCCATCATCATTATTTAGCTCACTCACAAGTTCATACCCAGCCATATGCAAATCAGTCTTGACCCAGCCCGAACTGCCAAGCCAGGTCTTCCATGGACAGGACACAAGCATCCTGGGACTGGTTTCGGGGTAACACCCCTCATCAGCCAGGCTAGCTTGAATCTAGTGGCAAAGTGAGCAAGACAGCCACATCTGGGCATACCCTCCGAACTTAGGGAGAATAAAGCAAACACAAGGATAGGATGGATGGAGTGCTGAATCTTTTTGAGATGTCTTCAGTGAAGTCACTGACCATGGCATGAGTGACGTTATATGTGATGTCATCAGCAGTGCCTTGCGGGGCGCAAGTTATAGTTAGCTCAACTAACTATAACAGCTGAATTTCTCTGGTTTTGTACAAGTGAAATGTCCAACTAACTATACCGTCCCTAAAACCTGGGTTTTTTTCTGTGAATTTCTAAGGTTTTTTAAATGCTAATTTCTAACTATAACGTCCCTGAAACCTATGGTTTTTTCAGTGAGTATCGAAGGTTTTTTTAAATGCTAATTTATAAATGTAACAAAGTAGTTGCGTTTTCGGAGTAGTGTAGATAGGGGGATGGGCCTCCGATTGGCGCTCAGGAATTAGGAGGTATCAGGAGGGCTTCTTGGCTCCCAAAGTCCCTCAAGAGTAAAGTGGACTTCAGCCTCCAACCCATAGTGTGCCAGGAGGCACATTTGCAGAGTGGTGGAGAAAGGGGGGCATGGTCTCCAAAGACCTCTTAGCAATACCACTGTGTGGGACTTACTGGACATAACAATAGGGTTGATGGCCCTCAAGGACGTCCTTGGGGGCCAACTATGTTATGTTATGTTATGTTATGTTAGTATGAATTTGTAGATCGCACGTTCACCCCGGGGTTTCTTGGCTCTGTGTACCGCTGGAGAACCCGTGCTGGCTTTCCCGTTTATATGGCTCCCCTGGCCAACGTGATCAGAGCTTTCGGTTCGACGTGTTATCCTACGCGGATGATACGCAAATACTGGTCACGCTCGGCCCCAACGTAAACGACACTAAAAGGCGCTTTAAAATGTGCATGGTAGAGGTAAAAAATTGGATGGGCCACAATCATCTCCAGTTGAATGGTACCAAATCTGAAGTCATGTTATTTGGGCGAGTGAGCGAACACTGGACCCAAGACTGGTGGCACTCGGAATTTGGGGAGTGTCCTGTCCCAAAGGAATCAGTCCGCAATTTAGGGTTCCGCATAGACAACAAATTGTCTATGAGAGACCAAGTGAATCATATGGTGGGCACCTGTTTCGGAATTATGCGGAGCCTACGTAAGGTCTTTAAATGGCTACCAATCGAAGCACGCAGAATCCTGGTTCAGGGCCTCATCGTAAACCGGCTTGATATGGCAATTCTTTGCTCCTTGCCATAAACGAGTGCCATACCAGGAAACTGCAGGAAGTTCAAAATACGGCCGCCCGCCTGATTCTAGGCCTACCCAGACGATCCCCCTCTTTGCCATGCCTGAGAACCCTACACTGGCTGCCTGTTAACAAAAGAACCATCTTTAAGACCATGTGCCTGGTTCATAAAAACATGTACGGCCGAGGACCAAAATACTGGACCCAGAAACTGACATGGTATCTGCCTGGTCGACAGCTGAGATCTATTACCAAATCACAACTCACGCCGCTCAGAGTTCAAACGGCCAGAAATGGTGGTCGTGCCTTCTCTTTTAGGGCACCATCACTTTGGAACGAACTTCCCTTCAGCCTACGTACAACAGAACACATGACTTTCCGCAAAAAACTGAAAACATGGCTCTTCTGCTAGTTCCATCCTTTGGCTCACTCTCCCTCCTCAGGATTTCCGCATGCGCCATGAGACTCCCTCAGGATGTGATATGCTGCGCAATACAAGTATCCAGACTAGACTAGACTAGGAGATGGTCCCTATTGGGCATCCCCAAGGTGAAGCCAGGCAACCCCGGCAGCGAGGGGGCCGTTGTGGAGATTAAGCAAGCTATTGCCCAGAGTTGCAGCGTGGGACCCATGGTTAGAGAGGCACGAGGTGAGATTTATCGAGCCCGCTGACATTAGTTCCGTACCCTGCCGCGTCGGGAATTGAACCCTGGTCCCGGGCCGACCTCTGCTTCTGGGTCTGCCGCCTCTAACCGGTGAGCCACACTTCTCCACTATCCCTCCTATACCCTCCAGTAAGTCCCACACAGCAGCATAGCTAAGTTCTCATAACAGGCCACACCCCCTTTGCCCATCATTTTGCAAACGCTCTCCCGGGTGCGCTCTTGGATGAGGATTAAACTCCCCTTCGATGCTGGGGGTCCTTAGGGGCCAACTAGACTACCTGAAACCTCCAGTAAGCAGCAGATAGTGGGATTGCTGATAGCTGCGCACAGGCCACACCCCCTCTCTGCACCACTCTGCAAACGCGCCTCCTGGTGCACTCTTGGTTGGGGAATGAAGTCCCCTTGCCTCTTGAGGGTCCCTAGGGGCCAACTAGCCCACCAGGTATCTCCAGTAAGCCCCACACAGTTGGATTGCTGAGAGTGGTCCAAGGCCACGCCCCCTTTTTACACCACTCTGCAAACGCACCTCCTGGTGCACTGCTGCTCGGGGGATGAAGTCCACTTTAGCCCTGAGGACCCTTAAGGATTTAGGGGACTTAATCCCCCAACCCACAACGCACCAGGAGGAGCAGCAGGGAGGGGGCTGGGCCTCCGGCGAGATGGCATTTTTTCCTTGTTTGAGGGTATAGAAGGGAGCTGTGTGGCCCCCTTCTCTCAATATTTTGTGCGCCCTGGGGACGCCATTCCCCATGACTTGCCACTATTAATTTTTTTTTAAACGGGAAGGGGACTGCGCGGCCCCCCTCCTGAGGCCGATTTCGGCCACAGCACTCCATTCCCCAGGGCATAGCCACATATATATATATATATTTTAAAGGAGGGACAACCTGAGGCTTTTTTCGGTCCCGGGGACCCCATCCCCCGGGAATATATATATATATATATATTATTTTTTGGGAGGGGGCCCCCCATTCCTGTATGACTATTGGCTCCGGGGACCCCATTCCCCAGGGCCTGGCCAGCCTGGCCATTTTTTTTCTTATTTTGGAGGAGGCAGCGTGGCCCCTTACCTGAGGCCAATTATGGCCCCAGGGACCCCATCTCCCGGGACCTGTCCAGCCTTGATTTGTTTTTTATTTGGAGGTGAGCCGCGTGGACGCTCTCCTGAGGCCAATTATGGCCCCGGGGACCCCATCCCCTGGGGCCGGGCCTTACCGTGGGGGAGCCCCAATGCCCCGGTGGTCCCAGCTGGCTCTGCACCTTCTGCGGGAGCTGGCATTGCTTTTGGACAAGGGGAGCTGCTGACATGGAGCTCCACTTGTCCAAAAGCAATACTGCTTTGCTTCCATGAAGCAAAGCAGTGTTTGTAATGACAGGGCGGGAGCTGTGCTCCTGCCCTGCCATTGCAAACTGCAAAGTCCTGAGGGTGGGCACTCCAGGACATTGCCAGAGCTGGCCCTGCCAGGGGGTGGAGGTCCCCAGGGCCATAGAGGGTCCCCCTCTCAATGTAAATATAGCCCTGGGTAGGTGGTGGTCCCCGGGGCCGGGGGACCGCAATGGACCCTGCCCTTAATCCACACTGCCCCAGAGAGGTGGTGGTCCCCAGGGCAGTGTGGGGAGGGGCAGGAGCCCCCCCACATTTAATATTTACAATATAAGCCCCAGGGAGGTTGCGGGTCACGGGCCTGGGGGGCCCGCTAACCCCCCCCATTATCATAAATGCCCCAGGAAGGTGTTGGTCCCTGGGGCAGTGGGGGGGCAGTAGCCCCCCACACAATCTTTTTTTAAAAAGCCCTAGGAAGGTGCTGGTCACTGGGTCTGTGGGGGGGCCGCGTGCCCCCGCATAACGTTTCAAAAGTCCCAGGTAAATGGCTGTCCCCAGGCCAGTTGGGGCCCCCGCAGGCCCCGTATATATTTTACTGATTGCCCCCGGGGGCTCATGCAAATGAAGCGCGAGACACCGTGCTTTGTTTTTTTAATTTTCTCGGCAGGCTTCGCAAACTCCGCGTGAATTCCACCGAAATGTTTTTTAAAATGCCTTTTTTGGCCCTGGGGGTCCCTGTGGGACCCCCTGAGCAGTCCTAGGGGGTCAGGGTGTGTCTACGCTGCCCCCTTTTATTAATTTTCAACACTTTTTTCAAACTTTTTTCTTGTGACTTGGTTTTACCGAGTCACAAGATGGCTGTCAACTCTTCTTGGTTTGGAGTGTTGACAGCCAATCAAAATGAAGCTCGTGATCGGGAGGGTTTAGGAATTCTCCTCGGTCACCAGATATCGATATTATTTTATTTTTCAATTTCTCAGGAACTACTGAATGGATTTACACCATTAAAAAAAAGAACGCTTTCTGAACCAAGACCTACTACCTTTTTGCCAAATGTGGCTAAAGTTTCTTATGGAAATTAACATGCAGAGAACGCGTTTGGGGATCCCCCTTTTTTCTCGTCCCTCGCTCGACGAATCATCCAGAAACTTTCAAGATATGAGCTGACCTGAGTGAACCACTAGTTTTGAAAATTTTGCGAAGATTTGTCAAATGGCGCCAAAGATATTGGCAAAAGAAAAAACGATTTTTTAATTGAAACAAGGTCCTAACTATAACTACCTACTGGTGAGGGTCTGAACCCCCCTGCCCTAAAAATAAAAGAAGTTTTTAAAAAGTCACCAGAGGTCCTGCCACCTTTCTTCACCACTCCTGACGTACTGCTGTTTGGGGAATGGAGTGCCCTTGGCTACAGAAGGTCATTGAGGGCCAACAAGCCCTCCTGTTACTTCCAGTCAGTCCCACACAGCAGGATTGCTGAGAGGTCTTTGGAGGCCACGCCCCACTCTGCAAACACACCTCCTGGTGCTCTGCTGCTTGGAGGATGAAGTACCCTTAGCTGATGAGGGTCCTTGGGGGCCAACTGCCTCTCCTGTTACCTGAAGTAAGTCCCACACAGTTGAATTGGTGAGATGGTGTTAGAGGTCACGGCCCCTTTCTCCACCAATCTGCAAACGCACCTTCTGGCATACTTCAGGTTTGGGGATGAAGTCTCCTTGGCTCCAGAGGGTCCTTAAGGGCCAAGTAACCCTCTTTTTACCTCCTGTAAGTTCCACAGACTGGTTGCTGCGAGGACTTTAGAGGGCACACCAGCTTTCTCCACCACTCTGGAAACGCGCCTCCTGGCATAATACTGGTTGGAGGATGAAGTCCTCTTGAATGCTGAGGGACCTTTGGAGCCAAGAAGCCCTCCTGTTACCTTCAGTAAGTCTGTTACAGCAGGATTCCTGAGAGTTGGTCGGAGGCCCCACCTCCTTTCTGCCCCACCTAGTAAACATGACTACCAGTTAAACAAGCATTGGTAAATAAAGTAGGTTTCACCTATGTAAATCATAATATATATTTTTTAATGTTTTAGCTTGGTGAGCAGCTGTGCAATATACTTTTATACTTTAAAGAAACTCTGTAAAAGTGTTATGACTTTTTTATTGAGAAAGGCAAAATAGTTTGTAGTAACTGGTGGTAAGGCACTGGTGTACATGACACCGAGAAAAAAACAGCATTCCCAGCATGGACTTTCCACCTCTACTTAAAAATCAAGGTAAATATCATCTTACATGATGCACCAGCAAACTAATCACACAAGATGAGGTATGGTACATTCAGGTGGAGTGGAGCATAGCTTCTCCACGGAGCACCAGTGCCATTATCAGAAGATCAGCAAAAAATATTGGCACAGTGCTATACCTCTTGAAGATCGCAACCATGATAACAGGTCAATGAATTAAAAATCACTGGATGACCCACAAAAGAAGAAGAAAGAACAGGAAAGCAGTATGGGGACTGAAAGCAGAGGGGAGCATTGGAACTAGGAGAAGACTGCTGCACTATTCGAAAAGCCTCATGTACTGGCACAAGGTTATGGAAGAAGCACGAGCAAGGCCAGGAGCAAGTGGAGAAATAAAGAGCAGCAACGTAAAAAGGACCAAGAGGGGAATTGTGCAGACATGAAGCAGTGCCAAGAATCACTGCGATGAACCTCTGAAGGATGAAGAGTAGACAGAGGCAGCATGACAAAGAGAATCAACATCACAGGAAAGGTCTGCAGAAGGTTGAAGCGAAGCCTTCCCCATAATCCATAACAGGTAATGATTAGAGGATAGGGCATCGGAAAGAAAAAAGCAAAGGTAGAACAGAAGTCAGTGAAAAGTGGAAACTGAAAGTAATATGAACACAATTGTCATTCCTTGGAACTCCAAGAGTAGCTGTACTTTGTATGGCATGCATTTTGTAGCTCTCAGAACTAATTCAGGACTTTAGGCAAAGTCTAGCGCTCCCTATCACCTAAGGTTTACAGTTATCGTATACCAAAGAAACACCGCATAATCTCTTTACAACCCATTCCAGCTGTGAGTGGTGCAGGGTATTACGATTAAGTTATAGTATCTACTACATTTGACAGGCGGTTACAGTTAATTACAACCCAAATTACTGAAATTGCCCACATTCATCAGCATGGTCCATCCAATATTTTAAGGGTTACCAGTACTTTTTTAACGTTTTGGAACAAAGGAGGGGAGAGCTAATGAGAAGTTTAGATTCTTGTCTGTGCTTTAGTGCCCTGTAGAGGAGGGGAGCAAATGGGAAAGGAACCACTACTCTCTGTAACCGACACATCAAGAGTTGATTTTACTCAATGCCTACATGTACTGCAACGTGATAAATAATTTGCTGTTTGCTAATAATTTGCTATAATGCCCAGGAACCTTAAGCCTGAGATCAACTGATAATATGCCTGTGGACTCGGAATGTCCGCCGCTATGTATTGGTGTCATTACATTAGCTGAGCTTCATTTTTCCCAAAGTTTTTGTTTTTGTAAAAGCATACATTAAAATTGTTTAATATTTTTTCTTGTCTAGTTTTGTAATTTAAGACTCTTATGTAATTCCATGGATTGTAGTAAATAATTGCCTTCTGGCATCAGCTAACATTGAGCTAGTTGCAAGCTTATGCAGAGCATTATTATCTTTTGATCACCAACGTGATGTAATCTATTTGTAAGGTTTTTTTGTTGTTTTTTTAGAAGTTAGTTGTCATCAGGTGGTAATTAAAAGTAGACTGGCTGTGAATGCGAAGGAAGGATGGATTTCAATATTTTATATTCACAGAATTAAAAGTATTTTCCAGCCAAGCTCCAGGACTCACTGCTTTAGAAAGATTTGGTTACACATCAAGCGCTCTGATGCCTAAGGGTGAGGTTAATGATAATCAAATCCAGTCCAGACCAGACAAGCTCACACTGGCGAAACAGATAAAGCCTTGGTGCTGTATTACGGAAACATTGCACCGGTGTGCAAAGAGTAGGGCAAATCCATTTCCATCACTTTTGCTGCTACTCCAATGAGGAATGGAGCAGGTGGTACTTGTAGGCGGGAATGTATGACACAGACTCATTTCACATTTCTGTTGAGTTTACATAATAAAAAGTGTACATTATGTTCACCACCATTTGAAGGGTGGAACTATCTTTGAAGCCAACATTTTTTTTCCCATTTTTTTGACAAAAGTAGCAAAATCATTGGTAAATTAATGTGCCTCATGTGTTTTTTTAAAATAGTTGCTCACAATGTAGGGTTCCATTGCAAAAATCACTGTGATACACATGAAATGATTTCTAAGTAAACGAGGGGCAGATTTATCAAGCCTTTTGCGACTCGCACAGGCCGAATCGCAAAAGGTCTTTTTGCATGTTTTGGCATGCATCAAAAATTCGCAAAATAAGAAATAGCAAAAATTTGCGATTCCTTATTTTGCCGTAGCATTTAAGGAATCGCAATTTTGTGATTCCTTAAATGCTATGTATGAAGCATTTATGAATTGCGATTTATGTTTAAGAATTCGCAAATTACCACAAAGTTGTAGTTGATGGTAATTTGCGAACTCTTAAAAAAATGCACAATTTAGCATTTTTTATGGTAGCATGTGACACACACACATGCCCATAGGGCATGTATGTGCGCCATATGCACACACATGTACATTTCAGGGGTGCAGCAGGGTGTCTTTGAGACACCCCTGCACCCTTGAAATAATTCTCAAATTGCAATTAGCAAATTGCGAATTCGCAATTTGAGAATTACTTCACAATCATTCCAATGGGCCTACTGGCCCATAGGAATGCATGGGAAATTATTCCTTATTTGCGAATTCGCAAAATGTGAATTCGCAAATAAGGAAGATTAAGGAATCGTAAAATAATAGAGATTTTTTTCATACATTCCATTTTGCGAATTCTAAATAGCGACTCCTTAAAAATCGCTATTTAGGAATCGCAAAATGGAATCTTGATACATCTGCCCCCAAGTGTTTTGCATGTGCTTCAAAAGCTATTTTCACATTTCCCCTGATGCAATAACCTTTCTATTGCATGGAATGGGCATTGTTTGTTTGCTCCATACCACATTAAACCACAATTTAACTGGGCATGTTGAAAGGCCTGGTATATGGAATGGCCGTTGCTGTATGACCTAATTGTTCACAGTGAACCACATTAAATATTCCAAAGAATACACATTTAAAAAAGTATCACGAGGCACCTCAGTCTTGGTTGATGGATCACAGAGATCTTGAAGAAGGATGAGTGTCCTCTTGGTAAAATATCATAAGTTTCATAAACATCAGATCTGTCACTATGTCTATGTTTTATTGGGTTTATGATAAACATATGAAAAGTTACAAAAGGTTTAGTCACAGGATATGTACAACAGCTGTACATTAGTATTCGTGCAGACAGACAAAGTACTTTATTTAGCTAGATATCGACCATCAGCATAAAAGTATATCAGCCACAGTAAAAACAAGAAATACATTATAAAAAGTATTTAAAAATGTCATATCAGGTCTTTAAAATTATTTAAAAGCATGCTGTAAACATATAGGGGCCGATTCACAGAACTAACTTAAGACAAAATCCTAAACTTACTACTTTTGGTATTCACAGAAGTTAGGATTTTGTCTTAAGTTTGTCTTAAGACAGACTTTAGACAGACTTAAGTTAGGATTTTGTCTTAAGTCTGCCTTAAGTCTGTATTAAGACAAACTTAAGACAAAATCCTAACTTCTGTGAATACCAAAAGTAGTAGGTTTAGGATTTTATCTTAAGTTAGTTTCTGTGAATCGGACCCATACTTTCCATAAAATTGGGATCATAATTTACATTTCCGAGTTTTTATAGCGCTTTGAAAATACTGAGACAGGCAATAACAAGTATGCTGACCCGGTAGCTGTTTTAAAAAACAGAGGACAGGTAGACATTGCCTTAACCCAAGTGTCTCAATAAGGGGCATAAAAATCTCTTTCTCGCCTCTCTGTAAAATGTGCAAAAGAACAGCAGATGTAGATCACATTGGGTAGCTATAGAGTCACACGGACAATCGCCGACAAACAATAAATAATTAAGATCAGATGAATTTATGCTCGGATCAGAATAATATTGTTGTACCCTAGGTTTTGAATCGTTCGTTCTCCGCCTCTCGGTAATCTGACTTCCGATTAGAAGTTTTTTCCAACTCAGGCCTCGAGATAGAGCAACAAGCCAATGGATCTTCGAATAACTTTGTGTGTCTTATGGTGATTAAGCTTGACTTCACAAACAGCAACGATTTTATTTTGTTACAGCCATCTAGTTTTAGACAATCTAAAATAATAGTATTAATGCATGCTATGTGTTTAGTACTCTATGATACAGTCCCGTTTCTATGACACTGTTGTAATTCTGTACTTTTTAAAAATACTTTGGGAGGGGGTGTTTCAAAATATGCACATTCCGAATGCTTCTTTGTTTGTGGACAATGTGGTATTGCTATATTTTTAAGTTTTGCCCTGAAATTGATACAGGCTTTTTGGTAGCACCGAAAAAATTAGCAAATTCACAATTTACATTTGTTACAGATACACCAAGGGTCAATTTTGTCACCTTATGTTTTATAAATGAGATAAAAGGAATAGAAAAAAAGAGAATGTATGCATTGTATTCAGTAAGTTTCTGTGTCATGGGATAACCATTGTAATGAAATTGTTCCACTCACCTTGTGTTATGTCTGCATGTGTGTTTGAACATGTGCACGATTGTGTTCATGTACATCTGTGAAAGTGTGTGCTTCAGTGTGTCTGTGTGGGTGTGTTTGTGAGTAAGGCCATATGTATCAAAAAAGAGTTTTGCGATTGTCAAATTGCGATTTTTAGCGAATCGCAATTAGAGAATTGCAAGATGCAATGTATGTAGGATTGGCTAAAAATGTTGCGAATCCTACATATTCCTTATTTGTGAATCGCAAATTGAGATTCGCAATTAAGGAATACCTTCCCATTCATTCCTATGGGCTAGGAGGCCCATAGGAATGAATGGGAAGATATTCTCAATTTGCAATTACCAATTAGAGAATCGCATATTGAGAATGCAGTTTCAAGGGTGCAAGGGTACCAAATGGACACCCTGTGCACTCCTGAAATATGTACGTGTGCACATTTTGGATGCGTTAATGGCTGTATCGGTGTGTGTGTGGTTGTGTAAGTGGATTTATGAGTGAGTGACTGGGTGTGTCAGTGGCTGTATGGGTGTATGCCTGGGTGTGTCAGTAGAGGTAAATGAATATGCAAGTGACTGGGTGTTTAAGTAAGTATGTGAGTAGCTCTATCAGTATCTGATTATATGTGTGAGTAGGTGCATGGGTGAGTGAGAGGTTTCATGTGTAGGTGTATGGGAGAGTGAGTGTGTCTGTACGTGGCTATATAAGTGAGTCAGTGGGTGTTTGAGTAGCTAGATGAGTGAGAGACTGGCTGTGTGACTGGGTGAGTGGGTATGTGAGTGGCTTTATAAGTACGTGACTGGGTGTGTGAGTGGTTGCATTGGTGAGTGACAGATTGCATATGTAGCTGTATGGGTGAGTCTCTGGCTATGTGCCTGGATGAATGGGTGAGTGGGTATGTGAGTGAGTGTTTGTATTAGTGGCTGTATGAGTGAGTGAGGGGGGTTTGAGTGGCTATATGAATGTGTTACTTGATATGTGAGTGGCTCTATGTGCCACTGAGTGGGCATTGCTGTATGTCTGGGTATGTTAGTATCTGCATTGATATGTCCATGAGTGTGTAAGTATATGCAGGTGAGTTATTAGATGCATATATGTTTGGCTGTATGTGTGTCTGTCTGTATTGCTGAGTGTATTAGTGTCTGTATTGGTATGTGTCCAGATGTGCCAGTGCATGCAACAATGCATGCCTGGATGTGTTATTAAATGCATTGGTGTATGCCTGGGTGTTTCAGTGTCTGCATTGATGTATACCTGGGTGTGTCCGTGTCTGTATTGGTATGTCCCTGGGTCTGTCTCTGTATGCATCAGTGTGTGTGTGGGTGTGTTATTGGATGCATTAGTGGCTGACTGTGTAAGTGTCTGCATCAGTGTATGCTGTGGCATCTCATTGTCTACATCTGTGTGTCTGAGTGTTCTAGTGCCTGGGTGATTCAGATACTGTAGTGGTGCTTGCCTGGGTGTGTCAGTGTCTCCATCGCTGTGTACCTGGTGTTTCAATGATTGTATCGGAGTGTAGCTAACTAAGTGTGTCAGTGCCTTTTTCAGGGTGTGCATGGGTGTTTGAGAGACTGTATTGATGTTTGTCTAGGTGTGTCAGTGAGTGTGTTAGTGGTTTTATCGGTGTGTGCCTGGATCTGTCAATGTCTCCAGCGGTGTATACCTGGGTATTTCATTGACTGCATCAGAGTGTGGCTAGGTGTATCACTGGATGTATCAGTGACTAGCTAGGTATGTCAGTGTCTTTAACAATGTGTGACAGGGTGTGCCAGAGATTGTATCAGTGTGTGGCTGGGTATGTCAGTGGTTGTATCAATGTGTGCATGAATGTTTGAGTGGATGTATTAGTGTCTACCTGGGTGTACACCCTGAGAGTAATCTTATGAAACAGTGCTTTTAATAAGTGAATTATGAGTTAGTATTACAATTTATGAAATTATAGAATATAGTTACAATTTCGATAATGCATAACTTCATAATAAACTCATTTCTAGTAATTTCTTATGCTGTAATGCTATGTTACATTAAAAATTAAGCATTTAATTTTCCCTTTTTTACTGTTCTTAATTTCTATACTCATACTCCATAAAGTATGTATTTTTGAAAGTCTCATCATAATGATTTTCAAAAAGAAACTGCTCACTATGTCATTGCAGTTAAGCAACAAGTTGCATTGGGGGCATTATACATTTTTCTAAACAATTAATTTACTTATACTTCCACTACGAATTCGAGAAACTTTATGCTGAAAAAGAGACTCACTATCAGAACTACTTATAGATATATAAGGCACAACAGCATATGATAAGCCTTAAAAGACATCACCCCTGGTAGGTAAATGATGTCATAAATATTGACAATGGATATACTACAAATACACTGTACCACTTTCACAACTGTAATCCTCCTTTGAACTTTGTTTGAAGAATCAAAACATAAGAATTTGGTATTTTAAAATACCTACCTATTTTGTTGACCTTGGCACATGCAGGAACCCCAGCAGGGTCATGTATGTAAACCACCTGAAATTCTATAATGACAGGGCTGACATCACCATGTTCATGATCATAGATGAGGATCAGGAAGCCGAGAGTGAACCTCTCCCTGACCCCCTCCCTCATAACCCTAAAGATGATTCAGTTAAAGGACTGGTCTCGTCACGCGCCCTCACTGACCAACAGCAGGCTGATTGCAGGCAAGTACTAAATCAGTATGCTGAGCTCATCTCCCTGACCCCTGGTCTGACAAACTGTTATACACATGTTGTGGACACTGGGACAGCCTACCTTTTAAAAATAGAAAATTCAGGCAGTTTGATCATGTCACTCACGGAGAGCATCAAGGCTAAAGAAAGCAAGATGCTGGAATTGGGTGTCATTGAACCTTCAGACAGTCCCTGGGCCAGCCCAGGTATTTAAGTCCCAAACCTCATTCCCATGTTGGAAAGAAAGAAATGAGGTTTGTCTGGACTATAAGGGCCCAAATGCAGTCACCAAACTGGATCCAATTCCTAGGGCTGATGAAATAATTGACAGATTGGGGGCGGCCACATATCTGATAACTTTTGATCTCACATCAGGGTACTGACAGATATGTCTTACCCCTGGAGCAAAATAGAAATCATCATTATCAACCTCAGATGGATACTTCCAGTTTACTGTGATGCCCTTATGATTGAAGAATGCCCCTGCCACCTTCAAGGTTGGTGAATGAAGTCCTTGCTCAACTGGAGTCCTTGAGTACAGCACATCTGGATGATATTGCTGATGTTACGGCCACCTGGCAGGATCACCTGATTCACCTTGGGAAGGGCCTGACAGTTCTACAGAGTGAAGGCCTCACTGTCAAGGAAAATAAGTGCCAGATAGGGCAGGGAAAGGTTGTATATTTAGGCCACCTTGTGGGTAAAGGCCAAGTTTAGCCTCTACAGCCCAAAATCTAGACCATTCTGGATTGGGAAGCTACTACCACCCAGACTCAAGACAGAGCATTCCTTGGTTTGACTGGGTTCTATAGGAGGTTTGTGCAGGGAGATGGCTCCATTGCAACCCCCTCACAGAACTGACCTTCAAAGAAATGCCCAAAAAGGTTAGCTGGACAGTGAGCTGTCAAAAGGCTTTTGACACCCTGGGGGAAGAAATGTGCTCAGCACCCATTCTAAAAGCTTCAGATTATACCAAGCAGTTCATAGTGCAGACATATAATGCTGAACATGGGTTTGGAGCAGTACTATTCCAGACCAATGATGATGGCCATGACCAACATGCTGCTTTCATAAGCAGGAGGCTTCTCCATAGAGTGCAGAGTTGGAGTGCCATTCAGAGGGAAGCCTTTGCTGTGGTTTGGTTCCCTGAAGATGCTAAGACCATACCTGTTTGGTTCTCACTTCTTTGTCCAAACTGACCACAAACCTCTCAGATGACTCATGCAAATGAAAGGTGAAAATCCCAAACTTTTAAGGTGGCACCTATCTTTACAGGGAATGGACTTTACAGTGGAACAAAGACCTGGACTGACCTTGGCAATGCAGATGGCCATTCCAGGTTCTTCCACTTAGATGACGAAGACTCTCTAGGGAAAGGGTAGTTTCATTCTCTTTCATTGGGCGGGGGTCATGTAGGAAAGTGCCTTTTTTGAAATGGTTAGCCCCAACTTTTTGCTTGATGCCTGATGTGATTTCGAACTGTAAGTACACTAGCACCCTCCTAACCAGGTTTCCGATGCCAGATATCTTTCCCAAAATGGTACCACAATTGGCACAACTTCAGCCACCCTTGTAAGTCCCTAGTAAATCGTGCCCCTGGTACCTAGGGTTAATGTACTGAAGGGGGTCTACTGGGGCTGCAGCATAAATTGTCACCCTAGGGAACCCTCACCAAGATCATGCACACTGCCATTGCAGTCTGTGTGTCTTGGTGCACAGAAAGCTTAAGAGTCGAGATATCACACATCTCTGTATGCCATGACCACATACACTGTATGAGGTATAGGTAAGTCACCCCTACTGCAAGCCACACAGCCCAAAAGGCAGGGTGCACTATATCCCATATGAAGACATATCTGCATGAGCAGATATGACACTACAATAGCTAAGTCCATTCTTTGATACTGTAAGTACACAGGGAAGCCATACAGAGTACACGGGCTGGAGACTTGTCATTGAGAGTTTCCTAGCTCCCTGATGGCTTCACTGTACCCTAAGATGTTTGGTATCAAACATCTTATCTTAATAAATCCTCACGGATGCCAGTGTTGGATTTATTCATAAATGCACAAAGAATATTATTTTAGAGGGTCTCCTTAAAACCTACTAAGCACTGGTGTGGTCTCTGATTAGTCTTAGCCAGCCTGCCATCACTAGACATGTATCTGACCTCATGAGGTGAGAGCAGCTCTCTCAGAGGCCAGGAAAAAAACCTGCTCTTGGCGGAAGTTCTTCACACCAGAAGCTTCAAAGGCGATGCCACCTTTGAAATGCAAACCAGGCATCTCCAGATAGTGGAGGATGCCAACCCCCCCTTTCCTTTTTCCCTTTTTGGCAGGAGGACAGACGGGAAAATTAGTTAGATTAAGCGTAGGGCCCACATTCAGCCAGCACCACCCCTAAGTTGGGGCAGGCAATGTACACACCACTTTTTCAAGTGGTAGGAAATCAACCTATCAAGGCTAGTGTAGTGTCCCTTCCCAAAGGAAGTCATCACTTAGAGGGTGTAAATACCCTAAAGGTAGGTAGCCCATTGGCTACTACCTGTCGCCCCCTTTAAAGCTACTAAAGTTAGTATTTTTGTGTCATACACGCACCCTGAACTTTGATTCAATGGACCTAAGAAGAGCAACAGACAAAGAAGAGCTGCTAACCCTGGAACTGAAGACCTGCTGAAGCAAATTGGTGCCAAAGCCTGCTTGCTGCTTCCAGGGCTCAACAATCATGATGTGCTGTCTTGTTCTCCAACTGTAAGGACTCCAAGAACCCCGGAGCACCTCCAGCCTTTGACCAATTGCTGAGAACCTCAATTGGAGTGGAGGAGCTACTCCCCTGCAGCCTGCAGGCACAGAACCGTGAAGACCGGGTTACCGATCTGTTGCTCCCCAGCAACTCTGATGCAACACCCAAGCCAAAGGAGGTAATTCAGCTCCGAAGGGTCAATTCTGCCCCCACCAAGCAAGAGGACAACAGAACCTATAGGAGATGTGCTGTGAAAATACCCAGGGTACACTGAAGACCAAAATGAAAGAGTCCAATACGCACTCCACCTACCCAGGATGCAGACATTCATTAAGAGACTTGGATTCCCTTGAGACCCATTCCATGAGTGGCCCATTTGTCCCGTAATTGTCCCTGCTGCCTGCCTGCCTCCCTAACTGCGAGACCATCTCAACACATACTGCTTGGTTGCCCTACCTGCTCTATACCAAGTTCGCCTAGGCTGGGTAATGATGAACCAGCTGTGCTTCTGTGGAACTGAGGCCCTTGAGACCTACTCCCTTGAGTAGGACACCCTGGACTTACCTTTAAGTCCCTCTGTGCAGCATGTTTTCAGGTACCCCCGTTCTTCATAATGTCAGCTGCCTACGACTTCAGTACACTGCTCCTGGCCAAATCATGGATGCTTCAGATCCTCTGCTGCTGGAACATTGAAACTGGCACTGCTACTCACCGTTTCCAAAAGGTGAACCTCAAGAACCCACTGTGTGATTTTATATGCTTATTTCTCTTTTCTCCTAGTGATTTCTATTGTGCGCATTTGCGCAGTACAGTGATTTAATCTTCGAACTTTTAAAAAACATAGCTGATAAAAAATCTTAGAACAAAGTTCTTGGTCTAAAAAATTATATATAAAAATCAATGGTATTTTGTAAATTGGTCTCAGATTTATTCTTGAGTGTGTGTCTCATTTATTGCCTCTGTGAGTACAACAAATGCTTAGCACTACCCTCTTATAAACCTAACTGCTCACCCACACTACCACAAAAAGAGCTTTAGTATTATCTACTTGTGCCTCTGCCTACCAGTAAGGGATCCACTGGACTCTCTGCACAGAGTACTTCATTTTAATACACTATATAGAAAGTCAGCCTCCTACATTTATCTAGTACATAGCTGACAAGTTTCACATATTAATGTGTCATATAGTGTTGTCGCCAGTCTTCTTACTATGAATTCTGGGACTTGCAGTGTTCATTTACAACTGAATAAAGAGGTCTACAAGTAGCAGCATTTCAACTATGGTCTACATACACCACACCTTAGGGATGACTTATATGTAAGAGAAAGGAAGTTAAGACTTAGCAAGTAGTTTTAAATACAACTCGAGCTAAAGGTAAATCTGTAATCACATGCTCTACTGTAGCATGCCCAACACATGTTTAAAGGGTCTTGTTGTCTGCACGGCTGATTAGGTTTGTCAGTACTTGAATACATATTTAAAGGAGTGTATTAGTCCCTCTTTAGAGTGTCAATGAATATTTAAATTACTATGTAGGTATATGACTAGTTCTCTTAGTATATCTATAGATCTCTATATGTGTATGTAACTGGCTGGATGAAATGCTTATTAGTTATATTAGTGAGCAATGGGATATATAACTGTGTGTGCAACTGGCTCTCTTACTGCTGGCTACATAAGTGCTATATGGGCATGTGTTTGAATGTGTAAGTGCGTCTGGGTCTCTTTGATTGGGTGTTTAAGTAGCTCTAACATTTTCTTACTGGGTAAGTGAATTCCAGTATGGGTGGCATTCTGCATGTATAACTGGTCATATAGGTGTATATGTACACATATAGCTCAGTCATTTTAAAACTACATATAAGTACAAAGCACTATGTCGTATAGCCTACCTACAGCCTACTTACAGCCTACCAAAGGAATTAGTTATATGTAAATACTGATGTATTTATAAGTTCTCTATAGGTTTGTCACTGAATATCTACATACCTCTGACTCTCTTTCATAGACTAGATGAGTATTAATTGTTTCCTACATATGTATAAAAAGTGTTCTATATGTCAAACACTGCATATTTAACTATGCCCAGGAGTCTCAAACTACACATGTATTACTTAAAAGGACATGTCTTACCAGAAAAGCACATACAAACCTGCCCTATAACTAAATAACACTCACCCTAATGGGGTCTAATATATAGCTGCCATGTTTTTCACAGGTTCATGTGTCATTTACTGCTACAGTGCAGTTTTTTCCTTTCAATTCTGTGGCTTATAGTCCCAGTTTGAAATGGAATACAAAAGACTACACATTCAGCAAGCGTTCTAATTGGCTGGCAGTTGGCATTTTAGAAATGAAATGCCTGCGATTATTTTATACTGTAAGAAATTGGATTGTTTTTAACTAATTCTTACAATCTTGTGAGACTCTCGCTGGATTGTGGATATTACAAAAGCAGTAGAGGAGTTCTCATTACACTCTACTAGTAGGAATGCATATTGTGGGCCTTGCTTTTGGGGATAAGTGTGTAACAGATAAGCACTGTGAAGAGTAGAATGTTCATTCATTTTAAAAATGATATTTACTGATCTCACGAGCCTCTTGCAGGATTGTGAAAAGTAGGAAGGTGTAGGTGATGTTTAGATACACTCTGCTATGCACATCTGTTACTATAGGAAGGAGTCTTACTGGAGATGGTGTTTATCAAACTCTGCTATTTATGCTCATAAGCTTGAAAAGAGTTGTGAGTAGAGTTAAGGCTCATCCACACACCCTACTATGCACACCCATCATCTGAGAGAGAGGTGTGAAATGAGAGGCTAGTCCCTCCCCACACCTACTATGCACACCTGTCATCTGAGAGAGAGGTCTCAGCGGAGAGACCAGTCACTTCATATAGTCTACTATGCACACTTGTTATTCAGGAGAGAGAACTGAAAGGAGATGCCAGTCCCTTCCCAAAACCTATCATCCCCCCCCCCGTTTTCCAACAGATGGGTCTCAGCAGGGGGTTGCATTTACGTACGTAATTATGTATTACTTTACATTAATAACCCTGGAAATTGACTGAAAAAATAAAAATAAAGGTGAAAGCAACGTTATAGGTAGGTGGGATAAACAGATCCAGTTTTGTTGACAAAAATCCAAGAAATTCACTGAAAAAAAGAAAGGTTAAAGTAACATTATAGTTAGGTGAATTTCTGAGTGACAACATTAATGTTTTGAACTAAAAAAACAGAACTTCACCAGTTACAGTTAGCAGCTCTAACTATAACTGGTGAAGTTCTGTGTGTTTTTAGTACGCGCCATGCACTGCTTATGACCTCACATATGACATCACTCATGACATGTTCTATGACATCATTTATGGTGACATCTCAATTAAAATAATGTATGACATCACTGATGACGTCATTCAATGAGTGTGCTAGTTTGTTTTACAGTTTACATGGTGGCAGGTAACTACCATAATACTTCTCTACCTTGTTTTGTTTAGCCTGGTCCCAGATAATGGTTGTAAGCGTTTACAAAACACGTGCCCTCCTAATGCACCAAAGCTGTGCTCCTCACAACTTTTTGGTTTTGTAGATAGAGTTTCCAACAGTAGAAAGATTCTACGTAGTAGATGCTAACTTTTGTAAGCAGCCTTAAGTTATTAGAGAAAATTGTGTCATTATGATACTTTATACTTAACTTTGAAGAATGGGTGTGCATGTGCCTGTTATGCTTCAGATGATGGGCTATCTGTAAAGTTAACTCCACAGTATGATAGGTGCAGGTAGTATGATCTTTAGCACCTTCAGATCTTGGTGAGTTTTAGCAAATAGTGTATTTTTTGACAACTGTTGCATAGAATGTATACTGTTCTTAGTAGATTTTTTTGAATACTCTGTAGTGTATTTCTTATGAGAGTTTCACTGTTTTCAAACAGTGTGGTATACAATTAACTCTCTCCATAGAGTAAAAACTGTTCACAGTAATCCGTTCTCTGCTACTTTCAACTTAATTTCTTATTGTAGATTCAGTGGGTACCAGGGGTTTGTTACAGATAAAAGATGCCAGTAGTATGGCAATTGTTTTGGAATTGGCGTTCACTATTTTGGCTTTCCCTGAACAGCTGTACACAGATCGAACACCGTGGTCTGTAGGTAATGAACAGTGGTTGGAAAATGCTCTTGGATTTGACATGGTTAAGAAAAGAAACACTGCCCTCCAATGTTTACTTAGTACACCGTACTCAGTGAGGGTTTCTCATATACCTGTGGTAAATTGTTAATGCAAACTATGCTATGTGTAAAGTGTATGCTATAGGGTCAATGTTCCACATAATGCTTGTTTTCAACACCCAAGGGAGTTGTTGCTGTGTTGGTAGTAATGATGCCTGATCTTCTCTTGAGCAATTTTGTACTTACAGTCAGACCTCTAATGCCATAGTAATTTATACAGCAACATGCGGGAAAAAGAAGCTTGATTGATGTCTTCAGTATTGTCATCAATGATATTATTTGAAATGTTATAAAATATGTTATAGAACATATCATGAGTGATGTCATATGTGAGGTCACGAGCAGTACATGGTAGGGGCGCAAGCTATAGTTAGTGCTGCAAACTATAATTGGTGAATTTCTAGGATTTTCTTAGTTCAAAACATAATGTTGTCACAGAAATTCAACTAATGCTAGTTTAACCTTTGTTTTTGTCAGTGAATATATATATATATATATATATATATATATATATATATATATATCAATTCATTTCTCTCCTCCTATCAGGAAGACTGCAAGAGACACTTCGGGTTCAGTTGAAGGTAAGTTATTCCAGATATTCGGCGTAACTAGTTTCGGTCAGTGCCTTTGTCAAGCGCCGTCCTCCTTATGCTGTGTAAACCCCATCTCAACGAGTTTTATTTTAAGCTCCTCCTTTCCCTGTGGTGGAAGGCTCACCTGGAGCTGATTACTTTAGCTCACATCTGTGTTGGTGACTCCTGGTCCCAGAATGAATGTAGCGGGCTTGTAGTCAGTTCCAGGACGATGAGGTTTCACTCATTAAAACACCCTGTGGCACCTTCAAAGTCCATTTCCCCCCAGCCACTGCCCCCGAGGTTGCACAGCTATTTGGGCACAAATCAGCAATAGCGTCACTCCGTGCTGTTCGCGCTCCGATGTTCCCAGCTGCTAGGTGTTGTTCTGAGGCTTTGGTGGCAGGCCGTGCAATCCTCCGACCCCTCGGCAACAATTCAAAGTTCCAAATGTTGTCACGGCCACTTGATGAGGGGGTATCTTGTTCGCGTTATTGGAACCGCATAGACATCAATTCATTTCTCTCCTCCTATCAAGAAGACTGCAAGAGACACTTTGGGTTCAGTTGAAGGTAATTTATTCAAGATATTCAGTGTAACTAGTTTCGGTCAGTGCCTTTGTAAAACGCCGTCCTCCTTATGCTGTGTAAACCCCATCTCGGCGAGTTTCATTTTAAGCTCCTCCTTTCCCTGTGGTGGAAGGCTCACCTGGAGCGGATTACTTTAGCTCGCATCTGTGTTGGGGACTCCTGGTCCCAGAATGCAGCGGGCTTGTAGTCAGTTCCAGGACGATGGGGTTTCACTTATTAAAACACGTTGTGGCACCTTCAAAGTCCATTTTCCCCCAGCCACTGCCCCCGAGGTTGCACAGCTATTTGGGCACAAATCAGCAATAGCGTCACTGCGTGCTGTTCGCGCTCCGATGTCCCCAGCTGCTAGGTGTTGTTCTGAGGCTTTGGTGGCGGGCCGTGCAATTCTATGACCCCTCAGCAACAATTCAAAGTTCCAAATGTTGTCACGGCCACTTGATGAGGGGGTCTCTTGTTCGCGTTATTGGAACCGCGTAGACATCAATTCATTTCTCTCCTCCTATCAAGAAGACTGCAAGAGACACTTCGGGTTCAGTTAAAGGTAAAATATTCAAGATATTCGGCATAACTAGTTTCGGTCAGTGCCTTTGTCAAACGCCGTCCTCCTTATGCTGTGTAAACCCCATCTCGACGAGTTTCATTTTAAGCTCCTCCTTTCCCTGTGGTGGAAGGCTCACCTGGAGAGGATTACTTTAGCTCGCATCTGTGTTGGGGACTCCTGGTCCCAGAATGCAGCAGGCTTGTAGTCAGTTCCAGGACGATGGGGTTTCACTTATTAAAACACCCTGTGGCACCTTCAAAGTCCATTTTCCCCCAGCCACTGCCCCCGAGGTTGCACAGATATTTGGGCACAAATCAGCAATAGCGTCACTCCGTGCTGTTCGCAGCCCGATAATCCCAGCTGCTAGGTGTTGTTCTGAGGCTTTGGTGGCGGGCAGTGCAATCCTCCGACCCCTCGGCAACAATTCAAAGTTCCAAAAGTTGTCAAGGCCACTTGATGAGGGGGTCTCTTGTTCGCGTTATTGGAACCGCGTAGACATCAATTAATTTTTCTCCTCCTATCAAGAAGACTGCAAGAGACACTTCGGGTTCAGTTGAAGGTAATTTATTCAAGATATTCGGCGTAACTAATTTCGTTCAGTGCCTTTGTCAAATGCCGTCCTCCTTATGCTGTGTAAACCCCATCTCAACGGAGGTATCAGTGCGCTGTACATTAGTATCACACCATAGTTGCAGGTTACATCGTTACAAAGGTTACACAGTTATTAGAGCATAGCTACATAGTTACATTTTAGGTCGAGACAAGCAATAACGACAATATGCGTAAGGGATAAAGCAGGCAAGGGGAGAGATTCAGGGGGGGGTTAGGGCAGGGGAAGTACACAACGAATGAAGCAGGGAAAGAGGAGTGGGAGGGGGAGAGACACAGCATGATCGAAGAGGGGTAGGGTGACGGGGGCACAAACCGGTAGACAAGTAATAACTGCGTCCAAAGTCCAGTAAGCTCCGTTGCGAGAGGCTCCCTTTATGCAGTGGACTCTGTCAGAGGGGTCTCTGAGTCTCCAAGGCCTACCTACTGGATCCTACCCCAAAAAGGGGAGATGGGGTGCTTTGGCAAGTGGCGAATACCATGCCTCAGCTGTGCATGGTTCCCTTGGCACTGTGGGATCACTGAGACTCCAGAGTATAAGTAATTGGATCTTTCCCCAACAAGGGGAGAAGGAGTGCTTAGTTAAAAGGCACAAGGGACAGGAGGCTAGGCGGCGTAGCAGGCAAGGGGAGAGGGGCAGATGAAGTAGACAAAGAATGAAAGAGGGAAAGCGGTAGGGGAGGGTGAGAGAGAGCATGAAGGGGAGGGTGAAGGGGGCACAAACCAGTAAACGGTTAAAAGCCTCGTCCAAGGTCCGGTAAGCTGGGATCCGAGGGAAGTGGTATATTTCCCACATCTCCACTGCGTGAGGCTCCCTTTATGCTGTTGACTCTCTCAGAGGGTCTCTGAGACTCCAAGGCCTACCTACTGGATCCTTCCCCAACAAGGGGAGAGGGAGTGCTTTGGTAAGGGGCACATACCATGCCTCAGCTGTGCATTGTCCCCTTGACGCTGTGGACTCTCTCAGAGCGGTCACTGAGACTCCAGAGAAGGAATATTAAATCTTTCCCCAACAAGGGGAGAAGGAGTGCTTAGTCAAAGGGCAACAATGGACAGGGGGCTAGGAGGCGGGTCGGAACTTGCAGGTCAACAGAAGGGGAACAAACGGCAAAAGAAAATCGCATTAATTACAGAAAGATAACACATTCAATACCAGGGTAAATTAGCCATCCAGAAAAAGACAGGATCCCCGAAAGGCAAGGGTCAGGGAGCACAAAGAGAGGAAGTCAGCGAGTTGAAGAGTCCCACATGGAAGAGATACGGATAGCAGAAAAGGAAATGTATACGTTGTAGAGTCACTCAGAAGAGAGATGCAAACGGGAAAGCTCAGAATCACAAAATAGTGATATGAAGTACAAATAACTACTACATATACTAGTGGTTAGAGTTGTAACTATGCAAAATAGTAAATTTACTCAGGTTTCCATTTTCACAACGATTAGGCTAAAAACAATTGTATATTTCTTTTCAACAGAGTGAAAGGAGAAATTAGACATTGAATGGGGTAGAGAGAGGAGGGGAGGGAGAGGAGATAGGTGACAAGAGAGACGGGGGCCTAGGGGGGAGAAAGAGATAAGGCTGTCCAGCCGAAGTGCAATGTCTGAGGGTGTCAAGAAGCGTACCTGAATTCCTTGGAATCCGTGGGAGCAGACGGCTTGAAGGAACTTTCTAGATGAGAATTTCCCAACTCCCCTACACCCCAGGACCCAGAGTGCTCTAAGCCCTGGAATGAGGGGGAAAGGGGAAGTGGATAAACAAAGAGAGACTGCCACACATGTTTCTTCAACTATTCTTCTCACAGGTGGCTCATCGCCTGCAACAGTAAACAAACCATTACTACAGTTCCCATAAATTACTCTGGTTTTCTACTCTAAATTCTACCCAGCTAATGTATACCTGTAAATGTGTGGACATTAGCCCCTCTCTGTAAGTTATTTAATGTTTTCAAAATTGAGTTTCAAAGATGGATACTGTATCCTGGAAAGCAGGAAAATTCAACACTGTATGCAGATACTCCAACCAGCTGAAGGATTTTAAAGGTGGTATAATATAGTATCATTAATATGCATATCAAATAATACCCTACTATACTTGACGTCTTCTTACTCTGGAAGGCTGTCGAAAGTACTGCTTGACAAAACGCTGAGTAAGAGTCTTTTAGGTCTGAATAATAAACTATTTACAACAATGCAGTCTTTACGTTTGCCACTTTAAACATACTGGATACTGAGGCAGAAGTCCGAAGATACTGCAGCTCTTGGAAATGACACAAAAGTCTCTAGAACACGATGCTGCAGGATTCAGGAGTTGGCAGTTACAAGGAAAAGAATTCTTACCGCCTACATGAAGATTCAGCTCCACAGAATATAAGAGACTCTTCCTACCAGACTGTCGATGAGGAAGGAGACTTCAAGACTGCACAGGAACTCGGGACTGAATACGGAGCTGAATTGAAGCACAACCTGACGGGTCAATATGAGGCGTCAAAAGTGCTCACGGGGGAAGGGAAATGAACACGGAGAAATTCTCTGAGGAAATACCTGTTCTGAAGGGAACAGATAAGGACAGAAGCAGTTCTTGAGACGCACACAGAACAACACGGCTTACCGCCAGGGGAATGACTGTTGAAGTGCGCCGCGCGAAATACGCGAGCGCACAAAATGGCTGACAGAACACCAAAGACTAGAACGCCAATGTTCCAAAGCTATGGAACAATCAGGAAGTATCACTTGCATCTAAATCGCGCTACTCTCTGTCTCCAATTACAAGCAGAGAGCGAATGCGCGAACCCAGCACTGATCTTAAATATAGGTTTTGGGATGGAGCAAACAGCAATCGGCTGGGACCTGACAGAGGGTCAGCAGGATGAAGTACAACAGACCACGGGAGAGGACAAGAAACAATAAAATGGTGGCTCCGTTCACAATCCGCCATTTTGCGCCGTCAGTTTCCAGACACATCCCTGGAACATCACTCTGAGGCATCTCCAACTATGCAGTGAAGGGCAAACTAAGTAATCCCCTGTGTGGGATAAATGCGGAAGAACAAACTCCAAGGAGGCAATCTGTGTCTATAAAATCCTCAGAGGAAAGGAAGTTCAGGCAGGCTGATTCATACAAATAACCTCAGAGGGTAGTCAGTTCAGGCAGGCCGTTTCATACAAGGCCATATAGGAAATATTCACCATCAACAATGCGGAAATGAGGTAACAAAGCAGGCCATGAGTGTAATATATAGGAAGAACACACTCCAAGATGGCCGCCAATGGTGGGAAGGAACACGCCCCTCTCTCTCTATCTATGCCCAGCAGTACACAGCAAACCCATTTCTGTTTCCATGGAGGACAGTACCTAGTGCTTATGGAGGGAGAGCCCTTCATCAGCTCCCATGGGAGGGGGCCAAAATGGATGCCAAACCTCCACCGAAACAGGGTTATGTGCCCGTTTGTGTCTAGGCTGCAGTGTCTCACTGGTCACCTTCACCAGGCGCAGGTCAGTCTGCGGATCACCCATTCACATTTGGTCCTCAGGTGCGGTCAGGCCTTTTACTGGCTGGGTTCCCGTGTCAGCTGTCCAATTACTGTTGTGTTCATGATGGTGAACAGAACACTGGGTCTCCAGGACGACTCTGTGCTCATTACGAGGGAACCAACAATGAGTACACCTGGTTGACTGGGTTCCGGGAAGGAGCGGGCCTGCTCGCTCGCCGAGGCACAGCCTGCCACCACTTTGTGAGGGGGTGCAAATGGGTCAACCTCCCTGAAGTATCCGGATTGCAGTTATACTCTACTGGTCGCAGACCTCCAATCTACAACAAGGCAGGACCCCAGAATAATGACGTGGCAGTTTCAAGGCCCCCCAAGCAGTCTAGAGGCTTACCCCAGGAACGATCTCCCGGGGGCCCCCATGTGCCGCACAGTCTCAGCTGCCACCGCCGGTTTCAAGCTAATGAGCGGATACTCCATCAGGCCGGGGTTGAAGGCCCGATGGGGTATCCCCTAATGATGCATCCATAGGATAGGATCCCCTAATGATGCATCCATCTGAAGTGAACTGCAAAGCTGGTACAATGCAATACGGAATTGGAAGTCCAAATGTTACCCCTGTGGGTTGCAGTAAAACACATGAAGAGTTAATTATCCTTCTATCAATGTCCTTCACATCAAAGTCAGTTTTCAAATTAAATGGCAACCTGGTTCTGTGTATTGCTGCCCTAATAAGCATGCCACAGACCGGCTTTTCATTCTCACGGTGGTGCAACTTCTCGGCCGGGCCATACATACACATATACATAAGTGAGGCGTGCAACGTCCATTGGGCTCAAAGGGCTTCAGCACCCCCCGTTGGTGTGGCAGCGGGCTGAGACAGCTTCCTGGGCACACACAGCCGACCCGAGTACTTCACAGGTCTTTAGAAGACCAATTACTTGATAACGAGGCTTTGTTGTGTTTTCACCCCTACTTAGAGTCCCTGCTTCTCCACTCTGCATATCGCTGGAAAAATCAGCCCCCCCCACCCCAAGTTTTTAGTAGCAATTTGGCTCTAGTTGCACCTCTGACAGAAGTCACCTAAGCACCTGAAGACAGGGCTGTCACAAGACGGAGCACTGGAGGTATAATTTCTAAGGCCTTAACTTTCCGCTCAATTTCATCAACATTTTATTTATAGATTTTTAAATGTAAGCACAGTTGCCGTCTTCAACATAATTGAGGCTGCTTAGCTGGTCAAACCAGATGGTGTCAGATGATATGTTCTATGTTTCCTTGGGTTACATTATTTGTTAATATGCTGAAACAGATGCTCACAGCATCTGACAATAATAGATAGATAGTAACAGGGACCTGTATTTAATTCTGGACGTAGACATTGCAACATGTCTCACAACCCTGCCTGAAAGTTTCATGGCACTTAAGCAATAGAGTGATTTTTGCCAAATGACATGCAAATCACAAATAAGAGAAAGATGTTTCGGCAGTTCTGAAACTCTACTAGCTCTGCATCGGGCTAAGGTGCAGTGCAAGTCGGCTCCAGAAGGGTACAACAAGAACTGAAAAGGTTTACCTATTATGGTGGTGTAAAAAAATTGAGAAACCTATTGCAAGTTCAGATAGTTGAAATACACAGAAATCAAACTTGAAGGATCGGGAAGAGAGCTGTGTTAAGGATGCATTGAGGTGAGAATACTTAACGAATTGTTCTGAATTCCCGAGATTTTTCATCATCTGAAAAAAGCACATTTCCAGAAGAGAAAGAATCGAGTCATTTTTTCAATCCGTCCCTCCACTTAAAACCCTTTAGCATCCTTCACCTCACCAAACAGTCAATAGAGAATAGACTTTGGTATAAAAGTAAAGACGAATTGCATCTTTTGTCGACATACACGGAATGAAAGAGGAATTTGGAATTAATTCCATGTTGTATAGCATGGGGACAGTGCCGAGCGCAATTACATGTTTACTGGCTCCAGACTTTTATTCCTTCATTTCAACAAATTCCATCTGCTGAAAAAACATATGGTCAAGGGCCTGCTAATTTTGGGACCACGTGTTAATCCTGATTTGAAGTCTGAAAAGTGATAAGTGCTCTGTACAGAGACAGCAATACCGGCCAGAAAAGGTAATTCTGGAGCCAGTATTCCCCTAACCCCTGTACCGAGTAACTCAGAATCATCCATTTTTTAAATAATAAACAAAGAAATAGGCACGTTACTCTGGCAGTGTGCAATTTTAAATCTAGCAATAAGGTTTGCACCCATAGAAGGAAAACTGGATGAGAAGTTGCAGTTGGCTGTGAAAACCTTGTTTTTTAAAGTAATTTTTGACAGACATTCAAACTCTCGCCTTCTGTTTCCAAAGTTACTTTCTCCAAGAATCTCTAGCCAGCCAAGACAAACCACTGTAATGTGTGCTTGTAACAGTCCAAATATAAAAAAACTTGGGTCCCACAAACCATTTATTATATTTTTAGTAAGAATCATGTTTGAGTTGTTTTTATAAAGTATTAGGTTTAATTATTTCTGACAGACTGAACATAGTAAGTAACACCAACTTTGTGGTAGAAAACGCATGGGGTCTTTGCGGTAAATTGCAATTTCTTTGCAGGGTTTTGATTTACAAAATTTGACTTGAAATGCCATGCTAGATTATTTTGAGAAAGGCTGCCCTATTGTAAGCTACTACCTATCAACCAAGAAAGTGTGACTTAAATTTAATCTTTCTTTGCTGTTGTCAATTGCAAATGCAACTTTAGCAACTTTTCATTATTAGTTATTTCTGATTGAGAAGTTATTACTTCAGATTTTTCGGCGTTCACACTGTTATAGGTAACCAGCAACTATGATTACTGCCTGGCACACTGCCAATCAGAATGATATGCCATATGTAAAGACAGACAGATCACAATTGCAATTGAGAGGGAGTTCTCAACTTGAAAAAGCAAATTTCCATCATGATAAATTCTCATTTGTTTTAACACATAAAGTGCAGGGGGACGCAACGGCGTTTGCACCCGCTTTGCGCGCCCCTGGTGCACTTTGCCTCTGTAACCGCGCCACGGGGGCAGAGGCCAAGAAGCCGTCAGGAATAGAGATCCTCTTGCAGGCGGGGTGCAGTCACTGACTGCACCGCCTGCAAGAGGATCTCTATTCCCTTTTTAAAGTACAGATGGGTTGCCCCCTGCACAATGAAACACGGAGCGGCTTCAACGCAGCTGCTTCATATTTCGCATGAATGCGCTGCCCCCAGGGCAGCACAAGATCACGGCCGCCCAGGGGGCAGCACATTCCACATAATCCAGAGCATTTTCCTTCATTGTGCCTGGCGCACCTTTTTAAATGTGCCCCCGGGCCATAAAGGAAAATGCAATGCATGTGTAATGCAGCCCCAGGAGTATTCTTGGGTGATTTCAGTATATGTTCAACATCCCTTTTTAGGTGATTATCTAGAACATCTACAAAGACTGCTCCCTCAAATGTCCAATGGTCATTATTTGTTAAATGTGTAACACTCATATTTGCATGCTGAAGTTTCCATTTCCTTCTTATAAAACCAGATTTGAGTATTTCAGGAAACCTTGGTGAATTAGCTTTTTATCTGTTGAAGTATTATAGTTTTCTAAAATAATGTAATTATTGGAATATATAATATTTATTTAAGGTTTTCTGTAAGAAACATATTTTAATTTTAGGATATATCAGAATAAGGAGAAAGATAAAAAACAAAACATTCCACAGGGTAAGCAACCACTTCCAAAGAATGGCGGCCATAATTCTGACTATTGAAGGGATATTGAGGAGTCAAATTCTGAGAAACTGTTCAAATCATCCTAATACGACCCCAGGTTTTGCCATTCTATTCCGCCAATGATCCAAAAGCACTTATAGCTATGACAGAACATCCTGGGAGACAGTGTAGATATTGGTGTGATCAAGGGACCAGAATATCACAGCTATATCACATTCTGAAATAAATATACAGCCCTTAAAATAATTTACAATGATATCACCCCATTTAAGATATTACCTTTATGATTGGCAAGTACAACCAATTTGTGTTGTTACCCCGCGATGGTAAAGCGACAATATTTGTATGTGTTAAAAATGTTCTTAATAAAATACTTTGAAATTTAAAAAAAATTGGAATGCTGCACACACAAAAAAAAGAACCAGAAGGCTGATATTTTTCTAAACAATATGTAGGGCATGATACTTATGTCAAATCTTTCATAGACAATATTTTGACATTACGACTAAAATGAATATCAGTACAGACACATATTGGCTGCCTCATTGTGACAATCTACAGTGAAATCGTCCATTATATTAATGACACAAAATCAATGGGTATCACTGTACTGATGTACAAACTTCAAGGATTAACACTACATCAAATTAGGTAGGGTTAATAATTTTTCATTTTGGGATACTGATGAATTAAGAGTAAGGGTTATTTAATATTTTTTAATAAAATAAACAATGGATACTTAATTTATATGATATGCAGTTGTGGTGTCTTCATGGAATATTCTAAAGTTCTAAAATAAAACATTATGATTCAAATACATTTATTTTAATTAAGGATACATTTAAGTGTTAGAGTTAGATTAGGTATAATAATTGATTACATTAAAGTTGATATGAAGGTTTGGTTACACTTTGGTTAAATATAATTATGTAATTAAAATACTTTTAATCTATAAAGCTAACATCTCACTTCTTTTATGCAAAGTTAATGGAAACATTCTGTGCTGGATGCCCCATTATATATCAGGACTAAGGAGAATTGATAACCTAAAAATGAACATTTTACCAAGAGTCCTTCATCTCTTTTACATCCTACCATAAAAATATGCAGGGGTTCATTTCTGGCTTCATTTGTAATAACTATAGACCTAGGCTCACCATGAGTCTTCTGCAGACCGGTAGGGAATGAACTGTCTTGCACTTAACGGACAGGGTTGCTCTGCCACAAACATGACGGATATCTCATACGCCAAATTACAGTTCCATTATATCTTATGGAACTTGCAATACGGTAGGCGCAATATACATCACATTTGTGATGGAATATCCCTTCCACCAAGATTGTAATAAAACCCTATATTATTACACAAAATTGAGAACATGATACAATAGTAGGCCTGGGCTGACGCTGAGCTCAGCAAAGGGACCAAAACCAATATAAATTTTTTAAAAAACTATATCTATACTACTATTATAAAGGAAGAACTTTGCACCTTTGAGGCGGGTAAACTCGGGAACCACAGCGCCAATCCAAACACCAGATACATCTTTGTAATCCTCAGGGTGTGCAGGTGGACATAGGCTATATAAAGTAAAAAAATACGTTATATTTTTAAAAAATTACATTAAAAAAAAATAGTCCCTGAGAAGTAGTGCCGGCCGTGACCTGCGTGCTCACGTCAGGACATGGCGTGGGGGAGGAGCGGTGACGAGCGGCCGGTGAGGAGCAGCGGACCGGGCGGACATGGTTATTGATTAGGGCTTCATGTCGTATAGGTCGATTTTCAGTAAGTTCATCTTGGGTTAAAGTTATGTGGTTTCTTTTCTGTCAATTAGTGGTTTTAAAACGGGAAATGTCCAAAGACTGTTGGCAGGTTTGCGCTCCGTACCCGGTCCCAGGCAAGCCAAGCACTTCACGGCCTGCTGTTCGCCCGAGTTTGGTTTCGTCTCTGCTTTCCAGGGCGGGCGGAGGGGAGAGAGTGGGCGCTGGACGGGTGAATCGGACTTTCAGCAGCTGAAGAGGGAGTGAAAAAATCTGCTTCTAAATGAACCCAGTTTGTTAGTAATCCATCTTCAGAAAGAGACATTTGAATGCACTGCATCTACCTGCAAAAAAACCCCTTTGTGTGTGATGCAAGCACCAATGTTCTAAGTCCAGCCCAAACAAAACAAAGCAAAGAGTGCTCATCTGAGCCCCGTCTCCCTTCTGTTCCCTTCTGTTCTTGCGTCTGCCCTTGCAATCTCGGAGTCTGGGGGCCGCAGAGAGCAGGCCAGGGGTCGTAAGGGGCATGATGCCAACTTAATTCCAGGAACAGGAGAGGTCGGGGGCTGCTGGGGGGTGCCGTTGTGTAGTGCCCCCTGCACACACACAACCTCACAGCAGACTGCGCCTCCCGGACTCATCTTGAGCGAGTTTGGGGTGCTGCTGCTCCCCGGGCGCCCAGTCTCTCAAGGAGTCGCACCCCCGGCCCTGCCTTCGGACACTGCTTTAAAATACCAGAGGTAGAAGAACAAGAAATAATGCTTTAGCACACTGGTGACTGAGGAACGCAGAGGAATGTTTTAATCCATGGTGTAGACGTACAGGACGGCACAGCACTTTATACTCCCACACAAGAGGGTGAAGTGAAGTGCTTTGTAACACAGGAACAGCAAGGAGACAAACCTGGAAGATAACCACATTGAAAGGTGTCTGCAGGACTCGTGCGCCCAGTCGTGGTAAAAAGATGTAATGCACGGCGTGTGCACATAAGGAGGTAGTTACAGGGAGGATAAAACCAGCCAGACTTTGTGGGGATGCAGTGTGCAGCCTGACAACTTTACCCTCTGGATCCTGGCCCACCATCACATAGCACAGAACCTGACCGTCTACCACACCAGGCCTCAACACAGCACAGGAGGTGTTGAATGAATACATCTTTATTGTATAAAATCTATTTCTATATCTATATCTATACTACTATTATAAAGGAAGAACTTTGCACCTTTGAGGCGGGTAAACTCGGGAACCACAGAGCCAATCCACACACCCGATACATCATTGTAATTGTCAGGGTGTGCAGATGGACATAGGCTATATAAAGTATAAAAATATGCGTTATATAAAAAATTAACATTAAAGAAAAAAAGTACTCCCTTCGAAGTAGCACCGGCCGTGACCTGCGTGCTGACGTCAGGAGCGCGGGGAGGAGCGGCGGACAAGGCGCGGGGGAGGAGTGGTGACGAACGGCGGAATGGCGGTGAGGACCGGCTGACAGGCAGGAGGAGCGGTAAGCGGCGAGGAGCGGCGGAGCGGTGAAATGAGGAGCGTGGGGGAGAAGCGGCGGCTGAGGTAAGGCTCCGGGCAGGCGGGGGTTGGGGCAGGAGGGGGGTGGGCGGGGGACGGGACGGGGCGGGCGAGGCACCAGGCTGCTTGACAATGTCTGGGCAGGCGGGGTACAGGGCTGGCAGGGGACGGGACGGGGCGGGCAGGGGCCCGGGCTGCTTGACAATGTCGGGGCGGGCAGGGGGCCGGGCTGCTGATGCACAATGTCAGGGCGGGCGGGGGTCCGGGAAGCCTGATTGCTCCCGGACAAGGTCGGGACGGGCTGCTAGTAAATAATAAATATACTATTCCCACTCCATTTCATACAACAGTAGAGAAAGAGTTTAACTCAGGAGGGGTGGAATTACCTATTCCGATCGAGGCTGTACAACAGTAGGGAAAATGTTGGACTCAAGAGGGGTTAAATTCACTATTCCCACTCCAGTCTGTGCAACAGTAGGAAAAGCTTTGGACTCAAGAGGGGTTACATTTACTATTCGTAATCCAGTCTGTGCAACAGTATGGAAAGCATTGGACTCAGGAGGGGTAAAATGTACTATTCACACTCCAATATGTGCAACAGTAGGGAAAGCGTTGGACTCCAAAGGGGTAAAATTTACTATTCACACTCCAGTGTGTGAAACAGTAGGGAAAGCGTTGGACTGAGGAGGTGTAAAATATATTACCCCCACCCTAGTCAATGCAACAGTAGGGAAAGTGTTGGACTCCGGAGGGGTAACATTTAATATTCCCATTACAATCTGTGCATCAATAGGGAAAGGGTTAAACTCAGGAGAGGTTAAAGGTATTATTCCCACTCCAGTGGATAAAACAGTAGGGAAAGCATTGGACTGAGAAAATGTACTATTCCCACTCCAGAGGGGTGAAACAATAGGGAAGGCTTTGGACTGAGGTGGGGTCAAATGTATTACTCCCACCCTAGTCGGTGCACAAGTAGGGAAAGTGTTGAACTCAGGAGGGCTAAAATGTACTACTCCCACTCCAGTTAGTGCAACAAAAGGGAACACGTTAAGCTCAGGAGGAGTTACATTTTCTATTCCCACTCATTTCTGTGTAACAGTAGGAAAAGTACTGGACTCAGGAGGGGTACATTTTACTATTCCCACTCCAGTTGGTGCAACAGTAGAGACAGAGTAAATTACGTCAATCAAATATCAACTCTATGATATAAGAAAAAATATAAATATTTAATAGTAAAATTATAACTATATTTTAACAAAAATTAAACAAATTAAACAAGTGTTTAATAATTAGCATCAATTAAAACAAATTAATTTCATCAAAATACCACACTATGGGGGTCATTAGGATGGGGCGGACTTTGTCCACCCGCCACCCTATCGGGAAACGGGACCGTCTACCATAATGGGGGTCCCGTGGGGGCAATTAGGATTGGCCCGCCACAGTGGTGGGCGCATCCTGCATTCCTGTCATTGTGGCGGGCGGTGCACTCAGCACCGCCCCCCACAATGCCAGGAAGGCATGTTGTGCACTTCCATGCACAACATGGCAGGCACCGCGCGATGCCTGCCATGTTGTGCATGGAACTGCTGGGGGGTACCATTTTTTCCCCCTTAAAATAACATACTTCCTTACCGTGGGATATTGGCTTAACCCTTAGATAATCCAGGTTTCAGGTATTGACCTTAACCCTTATGTAATCCAAGTTTCATTTATGAATCAGACCAGTACCTCCACAGCCTCTGATATCGTGACACAGAGATTTTCCTTAACAATATTTGAGTATTGTAAAGATGTCCCTGTTCAAATTAACATCGGTGGGCATAAAACCCAACATTCATTGATCAATGCCCTGGGTTCCCATTTAATCACGGCGGTCTCTCCCGCGCATGCGCGAGTAACTAGCGTTATCACCCGCGCATGCTCACAGTATACAGGAGCGCGAGGCTGAGACACCACCCCTTCGCGCATGCGTGGTTCAATATGACACACCCTCTACACGCGCGCAGGACCGGTCTTGATTTCAGAGGACTATGTCCTTCTTTGGGCATATTCCGATTTCAATTGGGCACTAATTAAAGCGATTACCGGCAATATATAAGGGAGAAGGTTAGTACGACTCGACATATCGTCGGAGCCGCGCTGAAGGGAAGACAGCCTACCAGGCTTTGCAGTAACCGTGAGTTTGGTCTTGGAGTACAGGGGCATCTACATTTCTCTTGAGAATTAGCATCTTAGATCCTAAAACCTGGCTCTTTTGACATCCTGCAGGTTGCTATATTGAGCAGGAAGAAAGAACCCCCAATACTACGCTTTGGCTCATGAGGCCAGTTAGCCTTTGTCCATAAGTAAGCACTGTATATATGCATAAAATGTGTTTTTCCTTCCATTATTTCATCCTAGGGAATCTAATGGCGATTATATTCTTAATCAATGTGTGTCCTTGTCTATGTGTATGTCCATGTCCTTTTTCTTTTACAGGGTTCTTGGACCTCATTTTGGGTTCTTCATCACCCTCCTATGTATTAGCATAGGCCTTTCTGAACATCAATGTCCATATGTGATGTTATGATTCATGATGTGTTTTGTTCATTCACAGGTTCTGTAGTATTAACGCCAATTGGGCGCAACAGACTTCATTCGCTATAACACAAATAGGTACATTTCACCTTTTAAACTTTTGTAGAGCACACTTTGACATCTACATTTTCATGTGAGTAAGGTGAGGATAACTGTGCATATCCTCGTCCTGAAGAAGGAGTTTTTACACTCCGAAACATGTCGACGCACTTCTGAGGTTGACGTACCCTAATCAGTAACAGACAACCTCACCCTGCACCTTTTTCACGATACCAGCCGAGGGCTTAATACAAATTTTTTATTATTTTTTCTCCTACGAGCCAGGTATCTTTTAACCATCACTTTCCATCACCTCACCACTCACACTTATTTCCTTCACACACATCAACACATAGTCCACTTTCAGTGCTCCTACGTAGTCGTGAGTCGTAGCACGCCGCATCCCGTAGAGGGGTGCGAAGACCCCGATGATGAAGCATGACACAAAGGGGCCTGTTGGTGTGTGAGGGGTATTTAAAACAACACTGTGTGCTCCCCACCATTGTAGGGATCACCACCACTACCAGAGTGGATTCCTTTTTGTTTATATAAATTGCTAGGGGAGATAGAATCCACTTCCTCTTCTCCCTCCTCCTGTTATTCTCTCTTTCTCAGAGGGGTTTAGTCATGGCAGAGAAAGAGTAGTTCCCGCCGTATGAACCTATGGTCCGCCGGTATCTAAATTGGGCGGGCAGACCATTATCTTTGCAGTAAGCATACTTTGTCACCATTACGACCGATTATGCTTACCACCATGATATGAATCATGCCCTAAAATGCCAGCACTGATTTTTTTTTTAGGTAAAGCCGAATCACTTTTAATCATAAACATTTGGTTATAGTCACAACTGATGAAATATCTGTTATTCCATTTGTTGGTAAACATTTCAGTGTTTTGGGAGATCCCAGGTGTAGGCTGGACTCTAGCAGTGTCCCACTTACTCTCTTGCGTGGTTGTTACGCACAGTGCTATGTTATTGCACAACAGTAATTCTCCCTGGTTACCAGCTCTTGTATTGTGCATCCACTTGTAGGGTGGGATGTCTGTCCTGCAGTGAAGGTATGCACTAGCCTTGAGCACAAGCTCCACTGGATCGAATGTGCTTTGCCTTCTCTCACCATCCCCAAACAAGGCCGCACACAAGACATGAGGGCCAGTGGTAGAGGCAGGGAAAAGAGAATGTGATAAGAGAGCAAATAGAGATTGAAATTTCCTGATAATTTGTAAATACATGCACACTTACACTTCTTCCTATGACCACCTCAAGCTGTGGGTCCATATACTCTTTTGTGAAAGATGAGTATACTTCAACTTGACACCTGTAGAACCGGAAAACAAGGAACAGTGTTAACATTCTCTGTTTGTCTATAACTAACAGTATATACACAGAGTAGATATCTAATAATGTGAACTCTATGCTTATGAATTTTTATATACATGTGAAAGGTCCAGTGTTCCTTAGTTAACTGATCAACCCTCCAGATGACAGCAGCCCTAGAAATCCTAAGGCGCTCTAGGTCAAAAGAAGCATGGCATTCTGCAACATGCTGCTGTGTTCCGCTGAAGATTTGTTACCAGCAGTGGCCCGTGCAGCTAGGAGCGGTGTCCCTCGTGGTCGTCTGTCAAATCCCCCCCAACACGCCCCCATCACCCTACTGCTCTTACCTGCATGGGCCGCTCCTGCTGGTTACCCTGTAAGCTCTCAGAGTGGATGTAACAATTGGAGATCCTTTCGCATAAAGGGTTCTGCTTCGCTTCTGCAGTCTGGTAGGGACCGCAAGCAGTAAAAGAGGTCAAGAAAATTTGACACTAAAACTTGCCCATAGGTTCATCACATGTGTTACCTTGCTATGGATGCATCGGCACTGGCATACTAGTTCTAGACTTCTATGACCGTACATTATCTTGTTATCCATCATTTTCATTTCAATTACCTCTCAAAAAAACGCCAAACCACTCAGATTGCATAAATTATGCTAAACATAAAAAGAAATGTTTTGTAGCATATAAACATTTCTTCAGATACAAAGGGGCACCTCAGAAAGCTGAATCCGACAAGGCTATCAGTGGGGCATATGTTGTCAAAAGCCTCTGAATTCTTTGGCCGGTATTAACATTGCATGTTCTACAATAATTCTCCCCCCATCAGGAGCAACATGCAAACTACTGATTAAAAGGGAATCACTCATACATGGGAAGAAATAACCTCTAGATGTGATGTAATATAGACCCCCCAGTCAAAAGAATGATGCCTAGAAACAAGCTCTGACATTATGCGGGAAAACACACATACTACTAAAAAATTACTGACCCCAAAAGTCCCAGTTACTACAGTCCAAATTGGAATTCCATACGTGCTTCTTATGTTAAAGAAAGCAAACATAGGGGCTCATTATGATGGCGTAACGATCGGTGCCTGTGATGCCATTGTAACGAGTAATACCCTCCCACAAAGTGCGCCCGCCACATCGTTCCGATTGCCTGCCGGGCGGACTAGCAGGCACCGCCATCTATATTAGGATGTGTGTGATGTCGCCATGGAAAGGCTGGTGGGGATTTGCTGGGCCCCCATTTTTTTGGGGTGGGGGTGCACTTGGGGGTACCCCCTTCCATTTCCATGCACAAGGTGGCAGACACCGCGCGGTGCCTGCCACCTTGTGCATGGAAATCCACAACATGGCAATTTGGCATTGTGCTGGATGCTGCTGTATGCAGCACCCACCGCAATGTTACCTGCAGAATGCGACTACCAGGGTGGGGGTTGCATCCTGATTCGGGGTGCTGGACCGCCGCATGTCTGGCAGCCGGTCCAAAAACCGCGGGGAAGACGGGCGGCCAGCCATCCTAATCGACCCCATAGTCTTTTGTTTATCCCACATTATCTCTCCAACACATTAAAAGCTTAAAAAACACATTGTTTCCTAAAACCATTCTAGATTATTTTACATACAGAATTAAAAACTACCAATCATATCTTTATCCAAAAAATTCAGAATCTGTCATATTCTAAAGTTCAATATTTTCAAATAGTGACATCCAGGAGTACAACTGCACACATAATTTAAAAGACAAAACATTCATTCACATTACTGATTTGTTGAATTGTGTCAATCCTATTATGATTAATCAGAAAATAAAATCAGTAATTGGTGTTCTAGTACAATGTTGACTTTTCGGTATCTCAGTCAATAATGGCTGACTTATTCATGACAATAAAGAGAGGCTGCATTTAACACACCACTATTATAATGCTGGTATTTGGGTGCCATGACTTGGCACAGGTATCAGCACTCTCAAAACACAACCACAGCTTCACTGGAAGGCTGTGTAAAATGTAAATGTAGGTGTACTTATATAGCGCAACCTGTCACCCAAAGGCCATCCTGGCGCTTGCTTAGGGAACCCGTCCTGGTATTCCCCTGTGAGAGGCCCCGGCAGGGTCCACAAGGTGAAAGCCAGGCATCCCGCCGCGAGGGGCCGTTGTGGAGATTAAGCAAGCTATTGCCCAGAGTTGCAGAGTGAGACCCCGTGAGTCGAGTAAGCACCGGAGCGAGAATTATCGAGGCCGTGGAATTTTGAGCCTGAGACCCGCTGAGGCGGGGAATCGAACCCTGGTCCACGGTCGATCCAAGCATCCGGGTCTGCCGCCTCTAACCACTGAGCCACCACTTCTCCACTGTGGGAAGAGCATCCCAGTTTGGAGAACAGCAACTATTAAAAGGGTAGAAATTCTGATATTTATCAAGGAGGATGGACAGGGTTAAGACTTAGGGCCTTCAAACGTGACGGATAACCCATCTGCCGTATTATAATATCCGTCATGTTTCTGACGATGTATTCCCCTCCACACAGATAAAAATCAGACCCTTAATGACCCCCAAAATAATTAATACCGCCTGTCACTCAGCAGTGCTTGTAGGATATGAACGCATTTTAAAAGGTCATCATATATTTTTTTCCAAAGGACAGTTTATATTTTACGTTTTTATGGGAAGGTATAATGTGGAACATGCCAAGGCGTCCACAATTCCACGGGGAGGAGCAGGAGACTACAGGGACCCTACTACAGGTCTTGCAAACCTAAAGAATACCCTTACGACTCGTTCGGACACCGGCCGACGAGCGAATGCCACCTCGCCTTCGTCCCAACTGACTTCACGAGGGGGCCAGGATTTATACTTGTTCTTCTATCCACGGACTACGGTGGCTATTTTTTGGTATTACGAGCAGATACTTCACTTCGAACACTACTTCCATAATATCCCGGAACAATTGGGACCACGTCACTGACGCTAATCCTTCAGCACCAGTATTACGGGTGTGCATACGATTTGGACCATCGAATTTGTATGATCCTTTGTTGCTTGCCCTGACGAAATTCCCAAGGCACAAAAGGGAATGAAACGCGTTGGCTGTGCCTGTGTATTTTAAAAGAAAATAAAGAACGCATTAAAGAAAGAACAGAAGACTTACAAAATCAATGAACTTTTTGTGTTGTTGACTTTACCGAGTGCACCTCTCAAATTCTTTTGTAATAATGTGGAACATGGTTACTGGCATAGGAACTCTTCATTGTTATATGATAGCTCTACAATGATGTACTAGCTAGAAGAGGTATAAGTAGAAGGTGCATAAGCAGTGCAATAAGTTGAGAGTAAGAGAGTAAGAGCAAGACGACTTGAACAGGCAGCATCAGATTTTTCTATCAAAGTAAATGCTCTAAAACAGTTGCATGTGTAGAACAAGGTTCAGAAAGTGGTTGAATAATACTATACCTTCTCTAAAAATACAGCAATCAAATGATGTCAGGTTCACTGAGCTTTTTTATGTCCACTGAATCTGGTAGTAACATACCTTTCTTTGTTACTCCAAAAATGTCTGAAATCCCTGACGTGAGATTTCCATTAAAAGCACGAAAATTATTGCATTGTAGTCTGCACCCCCTGGAAACAATGTGTGCATTGTGGATGCTATGCTCACCTTAAATTAGATTGCCAGCAAACAATCATTCAGTGCAATGTGCTCCATTTTGAGGAAAATGCGTGAACGTTTGGTCTATACTGCGCTTTCTGTATTCACAGTGATTGCCTTCAGAGAGACCAGAAAAGAATGCACAAACCGGGATAGAGGATATTAGAACAGAACGTATTATTAGGTCTGAGACCACAATAGGGCTCAAAATTGTCCTCTCTGCACCCTCAAAGGTATCACTTCCTCATTGAGGGGCAATTGCCCCTAATCTTTCTAAACAACCATAGTATTTATTCACCTGTAGCTGTATCAAGAAACATCACTTTGTCAATGATTTTATCTTGAATTAGACTAAGTGTCACCAAAAGCATTCTGTAGCCGACTTATATAATTGGAAGATAGCAATAATGGTGCCATTTGACTTCCGACATTTTGGTGGAAGGAGAAAGATTCAATGAAATTGTCTGGGCAATTTGTCCAAAGTAACTGTTAGACCTGACGTTGTTGGCTTGGTATTCCCCCAAACCTTTTGCCTTCACTCCTCCTGTTTTGCTTAATTTGTTTTTGTTGGCTTTATGGCTCTGTTCACTTTACCACTGCTAATAAGTGCTGAAGTGCTTGTTGTTTTAATTTAAACCGGTAAAATTAACATACAGATAACTACAAACATTTAATTTACTTGTATGACCATGGTAAAGTCAAGTCAAGTCATGTTTATTTCCTGCATAGTTGTTTAAAACCATTGCAATATTAGTACATCAAATACAACATTTAGAACATAAAAACATCTGTGTATATTAAATATCCACAAGGAAAAAGCGAGTACCTCCATTTTCACTCCTTTTTTTATTTTATTATGAATAGCAATCTTCAAATAAAACCAGAATAAAACCTATTGTAAATCAGTTTTTGGAAATTCATCAGACTTATAATTTTGGTCATGGTATATGTCCTTGTGTAGCTAGTTAAATGTTTCAGTTCAGTTTTTCTTCTGGCCAGCCATAAACCTCTTTCTGCAGGTCTTCTTGTTTATGTTTCTCAGAATTTCACCAGTTGTGGCAAGGGTTTTCTCTTTGCAGCTGGCAATATCATCTTTCGGTGGACTAGTTTGGGACTTGCTCCTTTCAAGATGTACAGCAGTGCTGCGGCCTGGTTCAATTTTTGCAAAGTTGGACAATTTTTGTTCAGCCAGCAAAAGGAATTTTAACAGTCTACAGTTTAGTTGTGTATTTTCTGAGTTTAAGCAGGCTAACGCTGCTTGCCTCCTGGTGCGGATGCCTTTCTGTTTGAATGGATATTTGAGAAACTGTTGCCGTGCTTGGTGCATTTCCTTGCATAAGCAGATAAGATGGACTATGTCGCCTTGTTTGGTTTTGCACAACCTGCACGGCTCTGATGCTTGTGACCTTAACCATTGTGGAAAATGTTGAGCGCCGGAAAGATTTCCATCCTATGTCTCAAAAAGTTCATTTTTATGGACTTCGAGTAACCCTGGTTAAAAAATGGTTGTGGGGCCAGTGATTTGTATGAATTAAGGGTCATCCAAGAGTGCGATCTGTTTGCGAAGCTTGCTTTGTCCTCCACCAGAGAGATTTGTTTTAAGGTTTTCCAGACCAGTTTTTTTGAAGTTGGTGTAGCCAATTTGCACATCCCAGAGTTCTGTAAGTTTGATGTGTTCTAAGGCTAGCTGTAGGTAGCTTCTGGCTTGGGAGCGCTCCCTATGCTGTATATCCTGCCACAGCAGATGGTTTAACGTATTTTTGGTGGCACTTCTGATCCTGTACAAACAGAAGATATAAGTGCCATACCTGGCTAGATCTTGTTGTAGGAGTCCAAACTCCAGCCTAATTGGAGCAGGGGATGTATAGGGCGGGAGGCTGAACATAATTCTATAGGCTTTAATCTGAGTATTGTCCAGCTCCCTTGCATCTCTGCCCCGCATAGCCTCACTGCTGTAAGCGATGGATGGAAGTAGATTAGCCTGAGCTACCTTCAGAAGCGGAGTCAGGGTAGGCCCCATCAATTTGTTTGCAAAGTTTTTGAGTATTAGGGTGTTCAATAGGCCTTTCCTTCTAACTTCCTCTTTCTGGCACCAAAAAGACCCTTCCTTGTCGAATATAACTCCAAGGTACTTGTATTCTTGAACCTGGTCAATTTTTGTGCCTCCAAGGAGCCAGCTTTTATGGAGGTTTTTTTTTATTGTTTATTGACATTGTTCTTGTCTTGCTCAAGTTGATTGTTAGATTATTTTCTGTGGCATTGTCCTGCATTTCCGTCAGTAGATGCTGAAGACCGACGTAAGTTTGGCTAAGCAGAACTACGTCATCTGCATACATGAGGTTGGACAGTGATTTCCCTCCAATCCTCCGCGAGTGTGAGTTGCAGGTGTCAAGCGCCTTTGGAAGGTCCACCATAAATAGGTTAAACAGGGTTGGTGCAAGCACACAACCCTGTTTTAGTCCCTTTGTCGTGGGAAGTTTCATAGAAATATGGGTGCCGCCCCCCAACTTCACCTGCACCCAGGTGTCTGTATGTAGAAGTTTCAGCATGTTCAGAGTTGGCTGTGGTATGCCCCATTGTGCCAATTTGTCCCACAATCTGCTCCTTTCTACGTTATCGAAGGCAGCACTGAAGTCAATGTAACATAAATACAGAGGTAATTTTGAGGCTTTGGCTGCATCGATTATTAGAGAAATTGTGAGGATTTTTGTGGATGTGCTAGCCATTTTGCGAAAGCCTGTCTGGTTCAACGGTATTATAGAGTTCGCCTCCGCCCAGTTTGTCAGCTCCTCTAGTATGATCCCCGCAAAGTATTTAGCTTCATTGTCTATTAGAGCCACTAGGCGGTAGTTGTTGGGCTCTGCCTTGTCACCTTTTTTGTGGATTGGCACTATTGTTGAGCCCTTCCATGATTCCGGTTTCCTATTTAGCCGTTTGCCTTCCAGGAATAGAGGTTGCAAGATATCAGCCCAGCCTTCGCTCTTCGCTTTATACAGGGCCGGTGGTATTCCGTTCGGTCCCGGAGCCCCTTCTTTCCTCCCTTTGGCGATCTGCTTTCTGATTAAGAGAGGCGGAGAGTGGTTATCAGTGCCTATTGATCCGTTTTCATTGTGTAGCTCCTCCGGATCCCTCATCTCCTTGTTGGTTCTTTGGGTGTCCAACTATTAGCCGTTTGGATTCCAGCGCTGACTATTTGGCTATTGAAATGGGTAGTGAGTAATTTTACCCATATTGCTTCCGTAATGTATGATCCGATACCCTTATGGTGTGGGTGGATAATGCTGTTACAAAAACAATGGAGGAGTTACCCCTCAAAAAATGGAGAAAAGAGATTTTCTCACAGTGGGTTAAAGTGCTCAATTTAGCACAGTCTGTCCCAACCTGTCAGTGGATAATGCATATCCTTGTAGAAGACCCCTCACTCACCAACCTAGTTGGTGACATGCTTCATCATCGGGGTCCCACCCCATAGGCCGAGTGCCTATAGGGTGTGCTGCGACACCTGATTACAGTGGAGCGGGTTGTTTTCTTTTATGTGTTCAAGGCGATCAAATAAATGAATTTAAAAAGGGCCAACACTACTCACTGCAAGTTTTTATTCTTGAGTGCTTGAACCCTAATAAAAAATGTGTAACACCTATGCCTAATTAGGTAGACTTCGGTGTAAAATAAGAAGTGTCATTAAAAATAGCTAAGTGTGCTATGTGAAGTGTGATTAATGCTATTGATTAAAAAGGTCTACATGTTTCAACCATTGTATTTATTCATTGGTTTTCGTCAGGACCGTGATATTGAACTGGGTGGTCCGCACACGCTAAGGTGCGTCCTGCCCTAGTCCAAGTTGGAGTACACAAATTGTGAACTCGTGTAAAAGTGGTGCATTTTCTTTTATTCAAAGAAAAAAACCTGTAAGGGAACAGGGAAAAACAAAAAGACAGGAAGGGATCACATACAGGGGTTGACTACACACGTGTAATACATTTAACATATATAGCCAGTATTTTCCATGAGTCAATACATGGGATAATGCCCATATTTCAGTCAGACAGTAGAAACCATCTGCTACGCGACAGTACTTCAGTGCTTTTACCGGACTGTGACTAATAAGCCATGAATCAGTGCCAAAGGAGTGGTGACGATCTGGGTTTGGCATCTGGAAATGACTAGTGAAAAAAGGGGGCGACGTACTATGGGCCAGTGATCATACTGGTGCTACGGGGTGAACGGATGCACAGAATTGTGAGCACTCGTGAAGGCGCTTCAAGTTGCGACTGGTATATGGCTGATTGCTTTCACTTCCTTGCGGAATTACCGCTTCATGGGCACCGGCGCTTCCAAGACGGCAAGAGTCCGTCTCCTGAAAATGAGTAAAGAGCAAAACAAAAGCAAATGCCCGGTTTTAGTTTGCTGGCTTTTTTAAAAAAGGGTTGTCTGTGTTGCCAGCGGATCGAGCGGCGAGCGCATGAAGAGAAACAGGTGTCCTCACTCAGACTTGGCCGCGCATTACTTACTTGCAGCTTCTGATCTTCAGACCGTAAACCTACTTGGTTCTACCGGCGGCGCCCCGAGGAGTGACCGGCTTGTTCACAATGCCGGTAAAGTAAACCCGGAATACTTCCTGGTTGGGCGTGGCTACGTCACGTGGTGTGATCACGTGGGTCGTAATAGGCCAATCCGGTTAGAGTAGGGGGTGGGGCCCTCGGATGATTTCATTTCTGCCGGGAAACTGAGTCCAAGACTGTTTATGTTTCCATGGGAACTTGGAAGGTCCCTTTTATTAAAAAAGGGGGGAAGGGAAGCGTTACAAATGCGTGTGGTTACACGGGCTACAGAACTTATTGGGAATTTTTAGATGGCACAGAGGACAGAATCAGGATTCATAACCAACGGGGTTAGATGCTGATAATCAAGTTCCTTTATTTAGCATATAAAGGTGAGGCTTTCAAGTCATTACACTGTTCCACGGAATATTATCGTTTAAGCCCGACTTGTGGGTGGATAATCTATACACCCACCTCTGTTCTTTTTCAAAGAGTCGTTGTATCAGATTGGCTCCTGGCTTTATTTGTTCGATAATCGTCCAGTGAAGGTCATCTGGTGTATGGCCTGCGGACAAAAAATGTTCCGTGAGTCTGGTATTGGTTTTCTTACACCTGATGGTGCTTCTATGTTCACCAATCCGCAATTTGATCTTGCGGCTTGTCATTCCTATATAATGCAAGTCGCATGGGCATGTAAGCATGTATTATGGATAATGCTGTTCACAGTCTTCCAGAAGCAGGCGCTGTTTTTACTGTTTACGTCGTAAAGAAGTTTTGCCCAAAAGACCTTCTCACGCTGGCTGTTTATTTCCCATTTCAACGTTTTTAGTTTTGCCCTTTGTGCCTTTAAGGAATCTCATTCAGGGACGTTCTCTGGGGAATCTCTCAGCCTATGCAGAGTTGCATTTATTGATTTTTTTAAATGCTTCAGCAAAGGTCTTTGATCCTTCGAGATTATGTTTTTTTTCAGCTTTCTGTGAAACATTTTTTTGTAGTAAGGGGTTCTGCATAGCTATCTAAAACCTTGGCAGTGAACTGTTCCCAGTGGTCTATTTTATCTTCTGGGCCGTTTGTTAGTGTATCAAAGAGTTGAATGGCTGCTTCGGCCTTGGAGTTTATATTGTTTGTTGTACATTTGATCCTTCTTAGGTTGGAGGTAAAGGTAGTGCCCAATGTTACATCCATGCTGATTGCTCTTGCTCCCGTCGCTGTTATTTGGAATTCTTGGGGGCGGTGGTCACTATCGCCATTTTCCCCATTCTATACCCAGAAATATGTGGAAAGAGTGCTAGACTTGCAAAGGTGTAGTCCAATATGGAGCTTGTTGTGGACGAATAGAAAGAGTCGACTGGTGGAGTACCGTCCGGGAAACTTCCATTTAAGGCTCAAAGATTTAGGTGTTCTAAATCTGCAAGTAGCCGATTGTTGCAGTGCTTCTTCTTTCTGTACGGTGGATGACCCTGTGTGGATATGTTATAAATTCCATTTTGTATAGCTACCTCCACTCCTTGTGAAGAACCCATAAGATGTTGGTTTAGGTCCCCTGTCAAAATAAAGATTGGGTTTTCTATCACTGTACCATGCTTTGCTACTTGGTTTGTAAGTGCTAGCGAGTCTTTAGCCTTCCTTTTAGGGTGGACGAACGAGTTGATTAGACACACCTCTTTTACTCCCTCCTCAAGCGGGATTAAAGTTAAAACTGCTATTGATTTGTTGGTCTTCGAGTCCATGAGAGTTGTGGAGGATATACTTGTTGTGGAGACATAGGTTGCAAGCCCACCTGAGCTGTGGCCAAATCTGCCCGTCCTTGTTGCGGGAGTAGCAAAGCAGGTATAGCCCTCAATTTGCTGAGGGTCCAGGAGCCAGGTTTCCTGTAGAAAAATTATGTCGAACGTTGTTACATACTGCATGAATTCTGGGTCCTCAATTTTAGTTGCTAGGCCATTTATATTCCAGGAGCATAATCTGAAAAAGGACTCATTTGCTCTGCTGTGGCTTCTGTCACTCCAATTGTGTCAATGGTACACTGTGTGTAATGTGATGGTGCACAATATTACTTCCTTATTGCAGCCATGGCTTGTTCTAGCAGCAGCCCATGGGGCTATTTCTTGTCCATCCCAGGTGCTGCTTGCACTCTGTCAGCGCGATCTTCCCCGTGCTCCTCTAAGAACACAGTTTAATTGTATTTGGCGTGTCTTTGGTTCTGGGGTAGCATTACTTAATAATGGCAACGGATAGGCTGGTTTTTGGAAGGGGACAATGTCGATGCCCCAGCTTTGAAATGTGCCCAGTTTGGCCAAGATTGCTTCTGCGGTTTCACTTGTCGACCACATTGTTTTTGTGGACTCTGGACATTGAAGATTGGTGGTAAGTATAAACTCTATAGAGAGTAAATCAGTTGTCCTTATGCCCGCAAAATTAGGTATTGATGCCGTTAGTCTTAAAATATTGCCTCGATTTAATGTGTCCTGATGGCCCTTGGAGGTATATAGAGGGTAGAATACTAGCGTATCTGCCGCAAGGTGCCTTCTTTGTTTTAGCTGCGGCTGCGGGTATGCTGTGCCCGACGAGTCCAATTGAAATATGCTGCTGACTGTTTCTTTGGACTGTGTTTCCACTTTGTTGGGCTGTGTTTCCACTTTGTTGGGCTGTGTTTCCTCTTTGTTGCGTGGTGCCTTAGTCATGGGGTCTCAAAGGATGGGCTTAAATGTTCTTGGCATGGGAAGGTTTGTGTTATTTCTTTCTCCCCATACTGTGCCTCTGTGTCTGGGAACCTCCAGCTGGTGCTGCTATTGGGCGAAGAAATAGGCCTTTTCGGATCTTTCAGCCATTGCCCCTGATTTGTCCCAGCTAATTTGTCTATCCTGCTGCACACTTCTCGACTTGGCCCATTATATAAGCACATGATGGAGTTTTTGTAGTTATTATTAATTGGCTTTTGGGCCTCGATGTTGCCCACTTTTCCCCTTGGTTCTTGTTGGTCGGCAGGTTTGTTAAGTGGAGCCCTTGACTCTCCCCTCGTGTCCTGAAATTGTATTTACTGGTTGTTGTAGTCGCTGTCGAATTTTTTTAAGGAAAGAGTGGTGTTGCAGCCCTGTTTTTTTCACTTCTTTGTTGACCGTGATAGCCCTAGCTGTGGTTCTTTGACCTTTATCTTCTCCAGTTTCCCTGTGTGCTATTATGGCGGAAGTCTGATTTAGAACTTCATCTTGATCCAGGGGATTTTTGGAGGTGCTTGGCGACAGTTGTGATTGTTTTGCAGAGCTTACATCAATTGGGTTACTATTGCCTTTACAGACTGGGTCTGAGAATATGGGAAAATAAGTTGTAGCTTTTATATGGGGCTTTTGGTTGCGCCCTTTACTTTTCAACTGCGTCGTTGCTTAGCGTTGAGTTTTAGTAATCCTCCAGTTCCAGAACTGCCCTTTTCCTCAGTGACCGCCTTGACGTTTCCTCTGTGCATATTGCTGGTTGTTTGATCGTTGGTTGTTCCCTCCAGGTGATAGCAGTTACCTTGGCATTTTGTTGATTTCTCTGCAGTTGCTCGTTTAAGGTTCTTTACCAGGCCCCCTAGGATTGAAGGCAGGGAGGATAATTTATCAATGACCTGATCACAGTTGCATCTGAGTTGGGTGCTGGATTGTGCTCTTTTTATTAAGCCATTCAAATTTCCCAATTTTTCATCGATACCGGCAGTAAAACTGCCAGTGTGTTCAGTAGTGATAATTGGATCTCCATTTTATCAGATTGAAATTGCAATGTATTGACGGCCATTTGTATAGTGTTTAGTACGGAGGACGAAACGCCCGCATTTTGTTCATTTGTTTGTGCAGTCTTTTCTGCACCCTTTGTAATTTGTTCTTCAGCGGGTGTATTCCCGAGGGGTTCTGTCATGGTGTCCACCCTTTGGTCCTGTTTATGGTTTGGTGAGTTAGTTGAGAGCATGTCCTCCAATTCCTGTGTATTTAAGTAGGACATAAACACCCTCCCCTCTTCTTCCTGGTTTGGAACCCGTGACCATGCTCCTGATACTGTTCCTCTGTTTTGTGTAAGTAGACACCCTTGGTCAAGGGGAGATATAGTTGTGGGTGATTTGATTTTTTGTGAGTCCATTCTTTTGATGGGGGTGCCATGGCTGCTGGACAAAATGTTATCTCTGAGGCTAGAGTTGACTGTGCTGATTTGTTCAGCATCTGGTCTCCTTGAGACTTCTTTAGTGTCACTCGCAGCCTTGGTTGTTATGGTGGCCCTATCCACTTCCCTTGCGTCTACTCTCCTTGAGACGTCTTTGATGTCACACACAGCCTTAGTTTTTGTAGTGGCCCTATCCTTATCCCTGGCATCTGATTGTGATAGTGGTGCAGTGGAGTCTTGGGGTTCGTGATCTGCAGAAAAGATCTCTTGAGGGCTGCACTTATGGCTCATTCTTGTTGTGGAAGGTCCTGCGTTCCCGGATGCTTCCGCAGGGGGTAAAGATTCTGGCACTTGCACGACTGGCGATTGTAGCGTGATTTGTTGTTGCTGGCTTAGTTGATATGGTGTGCTGCCTTCGTCGTTGGTTTCGTTAGGTTCTGTGCTTGGAATGGAGACTTCAGCCTGCAGAGGTAGCAGCGGAGATTGCTGACCTTTTAAGGCTGCGGTGCTTGAGAAGAGGACTGACCCTGGATCCCTTAGGAAGTTAAATTTAGTGTAGATCTTGGGTTGACTGGAGCTTGTAGCACTGCTGAATCCCGACCTTGCTATAGTCTCACTCTGTCGCTGTTCTATTGTGGCTAATTTTGGTTCTGCACGTTCGTTGTTTTTCCTCTTACCTTTTTTCCCCTTGCCCTTAGTGGCAGAGCCTCTCTTGTTTTGCCTGACCTCATTTGGCCTCTGTGTGGCAAGTCCACCGGTCTGCAGCCGCTTCTGCAGCCTCAATCCGCGGCTGGTTTTCGTTATCGTTCCCTTGCGCCATTTCACCCTGGCTAAGCTAGGGTCTTGCTGAGATGGAGAGATAGGCTTATATAATGTGCTGTTGTGTTGGGATAAGCTGAATGGTTAAAACAGTGTTCAGAGGGCGAAGTTTTGTATCCAGAGGACAAGGTACGAAATCCAGTGACTAAGTTTCCCTTCCCCTCTATGTGCAGCTTGTACTGCGTGCTGAAGGGTCTAAGGCCTAAGGGGGAGAGGTGTGGGTTAGTCCGTCAGATGGAGCTGGCTTAAACCGCCTTCCCCTTCCCCTTCCCCTTCCCGCACTCACCGCCTGGGTTCACCGACCGGGTCTGCCTGGGTCTAGTTGATGGTTAAAGTGACGTTCTGCCCGCTGCGCTTCAGACCGTGTTTGATTGTCCAAGCAGCCCTCATCAAAGTGGAGGCGCAAAGATGCAGGGACATGGAGCACCCCAAGGGACTCAGGTTGTTCCTTGCTAGTTTCCCTGCCGTGGGGTTTGATGCTCTTTTTGACCAGCCTCAAAGCCTCCAGCCACTCGAGCCTGCAGCTGCCACTGTTCTCAGTTCTCAGACTGTTCTCAGACTGTCTGCAGGTCGCTTTTAGGGTCCTTTTCTGTGTGGTTCTGGAGGGATTCCCGAGCCCTTGCCTTGCCCCCAGGGGCAACAGTCCCAGGGACCAGAGTCAGCAAGCCGCAAAGTCCCTGTCAGCCTCCGAACACCAGAGCCATCAAAGCCCTTCTCAGCCTACCTGCCTCTGCCTCTATGTGCCCCAGGCCGCTTCTGTACGAAACGCTGGCAGAAGCAGACAACCAGGTAGCAGATAACAGATGCAGCTGCGGTCCCTGAACGTCTTACTGCTGGCGTCTTTCACCTGGCGTCTTCCCGCTCCTAACCAACAGCTTCTATGGTTGCTGCTGCGGCTCACGGGATCCTTGTTCCCGCGCCTGATTTCGTCGTTGGCGGTGGGGGTGTGGAGTGTGGATCGCGGTGGCTCATGCACCGCTTTCTTCGCTTTTTGCCGTTTTCGCTGCCTCACCTCCTGCACTGCCTGTGCTCACGGTAATCGGCGGTGTAGAAATGCTGCGAGGACGGTATTCCTGATCTCTGCTGGCCGCCCCCACCTCACCGCCTCGACGTCTCTGCTCTCTTGCTCGCTCTCGCTCTCTCCCGGTCACCTGCAAGAACCATGGTGAAGTGGAACTCCATGTAAGCAGGGCTGTTAAATTGAATGCTATTAGTGGGCCTGCAGCACTCACTGTGCCACCCACTAAAGTAGCACTTTGAAACAGGTCTCAGGTCTGCCATTGCAGCCCGCTGTCCAGTTCAGCCAGGCAAAGCAAACCTTTTACTAATAAGACACCCATTGGTAAGCCCTGAAGTCTCATAGCGCAGGATGCATTGTATTAAACAATAGGACAAGTGGTTTTTGGTTGTACATGTCATGGTAATGAAAAGATCCTAAATTGGTTCTTCACTACTGTCCCATTGGATCCCATTGATTTACCTTATGATATTTAATACTTGAGAACTTTGAACTGTGAGTAGATAGGATTATGATGTTTAGCCTCAAATAAATTGTAACTTAAAATCCTCTTTAATGGTAAAGTTGGATTTTATGTCACGGTTCTGAAAATTCCACTTTTAGTGTCCTCACCATATGTGCCTGGATCACATGACTGTGAATGGCTCTGCTGTTAGGATTTGTGGGGATTTTTTGGGGTTTGTGTATTCCTGCCAGACCGTGGCACAAAAGGGGACTAATTGTTGGCAAGCTGGGCCATCCTGCCAGTATGGCTGGAAGTGGAGCTGCTCCCTGCCCCACTTACACTTCAAAGACACAACTGAACCTGACACTAGCATTATGTCACCCCAGACTTCTTGGAGACTTAACAAGGGGAGGGAAGAACTTTCCAGAACCAGATATGAAGTACTACAGGGAATTCCCCCACTTCAAAGGCTGGCATATGGTCAAAATAGTGTACCTTCAGGACACCTCTTCAGTACACTCCTGGGCCACTGAACATTGTAAAACAAGGATTGCCCTTCTGCTTGAAGTCTACATTGCTCACCTGAGGTCTGCCCTGCTGCTTGGTGCCTGCCCTGCTCTATGAGAGGAAGACTGGACCTGCTCCCTTCATCCCAGTAACTCCAAAGATCTGTTGGCTGACCTCCTGTTCTAAGCTGCAGGGACACAACAAACTCCAGAATCCTTCCTGCAACTGCCCAGCAGACCTGCTGTAACTGGACTTACCTGGATTTGTAACTAGATCTGCCTCAGCCCTGCTTGTCTTTCCTAGCATGAGTACATGATCCCAACAGATGCCTCTCCAGGTCCAGGACCCTTTGTTGGCATCAGAGTGCACTCCTCTTCAAGAAAAGGAGAAATCCTGAAGTTTTGGGCTCTTCATGACCGTGAATGGGTCCGTTTATGCTGAGACTCTGCCTCCTGAAGCAACGAGCAGCTGGAAAACTCCAGTGAACCTGACTATACAAGCCACAGCAAAAAGCTAATGAGATCTGTACTTCATGCCACAGCAACAACAGAACACGTTGCCTGGCCAGCTCTTTGCGCAACAGTTACGATAATCCACAACAGTCTTGTTGCTTCTCACAATCTCCTCTATTGCGAACTGGACTCTTTGCGCAGGACATTGAGAAGGTAGCTTTTTTCAGAGGGACTAATCTGGTCACTGCATTCAAACCATTCTCAATCGCAGTAGGCCCATTCTTATGAATATTCCCCGGACTAGCACGGCCAGAAGACCACGACTGGCGCTTTGTGCTTTTAGGTGCTATACTTACCTAAAACTTTGAAATTCAATATCTCAGGGTCTACTGATTGGATTTTTGTAATTTTGGTTTATTCTATTTGTTAAAATTGGCTCTACTTTTTTAATTGGATTGGGATTTTCGTGTGTTGAGTTATCACCCTATTACTGTTTGTGTGCTGCACAAATTCTTTACGCTTTGCCTCTAAGTTGAGACTGACTGCTTTGTGCCATGCTACCAGAGGGTTAAGCACAAATTAATTTAGTGCCTGTTTGTGGTTCAAACAGATAAGGGTTGTGGCTGTTGCCAGAGTGGAGCTTTCACCCCAAATAACCAATAAATAAACTTTCTTACAGTATCAACCACACATAAATCACAGAACTCAAAGTACTAGTCCGCAAAGCTTTGCTAGTGGCATCACTGTGCCATAGAAATGCCAATGAACATCAATTATGAGTGGTCCTTTTCAGACACAGACAGTTTTTTATGCTAGCATGTAGGAGAGTACCAATCAAGGGCAGATTTCTACTTTTCTTTGGCTGTTTCCCTGGCTCACCAATTCCAGTGGAACTTGCTCAAGGCTCACCTCCTCTCTTTGCATTAGAATCCTTGTGCACAACCAAAAAGACCCAAACTAGGCACCAAAACAACATCAAGTAAAATGCACTAGAGTGGGAAAGCATAGATAAGTCGTGATTCCATTCAACGATGAAACAAAGAAAGAAATTGAAGGAATAAACGAGCTAATGAAGGGCAATGAGCTGAGGTGGAGATGAGCAGTAGGGGAGAATTCAACATTAATCAAACAAAATCATTAAATAGAGATTAAAGGGGGCAAGTGTGTAAAGTGGGAGAGCAATGAATGTGAGAAAGAAACATAATATTCATAATGATATTAAAATTACAGGCCGAAGAGCACAATGTCAGGAGACAGGAAAGGTATAAAATATACAGTGGTGAAATCAAGGGAGTGAGCCAGGAAATGGAGGATCTCAGTATCTTAGGGAGTAAGGACACATTTATAGGAACTGGTGTATGAAAGACAATTAGAAATTGAACAACAGGGACCAGAGAAGAAAATGAGATACAAAATAGTGATTGAATAGGATAAAAAATGGTTGGAATTTTTTTTTTAAAAGATACAATGGCTAAGAGCAGAACTGTACAAATAGTGAAGAGAAGTGATCCTATGGAAAATCCCATGGAAACCACAAACAGAAGCAAGTGGGAATAAGAGGGAGAGCAACAAAATGGACCACAACACTGATTAACATATATCTTTGGTTTCCATTTTTTTTGTTATAAACATTTGTATTGCCATTTTGTAATTGTTGGTGATCAGTACATTACAACAAAGTTTAATGAGACATACACAGTGTTTTAAGAAATTATACATTTGTTGTTTACCTTCCATGCTATTCAACAATTTTTCTCTCTTACTCATTGACAACATAGCTACAGTGAGGGCGGTAATTCTGCTCTGTTGTCGCCTAGCCCTGCACTGCCAGACCCAATCAGTGGATCGCGGAGAGTGGATCTCGGAGCTCGGACAGACCACGGGCCAAGCGGACTGCAGAGCGTAGGAGGAAAAGCGCCGGCCCGCCTGGAAGAGGACGCCAAACAAGGACACCGGGAGCCCAGATACCCCCTTTCCGCCGCTCCAACCCCCCTAGCCACGCGGCGCAAGTCAAACGCGTAGTTCAGGGAGGGGGGCGGAGTAGGACTGCGGACCGACGGTGTGTCGACGAGAGGCAAATAAAGAAACAAACTGGAAACCATCAGCGGGGGTGAATAATAGTACCCAGCACAAGCAGAGCTGTGCATGGGACAGCGCAGGGGGCAGTTTGGGAGAGCACCCCAGGACGCCGGAGAAAGTCGGTAACCGGGTCCCAGTTACCCCTGGCAGAGCAATAAATACAGAACACAGCACTCGTGTGTGCCGACCGACTGTCTAGAGACCCCAACCCCCACGGATGCACAGGGTGCCCAGTCTGGAAAATAGGAAATTAACAGAGGCACTGCTGAAGGGGGGGGGGAGCCTAGTGAAAACTGAAAACTGCGAAACTGTGAAAATCTGAAACTAAAACGAGAGTGGAAACAGTACAAGGAGAACAAAGGCAAGGAAAAAGCCAGAAGATAGCGCAAGAGAGGACAACAGAGGCGGCAGGCAGGCAAGTGGGTATAAGGCACAACAGAGGTAAGTGTAAAGCTACAGTTATTCCCCTTTTTAAACTTCTAAACTTTTAAAACTGAGAAACGACTACACGAAGCGATAAATAGCTGCACCACACATTAGGCAACCAAACCAAGAAATGGGACCGAAAAAAGGGCAAATCCAGCGTAAAGAAGATAGCCCAGAGAAGAGTAAAATGTTAGAGGGCTCCATATCATTGGAAGAGAGCCAAGAAAGCCAGGCCTCAATTACGGAGAATAACAAAGGGCGACGCAAGAAAAGAAAAGTTAAAAGGGCAATTAAAAATGCCAAACAAGCTAAAAGGGACTGTGTTCAAACAAATTCGAAACAGAAAGATAATACGCTAACTTCCAAAGCTATAAAGGATTTTGTAGGGAAACACTACAAACCTACAGAGCCAGTAATAAGTCTGGACCCCGAGGAAGATATGAAAGAACATGGCGCGGAGGGAGAAGGAAAGAGAGGAGCAGTAGTGGTGAACCCAGATATAGAAACAGGAATGGAGGACTCCGTATTAATAAATCTGACGCTCCAGAGCCAAAATACTCACATCTCAGCTCCCCGTCTCTCATCATCCCCAAAACTATTCTCATTACAGGAACCAAGGGGAAATGAAATACAGAGCCAGATCCTAATCTGGGGTGGGGAGCCAGCCCAATCCCCACAACAACAAGGCACCCAAAATTCCCTTCCACAGCAAGAACCCACAAGAACAGGTCATCATACAAACCCAGACAGAGACCATACACAGGATCCGGAGTGTTCCGTAACACCCACTTCTCCTTTGGTGGACTTGATATTGATGTTACAGAAGACACTATAAGTCAAAAAGGAGATTCCCTTTGGGCGAATGAACAACGAACAGCTAATTCTTACAGACTAAACAAATAAAACATCAATACAAAACACATAGACAGGCAGGAAGCAATGTAAACAGAATTAAAAACAAGTGAAAACACTCAATTAAGATTAATCTAAGCAATTTATTAGTATACACTATATTTGTTAAAAATGGGAAACAGACAAGACGGAAATTATATAAAATTAATCAATGAAACATTCCAGTAAAAAAGGTTTTGTTGCAGAGGACCTTAAGCTAAAGACACGCGGGACGCTTTATCCGGCAGCGCTAATAGGGAACGCACGTTTGAACTACGGCGGGTTCCAACTTTTGAAGGCTTCTATTTCACTTTGTCTTCAAGTTCTGCTCATAGACCTACATTGCCCGCATAGGAAGTCAGCAATTCATAAATACAGAGACTGCCTTTTGCCGGGTTTTCACCAATTTTAATATTTTTTCTATATATGAGCTATGTATACCGCGTGTCAAGATTGATAACATTTACTGACTATGACACTTTTTAAACATTGAAAGCGGGTGGATATTTCGCTGGACGAATATCTTCTCTGTGTGAAAGGAGGCTGAGTACCCCTTATAACGACCCTAATGGTTTTATCGAGAATTATTGGGAAACAACTATTTCTACTGTCCTGATGAAGGTGGTTAAACTTTGCTCTCACCACCGAAACGCGTCGATGCATAAGGAGTAATACATGGTCAAGTAAGAGAGGAAAATTCAGTATCATTGTATGAATTTAGTCCTCAACCTGTACCTCCTTTTTTACTGGAATGTTTCATTGATTAATTTTATATAATTTCCGTCTTGTCTGTTTCCCATTTTTTAACAAATATAGTGTATACTAATAAATTGCTTAGATTAATCTTATTTGAGTGTTTTCACTTGTTTTTAATTCTGTTTACATTGCTTCCTGCCTGTCTATGTGTTTTGTATTGATGTTTTATTTGTTTAGTCTGTAAGAATTAGCTGTTCGTTGTTCATTCGCCCAAAGGGAATCTCCTTTTTGACTTATAGTCGTTCACGGAACCCCGTCCCTTTGGTCTTGGGGTCCCTCTCTCTTTTATTAGAGTTACAGAAGACACTACAAGGAATCCTCGAAGTAACACTCTCAAATAATGGAGTGCTGAAAGCCCAGAAATCGTACCTAAAAAAGATCGAAGAGGAATTAGCGGGGATAAAGAACCAAATGCCAAGGATGCAAAGCCCAGTAGTCACTGAACAACCAACTGAGGGAAGTGTAGTGATTGAATTGGCTGAGGTATCCACGAAAAGTCCAGCAGGATTCCCTCAACCAATAACCCAAAACTTAACAAATGACTCTGTGGATGCAGTAGAAAATGTATATATCTCCAGACGCCCAATGTTGATAAAAAGGCGTGGGGTGTATACAGTGGCCCCCCCTAAGAGTAGGATTAGAAAGAAGCGAGAGCATACCTCAAAAGTAAAGAGAAAAGGGAGGAAAGCAGGGAGGGAGACACAGGCAGACCTAAACGTATCAGCCCCAATATATGTACCAAATAGACCTAGGCAAGGGGAGCAAAACCTAAGAACGACCCCGATAAACCCAAGAAAAAACTGGAGAACAAAGAACACAAAAGAGAAACCATTAACACCCTGTATTACGAAACAGAAAGTAAGAATAGCCTCAGGACAACCAAAGAGGGGTCATAGAGTCGAAAGCTCACAAGATCAGGTAATATCAAGAACGGGAAATATTGGGTTGCGGATAGAGAGATCAAAGGCTAGACAGCACCAATATGAAACTCCCAAAAAAGTACAAGAGAGAGAGAAAAATAAATGGGTGTATTTGGACTACATGCAGTCAGGGATAAAGGGAAGTACGAATAGGAGCACGTATAGGAAAAGGAATCCCCCGAATAGAGCACAGATTCTGAAAGTCTTCGCAGAATGTAGTAGCCTATGTGGGATTAGTACAAGCGACCTTCGGCAAATTGGTTTCGTTGAGTCCAGAAATGGTAAAGAAATAACAAAAGTGTTATTACATTCAGACTTGGTAAAAATGGCAATCCTAAAAGCCACCAGCGAGATAAATCACCTGGGAATAAGGATAGTCCCGGAGAGGGAAGTAGAAGCCCCCACTGACAATACCTTCCTAAAGTATCATGCAGGTTTAGGGAGAAGACAAGTGAAATTATATAAAGATGAGGAAGGAAACCAAAGCTGTCTGAACATAGAAATTGATAATACAGGAAACGAAGACATATGGGGTAATTGGTCACAATATAGTAGCCCAAGGTTTGATTTAAGCGAGAGCCAAACGGAGGCTGAGGGAGAAGAGGGTGGCTTGAGCGAGGTAGAATAGGATGAGGGGGTGTCGCAAAGTCTAGGTCTCCTAACATGGAATGTGAATGGGCTAGGCAATGAGAAAAAGAGAGAAATTATAAAGGACTTAGTAAATAAAGTGGACATTGCCTGCCTTCAAGAGACCTGGACATGCGACGAAACCCCGATCAACGAAGGATACCTACAACTAAACCGACCGGCTAAGAAAAAGAAAAAGAACTTTGGTCACCCGTCGGGGGGATTAATGATATTGGTCTCAACTAAAGTGCTCAGAGAAGTAACTCCGATAAAAATGAAATGTGAATGGGTTCTGACCAGCAGAATAGAACTACTGACAGTGGAAGAGAAGTATAAAATGTTGACTGTAATGAATGTATATATGCAGTGGGAAAATGGTGTAGAGTACGAGAATGAGATGAAGCTGTTTAAAGATGTAGACTTTGTAGCAGAAAAATATGGATTGGATACTGTGATAATAATGGGGGATTTCAATCATAAACTAAACCCAAAAAAGGCAGATATTTGGAACAGAGAAATGTTAGAGGTGTTTGGAATAAACCCAGCAAGCTTCCCAGTAGGGGAGATATCGAAACAGGAATCCGATCTCGTAAATTTCCTAGGAGGCAGGGGCTTTCAATGCTTGAATGGAAGAATGAAGTATGACTGCCCAGCAGGGAAAACCTTTAAAATAGGCTCTCAGAATTGCCCAATTGATTACATGTTTTTACAAGCCTGGAACTTCCCTAAAGTACGGGATTTTAAGTTGGAACAAAAAGAGATTAGTGACCATAACCTTCTATACCTAACAATACAGGGGGGAAGAAGTTTACTTAGAGATAAAGTGATACCCCAGGAGGTTGAGTACCCCAGACGTGTGACGACTCGAATCACGGAGGAATATCGGGCAAAATTGTCTGCTATGCAAATTAAAATTGAGCCGGAAAATCTGGAGAATAAAACCTTGAACTGGTTCATAGGAAAATTAGAGGAAGTAGTACAGTGCTTAAGAATAGAACTGAAAAGGGGCAAACATTTTAGTGGGAAGCCACTTAGTAGAGTAAAATAGTTCTCAGCGGAGTGCCAACTCAAAAAAAGGGAGATTCGGGCAGCACAAAGAAGACAAAGAAAGAACTTCATCCAGGAGAGACAGGACCACATAACCCGATTAAAAAGAGATTATAAAAAAATGGTAAACGATGCTAAAAGATCATTTAAAGAGAAATGTTGGTCAAATCTGTTGGAAGCGATTGAGGAAAAAAACCTCCGACAATTTTGGAAATTGGTAAAGGCAGCCTTTAGCCCTTCTGATGGGGAACTAAAATGTGTAGTTAGTGAGGCCGCATGGGAGAAGTATATTAGGGAATTGTATGGGGCAAGAGCCCCTATAACCCAGGTAGCGACACATAAATGGAAGGAAATATCAGCAGACCTTAAAGCTAAATTTAACGTAAAACAAGTTGAAAATACAATAAGAGAGCTGAAATTAACTCGTGCAGCAGGCCCCGATAATCTTCCAGCAATAATATTAAAGTCAGACGTAAATTGGTGGGCAAGATTCTATGCACAGATTTTCAGTATAATATTAACAGAAGGCAAAATGCCACCTAACTGGAAGGGTGCAATAATTAGGCCCATCCATAAGAAAGGAAGCATGGAGGCACCACAAAACTATCGCCTGATTAACCTCCTTGACATAGGAGAGAAAGTTTTTCCTAAAATTGTACTGAGTCAACTTAACATATGGGTAAAAGAGCTCCAGATTGTCCCTATAGAACAGGGAGGATTCAGGGAAGGACACTCCACAGTGGACCATGGGTTTGCACTGTGGGCAATGGCAAAGAAGTCGACGGAACAAAATGGCAAGTTATGCTGTTGTTTCGTCGACTTCCGAGCAGCATTCGATTCAGTTGACCGTGCATGCCTATGGGAAACACTGTTGAAAGTAAATATTCCCAGTGACCTTCTGTCAATAATAAAGGAATTACATAATGAGAACTGGGCGCAAGTCATCAAGGATACGGTGGGCTCTTTAACGCAAAAAATACCCATAGACAACGGTTTAAGACAGGGTTGTGTGTTAGCCCCTCAGTTATTTTCTATATTCCTGTCAGACCTCCCGGCCCATTTAGAGGTCGCGGGTAGTGCAAGTCCTAGAATGGACGGAAACAAGGTGGCCTGCCTGTTATATGCTGACGATTTGGTTATAGTAGACCAGACAGAGATAGGCCTCCAAAGAAAGCTTAATGCCTTTAACGCATACTGTGCTAGTAAATTCTTAACTGTCAACCTAGATAAAACTAAAGTCCTTTGCTTTGGGAAAAAAATAAGCAGATTTAATTGGTACCTAGGTGAGCTTAAACTGGAGACGGTTAATGAGTATCGCTACCTAGGTATATGGTTTGACAAGAGACTAAAATGGGACACGCATATGGATACCCAAAAAGCCAAAGCACCCACATCGATATGCGGCTTAAAAATGTTTAATAGGGAATATGGAGAGATGTCACATCGACCAATGCTAAGGGCCTTTGAGGCAATGATACCCCCCCCCAAGTTCTGTACGGGGCAGAAATCCTTTATTTGAGCGGTAAGGGAGCCTGGGACTTGGTGGAGGGAAAATGCCTCAAAGAACTCCTTTCTCTCCCACAATCCGCCATGGTGCAAGCCATAAGAAGGGAAATAGGTACAAAGTCCTGGGAGATACTAACGCAAATGGCAATACTCAGACTTTGGAAACGACTGGAAGATCCAGAGGGACAAAAAGTAGCACAATGGTGCAAGAAGGAAATCCGATCGAGTAATCTAAAATGGGCAAAAAAATGTAGTGAAAGAGTTACCCAAATTTGTAAAAGATTAAAGGTAGATGTGAACCAGGAAACACATCAACTCCTCTGTAATAGGAGTGAGTTGAAATTAAAGGGGAAGGAAATATCAGGAATGCCCGATATGGAATATCTAGCGAAAAAGAAATCAATAACATATATGATGGGCGCTTGGATAAAGGAAAATTGGTTCCCTTACCTAGACATCCTACCAAACCGAGGCCTCAGGCAGGATATCTTAAGGCTGCGGGGGTATAAACCCATTGTTAACAAATAAAGATCTGATAATGAAATTGTTAGATCAAAATGGGTGTTGTAAGTGTAATTTGGGGTGCAAAGGAGACCTGGTACACATCCTTCTCGATTGCCTGTTACTACTGGAACAGCGGAAACGGTGGTTACGACCCGTGTTCCTAAAATATGCTATAAGATCTAAAGCGCAGGCAGCTAACTTATTAACTGAAATCCCCACCCTTGATATTGCGATTGCTCTTGGGAAATACATAAAAGCTGCACTGAGTGATCTAAGAAACCGGGAATAATATGTAGATTTTAAAGTATTTTAATTTAATGAAATTAGTCTAGCAGAAGGGAGTTGAATGGGTTTTATTCATAAATGCAGAATGCTAATTTAAATGCAATTTTGTGTTTGTCGGCAAGGAAGAAGTGTGTGTAAGAGTTTTAACTATATTGGATTAATTTTAATGTTATAATGTTTTAAATGTTTGACGTGAATATTTTATTTTTTGATACAGCCTCTTGCACCTGTTTAAATGACTAAGGTCATAATAAACATACCTTTTGACTTGACCTGACTACAGTGAGGTATATTACACATCGCATTATCTTTGGTTGGTTTCCATTTTTGAGATAAGTTTTGCATGCACCTCAGCAGACAGAGGGCCTGTTTCACATAGGGCCTCCGCACTCATTCTGGAGGCCCCACGATAATGGGTGAGTCTCCGCACAGGGTCAGAATTCCTGCAATGACAATTCTCATTCTGGAGATTCAGCCCCAAGTGTGGAGACTCCCTCACGACTGTGGGGCCTCAGCCACGACGAGCAGGGAGGCCTTTTGTCAATCAGGCCTGAGTGTCCAATAGGTAATTTTACCGGAGCAGGATATTGTCCCACTGTTGACTTTCCGGATTTGTGGTGATGGTTCGCCACACACTAGGCTTGGATTCCATCCTTTGGGTTACTCAAGGTCCACCAAGCTTTGTGATCCTTGGGGCAGGAGTCTACTATCTGTCCATCAGCCAAATGTGTATCCTTATATGTACCTGGAAAGACAGCCGATGCCATTCAAAGGGTATAACTATAAACCAAGTAGACTGAGGTCTCCATAATGAAAATATAGGGACATCATAAGCAAGCAAAATTTGCTGCATCCCCAGGGAAACTGCAAAACCAAGATCGGGAAAAAGGACCCAAAAACTGTGGAAGTGTTGTGTACATAAACTTCCATCTATATAATACATGTGCACCGGAAACCAATTTTTAAAGTGTTCTTTGCAGATTTTATTCTCAGCAAAATTATGTTTTGCAACAATCTACTTATTAAAAAGAAATTCATGTCATATTTGTGAAAAACTACATGTCGTTTTTTCAGCTAAGAAGAATGCAGGAAATTTGTAGAGAGCTTGTTCTGCTACACAAATGTATCCCACAATACATTTTGGTACACATGATATTACCGTTTTTCTTGTGAAATATTTCGCAATTTTTTCAAAATGATTGCCCAGTAAATTGTCCTGCAAGTTTGGGCAAACCTTTGAACATCCTAGGAACAACACAGCATGGTATATTTACTTCCTTTGTGTAAGGTGGCCTAATTAAAAGAGCTGTATTTTCCGATCATGGGTCTGAAGAGCTGGTATTTTTCTACTCAATCAAATGCGTTTTCCAAGAAACGTGCTCAAAACAAACCATCTGTTTTTTAAAAATCCTTTTTTTTATTCGACTCGAGTGCTCATATGTCCTTTGCAGGGTTGAATTGCCGTATTTAAATTAGTTCACCCAGGGCCTGTTTTTTATAATTTCAATAGACACTTCTATTATACTGCTTGCCTTGACTCTTAAGCACAATTATGAACGCGGAACGCTAGATTCTTCATGTAACTTCCAGGGAAATGTTCCTACAGTGTTACCTCCAGAGCTGCGTTAATGAGGAACCGCTTGTCAAAACAGAAAACTGGACCTTTCACAAAACGTCTTTGGTGGAAAGTAGATTAAAGATTAATTTGCTTGCCACCAAGGAGTTTAACCGAACGCAAAGTTATCAGGCTGAGTGGGGCAAAAATAATAAATCTGATCACTCGGGGGGTTTATTTTCGCAGAAAACAGGAATAAGTGGGAAAGAAATATTCAAACAATCTTGCCTCGTTCAAAGCCAACTTCATTGTGTGCAGTAACACAAGCTGCAATACGTGTCTGGGTGAAATGTCTAACACGCAATCTAACAAGGAATCTTCTCGGAGAAATCAAACTTTAAATACCCACACGCACCGAGTGAACAAATCTTCTGGGACAAATTGATATCCAGTCACAGTGCTTAGGGGCACATGCATCAAAGGAAATTGCATTCGCAAATGGTGCGAATCGCAAAATTCGGCCGTTTGCGAAAGCAATTCTCATTTTTGGGATGCATTGACATTTTTGTAATTTTCGCAATTTAAGAAATCGCAAAATTGTGATTTCTTAAATTGCGATTGCATTTAAGGAATCTCACATTTACATTCCTTAAATGCAATGCATCAAACTATAAAAATTTGCGAATTCGCAAATAAGGGGAGCAAATTACCATGAAGTTGACCTTCATGGTAATTTGCGAAAACTTTGAAAAATGCGCTAAAGTACATTTTTCAAAGTTCCATTTTACACACGCCCTTGGGGCATGTGAGTGTGCAAAATGTACTTCTAAGCAGATTTCAGGAGTGCAACGGGGTGTCCTTTGGACACCCCTGCACCCTTGAAATTGCATTCTTAATTTGCGAATTTCTAATGGTGAATTGCAAATTAAGAATGTCTTTCCATTCATTCCTATGGGCCTCTAGGGCCACAGGAATGGATGGGGAGGTATTCCTTAATTGCGATTCTCAATTAGAGAATCGCAATTAAGGAATTTTAATAAATCGCTATTTTTATAGCGATTTCTTGATGCATTGCAGTTTGCAATTCCTTAATTGCGATTTCTTATTTTACGCAATTAAGGAATCGCAAAATGCAATATTGATGCATGTGCCCCTTAGTTTGTTAATTGTTGGCTTCCCCCTCAACATCAGCCTGCTCCTCCTCTCTTCTTGAATTCTGCAAGAAGCTGAAGACCTGGTTTTTCAATGAATCAACCTATCATAGACATGGCTAGGCACACACGCGTGGTCAGCACCAGGATTCCCTTTCGGGCGATGGTGTGCTTTACAAATATGTATATTTAACAAGGACCCCCTGAGTACATGGATCTTGTAGTTCCTAGGTCAGGGAAAGTAATATATTTGAAAAACAACAACCTAGGCAACTAATATTTAAAACACAATAACAGTAGAAATGAACAATTGGCTACAACTGGCTACAAAACATGGTATTTTATTAGGCAATTAAAAAAGTTTACCAATTCAGTCACATAACACAATAATCGGGTTAAAATTTCATAGAACACATTTTTGTAAATAACATTATATACAAGTTAAATATAAACACAAGTTAAAAAATTATCTCTAGTAGATAGGTGGCACAATGAGTCTCTACGCGCGTTTCGGCGGCCAGCGCCTTCTTCCTGGAGCAGCCACGCAAATTCTATAAAATGAAAGTATATATAGAATACATAATTATACATTTTGAAAGAATTGGTTATATACAGATTAAAATCCTAACATTATAAATTCAAACTTTTGCAGCCAGTTAGTTAGTTATAAAGAGTCAATTTTGTGCAGCATCTAATTGCTATGTTTTAATTAGAACATGGTTAAGGTAAGGTGTTTATCCATAGTACTTACTAATAGGAGTTTTTTTGTGAAGTTAGTCGGATACAGTTTTCAGTCTCTTGTTTGATTCCTAATAGTTAGATGTTGCAGAAGCTTTTGTATTTACACTAACATATTATCAACCGTGTTTACCTGGTTAATTAGCCAGGTAAACACGGTTGATAATATGTTAGTGTAAATACCTTAACTAGATATGTGACAAACAAGAATACTCTAAGAAGTTATTAATGAGTATGATCTCTCCTCCCAAAAGCTTCTGCAACATCTAACTATTAGGAATCAAACAAGAGGCTGAAAACTGTATCCGACTAACTTCACAAAAAAACTCCTATTAGTAAGTACTATGGATAAACACCTTACCTTAACCATGTTCTAATTAAAACATAGCAATTAGATGCTGCACAAAATTGACTCTTTATATAGTGTTTTTTCTTAAATTTGGAGAAACAGTGAACCTAGAGATATTGTGATTCCTGTTGTAGTCAGGTCCTCTTAGTCGACTTTAAGACTTCACCTCCATGGACCTAGGTAGAATACCGCAAGGAAATGACATTGATAATGATGAAGAATAAGAAATAAAAATACTAACAGGCTGCAAAAGTTTGAATTTATAATGTTAGGATTTTAATCTGTATATAACCAATTCTTTCAAAATGTATAATTATGTATTCTATATATACTTTCATTTTATAGAATTTGCGTGGCTGCTCCAGGAAGAAGGCGCTGGCCGCCGAAACGCGCGTAGAGACTCATTGTGCCACCTATCTACTAGAGATAATTTTTTTACTTGTGTTTACATTTAACTTGTATATAATGTTTTTTACAAAAATGTGTTCTATGAAATTTTAACCCGATTATTGTGTTATGTGACTGAATTGTTAAACTTTTTTAATTGCCTAATAAAATACCATGTTTTGTAGCCAGTTGTAGCCAATTGTTCATTTCTACTGTTATTGTGTTTTAAATATTAGTTGCCTAGGTTGTTGTTTTTCAAATATGTGCTTTACAAATACACATAACTTACCTTCACAAAGAAGAAGTGCCTGGGGTCCAAATATTTTTCTCAGAAGCCAGGCTCAGCTCTGCTTATTGCCAGGGTTGCGGAATACCAGGCTGCCCACTCTCGAGTTCGCTTCATGCCTCTTTCTTTCATCACCCTATATCTTCTGATTCTTTATCTTACTCTTGTATGTTCTTTCACATACCTACTTTCTCCCCTTTTCACTGTTTTCCTATATTTCTCTTCCTCCTTCTGTCTTTCTTTCTGCATATTTCCTCTTGATCAGAATCAAAATTGAGTCCCGGTCCCTAAAAATGAAGCCGGTGGGCCCCACCTGAAACCACGAGCTTGAATTACCCCTCCCATGCTGGTGACGAACCCCAGCCATCCCGCCCGCGGTGGGCATGTGCTGATGACGGCTGGGGTTCGTCACGGCCCCGCCCTGTTCTTTTCTTTACCGCACAGCGGTAAAATCGCGGCCGCAGCGAAGGGGTTAAGAACTAGAAAGGCAACTCTGTTGCTGATAGTAAGGGCAATCCCTTCGATACATGTGAAAACTGCCCTTTTCTCTCATCCACATGCAGAGCAAATGTTGGCACTTTTTCAAAATGGATACAGGCAAACTAATAAAAAGCTGTATGCTGTTGATCGTGCATTACATTGAAATTTTTTCATCACAGTCATTCCTGTGAGGGCTTTATGTCTCCACACTTCTAAAGTAATGGCAAGGACAATGCCTTGGTGGTTAGAGTTGACAATTGACTACACAGCAACTGATCAGTAATCCTAACAAATGAAGCAGAACAATGAGTACTTGGAGTAATGGCAGTGCTTATGGGCCATGAAACCTCAAACTTTGTCCTAGAGAGAGAACTAATGCCTTGAGTTGCAACTGACTAAATTAGTATCAGCAAACCTTTGCCCTCAGGGAATGGAATAAAAATAAATGTCAAAAGCATGGCAGCAACCACTTGGACATTCTGGCAATAGATCTAGGCAGACAGGAGAGCACAAGACTGACTAGAGCATGCCACAGTAGGAATAACCCAAGTCTTGAGCTATTTACATAAAACAAGGGGTTTTCAGACTCCTAAGTGAGAGTATGGCACTATTCAATGCTTTGGGAGTTAAAAAAGCAAAAGTTCCAAAAATGGCATGGGCACGATTTTGAGATATGCAGGTGAAGATAGAAGAAAAAGTGTGGATGATATCTCTGAAGGTGAGCTTGTACTAAAGTTGATGCTTGGTTATAGTCAGCTATGTGGCTAATGCACAGACATTTTAAGAAGAACTAATTTTTGGAATGAAACATAAAGAATATTGAGAAGAAGTTGGGAGCTAAGATTATGGGGTGAGACTGGCATCAGCATTCTGAATTAACTGAAGTTCAGCTTCTAGATGAAGCGGAGGACCACATCAGTGGGACTGCTGCTGGTGCTGATTGTGTGGTTAGGAGTGATGGGCATGCTTGTACCTGTCCGAGGGGGAGCAACAACTGCTCCCAACAGCCTCCAGTGCTTACTGGAGCCACATACCCTGCAGCCTTTCTGGTTACACATGAAATGTCTGTGTTTCTGGGCTCTGATTACTGGGTCCATATATCTGAAGCTCAATAATTCTAGGCCCTGAGACAATTGTAATTCCAAACTGTGGTATTTCACCTGTAGCTACCACTTTGGGTGAAATCACCTGACTCATAATGAGGGCTACAGTAAGAGATGCACCTAAGATGAACCAGACAAGTCAACGCCGTTTCATCATCTTGCTTCAACATTCTTCGCATGCTCAAAAAAACATTTCGCTGGATCCCTACCGAAACTAGAAAAACGGTCACCCACGCACTGGTTACAAGCCGCCTGGACTACGGAAACACCCTATACACCGGTACCACCGCAAAACTTCAAAAAAAACTCCAACGCATCCAGAACGCATCAGCCAGACTCATACTAGACATCCTGCGTAAAGACCACATTTCTGGTCACCTGAAAATCCTCCACTGGCTCCCCGTCAATAAGAGGATAACATTCCGCCTCCTAACCCATGCACACAAAGCACTTTACGAACTTGGACCCGAATGCCTCAACACACGACTTTCCTTCTACACCCCCTTCCGCCAGCTACGCTTTTCCAACCAAGCCCTTGCTGCTGTACCTCGCATCAACAAAACCACCATGGGAGGAAGATCCTTCTCCTACCTGGCGGCTAAAACCTGGAACTCACTTCCCATTCACCTTCGCCTCACTCAGAACCACCTAGCATTCAGAAAGCATCTTAAAACCTGGATTTTCGACAAGTAATTCCCCACCCTTCTTCAAGCGCCTTGAGACCCTCTGGGTATGTAGCGCGCTATATAAATTAATTGAATTGAATTGAATTGAATATTAAGTTGTATAGATCTTCTCTATAGCCATAGATGGGAGACTGTCCTAAAAATGAGAAAGGATGTTACTGCCTCACCGTCCATTCAAATGATGAATTGAATTTCCCCAGCATAATTATGAAAGAATATACTGAAGGTATAGCAATGAGTCCAAGAGGGGAAACATAGACATATTGCAATGTTGGAAAGAGATAGAATCCTTGGGAACCATCACAAGACATCACTAGAAGGATGAACCAAATCAGGGACGGTTCAAGTGTGCATCCCTTCTTCCAAGAATGAGAAGATGCAAGCCTGGGTGCATTTCACCCCAATACTGAAAGGAGGTGTTGCAAATATGTAGGGTGAGGGACAGTACCAAAAGTAGCTGAAAGCTCTAAAAGGACCATAGTTATAGTAAGTCATATGAATACCATCTAGGCCGGTTGTGAGGTTGGCTATAGTCCCACGAATGGGGCAGAAACCAGCTTCAGCATGGCCAAGCATAAGATTATCCTCCCGAAACGAGCATAGTTCTAGATGAGCAGGGCCTTAATGACCTTGCAAAGGAAAACATGAAGAAAGGGACAGAGGATCAGGAAAGGCTTTTAACAAGATAGTGCAATGTTACTTCCTTTCATTCAGGAGGAACCACTGCCAAAGATCAATACATTGCATAGGAGACCATCTTGTTATTCAGTGGTGTGATACATTACACATTACAGATACATCTGTCACTGGCAGAGTTGTACATCTTCGCTCAGTAATTCTAGCTCCTCGGTGTAAGTTGAGTAGTGCCAGCTCATGCATCATTTCATAAATCTGCTAGTTTTTGAGGTATTCTTGATTCAGTTTAAGATTTTAATGACTGCATTGTTACCTATTTGCTATTCCTTCATGTTTTTTATCATTTAAGTATTGATTTATAATACAGAACATCAGCGGTATGAATAATAAAACCTTCAGATCCTGACACAGGCCCACTCTAGATTAACAAAACATAAATTATGTAAGCATCTTCTTCAAGAGATGGATTTGCTGTTGCCAAAGCATTAGCAGTAGAAGTTCAAAAATGAGGGCCACAGATACTAGAAGTGTCAGCCTTCTTTTTTAAGGCTCCTATTGTAATGATTAGTGTAAGTTCTTCTTGCATTTTTTAAGGCAGCAATGTCGCCTCTTTCAATGTATTTGCTTAAGATCACACCGAACCTCTATAATAGGGTAGCTGCAGGCATAGAAGGGGTTGTTGTCATTGTGGGACTCGGTCACTGCATTGATTGATTTATTTCACTTAATTTATGTTCCCATGTTTAGCATAGACTGCCATGAAGTAATGTGTACTCCAACAAAAAATACAATAACCAGCTTCTTAACTCATCAGCATATGTCAATTTTAAATACCTGTTGGCCCTTATTTATGAGGCCTTGCGTCAGTTTTGCGCCGCCGGTGCGTCACTTTTTGTGACGCACCAGCGGCGTACAAAATGCGCCTTGTTGCGCCATATTTAAAAAGTGACGCATCTAGGTAGATGCGTCACTTTTTAAACCCCTGCGCCACATTATACCTGCGTCAGGTATAATGTACGCAGAGGGGGCGTTCCCCCGCAAAAAGCCTCGTAATAGTGACGCAGTGAAATCTATGAGATTTCACTACGTCACTTTTAGGATGCTGTTGCATCAAAATCTTGCGCCTGCCTCACAGCAGGCGTAAGACTGACGCAAGCCCTTTTACATGGGGCTTTCCCCATGTGAAAGGACGCATTGCTGGAGTTGCGTCACTTTTGTGACACACTCCAGCAATGCGTCACTTTTGCGCTTACAGATGCGTCAGAAATACTGACGTATCTGTAAGTCCTTGCGACATGATGCGTCATACATTAAATATGACGCATCATTGGTGTTGCAAGGACTGCGCAGTGAAAAGTGACGCATCGCTGTTTTCACGCAGCGATGCGTCACTTTTCATAAATGAGGCCCATTGTTTTTAACGCAAGAACCAAATAGGATTTTTATATTTTTATGATTGCCAGAGTTGCGTTCCAATTTTGGGAACTTGGACAACACTTCTGATCTTTTATTTATAGTAGTATTTGTCAGGATACTGTGTATAATCATTCACCACATATATTTTGACCTAAATAAAGGAGGTTAGAATAATTCAAAATGACTAATAATCAAAATTGGCTAAACAGTCTGCAATACATTTAGATGGTCAGTCAAATATGACAACCCTGCTTCATTTTAGGTGTGTTGTATTTAAATAATTGTCCATACATTTCCAGTTTCCTTCAGTCAGTTGGGATCAGACAATGGGTTTCATCCTTTTCGGACCCTTTTGAAATCCCTCTCTCAAGCTTTCTGTAGGCTACGGAGTCAAGGGCATTTCTATGTATATTTCCAGAATTTCCCATTCCCAAATAATTACAATGTTTATTTAGTATCAATAACTATGCATATTTTGAGTAGGAGAAAATATGCTCCATGACTATCTACACATACAAACACACAGAATCCGCACTTGAAGAAGCCCCTCTACGGCCCAAATTATGGTGCACTTTTTGATTTTTTCTCAGCCTCTCATAACTACTGCTGGGGTGACCAATGAGTACTCATGACAAGAAGACTTCATTGTTACTATAGATACATTATTTTGGGCCTCTGGGTCAACACTGTTTCCTGTGGCATAAACAACACCAATAAGTAGTTGTCAGGCTATATCCCTCACACAAGCATTCACCAGGACAACCAAGCACTAGGTGAGAAAGTTAATGTTACAGACTACCCAGGACTTGGGGTACTCAGTTTATGATTGGAAGTTAGCTAAGTAAGACCCCTCGGTTCTGTGGAAAGACATTGATGAGCAGTCAAGGTCTACCTCAGAGGAAGTCGTCTAATGCCGTATCTAGGTGTAGAATAAACAATTATAATCATTGCAAAAAATATGTGAGTAGCTGAGGGTTGTGTATAACAGAATATTTTACTATAACAAAATACTAATATTTTAAAAATATAAACAAAGTATGAAAAATGCAAAAAATAATACACACTATAGTGGTGATGAAATAAAATAGTCAATAAACTAGGGTCCCTGACTATCAACAGTATATAATGTTCGCAGTCACTAAATTATTGTGACTACTGGAATAATCCTGAAAATGAGAATACCATGCACAGCCCAATACCAGATGTAGTTCTTGAATGATGGAATAGTTAAAGAATAGGATGCAAATATCCTATTCTCTCAAGTTCCCATAATGGCTTTCATCTTCACTTACACGTTGACCATTTACACGGTTTTCTTCTTCTATTCACTCAATTCATTCATGGCTACATATTTAGTCAGGTCTGTTCATGTGACTAAAGCTAGAATAACTGGTGTCCCAGATTAAATTTTCATAATACACAAACTTACTATTGTATTCCTTTTCTTGTCCACTACCTATTCCTCATTGCAATATATTTGCGTTCCACATTCAATCACTTGCATTCTTTACTCTCATCTCTAGTATTGGTTTCTTTTACTTACAGCAGATCTCCCTTGTTCAGAGATTTCTATGCCATTTCACACTATCCAACTTCTCATCATGCATTTCCTCGCTTTTGCCAGTGGCCATGTAAAATATCCCAAATCAAGTCTGTCTTTGAATTCAACTATTGACCCCTACTCTGAGATCTAACTTGCACTCTATCAAATTTTCAAGCCGGGTGTAATAAATTGAGGGTGTCAATTGTCACCACAAACAATAACCACAATCCTTGTCATGGTGAACCACTGCAGTCACTAAATTTACATGAGCTAAACCCCGTTGCAGCTGTTGCACAGAGATGACAGGCATAAGTGAGAGGCAATGTGTAAAGTTTGTATGCAGTACTCAGCCAGTAATACTTTCAAAACACAACACAAGAAAAATCCCAAAACAAATTTAAAAAATCGAGTAAATTTAAACAAATAAAATTACACCAAATCAACAAAAATCCAATAAGAAGGACTGGAATTATGAATGTATAAAGTTAAACTTTCAAAATAGCATCAAGAAAAGCATCAGGCGCCAATCGCATCATTTGGTTGCACTTGACCTGGACAAGGATATGGCTTAAGTCTGACTGTGATGCCTCATGGGTCATATGCAGGGACCAGATCTGTCCTTGTGAAAAGTTTTAGCTTTTGAATAGTCTCTGAAATGGCACTCAAAAATCCTCAGCAGGTCAAGGTAGCAGTCTGTAGCCGAAGAGGGCTCCATTTCGTAGGGTTGCCACTGGACAAGTTCTTTAGAGAGCCGTTGACTTTTGGCACGAAAGCTCACAGCAAGAGAAATCTGAACTTCATGCCCAGAGAAGGTCGATAACCCGCGGGATACTTTTTACACCTTCACCCGGTAAAGATCTTCCTTTTCTCCATCCTTCCAGTTTAGTCATTTTTTGGAGCTTGAATTCTTCCACTGTGGTAAGGCTGTAAGTTTGAGTTGAGAGGGCTTCACAGCACCAGATATCTTCTTTGCAAGGTCCCTTTGAATCAGATTGCTGTTGCTACTTATTAGCCAACGGGGTAAAAGTTTCCAGGGGTGGCCCTACCTACTTTTCCAATGCAGCCTGTGTATTTTACTGTGGTCAATCCCACACTGACCCTCTCTTGCCAAAATCAACATGGCAGAACCTTTTTTCCTCTATGCAGAGCTCCTGTGCCCACCCTATAGGTGTGGCCAGGGAAATGAGCAGCCCTCATCTGTGGTCACTCAAATCTGGTTTGGGGGGCATCCTCTCTCCAACTGGGCCTTACTGGTGAGTTGGAAAAAGGAAAGAGGTCGGCCCAGGTGCTAGCTATATTTGCCTGTGACTGGGTAAGCCCCTTTAAAGGTAGTTAGGTTCCTCAGCACAGCCCAGATGGTCATCCTGCCAAAGAAACAGAACATTTCCCCAAACCCAAGGCCTTTGTCTTAGCTCTATGCGTAAATTCTCACATCATAAAGGCGCAATACAAATCCTGAGTGACAGTTGGAAGCCCTAGAGACTTTAGGCACGCAACAGGTATCTTTTCTAAAATATCTGTTTTAAAATATTTATTACAAATCCCACTTTGCTAATTATTAAGGAGTATAATAAAAAAAAATTAAAGTCCAAACATGAATTCTGCAACTGCTCTGTAAGCGGAGATAGCCAATAGTAAATTTAATATTGCATCCCAAAGCTGTCGTAGGGAACAGCTAACCCTACTACAGTGAAAATAGCTCTGAGGGCTTTTTCAAAGTAAGACCATGTGTAACATTGAATCTTTACATGTCCTACTTTTACATATCATGCACCTTGCCTTATGGAAATGTAAAGCCAACTTAGGAGTGACTTAGTAATATTTTAAAGTAGGGTTTAGGCCTGTAAATGTGTATTATTTTAGCAGGTCAAATTTGCATTTTAAACCTGCACAGTCAGGCTCCTTGTGGAAGGCCTTCGGTCATGTTTACATTAAAACTATAGTGGATGGCACAATGAGTGCTGCAGTCCACCTGTTGCATTTAACTTATAGGCCCTGGATGCACTGTGGTACCATATACTAAGGACATATAGGTAAGTTAAATATGCCAATCAGGGGGATGCCTATGTCATCATGTTGCAGACAGCAAAAAGAAAAGACAAGGAAAAAATCTGGAGTGGTCCCAAGCAAAAGATGATCATCTCCAACACCAGGCATAACGTTAATCTTTGCTCTGTGGATTTTCCAAATGATTCTGATATTGATTGCTTTTCGTACTGTAGTATTATAGGTCAGTCAAAGCAATCCATATTTATTGCTTTCTTTTCTGATTGTCAGTTTATTGTTCATTGCCATTCAGTTCAGTATTAGCATTTTAAGGAGGTGCAATGAACTATAAAGAAAGACGGTTGGATCCAATACTCAATATTGGTTTCTCAAGAGGCATTTAAGCCTTGGGCCAAAATACATGTAATTTTCACCCACAAAATCGTTTATTCATCTGCCTAAGTTCATGATGGACTGTAATGGCCCATATGACTGACTGGGTGGTCACACAGACCCTTGAGTTTGTGTACCCACTATGACAAATGGGGACATTAGGAAGAGACGCATGCCTCAGCGGTGTACTAGCAGGTCTCGCACTACAAGATGGACAGAAAAGGAAGGAGGCAGTCTGGTGCTCACCATCAGGAATGAGGACCATCATGGGGGTGGGGTCTGTATTTGTTTGCAGTTTCCACTGCCCCTCCCCACATCCAAGATACCAGCAACTAGATCTTATTCACTGTAACCAACATCAGACAAACAAATAGTTATCTTTTATTGAATTATGTCAGTCTTACTTCCTGTCAGCATTAGTGGAGTTCACCAGGTGGGATGCCACGTTTACGCCATCTATGACAGCATTCATAAGGTCGGGACATCATAAGTCTGGCAATGCATTGTCTGGTTTAATGGAAGACAAAGATTTGGAATTTAGTTCCTCAAGGTGCGATGATTCTGGTTAAAACATAACTATTAGCTTCATCTCCGATAGTGCACTGTTCAGGTCTTTTAGAAGACGTGAAAAAATAATCTGGTCTTTTTATCTAACCGGTGGTGCACTCGTATAGCTGAAATTCTACAACTCTGAAACACTCACTGCTGAGATGGACTTTTTCTCTGATCAGCAAGTGAGTGTATACTTGTGTAATCAGATAACGTTTTCCACATTAGGGCCACTAAATCAGAAATTATCTCAGTAGTAAGATACTATAATATTATATATTTCTGTTGCAGATTCCCTGGTCGATACCGTTCACAGTGGAAGACTTCCGGAATCAAATTATTGTGTAGCTTCTCGCACCCTTTTACTTGGGAAAAAGGTCAGTGTTCGTAACTTTGGAGCTGAAATCCATGACCTTTGTGGTCATATTTTCCAGTTTCAATACTAATTTAAAGACACGGTGTGATAATGGGTCTATCTTGCTCTTCCTTAGAATGTTAGAATCTTTTAAGAATTCTTTTCCTTCACCTTTAGGACAAAATGTTTTAGTCTAAAACCTTTTATTCCAAATCACCTTCTTTTCTGGTCCTTCACGCTCTTTCTTCTCTCTTTCTCTTAGCCTGGTTATGGCTAAAGAGATCTTAAACACTGTAGGATATATTAAAGAAATGTTTAACTTTCCATATCATGTAAATGAGACTTTATTATTATCTTCGCAGCCTTGGGGAAGTCACTTGGTGTGACGAAACAAGTGTCGGCTGTCGTGTATTCAGATCAAGATAATGAGGACATAACCATCAATCAGACTCTTTTGAATGTCATACAATTTTGAAAGTAATTTGTCCTTTTTTGATCCCTTTTTGTAAATTTTGATGTCCTACATGATTGTTTGAATTAAATAATCACTGTTTTTTTAACTCAAATCTGTTTGTTGCCAGTGATATTTTAAGTATGAACAGTGTAGCATGTTATGACTGACTATGAATAGGGGATGTCACTATTGAGTGCCGGGATATTAGCATAATTATACTCTCTGTGGAGCTATTGTTTAATTTGGAGCTGAAACCTGCCGTTTTGAACCTTTTTAATGCTGTGCCACTAAACATCAGAAACAACTGCTTCCAAAATGCAACGTACTATAGAAATTCTAATTCCAAAAGTTTTCATTATTAGACAGAGGCAATTTCTAGTCTGACCTAGAGATGAAGGAGGAGCTATTTGGCAGGGGTCCCACAGATCTCCAACAATAATGTTTTACAAAAACCATAACAAAACAAAAAAGACTGGCAGTCAACATCAGACCTAATGGATTTACCAATGCCTGTCTTTAACTTGAATTTGCATCATAGTGAATGAAGAGCAGCACTGAACCCCTACAGAACTTTACTATGGTTTTATGTCCTCTGTTCCAGCATTTCCTTATGTTTGTGGCATTTGTGTGCCTGCTCCTGAACAAACAATTCAAAAGAGGGTATTCTAGTCAAGATATTGCTGGTAATGGATGGTTGCAGCGTTCACTTCTACATCCCTTTGAAAGTCTGTGTATTGCTTCATGCTGCTGTGAAATATGACCAGTTACTCTCTATCCTAACATTGGCACAGGAAAGGGTGGTGCCTTGTTTAAATCTTAGCAGGGCCTATTTGATCTTCAGTGACACTTGTTTTCCTACATTCCAATGTAATGCCACTTGTGTGTAGTAACCCCTCTGCATCCCAGTAAGTAGTGAATCCCCCCTACCATAGGCTGTATACCTTGTAGCATGGTTTCCCCTCAGTCTTGATCTGTCTGTGTAGGCTTCGATTGCACGTGGGCTGTGAGGTGGTGAGGTGCTTGCTGCAGTTGATACTGTGGCATGTAGTATGCACGGCTGTGAATTGCCTTTTATTCCCAGTTTTCCTCTGGAAACATGAGGAATTACATGAGAAATTGTTGTGTCTCAAACTGAATTGAGCATGTCTTGCTATTTAACGCAGCTTTCCCCCTAGTAAATTTCTGTGGATTTTACCTGTCGAAATTCACCCATGAATATAGGGGGGGGGGGTGTTTACTTCAGATCTCAAAATCCTAATTTTACATAAACATTGGTTTGCATATGGATCGGAATTTACTGTCTTAATGGGTGTTAGAGCTGATCATGACTCGCTAGGTTTCTTGCTGTACTGTTTACTGTATATTTGTCTGCTGGGCTTTATTGCACCCCTTGAACAGATATGGCTGGGTTTAAACTGGAATGCCATGGGGAGAAAAAAACCTTGGATTTAAGCCCAGATCTCTTTACTGGGGTGAATGTTTGACATTGTTCAACATTCTGTCATCAATTGTTCTTTTTCCACTTGAACTAAACCAGATTGTCCCTGCCTGTAACAGTTCAGTGCACTGGACCTACTCCCAATTGCAGAGGCACTGTAGTGTAGTTCCTAGTTTCCCACTAGGCCCTGCGCATTGGAATAACAAACAGTAGTATCGACGTGGAACTGCTTATATTCCAGGCCTCCACTGACTATGCTAAACTTAATTGGGTTGTGTTACCAACTAGCTCAGAGGTCACTGGAAACTTTCTTCTCTGCATAGGAAGTGATCAGCTTCCTTGGCACAGACAAGAATGGATTCAGCTTTCCAACAACCGTGCAACATGACAACTTTGCTCCTCAGATCAAGAGTCAATCTCTAGGGTCGTGTGAAACAATAGACATGTATTTCACTCAGTCAGTCTAGTGCAGTTTACTTTCACGAGATGTAGAGAATAGAGAGACGGGCGTTTGTCAATAAAGGTTAACATTTATTGAACAGTCTTTCTTCTCGTACAAGAGAAATGTATTGCCACAATTGCAAGAATTGTTATTATAAAAAGTACGTACAGTAAGATAAGTATTGCGAAATAGAACTGTAAAAACATTGATATGGTTTCTTAGCCATACAATGGTTTAAAAGTAATAAAACATATATACAGTCATATATACATTAGGCTAACATACTCAACTGGTGCTTCTAACTAAGCCTACCCCAGTGTGCCTGACCTAAGCCTAACACGTGAAAGGGGAGTAAGTAATTAGCTTTAAGTTAAGTTGGTTTTGCCAAGGTTTGTTTCAAGAATTCTCATCTAAGGGTTTAGTCAACACCATACCTCTGAATAGAATGATGGAGGTTTGGTATCTCCTTCAGGGGTCACTCTCGATATCCCAGTCACCCGCGAGGGTAGACCGGAAACGCCGGAGCTGGATTTCTCTGCACGAGAAAGGCAGCGGCTCTCTTCAGCGCGTCGAGGAAGGAGGGGGGACAGCGTCCGCGGGCAGCTGGAATCTGCTGGATGTCTTCGCAGAGGGACGGCTGTTCAGCTCCTAAGCGTACTGCACCATCGTTCGCGCTTTAGCAACGATAATGGTATCAGCAGCTTCACCACCACAGGGACAGCAGGCTGCAGCGACAGAGTGCTAGCTTCACCAACACGGGGTCTTGCAGGCAGCTTGCATCAGCAACAGTAGCTCGTACAACAGCAGGCATTGCTTAAGGCAACGTTGGTAATATTTATACCTGACAGGTGCCGGGTTTGACGCAAGTTTGCTGGACATAAGACGTCAATTAAAGATGTCACTAGGAAGTGATAGTTATCAGTTGCTCATTAGAGTTCCATTACTAATCAAAACAAAGCAAGCGGGGATTTCCAGGTTTGCTGAGTTTTTATCTTGTTGAAGAACTCGGAGTGTTATCTAGGAATATCAGATAGTGACTTCTGCTCTGTCATTGCACTAATTGGTCGCAAAGGAAGTGGCAGAGAGAACTATGCTGGAATGTGGCTCTGTTCGTGTGAGGCCAGAGATGACTTTACAGAAAATCGCACTTGAACGGTTATGCCAATATAGGGAATAAATGGATTTATAGTCGAATAGGGGCATAAGGTCACAGTATCGATCAGGAACCTAGATAAACACGCAACACCCACTCCACGGGTTAATGTCCATCAAAATTACTAAAACTAAAGCAATTAGATGCATGTGTAACATTGCCCACCCCAAAATACATAAATGCATTCGAAATAGGCGTACTTGTAATACATGAAATTTAGGTACTGTACGTTTTTTTTTTTTTAAGCATAGTAGTCATTCAAAAAATTATTGCATATGAAATCATTGAACGATTATGCAAAAGAATTACACATGAAGTATCTCTGACAGAAGAAAGGCGAGATAAATCATCACATAAAAATGCATTGTAATAACATGTGTGCTAGAGGCTGATGTAATGTTGTTATGTCTCTAGATGTGTTTAGAAATAGAAGTGTGAAGCTTCTGTTCTCTAAGAATAGTTTTTACGTTAAGCAAAGAATTGTTCGTGCCAAAAAAAGGTCAATATTAAAAATGTCCAATTCAAAAAGAATTAATGCTTGAACGGGGAAATAGAGTTCCAAAGCTTTTTGCAGTTTTTGTTGACCAAAACTGAAGGCCGAATCCAGAGTTCATGGGAACGCTGTGTGTCGGAAAGCTTCTTAAAAGTTATTGTTTCTCTACGGGTGAGAACATCGTATCAGACAGGCTCTCAAAAAATTGGTCTACAAATTCAGGTGACAGTTCAACCAAATTAGATAGCGCTGTAACTTGGCAGGTGTGAGAATGATTGCTGTCATCGTATTCAGGAGCAGCAATGCTCACAGATGGCTGTACCTGGGTGATGCTGCTTTTGTCGCTTGCTCCACTGTTACCACCTAGTCGTAGTACAGGAGTCTCCACAAATGCCGTCATCAGGATTGGTAGCCGCTGGGGACAACACAATGCGTGAGCCGTTATTGGACTGAGCAAAGTATCGACGTCCATTGGTACTGCTGATGGAAGGGAAAGACAGATGTCCAACACGCATTCATCTCCGCAAAGCATACATCTTAGTACCGGTAAGATACAGTTCTGCCATATAGGTCTGAATGAAAGGAACCAGGTCATGTTTAGATCTCTCAGCCTGGCCAATCCAAGGACGTTAGTTATCCTGTCCCGGTAGCGCATTGCTAGGATTGTCTCTTCCATTCCCATGGGAGCTATGTCTGAGTTTCGGCTTGCCATAACGAAGCAGGAGGGTCAAAAATAAAATCCCTGCTACAAGTCCCAAAAATAATGGTATGCCGCCAAAAACAGAGTGTACAAAATTAGGAACGATTCCCAAAATTGCCTGGAAGGGTGTTAGCAGTCCCGTAAAGACTGTCTTAAATATGCCTGGGATGCTTGTGGCACTAGACATGTTAAGAAGTTGGTCGAGCATTTCTACGAAATGCACGGGGCAATTTGTTGATAAAACGTCATGAACTTCAGTAGCTGTCCTTGCAACTAGAAGATCATACGTCTCTTTTGATGACGTTATAGGCACTGTTGTCTGTAAAAGTACAGATTTCATTTTGCTTAATGTATCAATTCGTATAGAATAGAGATTCAGACGAGGCCAGATGGGAGTCACTGTGTCTGCAGGCCCACTCGGAAACAATGCTTGCATACAGCATTTGACCATGGATGTTACTTCTACTAGATAACTTTTCCCTGGCACGAGGCCACAACATCTGTGATCCGTTCTAAGAATGTAACTCCCGTTCGAAAGTTGCATAAAGAAGGGCTCTATCTGAGTTGCAGGTGTGACTAGCTGGTGGCATGAAAGGTTGTTTGAATTTCCATCACATGCTCCGTGTAAATTAATACCCTGACACAAAAGTATACCGCTTAGTGAATGTTTACAGTTGTCACCACTAAGAAATACATTTTTGTCGCTGTCACTATAGCAAGAATGAGTGTATGGTAATTTCCATTCAGATTTTACATATCCTTTACCCAATTGTTCATACTGGCCAGCAGGTATGTATTCAAGGCACTTTTTAAATCGGAAAGTTGTTATCGGAATAGTGATAATTCCGTGTATTATCCATTCAATGACAGGACTCTCTGACATTTTCAATGGTAATCTCTCGAGTTTTTCGATGCTCAGGATTGTATAGTCTGCTCATTTTTGTGCCAAACTGATCTGTTTATCAGTAAGGTTAAAAATGGAAAATAATGACGTTGTGTTGATTAAACGCCAAGGCACATAGCCTGAACGAAGATTTTGCAGCGTCCAGCCTAATTCTATAATAGAACGCAATTGAGATTGGCCATGTTGTAACATTAGCAAGTCTCTATCTATCACATCAAAGGCAGATGATACAATATTGTCCAACGAATATATTCTGGAAGACAGAGTCATTAACCCATTGTCTACCACAGAAAGTGATTTCTCCAAATTAATACGATCAATTTCTCGTATTTTTTCAGCAGTTTCAATTTGTTTGACTTTCCAAGCCTCGTTGTAAGCAGCATAGATGCTGGTCGCTATGAAACGCTTTTGACGCTGTTTGCGTGGTCCAAGAAGGAAATTGCGCAAATCAGCACCATCTTTTAGTAAAGACAAGTGTTGCTTAATTTCAGCCAGTGTGGATGTTGTTAGCCATTCAAGGCAGAGTTTCCCTACACTGTATGTTGTTATTATTCCTGGATGTTGTCTCTGGGAATATCTCGAGTCTAATCTGGTCATTTTTAACCCCTGTGTTTTATTCAGGAATCTATCTTGACAGCTATTTGTGTCTGTAGGCCAGATTAACCACTTTTTCCAATCAGTATGTGATCTGTTGAAATGTAAAATTTGTGACACGTATAACTCAATATCTGTGGTTGCATTCTCAGGTATTGGCTTTGGTATAGACGGTGTTTTAAGGTCTTTGTTCTTAGCTAGGCCAAGACAAGATGTTTGGTGTATTGTGTCATTTAAAAACAACATTTGTTCTGGTATCATGCAGGTTCTAAATAGTGCTTCAATGCCTTGCACCTGCCAATCTTTTGTACCCCAAATTGTTTTCGTTTCAATATTATTTTTCCAATAATCAAAACCAAATGTCATCATTTTGTCATAAAATGCTTCTGAATATATCAATTTAGAATTTGTCAGCATTGTTTTCATTCCTGTTTTATCTAACAGTTTGTAATAAAACGTTTCTGCATTACTGGTGTTAAAACCTGAGAAGTATTTGAATTTCTCAAAAAATGCTTTAGAACTGCTTTTAGGTGGTGTAGAACAATGTTCCCATTGATTATACATAAAAACATTTCTAGGCTGTGCAGATTTATGCAAGTAATGATCCCCATAGTGGGTGTAACAGAATAACTGCTCATAACTAGATGAACCTTGTAAATAATCATGATCTGTGAATCTAGCTGACATTACTAAATCAGACATCATGTCATTAATACTGTTAAAGTCCCAATCATCAGAGAATGTACTAGGTGTTACAAAGTCACTTAAGGAAACCTTTAGTTGATGAGGATACTTCAGGATTTCGACCGGACCATATATCTCATAGTCTGTTTTCTCCCATACTACCCCACCAGGTATTGGAATTGCTGTGACATTTACTGTTGACAGTTCTCTTTTCTTCACGTGGGATGATCTGTGTGGTTTCAGGACTAGGTTGATGTTCTGACTTGCTCTGTCCATTCTAATATATTTTCCTTCAATGAATTTTCCCAAACACAGTACCATGATGAGCCAAAGCAGAAGGAAAAATACACCTAGACCGAACCAGAACTCTAGCCAAGGGGAAATAAGGTAGATTTCCTTCAGTTGATGAAAGAGTTCCGTTGCTTTTTCTTTAAAAGTCTTTTTTGTTTCTGGCATCACTTCGGGGTCGTTTTGATCATCAGAGAAGTTGTCGAAGTTGATGAAATAACCAGAGGCAGTTCTGTCAATTGATGGGATTGTTCTTTCAATCTGTCTCTCGGTAGCACTTTCTGATGCCACATCATTGTAGACTGGTGTTGTTTCTTGACGAACTGTTTCAATCTGTGTTTCAAGAGGCACGAGTTCCATGGCATTATTGCATAGTCCTTCATTGTGCACTGCAGGCTGATCGAATGTGATTAGTCTTTCAGTTTGAACCTCTTGGATTGTTGCAAGTTTGGGTATTCTGTTGTTTCTTGGGAGTCCACTGGGCCTACTGTTGATTATAGGCCACATTCTTGTGGTTTTACCAGGTCGATGGACACGACTCTGTTCTCCTTTTTACCAGTAAGGGGCGGTAGCACAACTGATCTTGTTCCGGTGACTGCCAAGACAGGTACTGCTTTTCTGTGAGAAGGCCCAAATTCCTTCTTAACCGCGATCTTTTCTCTGACTAGATCCCCAATCTTTGGAATCCAGACAGGCCTTGCTGGGGCTGTTGCTGGTGGTGCCTCGTCAGTGGTACTTGGCTGTTGCTTTAACTTTATGTTGCTTAAGGATTTTCTTGTTTCATTCAGTTCCTGTAAAACAGCCAAACGATCTTTGATGTCAAAGTTTGTTGTATCTTCTTGTACCACTGACATCTGACTATCGAGGTCCTGAACACGCATTCTAATTCCGAACAATAGTTCGTATGGGCTGAAACCTTTTAGAGAATTTCTTGGCATGTTGTTAAGACTAGTCTGGACACTTATTAAATGTTTGACCCACCCAGCGCCTGAACCTAATAGCTTCGCTGTTATAGATTGCTTTATGTCCCGGTTTTTTCTTTCTATCACACTATTCCCTTCCGGGGTATGACGGACAAGAACACCGCAACCCAATTCCCATGCTAGCCATGGCCTCCTTATAAGCTGGAGAGCTGAAAGTAGGACCCTGGTCAGAATGGAACGTGGTAATTGCGTATGTGCCGATATGGACTCGCAAATCTTTTATAACCGTTCTAGCGTCAGCCGAGCGCTGGAGGCCTCATTCTTTAAGTGCTTTTCGTCTTAATGGTGTACACTGGGACGCGCTTCTCTTCTTTGATTGCGCAGATAGACCGCCTTATGCTGTCTAGAAGGGATCCTGAAACTACACTGCCCTGTTCATTACTGCGATCTCTGTTGCAGTCTTCACAATTTTGAGCAAAACATTGAATATCTATACTCATTCCTGGCCACCAGTACTCTGATTGCAATTCTTTCAGAGAGGCTTTGATTGTTTGGTGTTTCAGACCCAACCCCATGTGTGCTTCCAGTAAGAGGAAGCCCCTCCTGCTCCTGTTTGGAATTACTCTGTCCCCCACTCCAGGGATTCGAGCAAACGGAACGGAGTTTGCATTGATTATGTATGCATAATTGAGTGGATAGTTTACGGGTAGTGCTGCACAGTCGCCTTTTACGGTCGTTTTTACTGCCAGCATGGTTTCCCCGTCTATGTATCTATCTGTACGATTTTTTGTGGCTACGGAAGCCGGTTTAGTTGCTTCCGCTGTGGCTGTATTAACCAATGAATTCCCTGCAACGTGAACGCCATCACGTTGAAGACTCTGTGCGTGAATCACGTGAGTCTTTTGTAGTTCTTTGTGTAAAAGAGCTACCTGTTTCCAGAGCATTTTATGCTTTATTGTGGCACCTGTGTCATCTTTGTAGTCGTTTTCGATCCAACTCTGCAGTTTATTGTTGTAAGAGTTGACGCAAAAATGAGAATCGCACACGATAAGTGTCGGGAATTCGCGTTCTGCATTTTCGAGCGCCATCTTTAAAGATCTGATTTCAGTTCTTTGAACCGAACAGTTTCTTACTGATTCAGTTTTTGTTACTTTCGGTGTAATTTTACCGCACAGCCAACGACATTTAATGATCGCACATGCTGCATCGTAGGATTTTCTCTCTACGTTGAAATGTTGTACAAAACTATCTGTATAGATTATACAGGTGTATTGTGGGAGAGGTAGAATTTCGATTGGCAGAGGATATTTTTCTTCATATTCTAAATCATTCAGTTCTTCGTATTGCGGGGCGAAATAGTATTTCACATCTCCCGCTCCTAGAGAATCTATATACTGTATCCATTTCGGATCCAGTGACACTGTAGGCAGGTTTACTGGGCTGAATAGCGCTTCGAAGGCGGATTCCGCTGTAAGGATATTAATCCGTTTGCCGTGTGCTAGTTCTCTTTCATTTGCTAATGCAATTTGCACTGCGTTCACAATTCTTTCTGTGTGACTGAATGTTTTTTCTGCTTGTGTGTACAAGTGAGATTTAATTGAAATTGGTACCTTTTCTCCCTCATTAGAGGTTAGGTACCTGAATCCGCATCTTCCTGGGATGACTCGGATTACAAGATCGATCGTGTTGTCACGTGTATCTAATTTTGTTTTTGCTAACATGTCTGTTTGCAGTGATCTCAAAGTTTCTGTGTGTTTTTGAGTCCAATTGATTTGTTTAAAATCAGGTTTAATTAGTTCGTAGAGAGGTTTAACCCTCTCTGCGTAATTTAGAATGTAAGTTCTTCCGAAATTCAGAAAACCTAGAATGGATTGTAAATTCTTCAGCGTTTTTGGAGCTTGGAGTACAGCGCACTTCTCTAAGGAGTTGTCCGCTAGGCTTTTCCCTTCACTTGATAATTCGTACCCCAAAAACAGTACTGTCAGATGGGCAATTCGGGACTTTTTAAAGTTGAATTTGTAACCCTCTGCTGCGAACCCAAGTATAATGGTGTTCACTCTTTTCAAGTGAGTATCCAAGTCGTCGTCTGTGAGATAGATATCATCTACGTAAGATAATGCCTCATCATCATAGATTTGTAGTAACTCTGTTACCCTAGCTGAGAATAGTCCTGGGCTGTTCTTGAACCCCTGTGGGAGTCGACAGAATTTTTTCTGCGACCCAAATGCAGAGAAAGCGGTCAAATATCTGCTTTCTGGTGCAATGTTTTGACAAAAGAAACCATTAGATATGTCTAATGTCGTTTTATATTTTTTCCTAACTATGTTATTCATTAGGGCTGCAGCATGCGAGTTTTGTACTGCAAAAGTTTTGCAACATGTATTAAGATGTCTGTAGTCCAAAACTAGACAATATGAATTGTCTGGCTTGGAGACAGGAAACAAAGGATTGTTCATTTGAGAGGTGCATGTTTCAATCACCCCCTGGTATTCAAGTTGATCTAAGATCTCCCTGACCTGTTTTTTAGCTTCTTGCTTTATGGGATACTGCCGTTGGGCAGTTGGTTCACTTTTTAATTGGATTTTGTGAGGAGGTGAATCCTCATCCCATCCTACATGATTTCTATATAATGCAGGTGCCTGGGCTACTGCCCATTTCCTTGCATAATGCATAAGTATATTTTTTGTGAATCGGAATGTGATTCGAGAAGGCAGGCATAATCACTTCTTCGCCACAAGGGCACTCCCTGACAAACTCCGGGGGCCAATCTTTTTCAGCTAACAGAATATCGTAGCCTTTTGAGAGTTTATCCCAAAATAGACCCTTTATTTTCCTAGTCTTATCACCCTCTATACGCAATGTTATTTCGTATATTTTATGGGGCTCGCTAAGTCTGGCGTCGGCAGTTTCAACCTGAATGTATTCATTCGTGTCCACTGTCTCCAGATGACTCATCAAGATCTTGCGCGCTATACTGATTTCTGCTGCACTGTCCAACATTGTCAATGCCCACTCCCCGTTTTTCAACTGTGTCCTCAGTATTCTCGGCATGGTTGATTACTCTAATACTGGCTACCTTCTTTTTCTGAAATTGAGATTTTTTACTCTGAGCAGGTTCCTTGTCTTTGGACTTGGTGTGCTCTCCTGGGTCTGACCGTCCTCTTCTTTCCGAATTCTGTGGAAAAGATTGAGAGGGACGTGTATCAATACTTTGATATCTATCAGGTTTTTTCAGATTATCCCTATTTCTAAGGTTATATCTTTTCTCAGAGGGCTCCCTCTGGGGAGACTGGCGTTCTCGAGTCGGAGTTCTTTCCCTCCGTCGAGGAGACCTTCCTCTGGACTGGAAAACTTTTTCCTTGGGAGTAGATTGTTTATTTCCATCCCAGTTCTTTTTAGGAGTGTTTAAATTATTTTTAATAAATAATTTTTCAGGATTTTCGAGCAGTTGGGGCTTTACTTGTTTCCCACCCAAGCTGTCTCTACCTAATTCTTCATAGCATTTTTCTATGATTTTTGCAAGCTCAACAGGATCTTTTATATCTGTTTCCTTCAACTTCTGGCGGATCGCCACAGATGCTGCTTCTCCTTTAATGTTGGCTAATAATATAGCCAAGACCTGCTTGAAGTCTTTCAGTAATTTCATACCTAGATTTAAAGCGGGCTCTGGACCGAATTCATTTTGAATCTGTTTTAGCACTTCTGGTATTACCGCCATAGACGGAACGCTGTGTGTTTTTGTGTAAATGGAAGCAAAGACTGTACCCCAAGTGTCGCAGTCCTCCACGTGTGGTGCGATTCCCATAGGAAGGCAGATGGTCAAGATTCTGTGTTTCTCAATAGGGGTAGTATCAGGAAATACTGCCTCTATTTGAGTGATTTTCTGTGCTAACCAGAAAGGAATTTGTTCCCGTTTTACGGGTGTTTTACCAAGACATGACTGTATGTTCTGTGGTGTAATTTTATTTGTATTCCCCTGATGAGGGGTCAGCTGTGGTACATTAACAGCTGGCTGGACCGTTGCAATCCGCATTACATATTGGACTAATTGCCTATGTATTTTTATTAATGTGTTTAGCTGTACTAACAGCTCATCTCTAGACATTTTTACAATGTCCGGATGTGGTGTGTAGCTGGCTAGAACCGGCCACGTTGCTCCTGGTCTACCTAGTGGACCGAGCCTAGTTATGTGATCATTGTGTTTTAGGGCGCCATTAAACCAGAGCAGGTGCTCTTGAAATTTAAGTGGAATTTCAATCTCCTCGAAAGGAGCGTACTCTTTCGGAGGTTTCTCTATTTTGTAATAGTGAAACTCTTTTGTTATAGCGTTTACCGCTGGAAAGTTTATCCATGAATAGAATACCTCTGTCTGCCGATACTCGTGAGCCTCTATCAGGAAGATTACTGTACCACCTTGAGGTGTCAGTCCGTTTTCTATAAGTTTTAAAGTTATAGATCTTCTTAAGTGTGCCCGGATGATTATTGCACCCGGTACCATATCGTCGGAATCCTGCTGAGTCGCATTTACTGCGGCCCCAGTGGTTCCGTTTTCTCCTGGCATTGTTAAAATGCAAGGTTTGCAGAGTAGGTCTCCAAGGAGACAAAGATTAGGTGCACAATATTTTGGAACACTGTATCCTTCAACGTTGAATAAACCAGAGCTTTACATAGGAATCTCTTCCTACTAAGGTCGGGCGGATTTTAACCTTTCACCCACTCCAGACGTCTATTGGAGTATTTACGGGAGAAAGGGGTGTGAAATATGCACGACTGAGTTACTCTAAAAGTCTTGCGTTAGTTTATCGCCTTACCAAACGTTAGGGCGCCATGTAGTGTAGTTCCTAGTTTCCCACTAGGCCCTGCGCATTGGAATAACATAAACAGTAGTATCGACGTGGAACTGCTTATATTCCAGGCCTCCACTGACTATGCTAAACTTAATTGGGTTGTGTTACCAACTAGCTCAGAGGTCACTGGAAACTTTCTTCTCTGCATAGGAAGTGATCAGCTTCCTTGGCACAGACAAGAAGGGATTCAGCTTTCCAACAACCGTGCAACATGACAACTTTGCTCCTCAGATCAAGAGTCAATCTCTAGGGTCGTGTGAAACAATAGACATGTATTTCACTCAGTCAGTCTAGTGCAGTTTACTTTCACGAGATGTAGAGAATAGAGAGACGGGCGTTTGTCAATAAAGGTTAACATTTATTGAACAGTCTTTCTTCTCGTACAAGAGAAATGTATTGCCACAATTGCAAGAATTGTTATTATAAAAAGTACGTACAGTAAGATAAGTATTGCGAAATAGAACTGTAAAAACATTGATATGGTTTCTTAGCCATACAATGGTTTAAAAGTAATAAAACATATATACAGTCATATATACATTAGGCTAACATACTCAACTGGTGCTTCTAACTAAGCCTACCCCAGTGTGCCTGACCTAAGCCTAACACGTGAAAGGGGAGTAAGTAAGTAGCTTTAAGTTAAGTTGGTTTTGCCAAGGTTTGTTTCAAGAATTCTCATCTAAGGGTTTAGTCAACACCATACCTCTGAATAGAATGATGGAGGTTTGGTATCTCCTTCAGGGGTCACTCTCGATATCCCAGTCACCCGCGAGGGTAGACCGGAAACGCCGGAGCTGGATTTCTCTGCACGAGAAAGGCAGCGGCTCTCTTCAGCGCATCGAGGAAGGAGGGGGGACAGCGTCCGCGGGCAGCTGGAATCTGCTGGATGTCTTCGCAGAGGGACGGCTGTTCAGCTCCTAAGCGTACTGCACCATCGTTCGCGCTTTAGCAGCGATAATGGTATCAGCAGCTTCACCACCACAGGGACAGCAGGCTGCAGCGACAGAGTGCTAGCTTCACCAACACGGGGTCTTGCAGGCAGCTTGCATCAGCAACAGTAGCTCGTACAACAGCAGGCATTGCTTAAGGCAACGTTGGTAATATTTATACCTGACAGGTGCCGGGTTTGACGCAAGTTTGCTGGACATAAGACGTCAATTAAAGATGTCACTAGGAAGTGATAGTTATCAGTTGCTCATTAGAGTTCCATTACTAATCAAAACATAGCAAGCGGGGATTTCCAGGTTTGCTGAGTTTTTATCTTGTTGAAGAACTCGGAGTGTTATCTAGGAATATCAGATAGTGACTTCTGCTCTGTCATTGCACTAATTGGTTGCAAAGGAAGTGGCAGAGAGAACTATGCTGGAATGTGGCTCTGTTCGTGTGAGGCCAGAGATGACTTTTCAGAAAATCGCACTTGAACGGTTATGCCAATATAGGGAATAAATGGATTTATAGCCGAATAGGGGCATAAGGTCACAGTATCGATCAGGAACCTAGATAAACACGCAACAGCACTAAGTTGCCCCGAAGAGTAAACGCTATGGTGACATGCATGTCTGGTTGCTACTTCCTAGTACCAGGTATCACCAATGGAACACACCCAGTATTGTTTAGCCTCTCTGAAACTAGCCTAGGCCTGGGCAAGATTTGAATCACATCAGCGTAATTTGTGTAAACTTGGGAATTTCATGTTATGCTTGTTTTGCAAAATTCTCAATAATACATCATTACATTTCTTCGCATCTTGCAGCGCTGCCCTACACCAAAGTGAAAGAGCATTTAAGCAAAACAGTGCATTCCTGGCCTTTCTGCCTGCGCTAGCCCTGTTTTGGCAGTCCATCGCCAACATAGGCACCCTTGCACCATGGTGTAAGGGTGCCTCCATTGCCAACATAGGCAGGAATGTTTTTGTGTTGGAAGGGACACCTTCCTGCACAAAAACAATCCAACGAGGTGTTTTCCTCTTTCCATTGGTGCTGCAGAATGCAGCACACATGGAAGAGGGATAAAAATGAGGAGAAATTAGCATATTTCACCTCGTTATGTCGCACCTCGAAACGCCCACGGAACGCCTCTTGGGTGCAGAGTAAGACGACACAGCAATTTGTGCTCTGTTGCCTTACTCATGATTTTTGAGGCCATTCAAAGCACAATGCATGGTGGCTTTGCGTGGCTTCATAAACTTTATGAGAGCCCTGCATCATACATGTACCACTTTACGTGGTACAAAAGTGACACAGGGTTCTCACAAATAAGACCCAGGGGGCCTCATTTATCAGGCCTTGCGTCAGTTTTGCGCTGCTGATGCGTCACTTTTTGTGACGCAACAGCGGCGTAAAACATGCCTCCTGTTGCGCACTATTTACAAAGTGACACATCTAAGCAGATGCGTCACTTTGTAAACCCCTGCGCCACATGATACCTGCGTCAGGTATAATGTATGCAGGGAGGGGCGTTCCCCCGCATAAAGCCTTGTAGAAGTGACGCAGTGAAGTCTATAAGATTTCACTGTGTCACTTCTAGGACGCCGTTGCGTCAAAATCTTGCGTCTGCCTCACAGCAGGCGTAGACTGACGCAGGCCCTTTCACATGGGGCTTGCCCCATGTGTATGGATGCATTTCTGGAGTTGCGTCACTTTTGTGACACACTCCAGCAATGCGTCACTTTTGCGCTTACAGATACGTCAGAAATACTGAAATACTGAAATTCTGAAATTCTGTAACTCCTTGCAACATGATGCGTCATACATTAAATATGACGCATCAGGAATGTCGCAAGGAGAGCGCACTGAGAAGTGACGCATTGCTGCTTTCACGCAGCGATGGGTCATTTCTCATAAATGAGGCCCAGGGTGTTTATTGGGCGGAGATTAATTCAGCATTTCACCACTGCATGCTGAATATTAACCCAAGGCTTTTGTTCCTGCTTTTATTGAAAAGCAAGGCCACCCAAATGTGCAAATAATTATGGAGATCATTTATTATACTGTAATGCGGTCATGGCAGGAGGTTATACTTTTACCACACAACAGTTCTACCTTTGTTTCACAGACCGCGCTCTGCAGTTCGTTTTCCACACAGTATCATCAATCACGTAGAACCCTTGCTCAATCTAAACATGATTGAAATAACCTGAATAAATGTGCATGTTGTTCGGGGGGGAGTGCCAGTATGCCAAAAATAATTTTGTAAAATGAAAAATACAAATTGCTTTGTCTGTGATACATTAAACCTCAGAGGAAGTTTAACATCAAATCAGCTGGAAGCATTTTACGCATGGATTTCTATAAGGATAAATAGAGAAAATACCATTAAAACTACTTAAGCCGTTTGTTTGAATTGGGAGAACAATTTGTTCAAAGCTGGAAAATCTCGTCGCTAATGATCAACAAAATTGTTAATAACTGACAGACATTTATTTCCACATCTGTGTCTGCAAAAGCATGGAACTTTGTTTTCCAAGTGGGATGTATGTTAAAATAAAAGGAGAAACTGTTTCGGTGGTTTCACTTTTTGTGTGCATGATTAGCATATTAAATAAGCAGGAAATGAACAACAAAACTTATTAATTTAAGTGCATGATAACGCAAGCTATATTCTGGTCATATTTGATGAATTAAGCTCCTGAATGTGGCTGCTTTGACAGTGACAAATCCAGAAGTGGAGATTCAGTGTGCGTGAATAGGCCACGTTACAGCGCACACGTTCACAACACATGCCATTACAGCACGGTCATTACAACGACCGCGTTGTTACATCGCATACCATTACATAATGATAATAATAATGATGATACTTGTAAAGCGCACTGTTACCCCATCTTGTGGTGTCCTGGCGCTATAGACCGCTGGGGAACCCGTCCTGGCTTTCCCTGTGAGATGGTCCCTTCTGGGTATCTCCAGGGTGAAACTAGGCATCCCCGGCGTCTGTGGGGGGCCGTTGTAGAGATGAGGCAAGCTTAATGCCCAGAGTTGCCGAGTGTGATCCCTGGTTAGAGTAGGCACCGAGGCGAGAATTATCGAGTCCGTTGACCCTGGTCCACAACCCTGCCGCGTCGGGAATTGAACCCTGGTCCCGGGCCGTTCTCTGCTTCCGGGTCTGCCGCTTCTAACCAGTGAGCCACACCACTCCACCACAACGCAAGTCCTTACAACAACTTGGTGTAGGATGAGGGCGCTGGCGTTTGAATTAGTATAATTTACTATTCCAACTCCAGTCTGTGCAACTGAAGGGAAGGTGTTGGATTTTAAATCCAACACCTTCTACCCGCTACAGCAAGTTGTTGTAATGACTTGCGCTGTAATGGTATGCGATGCAACAATGCAGTCGTTGTAATGACCGCGTTGTAATGGAATGCGTTGTATCGCATTTGTTGTAAATGATGTTTACCACAAAGACTACCACTAGGGGCCTAACTTTGCTGGCTTGGTTGAGGGGATACTATGTGACCAAAATGAACATTGCTGATCGGTATCTGTCAGGATGCACTAAACTTGTGCTCTGGATACCAACAGGGAGCGAACTACTCTTCCGTCTCTCACCGCCACGACCAATGTCCACAGAAACAGGGAGGTGGGGGAAGTTGTAGAAACTGGGAAAGTGGAATAGGATAGAGACAACAGAGGCACTGGTGTACACCACTCTTCCTGGTCACTATTCCTGGCCACTGAGGTCTGCAGGAAGTAGTGGGTGTCTAAAGGCAAATAGATATCTTTAGTAGCTTGCCATGAAACTCTTGCATCTAACTATAAAAGGGGATGGCTGTACTACAAACATGGAGAGCTCTGTGCAGCGAAATCCAATTGGGTATTTTAACAATATATGTTCACCAACGCTTCTCTCTATGAGTACAATAAGTACCTCAAGCTTCATTACTTTCAAGGGGGTAGTCATAAAATTAAAATTCTCCACTTTCAGCTATACCTCTAATCACACTGAGCATGTGAAGCAAGACAACCGGACCCTCCCTATTAGAGTTTCCTTTACTCTTTCACCCTCCTTCCTTCCATTCATCTATCATCCATTATTTCACCCTTACATCTATATATCCATCCATCTGCTCACCCCTTCATTCATTCATCCATTCCTCCTTCCATATATACATACATACATCCGTTCACATGTTCACCCATCAATATATCCACCTTTTATATCTGGAAACAGGTCTGGCTTCAAATTAATTTAATTTTTGGCATGCATCTCCTGTTCTCTACGACACACATCTTTTTAGGCAGCCTTTCCTTGGTATTGGATAATAATGCAACTAATTTCAAAATGATTGATCTATTAATAGCTGATGCTTTCCAACAAACAACAAGAAATTGCAAAGATTTTACGAAAATGTCATACAAGGCCTGGTGGTATGATGTGGGTCATAACCATAGACTGGATACCTTCTCCAATTTACCTTCACCCATTGCTTTCAAAAGACTTCAGTTATGGTTACCAGTTACGACATTTTTAGACACATGTGCCAAGAAACACTCCTTATTGAAGCCCACTCAACAAGAAGTACTCAAACCTCCATAGTTTCTCTAACTTCCTTCTCTTTCTTTTCTAACTCATTTATCATCTTTTTCTTGTTTACCTATTATGGATACTATTGTTCCTGACTTCATTCAAGTATTCATGCTAGACTACAATTGTATTGCAATGTTTTTTGCTCAATGTTTGTGCTTAATTGCATTTATTGTACACTGACACACCTATATTGTTAAATAAAATTCTTTTTGGAAACGAAAAAATATATCCATCTTCCTTTTCTCCATCCTTTCCCCTGTCTATCAATCCATTCTACCAGCCCGGTCCGTGCAGGTATCAGCCGTGGGGCAGTAGGACCCCTGTATGGGGGGGGGGGGTTCAAGGGACGATGCAGAATGAAAATTGAATAAATAATTAATTTTCCCTCTGCATCGTCCCTCAAAATCCCCCCTCACGCGGCCCGCAGCCCCACCTCTGTTACCTCCACGGACGCGGCTACATTCTACATATCTATCCTTTCTCTTCCACCCATCTTTTTAACCTTCCATCTATCCATCTTTTCACCTTCTCATCCATTCCTCTTTCACCATTCCATCCTTTCATGCTTCCAGCCTCCTACTTTTCTTTCTTAACCCAGTCTACCCATCTTGTTACTCGCATGAATTGTTTTTCTTTCTAAACCTTCTGTCTCACACTCACTGTTTCTCTTTTTCGCCTCTGTGGGGGTTTCTGCTTTTTAATCGTTTCTCTTTTTCGGTTTACTTCACTGTACATGCCAAACCAGGGCCCACACCGATCTGTCATGGTATTCCCTACCAGTGTTATTTATGAGTATTTTGGCTGCAGACAGAAAAGACCATTAAATATTACTTATTGATCAAATTATTCATTCGTATTGAGGATGGATGCATGCAATAGCATCACATAGGGGCAGATGTATCAAGCCTTTTGCGACTCGCAAAGGCCGAAATTCTCAGAATTTCGGCCTTTGTGACTCGCAAAAGGCATTTTAGCATTTTCTGATATGTAACAAAAAATCGCAAAATAAGGAATCGCAAAAATTTGTGATTCCTTATTTTGATTAAGCATTTAAGGAATCGCAAATTTTGCGATTCCTTAAATGAGATGTATGTAACTTTTTGACATTGCGATTTTGGGTTAAGAAATCGCAAATTACCACCAACTTGCAGTTGGTGGTAATTTGTGATTTCTTTAAAAAATGCCCTATTTGGCATTTTTGAGGGTGGCATGTAACGCACATACATGCCCATAGGGCATGTATGTGCGCCACATGCACACACATGTAAATTTCAGGGGTGCAGCAGGGTGTTTTTGAGACACCCCTGCACCCTTGAAATAATTCTCAAATTGAGATTAGCAAATTGCGAAATCGCAATTTGAGAATTATTTCACAATCATTCCTATGGGCCTCCTGGCCCATAGGAATGCATGGGAATTATTCCTTAATTGCGAATTCGCAAAATGCGAATTCGCAAATAAGGAAAAATAAGGAATCGCCAAAAAATAGCGATTTTGTACATACATTCCATTTTGCTAATTCTAAATAGCGATTCGCAAAAAATCGCTATTTAAAATTCGAAAATTGGAATCTTGATACATCTGCCCCTAAAAGATTGTTTCTCCCTCATGGTTAATTTTGAAGTTTGTGTGGTGGTTATCCTTCGCATACACTTTTTATCTTAGTTGTAACAAAAACTAAAGAGAGCAAAATGGCCTTAGTTGGGACATTTATGGCTGTTATTGGTCAACATTTGGATTATTTTACCTTCCATACCAATTGATTCAGTTCTTTAATCTGTTTTTGTGTGGGAGGTTTATATAGCGCAAACTTGACCCGAAAGAGATCAGAGGCTTTACATGACCACAGCTAAGTTTGGACACATTAATTTTGGGGACATTAAGTGATTTACCCAGAATCACAGGATGTTGAGCAGTCCATGCCGAGACTCGAATACAGTTCCCCAGTTTCGAGGTCACCGCTCTAGCCCTTATGCCACATCCTCTCCCCCTAAGTATCTACTGCACCACACCCTACAAATACAAAGTAAGCATGGTGGGAGCATTCTAACTTCTCTTTTATAATTAAGCTCCCGTAGAGCTGATTACAGCTGCTCCTGGTTGGATGAGAAAATCATCACAGTTGATCAAATCTGACAGCAAGCGCAGAGCTTAATTTGAGTCAGTGGTTTACAGTGCTCGGCACCAGCACTTAATTGTCAACACCGGCACTTATGACAGCTGCCACATGCTGGGGCCGATCATGTAATTTAAAGATGAGTACAACAACAGTTGTTTATTAATTCAATATTCGTTAAAAATGATTAATAGCTGCTGCCCGGGCCATTAAGGTCCAGATTAGTCTGAATTGTCACAAGTATACAAGTTCAAAGGTTAGTAGTTGTGTATGTACTGTCATCAGCAGCGCTGGCAGAAGATATGGGTGGTGCAAGCTACAGTGGCCTCCTGACAAGAGCCCTGGCACTGTTTTCCTTTTACAAATTAAGCATTACTCCAAGGGGTTTAGAATTTTTTGTACTTTATATTGTTCTGACTTTTGGAGGAATAACATGGATTTTGATGCTCACAGCATGTGTCTTTTGCCAATGTTAAAGTCTGGCAGGTTTGCTCTATCAAAATCAATAAACAGTGTGAACTTTTCTCGGATCCAGTAAGTACTAGGGGGTCGATTAGGATCGCGGACGGACTTGCGTCCGTCCGCGACCCCAGAGCAGGAGGGAACCTCCGCATGGCATGCGGAGTTCCCTTCTGTGCAATTAGGATGTGACCGCCACCCTGGCGGTCACATCCTCTATTTTTAACATTGCGGCGGGTGCAGCTTCAAGCTGCACCCGCGGCAATGTTAAAAATGCACGCATTGCATTTGCATGCAGAAAGAGGCAGGCACCGCGCGGTGCCTGCCGCTTTCTGCATGCAAATGCAGGGGGGTACCATAGGTACCCCCCATGTGCACCCCCCACGCCCCCTTCACCTAGGGGGCCCACAACGGGCCCCCACAGTGAAGTTCCGTATGCTTTTCCACGGCGTAAAACCCGCCGCGGAAAAGCATAATTTACTGGCCATCCTAATATGGTGGACGGTGTCTGGAAGACACCGTCACCATATTAGAGCTTTTCCGCTGCGGTTGTAATCCGACCGCGGCGGAAAAGCTGCGGACGGAAACCAGGACCCACCAGCATCCTAATGTGGCGGTGGGTCTTTGGTCAGTCCGCTGCGGTTTTTCCGCATCCTCGGGGCCGGCGGTGGCTTCGGAGATGCTCCCTCCGGAGCGAACGCCGCGCTCTAGAAATACCCCACAAATATCACAAAATATCACAAAAACCGCAATCATAATGACCCCCTAGGTGTGACACATCACTTGTAATTGTGATCCCTGCACAGGTACCCCAATATTCAATGGCTAAAGAATAATACTGTGTGGCTGTTTGTGTGGCTCTTTTGCAAAGTAAATCCTGTACGGCAGGAGACAGAGTGCATTGATTAAGCCTGGGTGTAGTTTGCGAAGTTTTGCTAAGAGGAACTTCGCAAAGGTACAAAAAACCTCTGCGAAGTTCCGCAAGTGGCGGAGTGTTGGGCGAACTGCTGTTTGCGCTGGTCTTTCTGCAGCTCGGTGTAGAAATTCTACCTGAGCTGCAGCTCATGCTCGCGACCTTACCTTCACGAGCGCGATCGGGGAAATAACTCAGCTGCACTACGGGTAGCAGGCTTTTCTTGCACTCCGCGAGTTCCTTTGGAGTGCGAAGTGCAGAAAACTCCGCAATCTCCGTGAACGGAGCGGAGTTCAATGCCCAGGCCTAGTATTGATTAGAGCTTGGTAGGGTCATGACCGGAGTTGGATTATAGAAAGTAATCCATTTCTTCGTAGTCTGGAAACTGTGGCCCACTTTTACCCACCTAATCATTTCATCATAGGAAGATCTGCCAGGCAGCTGGTGGTGGGGGGGGGGAAATAGTATGATGTCGTACATACTTCAACTAGTCCATGGAGTAGTACTCCAGCTTTCAAGGAAACCTCATGATATGACCAGAAAGCGACTGGTATTGACATGTTTTCACCTAGGGAGAGGGGCTTTCTCCACCAGGCCCAGCTTTTTTCAGTTTCAAGCACGCCTGCACCATCAATAAATGGAATTCTAAAGCAAGCGTGCACTGTTTATTGATGATGTAGCAGCTAGCATGGCCTACTGCTATTTGGCACCAGATGCCAGAGCTGCTGTTTCCTTCTTTTCTTGAGGGCATTTAACTTAGAAGAAAGTGCTCAGAGGGATGCCACATGACGTTTTTGGCACAGGGCCCACATAAAAAGAACTTCTGGCAGGGCTGTTAGTATGTCGATACAAAACCTGAGGTTGGTAGAGCATGGGTGTGTGCCTGGGAGTCCATTCGCAGAAGTCGTCGCCTTTGGAAAACGTGTTCCTGCTGGTCCAGCAAAACCAGATGGTGAGCCCTGCACTAAACCCAGCCTACAGATCACCCTGCTCAGCTGACTGCCTCCTATCCCATGGCCATTAGGGGCATGACAGGAAGTAACTATGGTTACCTCCTTGCCCTCGGCCATCGCTGCTGTAATGACTGCCTTGAGCCACCACTGACTCTATATAGAGATTTTGGGATCATCTCTTAGCCTGGTAAAATGATAACTGGGAAAGTAATGATATGTCTGCATCTAAACACATTTATAGTAATCTAATAGGTTTAAGTGGGTGAACAACCTTTACAACAAAACTTTTACAACGCACTACCATTACGACGCAACCATTACAACGCAAACCATTACAACGCATTGCGCTGGGGGGCGCTCTAGGATAAGGAATAGATTTAATTTACTATCCAACACCTTCCCTACTATCCACGGGGACTGGAGTTGGAATAGTAAATTAAACTACTCACTATCCAGCACCCCAAAGCGCTATGGGTTGTAATGGTATGCGTTGTAAAAACATGCGTTGTAATGTCATACATCCGTTTTAGTGATGGGCTGGGAACTTTTGATAGGGCTGGTACAGTGTGATCATGAACCATGCAAGATAAATCCTGTTTTTCCAATAAAGTCGACTTCTCAAGCAGCATTTGTATTTGAGGTCATTGAGTTTGGTTTAATAGAAGTGTAAACATTTGAATTCATGAAAATCCTGGAGTCGTTTAACATATTTGCGTGACTCACCAGAAAAACATTTGTACAAAATGTGCACAGAAATCGTCCATCTCCAATGAGCGCAGCGATGAGGCCTAACATATGCAACCCTGGGGCATAACACACGCCCCTGCAGTACAGGTGGCCCTCAAATCTTCAAGGAGGACCCATTTAGCCCAAGACCAATGGATATCTGTGAGATATGGGAAACTAATGAACCCCTTTTCACATTCCTGAGAGGGTCTCATCATTTTGCATTATGCAATGACAATTTAATAAACCAGATGACAAGGAATCCCAAAAACTGAACTATGAAGCATGGACAAAAAAAATAAAAAATAAGTGTAATTAAATATAAAAATGTTATCTAGAATAAACACAGTGACTTCCCATTGTAGCTTACTCTTGGATCATTGCCACTGCCCAAAACATTATAATCGTTCAAGACATTTAGTCCCTGATCCACAAAGAGCCTCCGCTCGCATGGGCGAGCCCCTGCAGTAGTGGGGGTCTACTCATTCCGCAGGAATGCGGAGACACCCCACGACTGCGGGAAGGGCCAGACTGGGAACCAAAAGCTGCCCTGTGAATTTGTCAGACCGGCCCCATCCCTGGGTGGAGGGGGGAGAAGAGGCTAGCGTGAAGCACTGCTGCTTAGCAAAACCAGCCCCCCCCGCACTGCTGCTTTTGTACTGGGGGCCAATAATGCAGCATCGCTGCAAAACCGCCCACCAGTAACAAAACCAACACCCACTGCTCCAAAACCGGGCCCCACCACTCCTAACCGGCCCGCACCCTTCCAGCCTCCAAGGCAAGCACCCAATGCCCGCTACGGCCAGTCTGGCCCTTACTGCGGGACCTCTACCACGAGTGCGGAGGCCCTTTGTGAATCAAGCCCACCATTTTATTATCGAATTGTACGTTCATCCAACTAATCCATGGAGTTGGACTCATGAGCTTTCAAGAAAACCCCACGATATCACCAGAAAATAACCAGTGTTGAACTGTTTTTCACCCAAGGAGGCGCTATGCATCATAGCTAGCGCTTTTCTTTCTCCTGCACTTCTGTGGCCCTCTTTAAATGGGTTTCTAAAGAAAACCTTCATGGTTTATTAATGATGTTGCCTCTAACGGCTTACCACTATATGGCACCAGATGCTAGAATCCCAATGTTTTCTTCTTTCCCTGGACACGTTTGATACATTTGAGTGACTCACCAGAAAAAACGTGTGTGGAGAATGTACACAATAATCGTCCATCCCCAACAGTGCAAGGATGAGGCCTAAAAAACGTAAAGACTATAAACCAGATGCAGAGCAGAATAAAAGTATGCCAAAACTGAAATACGATGAATGAACAAAAATGGCAATAAATAAAATAGAAAAAGGTTAAAAAATAAACACAGTGGCTTCCTATTGTTTTAGATTGCTCTTGGAGCATGGCGCCCTGCCTAAAACATTATAATTACCCAAGACTTTTACAGTTATATAAGCAAATCCTTTCCAAGAAAGGCATGGATCGTCAAACCTTTAAAGACCCCAAAGAAAGACCACTCAGGAATTTTGTTCCCATAAAATACAAAGATGTCAACTCAAAGTTGTATCAAATAAAACAATGTTGCAACTTGTCCCTCGGTATTTTTCGGACTGTGCAATGAACTACAAAAATATGACTTGGACGACTTATAACAGGAAATGGTATGAATATTTTTCCCGGCTCATGGTGTAGTTACAAAATTCAAGAGATGTATATAGTTTCTTCCCATCATTATTTCTGTCTGTGTTGAGAAATCTACGGGCTTGTTTCAGAGTTTCCTCGAAGCGTTAAGTTTTCTCGTCTGGAGGCCTTTCCTGGAATCAGACAATACATCACAATGTGAGTCTACTGACACAAAGTCTGTTCAAAGGGGGCTTCTGGAGAAATGCAGGGAACAGCCGAAAGTGAATATTTTCCCTTATTTAGTAACCAACCACCATGTGACGTCCTGGTCAGCATTGGATATTATAAGACTGGATACTGCTAAATGTTCCCAGCGGTTTTTTAATGGTGTGAACACATGGCATCATGCCAGACCAATAGCGCCTATGGATTACTACAAGGAGCATGTTATTCAGCCTACGTAAATTGGGGGTCACTAAAGATTACGGGGGTCACGTAAGACATTGGATCCCTTTCAGTTCACTCATCAGGTGCATTTGAAGCCCCTGTCTGACATACAATGGGCAAATGGTATATATATATATATATATATATATATATATATATATATATATATATATATATAGCTTCAGAACACCAACCATCTGCACACACGAGTGGGTGCACACAAAAACGGGGGTGTGCCCGTGTCTTAAATTACGCTCCAAACATCCCAGGATAATCAGTCCTTTAGGAAAGTAGCACACACAGGGGAGGTTCCACAAAGGTTTTAATGTAAGAACCAACAGCAACGACGCGTTTCGCCTTGGGGCTTCGTCAAGTTGTGCAAAGAGCCGAGGCGTCCGTCGATTTAAAAAGACGTCATGCAACTCAATGAAAAGCAAGGTAGGACTGTGCAATGCATACATGGCCGCCATTACGGAACGGTTTACAATACATATCATCTACAGGCAGTTGAATGACATTTCAACATAAATAAATGCGCATGTAAAGGAATATGTGAAATACATAAATTAAGCAATGCAATTGAAAATATCCATCTACCTCAAAAGATCGAGAATGCACAGTCACATACATATTGATAAGAATAAGAATAATGTAGCCCTGGATGGGCGTGCGGGTGGAACCAACATAAATTCATAATACTAAAGAGCAGAATGCGAGGGAGGGGACTGTCGCGGCAAAATGCCGCCCCATGTGCGTCCCCCACACCTATCTATAAAGTGCATATAGCTAGAATTACTTTGCAGGTTGATGTAGTTCCACACCACAATGCTATCTCGCCCTGGATGGGCAGATGTATGTTAGTTCATTAAGTTAAGCATGAGTTACAAAAATTCATCCAAATACCATTAGTACAAAAGGGCAATAAAAAGAATATGTAAAAATACACAATATCATCAATGTTCATACTAACTTATCATGGTAACGATGAAACATGGATGAAAAAGAGGGGGGATAAGGAAAGGTACAGTCAAAGGATGTCGAGAGTTAAATGTGATACAAGAAATATGCTGAAAGTCAATACCCAGCCGATCAGCCTAAATGAACTGACAACTCCTCATGCATGTTAAGGCCATTAGGGTGCTTGCTCTGTAAATCTATTATATATCTCGATTCGAGTCGTCTAAGCTTGAGTAGACGATCACCCCCTCTGATACTCAATGGTACGCTATCAATGCATATATATGCTAACAGGTCCCTGTTACTTTTATGCATTTTAGCAAAATGCCTAGCCACTGGATAGGCATCATCCTTTTTAGCGATCGCACGCATATGCTCCAATACTCTAAGTTTCACTGCGTTGGTAGTACTGCCAATATAATTCAGGCCGCAAGGGCATGAGAGGCAGTAAATGGCATATGGCGTGGAGCAGGTCAGAAATTTCATAATTCTTTTGGGAATGGCAACGCCTGGTAACTTGTAAGTAAGCGTCCGCTTACTATATTTACAGGCCTTGCAGCGGCCGCAGGGATAAAAACCATTAAGTACAGGCAAATTAGGGGTCTTTTCAGGCGCAGAGTAGTGACTGGAAACTAAGTGATCCCTTAACGATCTGGCCTTTCTAAAGGTTATAAGGGGATTCGGTGGTAAGTCTGCCTTGATGGTATTATCGGACAATAAGATGTTCCAGTTTTTTCTTAGTATTTTCTTAATTTGGCCTGCATTATGCGAGAAAGTTGTAATGAGACGAAAGCTACCATTTTTGGATTTCACAATCTTTTTAGATTTAAGTAGCTCTTTGCGTCTCATCTTCTTAACTCTCTCATAGGCCTTGGATAATACACTGTCACTATAGCCCCTTTTTCTGAACCTTAGCATGCTGGCATGGGCCGCTTTCTCAAAGTCACCATCATTGGAGTTGTTCCTGCGTATTCTTAATAACTCCCCATAAGGGATGCTATCAATTAGTTGACGGGGGTGACTGCTGGTAGCAAAGAGCGTGGAATTGCCCGCCGTCTCTTTCCTAAACAATTTTGTCTGCATTATACCACAACTATCAATGTAGACAGTAAGGTCGAGATAATTGACAGAAGTTTGGCTGATTTGTCCTGAAAACTTTAGATTGATATCATTGTCATTCAAAGCCTCTACAAAACTATTGGCTGTATCTACAGGACATTCTAAAATGATGAAAAGATCGTCTATATAACGATACCACCTTATTATTCGGCTGTCCCATTCTTGATATTTCTCGCTCCAGGCTACCTGCTCCTCCCACCAACCCACGAAAAGATTCGCAAAGCTGGGGGAGGAGCAGGCACCCATCGCGACTCCGGACATTTGTTTATACAATTGCTTGCCAAATAAAAATATGTTGTTATTCAGGCTGAACATCATAAATTCCATCAACATTTTGTTGTGCTCATAAAATCTTATGGGACGTTTATCCAAGAAACTGGCCATAGCTTTTAGTCCATCGCCATGAGCTATACACGTGTATAGACTGGTGATGTCAAGCACCAGCATACAATACGTGTTTTTCCAGACCACTTCGTCAATGCAGTTCAGAAAATGTTTGGTATCTCTTAAATAAGATTTTAGGGACATCACCAAAGGGGACAAAAACGCGTCCACATAAATAGAAAGATTTTCTGTCAAACTCCCATTGGAAGCAACAATGGGCCTGCCTGGAGGATTTAATAAGTCTTTATGAACCTTGGGTAGGTAGTAGAAAGTGGGGATCACAGGACTCAGACAACGTAAAAACAGATATTCATCTGTGTTTAGCATATTGATGTTGTACCATTTAGATATCATGTCGTGATAATCAACCACACTTTGATTATATGTTCTTTCATTCACAGTTATATAGGTGTTTACATCTCCCAATAGGCGACGAGCCTCCGTTTCATATTGGGTGGCTGTGAGTAGAACAATGTTCCCCCCTTTATCAGAGGGCTTACATACCAGGCCAGAATCCTCACAAAGAGTAGTCAAAGCAAGCTGTTGGGTTTTGGTGAAGTTGTCTTTTTTGGGCACATGTTTACTTGTGATCCGTAATCTAGTGAGATCCCTCACCACGGCATCAGAAAAAGTATCAATGGCGTCAGTGCCCATTATTGGCATGAATGTGGAGGCCGGTTTAAAATCACTGGCCCCACCTTTTTGTTGCACCTCCCAATTTTCAAGCATTTGGGTATTGGTTACCTCACCATCACCTTCAGCGTTAATTTCCAAATGGAGACCTTCTATTGCTCTCAGGCCTCCCAGCTCGCTGCATCTAAGTTCAGTGCAATCCGCATCTTTGCTGGCCACAATGTGCTCACCAGGTGGTTTAAGTTTGAAAAATTTGTGCAGTTTCAAATTTCTCACAAATTTGAAAATGTCAATACGTGTCTGCGCGAATTCGAAATTCCTGCGCGGACAAAAGGATAAGCCCAGTTTAAGTGTCGAATTTTCCTCATTCGTTAACACTTTATCCGTCAAGTTGATAATAGTAAGATTATCGTTGGGATCTATGGAATCTTGGCTAAGTCTCAGTTCTTTTTCTTGTAGAACTTTTTCATGCTGCGTGTCACAGGTGGAGAGCCTAATGGATTTCTTCCAACGGCCCCCCCGCCGCGTCTTCCTCTTGCCGCTTGATTGTCCGGGGGCTTTCCCCTGCCTCCCTCTAGTTGATTGTTGCGCATGACTTGATATTCCACGTGAAAAGAAGAAGCGTCTTCACTGCCATCTTCACTGATTATGTCATCAGGATTGGCATCAGACTCCGAGGTAGCCGGTTCAACAGTTGTTGGTCCACTCATCTTTTTCTTTAGTTGCCTTCTGGTGTTATCATACTTCTTTGCGAAGGTCAGTACTCTTCCCATACGATAATCATTTTCGTCCCTTTCAAATTTTTCTTCTTTTCGTTGTTTGATTTTTTTGTTCATATTTTTTCAAACGTGTGGAACCTCCCCTGTGTGTGCTACTTTCCTAAAGGACTGATTATCCTGGGATGTTTTTATATATATATATATATATATATATATATATATATATATATATATATATATATATATATATTTTTTTTTTTTTTTAGAGGAAAGGATCTGAAATTTAGCTCTGAAAAAACACGTCCCTTAATTATACTTTGTATATCATTTTATTTTACTGTGTCTTGAAAGGTTTTCTGAGATGGTTCTCATTTTTAGTTTTGCCTGAACAGTTAGCCACACCCCTGCAACAAATAACTATATTCCTCGGACTCAATGGTGAGTAAAAAGGGGCTGGATAGTAAGCAGAAATTGGACATTGTACATGTTGCTAGCCAAAATATTGCAATACAAAAGTATGCCACTGGGTGGCACACCTTTAGATCATTCAACATGTAGGCCACTGGGTGGCTGTAAGAAATTGCATAACTGGTTGTGGTCAGGGTGAAAGCCTACTTAAGCAGCAACCACAATCCTTGTCAGGGTGAGGCACAAGCAAACCCCAAATGAACCTGTGCTCAATCCTCTAGTAGCTTGGCACAGAGTAGTCAGGCTGAACTTAGAGGCAATGTATAAACTATTTTTAATCTCAGGACACTGTTTTCTGTCATACACAGAATAGACCCGGACACCCCGGCGGCAGCGGTATTTTTGGACGCCGAGAAGGAGTTTGACTCTTTAGAGTGGCCCTTCTTTCTGTCCGTCATGCGGCGACTGGGAATGCCCACGATGTTCGTCGCCACTGTTGAACTTCTCTACACCGCCACTAGGGCGCGGCTGCGCCTTAACGGCACCATCTCTGATAGTTTCCCGCTTTCGAGGGGAACCCGACAGGGGTGCCCTCTTTCCCCGCTGCTGTATATTCTAGCCATGGACCCATTGGTTCGTCACTTCCGGGAAAATCATATGCACCGAGGCCTCCGGTTTCGCACGGGCCCGCTACTAATTTCCCTATACGCGGACGATACCATTCTCTATGTCCGGACCCCTGAGACCAATCTGGAACCCCTCCTTCTGGAGGTAGCCCGGTTTGGGGAATACTCTGGCCTTCGTATTAACTGGCACAAGTCTGATATTTTCCCCCTTACGCCCTCCACAGTTCGCTGGGACTGTCCATTTCCACTTGAATGGAATGCAGACTCGGTGAAATATCTGCGTATACATATTCATTTAGATACAGTCTCCATGGTTCGTCTGAACTATGGCCGGGCGTTAGACTTTCTGGAAGATAACCTCGCCCTATGGCTTCGCCTCCCTCTTTCGAAGGCTGGACGTATCGCTATCATAAAAATGTTAGTGCTTCCCCATTTCCTACATTTGTTTAACAACATACCGATCCCGCTCACCAAAGTCTTCTTCACTCAGCTGCGCTCGCTGCTGCTGCGGTTGGTGTGGGGAGACAAGAACCCACGAGTTTCCTGGCGGATCCTGACTCTGCCTTATGAGCGGGGTGGCTTTGGTGTGCCTGACTTTTATCTTTACTACCTCGCCGCTCAATGCGCTTATGCACACCCCTGGTTTCACCCGGACGCTCGGATCCCTTATCTGAAGCCGGAGGCGGACTTGGCATGGCCTATTACCCTCCAGACGATGCTGCCTAGGGGCTTACCCCGTGACCCCCAAGATATTCAGACTGTCTCCACTACGTCTTGGGCTTGGATGCAGCTGCGTAGACTGCTTCAATGGGACGTACTATGTTCACCAGCTCTCCCACTGCCGAATCCCCACTGGCTCCCTATCACTGCTGAAAAGGTGGTTTGTAACACTCTATCCAAATACCACCTTACCGCAATAGGGGATTTGTTCCCAGAGGGACACGTCTTTTCGGTATCGGAAGACCACCGGTTCACCGATCGGACGTTCATGGATTCATTCGTTTTGACCCGGTTGCGATCCATGCTTAGAGCACAGTTCCCCTCTTTCCCGCTTCCTCCCGACGAGATGGAGGCCCTGACCTTCTTAATACAGTCCCAAACTGGTGCGCATATGGTCTCTAGGATGTACAGACTCTGTGTGGCTGCTCTACCTGCTTCGGACGCGCGAGTTCGCGCGGCATGGGAGGCTGATCTGGGCGGCACTATCACTGATGACCAATGGTCCGCTTGCTGCCAGGCTACCAAAGACGTCTCTGTCAATAGCAGACATAAATTAATACATTTCAAGTTTTTGCGGCGGCTGTATTTCACACCGGCCTTTGCTCACAAGCTCGACCCAGCTAGGCCGCATTGATGCCCCAAATGCAAGGCCCCACATGCCGACTTTGCACACCTTACCTGGACGTGCCCCAAACTACATGACTACTGGCTGCAGGTACACTGCATATTGGGCGACATTCTAGAATGTGACCTGCGGCCCATACCTGAGATTGCGCTGCTGGGATATGTTATTGAATTTCCCCGCACCACGCGGAAACTCGCTGCCATTGGCTTTTTGCTCGCGAAATGGGAAATTGCTCTACTTTGGGGTTCCAGAAGACTTCCCACCTCCAAAGCATGGCTCCGCAGTCTGGCCCATTGCAATATCAACAGTGTGGAATACTCCGCGCAGATCCAGACGGCCTCGCGCCCTGTAGATATCTGGGGCCCATATAGAAACTACATCAGCAGGTTAACACAGGCTGCACAGTCTCAGGCTGCGAGTTCTATTGTTCCGGAGGGGGTGGGATAGATACTGATTGCCCGGCATGGGCGCATTGTTTGCTGGGTCGGGATTGTTTTGTTATTTTCTGCGCTGTGGTAGGGATGTGGAGGGATACTGCAGATTCCATTCTTGACGATGCCTGGAGAAGGGGTGTGTGGTTCCCTGTTTCTTTGCTTACTAGACCTCGAATGACAAGATTGTTCTACTCACATTTACCCATATACCACACCGGCATCCCACAAATGCCTGTGCAGCCGCTATTACCACCTTAGTCATGATTGATGTGTTGATTGTCGCTCTCTCTCTCTCGCTGGCATTTTTCTTTTTGTTGTGTTTTGAATTATGTATATCTCTTTGCATCATCCTCGCATGTGTGCATTCACATACAGAACTGGAAAAAGGAAAATGAGGTTTCTAGAATGTGTTACACCATTTGTCATATCATTGGTCACGTCTTGCTCATTTTGTATTGTTACTAATGAAGTTTTCGATGTAATTTACACACCATGTGATTGTATGCTTATATGGACCAATCTGATGCAAATAAAGAGATTTAAAAAAAAAATGTATAAACTATTTATGCAGCACTCCAAACAGTGATAAACTGGAAACACAACACAAGAAAAATACCACACTAATTTAGAAAAATTGAGTAAAAGTTGATAGCTATAACAAGACTAAAATGACAAAAATCAAATCAGTAGATCCGGAGGTATGTTATTTTAAAGATTTCAGTGAAAATAGTGCCCAAAAGCACAAAGCACAACAGTGGATACCTGGTCACGCCGAACCAGGGCAAAGTTACAAATTCAGGTCGTCTGCGATGGAGCATAGGCCAACTACAGGATCCAGTTGGGCTTGCTGAACAGAAGTGTCTTAAATACTGGTTTGCAGAGCATTGCGAGAACCGGTCTGCCAAAGATGCGTCGTGCAGCCAAGGGGATGCGTGTGTTCTGAGGAGCAGTGAAGCTGCGATGCAAGGTCCTGCATTATCATTGAGGATCCCATCAACAAGGGATTCTGATGTGAAGTCCAGCATCTACAACGCGTTGCGCAGTCAAGGCCATACGTCGGCTCCAACTGGCTATGAGGCTGCGATGTGAGAACCTGCATCATTGTCAAGGCTGCCAGCAACAATAGATTTTCAATGCAGAGGACTGCGTCTGGAAAGCTTTGCACAATCAGCGGTTTCAATGCAGGCTGCAGGGTCAATGCAGTGTTCTTGCATTGGTAGAACCCTTGCAGCAGAGGCAATGGGACGGTCTGCTCGGGTTTGAGCAGCTCAGCAGAGGAGATTTGTTGGTCCTGCTTGGTATACAGATGGGCTGACCTGGCACATTCAGGCCCACTTCCAAAGGTGCACGACTGGGGTGGCAGGGTAAGGCTCACAGATGCCAGAGTCTAGGTGCTGTGTTCAAGGTGGTTGGAGCCTTATGTCCCTGAGGCTCTAGTCAGGAGGTCCGAGAATTAGCTCCTAGAGTCACGTATGAGTTCTCAGTTCAACAGATACAGGTCCAGTCCTTCTCACCCAGGCAAGAGGGTAGAAGGCAGCAGGTCAGCACCACAGGGCAGAAGTCCTTCAGAGCAGCAGTCCAGCAGAGTGGCAGTCCTTTCAGCAGCACAGCAGTCCTATTTCCTGCCAGAGTATCCTCAGGTCCAGAAGTGTACTGACAAGTTGGTGTCTGGGTCCTATTTTTATACCTCGGCCTTCCTCTGAAATGAGTGAAGCTTCTAGGAATTTCCCTTTGAAGTCTCCAGGCATCTTGCCTTTCCTTTCCTGACTCCAGACAAACTACAGGAGGTATGCAGGCCTTCGTGTGGAGACAGGACACAGCCTTTTCAAAAGTAGTTAGGGATGTGTCCAGATCTGCCCTCCCGTCCTGCCACTGATGGCCTATCCAGGCACACCTAAGCTCTGCATTGTGTATGGCTGTCTAGGAGGAAAACACAAAGCCCAACTGTCACCTACACACAGTCATGTGACCCAGAGACAAGCTGCAGACATTAAATGTCTAAGGTTGGAAAATGTCAACATTCTAAAAGGGGCATTTTCAAAATGAGAGAGGATTTTTCATTACAATTCTAAAGACACCAAACATGAACTGGTTACCTGGTGTCATTTGGAACTTATCACTTATTAGATGTTATATGGTAACTCTAATGTTAGCCTATAGGAGAGTGTTAGAAATTGGGCCCTGGTTGGCTAGGGTTTGCACCTAAGGTAGGTAGAACCCACCACTCTAGTCAGGGTAAGTAAGTTATACACAAAAGATAACCTGTGCTCACCCCCGGTAGCATAGCCTAGAGCAGGCAGGCTTATCCCTAGAGGCAATGTGTAAAGCATTTGCATAACACACACACATCAGTGGCACAGTAAATACACCACAAAAGAGACTCCACACTATATTATATAAAAGTATGATTCTGTAATATTTAAAAACGTAGACCAAAACAACATAAAACTGAAATTACTTTGCCAAATAGGCAATTGTTAAAATATTGCAATGAGTGTAATAAGAAATAGACTTATTTGTTGCAGACACGTGAGTCAACTAGACAGTGCATAGTATGCCATCCTGAAAGAATACTCGTTATCCTGGTACTGTAAGGATCAAAACAACATATATTATAACATCAGGGCATTAACTGCAGCAGGTAGGTCAGAGGTAAAACTGACAAATCCCCAAACATCACTTGCAATCCATAAATCACTAAAGTACCACCCTAAGCACATCATTTACCCCAAGGGACATGGGGTCCAGGAATGCCTGCCCTCCTATTAGCAAGAAACTGTATTCCTGGTGAGCCCAGTTGAAATGTGTGCTTTTATCAATAGAGTAGGGCGCAGGAGCATCTTTATGCCTATTACATCTGCTATAGTAATTTGAGGGGTTTTCAAATGCCACAAATCCCCCCGTCCGGCCACACTTGATCATGGAATGGCCCAGCCGTTGTAAGCCAGGTATGCGCCTTCAGGCTTCTTGAATATCACCTCAAAGGCCTAGAAAAGAAGGGGGAGGCACAAGGTGTGAAGCCATACTACTGGCTTTTCCAACACACCGCTGCCCGTGAGGGCGCAAGGCCACTGCCACAGTACATTAGCCTCAGGGATTTCATCCGACTCGGGTGACTGGCAACACAGGGACTCCTTAGGTGAGGGTTACAGCGAACTGCTGCAATAGGGTGCAGCCAATGAAAGCAGCGACATCCTGGCCGACATCCTGGTTCTCCTTCTGGGCAAGCGAGGAAGCTGGAGGCACATTTGTAAACTTCAATCGGGTGGTTTGGTGCTGCAGGGAGCGCAGTCTCAGGTGGCGGGGTCAGAGCGAGGCAGGAGGGGTTCTCAGTACGGGGAGAGAGCAACGTGCTTGGCACTTGCTGCTCTGAAACAAGCAGTCCCCCACATTGTCCGGTGGCCCAAACAAAGTGCTCCACACTTGCCAATCTTGATGAACCAAGTAGCGATGTCCCCTAAATGCTCGTGAACCAGGAGGCATTGACCCAAGTAAAAATTAACAATTGAAGGTATCACCCCGCTGACACAGGAGCAACTGAGAACACATGCTGTTTTCAAAGTTGTAAGTGCTTCACACCCTGAAACAGTTCCTAGATGGCAAGGACAGGGGGAATGAGCCGGACAGTGTCTGGGGAGCACTGGGGGTGAACAGGGCAAGTAGGCAGACTGCCTGACAACACACAAAGTAGATTGGCTAAAAGGCAGTCCCTCCTTCAGCTCAACAGGCAGAAGACCAGCACAACAAGTGAGTAGCTCCAATGGCAATCACTTCTGGTAGCACCTTAGCAGAACATAGTCAGGGAGCAGCTAGCAGCAGGGCAACAGGCAGAAATGCAATCCAATGAGTCTTTTGCGACACCCAGCAAACAGCAGGCAGCAGGGCAACAGCCGAACAGCAGTCCACATAAGTCCTTTGTGAGGCACAGGCTGTCCTTCTGACAGAGGTTCAGTCTCAGTTCCAAAAGTGCTCTGGAAATGTAGGGCCAGTGCCCCTGTACTTATACTCAAAATGTCTTTGATGTAGAGGTGACTTTAAAAGAACTTTTTAGAAGTGCACAATACCCCCATTCAATCCCATCTTTGGCTCCAGACATCAGTAGAGGGTAAACAAGCCCTTTATGTAAGGGCAGGGCCCAACCTTTACAAATGTAAGTACACCCCAGCTCCTTCTCTCCCAGTCCAGGAAGACCATTCAGTATGCAAATGGGCACAGACACTTCTCCTGACCCACCCCAGCCCTTTCTGTGTTGTGGCTGTTGGAAAGCTGTCACTTTACCTAGACATGGACTGGAGTCAGGCTGCAAAGCACAGAGAGTCATACGCACAAAGAAATGACCACTTTCTAAAAGTGAAGGAAGGAAAGTGGCATTTCTAAAATAGTAATGAAAAATCCACCTTCACCAATAAGCATGATTTATCACCATTATTCCAAACATACCAAACATTGCAAAGCTACTTCATTCAGACTTTCAGATCAGGAATTTCCATTTAAACATATATAAGGGAATGCCCAATGCTAGCCTATGAGAGGAGCAGGCCTCATAGTAGTGAGAAACATAACATAACATGCTGTTTGTCACTACCAGGACCTGCCACACAATAAAAAAAAGCACATGTCCTGCCTTTTCCCTAAACAGCACCCTGTCTATAGGGCTACCTAGGGCCTACCTTAGGAGTGACCTATATGTAGTAAAAGGGGAGTTTAAAGCTTAGCAAGTAATTTTAAACACCATGTCACTGCGCACAGCCCTGCAATGGCAGAGGGCTGAGACAACTTTGAAAGGCTACTTCTGAGGGTGACGCAATCTGCGCTGCAGGCCCACTGGAATAATTTAATTTACAGGCCCTGGGTATATGGGATACCAAGGGACTTACATGTAAATTAAATATGCCAAACAGATGTAAACCAATCATACCATGTTTAAAGGAGAGAGCACACACACTTTAACACTGATTAGCAGTGGTAAAGTCCTCAGAGTCCTAAAGCCAATTCAAATGAAGTCAGCACAACAGGAAAGGTAAAGGCACAAAGTTAGGAGGAAAAGCAAGCCAAGGATGCCAGGTCTAACACATTGTTCTACCATAAAGTCCATTCCCTGTTGGAAGATGAACCACCTCAACAGTTTGGGATTCTCACCCCTTGTCTGCATTAGCCATCTGAGGGGTCTGTGGTCTGTCTGAACCCAGAAGTGAGCACCAAACCATTATGGTCTCAGCTTCTTCAATGCCCAGAACACCGCAAAGGCTTCCCTTTCTATTGCAGTCGTCCTCTGTTCCCCAGAAAGTAACCACCTACTAATGAAGGCTACAGGTTGATCCAGGCCCTCTTCGGACAGCTGTGAGAGCAAAGCTCCTATGCTATACTCTGAGGTGTCTGTCTGTACAATTAATTATTTGGGAAAATCATGGGCCTTGAGCGTGGGTGCTGTACACATGGCCTCCTTCAGGGTGTCAAAAGTGTTCTGATTCTGTCCAGATCACCTATCTGGGCTGCTTTTTAGAAGTCAGCTCTTTCAAGGGAGGAACAATGGCCCTTGACAAATCTCCTCTGGTAGTTGGTGAGTCATAGGAAGGCTCTCACCTCTGTCTGGGTCTTTGGGGTGGTCCCACGCCAGAACAACTTCAATCTTGGCCTGGAGGGGCTGCACCTTGCATCCTCCTACTTGGTGTCCAAAGTAGACCACAGAACCCTTCCCTAGCTGACTCTTGCTTGCCTATATAGTCATGCCTGCCCTCTGCAGATTCTGAAGTATTTCCATGAGGTTGTTCAAATGGTCCTCCCAGCTGGAACTGAAGATTGCAATGTCGTCTAGGAAGGCGGCACTGAAGTTCTCCAACCCAGCCAGGACCTGTTTAACCAGTCTCTGGAAGGTGGCAGGGGTGTTCTTCAACCAAATGGCATTTCCTGGAACAGAAAGTTCCCTTCTGGGGTAGAGAACACGGACCTCTCTTTGGCCAACTTGGTGAAGTAAATCTGTCAGTAAGCAGATGTAAAGTCAAACTTGCTGAGGAACTTAACTGCTCAAACTGATCTATGAGCACATCAGCTTTGGGGATGGAGTGTGCATCAGTCTTGGTGATGGCATTGAGCCCCCAGAAATCCACGCAGAATCTAAGTTATGGGGTGTTACCTGGAGAAGCAGCCTTGGGGACCAACATAATTGGGCTGGACTAAGGACTGAGGGTTGAATGACCTCTAACTCCAGAATTCTGGGGACATCCTCCTTTATGTTGGGTCTCACCTTATCAGATAACTTGTAGATTTTACTCTTCACAGGCATACTGTCCCCAGTGTCAATATCATGGGTGCACCATATAGTGAGTTCTGGCGTAAGGAAGAAGAGAGAGGCAACCTGCTCCAGCAGCTGTCAGCAGTCCATCTTTTTCTCTATGGTTAGGGTGAGGGAGAGACTCATATCCTCCATTGCCCATCCTGCTCCTGGGAAGAAACCTATTGGCATTGTAAATGACAATGCCATTTATTTATGTGCTTAAAAAACACCTGCAATAATAAAAGGCATTGTCATTTACAATACGATTGGGCAAACTTTCTAAAATGCGAGACCTATTGCATTGCAAATGCTTGTTGTTTACAAGCGCCACATGCTGTGCTTTCATGTTAATAGAGGCCACGACCCTTTCTTTAGACAAGCCATGCCTAAAGAAAGGTCCGCAGCCGCTTTTAAAGTAAAAGCGCGGTATGCGCGCTTTTCGCCAAAAAAAAGCATTTGTTTGTCAAGTTGACAAACAAATGCTTGTTTTTTATAACAACGCCACATGAAAACACGCTTGGTGTGCTGAATGCACTGAATGTTGCAGGAACGCATAACGTGCCTGCAGTAAGAGAAACTCATTAAAGAAAATAGTGCTTACAGACTAAATAACAATCGAAGTAAAAGGGCCAGTCCTCATTTGAGGTTACAAATGAAGACAAGGCGGTACTAAGGAGGGACTAACAAGCCTATTTATGAACCAGAAGCTAGCATTTACGAAGGGCAATGACACAAGCCAATGACAAATATGGGCAAGAGTGGGCAGGGCTTCAAGTGCATACTCCAATACAGCATGACTCGCAGAGCAGCACATGCGCTGGCCAGGCTCGACCTAATAAACATTCACTTAAATACTTCTCATCCTGTTGTCTATTAGACAGTGTGCCTTCTAGAACGGGCTCTGATTTGTATTTGCCTTCACACTTCATGTACCTTCATGATGCCCTTTACATGCTAACTGTATTTGTTTTTTTAATGTTTACTTTAAATTCCATTTAGACGGTTAAGGAGATAGCAGGATCCTGGAGGGGGGTGACCCTCCCACCAAGGTCAAGCGTAAATGCTTTTTGATGCTACTTCGCGTGTGTCCAGGGAAGCTGCGAAATCCATAAGGCATCGAAAATGTGCGGAGCCCCTACAAGCAAGCTGAAAACTCACTGTGAGTCAGAGTTCCAACTCACCTGCTGCTCACCGTGTAATATGGTTCAACAGTAGATGACTTTGTGAAGAGAGACAATATAGCGAGAAACGCAGTGGCACAGTGTGAGTTGGCAGATCTGTTTTATATTATTGTAACTTTGCATCAACAACAAGAAATACAAAATGGTCTGCTTCCGGAAACGTGCAAGATGTGCACATTCTAGATTTCTCCTTTCATTCAAGATTGGTAGCGCTTCAGCCCATCTTGTGACAAGTATACGCTAGTGCTTTACTTACTTTTAAACAGTTTAGAGTCCAACATCATTGGCCACCACTAAAGCACCATTTTCTGACAAAAGCGATATCACAATGGGAGCATGACAAGACATTCCAACTTGTCAGCCTAAACATCGTCCTAGGAGCTCTTTGATAGAGGAAGTGTTCAAGACAACGGGGAGCATTAGGAGGGAAGTGGTGTTTACCTGCATCGTGTTTACAGGCAGTTTTACCTCGAAGAGAATAAGCCAATGATTGGGTATACATATACAGCCAGTTTCAGGATTTGAAGACCACGAGGAGCATCCTGTGCGACAGTGTCATTTATTCATTCAGCTTGTGATTGAGCTGCAGTCTTTTTTTTGTAGCAACGGGGGTGCGATTCGATCAGCAACTCAGCCCGTCAAGCAGGAAGGAAAAGAAAAAAAATAGTTGCAATGCAGTAGGTCTCGCATTTAAATGCGAGATCTATTGCATTTCAAAGAAGCGATGGCCATTGTCCGGCTCCTTGAAAAGAGAAAGCAGCGGGTATGGCATGCTGAATGTAAGCAAATTACATCGTGCCTGCAGTAAGAGAAACTCAATAAAGAAAATAGTGCTTACAGATTTAAGAACACGTAACCGAAGTAAAAGGGCCAGCCGCCATGGGAGGTTACAAATGAAGACAAGGCGGTACTAAGGAGGGACTAACAAGCCTATTTACGAATCAGAAGCCAGCATTCACGAAACACAGTGACACAAGCCAATGACAAATATGGGCGGAGAGTGGGCGGGGCTTCTATTCCATACTCTACTACTACAAGTCTCGCAGAGCAGCGCATGTGCGTTGACTCTAAGCACGACCTAATGAGTGGCTTCAGTAATTTTTAAACGAGAACAAGCGTTGCTAGAAATACTCACAGGACAATTAAACTCTTGTCCGCTAGATATTTGGAACTTAAAATAAGTGTTGGGCCTGGACAAACGTTTTGTTTTAACCCCACCTGCTTTGCTCAATTCGTGTTTCTTGGTGTTAGTTCCTCTGTGCACTCTACGACTGCTAATCAGTGCTAAAGTGTGAAGTGGTCTGTGTATCCGCGCCCATACTGGGCATGAAATTGGAACTCATGTGAGGATTCCAGGCTCAGGACGTTACAGACCGTTGGTGAAGTTGCCTGGCTGCCCGGACAGCTCATTGTTACTTTTGTCTAATAAATGACATTTTCTACTTACCTGGAAGTCTACGTTGTTCTTCATCACCGCATATTTTGATGATGAGCGAGCGAGCTGTCCACATGGACCCATCGCAGGAACCAACACAGAAAAGTCAGCTGCGCAAGGGCTGGTTCTTCCGACTTTGGCGGCCATATTGGGTGTGGGTTGGTGAGTGACGCGCTCTAGCAGCGCTCATAAAGGGTCCTGAGAGCCAGTGCCTGCATTTCCAACAGCAGCTAACTTTCCCTCCTGAGGCGGAAGCCGGGAGGTCTCTCCTCTGTACTTTGCGCTCTTTAGCGTTTTAATGCTTTTAAAAAGTTCGTATTTCTGACGCTTGATCTAAAAAGCGTGCAGAGACTCCCTTTGTGTTCCCCTTTGCTCTGTGTACCTTCTCCCCCTCCCTCTGCCCCCGGACAGCTCTCGGCCGAGTACAGACGCCGAGGGCTGGATCTTCCGACTTTGGCGGCCATATTGGGTGTGGGTTGGTGAGTGACGCGCTCTAGCAGCGCTCATAAAGGACGGCTATGAGACCGCGCAGCGGACGCGCCTGACCTGCGCCGGAGTCGTGCCAGAGTCATGCCCGTCTGCGCCCGTCCGGGCCCGGACGGGCTTAGGGCCAGCCACCCTGCCTAATTTAGTAAGTTCTGCAACCACTTATTCGCGTACTGAACTATTTCAGCTTCGCCCCCTAACATCTTCGCACTGTACATTAGTGCATAAGGGCATTGAACCATTCACATACTGTGCACTATGTAGTCCCCCTAATCAAGTAGTGACAAAGAACACTTTACGATTAGCCCTTCTGAATTGTAGATCTCTTCCAAGGCACTCATTGGAAGTCAACCTCCTTATTCAGGAACATGAGTTAGACATTCTGTTTTTAACAGAAACATGGCTTATGCAAGGCTCAGAAGCGGACATAGTGAACGCCCTTCCCCCTGATTTCCTAATTTACACTCAGGACCGACCAGTGGGTCGAGGGGGAGGTGTTGCTATCCTGTATAAGAACTCGTTGGTATGCAGAGCCCAAAATGGTGAGGTGGAGGATTGTGAGAGCTGTAAGTTTTCCTTCCAAATTTCACCTATTGTGGCGATGTCTGGGTTATTAGTCTATCGTCCTCCAGGAAGTAATGGAAACTTCATTGGCTCTTTTATGGAAACGGTAATGGTTCTTGCCGCTTCTGCGACAAACTTCATTGCTTTGGGAGATTTTAATCTTCACTTCGACGACCAGGAAGACCGGTCGGCGATAGCCCTTCAATGTGACCTAAAAACCTGTGAGGTTAACCTTATAAACCTGGAGGCTACCCATAATAAGGGTCATTTACTTGATCCTATTTTTACAAACATTACCGCTATGAAAGCAGCCTCCCCGATCCCTCTTCCGTGGACGGACCATTTTATGGTCCCCTTTGCCTGGCAAACCGAGCCGGAGAGTACCCCCTCCATTAGTGTCTGTGCGCCTTAAAGACCCTGGTCTAGGCTGTCTGTGGAAAACCTGTCCCGCAGTCTGGAGGGCTCGCGCCCTTCACTAGCTAAGGACCCAGTACTGGCGGAAGCAGATTTCTGCAGATGGATGTCTAATACGCTCGACTCCGTTCTCCCCTTAAGATCGGCAGGAAGGAGGGAGAAAAGATCGTGCTCCGCTCCGTGGTACACGCCAGAGCTGAGGGCTATGCGGAGGGCCTGTAAAAAATTAGAACGTGCCTGGAGGAGGAATTGGGAAGTAGCTTGTAAGACCGAATACCGAGTGGCGATAAGGAAGTACAAATTCACCATCCGGTGCGCCAAAACTCAATTCTTGGAGGAGAGAATCAGCAACGCCTCCAACTCCTCCAGAGAAACATTTCTAGTGGTCAAGGAGCTTTTGAGGGTCCCTACACCACCTGCCTCCACGGATAACCTGGAAGAAAAATGCAACGATCTAGCAGAGTACTTCCACACTAAAATGTAAAAATTTTTGACTACCCTGCCCCAAATTAACATAGGAGCTGAGCCCCTCGAGGACGGGGGAAGACCCCTGAAGACCCTGGATTCTCTTGGACCAGTCTCTGAGGACGAAGTTCTTAAAGTCCTGGTGTCCGTCAAGAGTGGCTCTCCCCGTGACGTAGTCCCCATGAGGATTCTCAAACTGGTTGCCCCTTCCATTGTGGAACCTATCACTGAGGTAATCAACGCCTCGTTGGGTGCCGGTGTGGTGCCACCCAATTGGAAGGGTGCAATAGTAAAAGCCCTCCAAAAAAAACCTAGCCTTGACCCCCTTGACATGGCGAACTACAGGCCCATCTCGTTACTTCCGGGACTCAGTAAAATCACAGAAAAATTGGTTAACTCCCAGCTATCCAATTTCCTTGAGTCCAACAGTGTACTGAGAAGTTCCCAAACAGGCTTTCGCCCGGGTCAAGGCACTGACACCGCCTTGCTGGCAGTCGCGGAAGAGGCACGTTGCATTTTGGATTCAGGAGGATCAGTGACAGTGATCCTCCTGGACCTTAGTGCAGCGTTTGACACTGTTAACCATCAAGTGTTACTTCAATGGCTGTCAGATGCCGGAGTGAGGGGGATGGCGCTGAATTGGCTTAGGTCATTTCTCAGCGATTGGACCTTTCAGGTCTGGGAAGGGGGCGCACGATCGGCATCCACCCACCTCCATTGTGGAGTGCCTCAGGGCTCATCTTTGAGCCCCACATTATTCAATGTGTACATGGCCCCCTTGGAGGATGTGGTGGCTCCATTTAACATCAAAATCGTGAGCTATGCCGATGACACCCAGCTGGTGTTTGCCCTTTCCCAGGCCACGGAAAATCCCCAGGTGCTACATTCCTGCCTATCCAAAGTCCATACCTGGATGGGGGGATCAGCACTAAAGCTGAACGGTTCAAAGACCGAGATAATGCTGATGGGGATGAAAAGTCCCTCACTCCCCCGGTCTGCCTGGCCTAGTTGTCTGGGATCCCCTCCCAAACCCAAGGCTGAGATCAAAAGCCTTGGTATTTGGTTGGAGCAAGATCTTTCCTTCAGGACCCAGGCTACCAAACTGGCTGGTGTCTGTTTCGGCCTTCTCCGATCGGTGCGCAAAGTGCTGCCCCTGCTTCCATTTCTATCTCGGAAGCTTCTGATCCAGGACCTGATTATATCTAGATTAGATTTCAGTAATGCAATCTATCTGGGTGCCCCTGAGATCACTCTGAACAAACTACAGCAGGTTCAGAATGCGGCGGCACGAATGCTCTATAACATCCCTATGTCACGTTCGGCTAAACTCGCATTGAGGGCGCTGCATTGGCTGCCAGTGCGAGAAAGGGTGAAATTTAAATCTTTCTGCCTCGCACATAAAATCTTGCAAGGTAAAGGCCCTCCCACCCTTCAAAAGCTGGTGACCACGTATAAGGCAAGTAGAACACTACGCTCAGACCAACAACACCTACTCAAGATCCCTAGGGTCAAAAAGGCCCGTTCAGGAAGGAGGAGATTCTCCGTAAAGGTTGCAACCCTCTGGAACTCACTTCCCCTAGTTTTGCGCTCTGAGCTGTGCCTTTTGCGTTTTTGTAAACAACTGAAAACTTTTCTCTTCTGTTAACCCGCTGTGCCTCTTACTCACTTAAATTGTTACTCTGTTTGGTTAAGCGCTGGGATGCTCTAGGGTAACTACGCGCTATACAAAACTGTTTTAATAATAATAATAATAATATCATTTTGGCTCCGAATTGATCCGTCCTATGAACGGAGGTGTGGTGCTACACTGAAAGGACAAAGCTAAGTGGGCGTTGGTTATCGATGTTGGGAAGTGGAAGTGATTACTCGGGAAACTTTAAAAGAAAAGAAAACTGTATGTACTGCACATGCGCCAATCAAGCAGAGCAGGCAGGCGGTGGAAAGCACACAGCGCAGTTAAACGCAATGCGTTTGCCAATGCATAAAAAATGTGGCGGCCATCTTTGAAAAGCATCTGGTTAATACTGCAGAATGAATGCTTATGGGGCATATCTGAGACTAATGCCGGTCTTCGAGTGTGAAGTCTAATCGCTGAAGCGCACAGCTGATTTCGATTGCAAGTCACGCTTTAATAGAGGAAATATTGAAGAACTTACATATGCTACAACCGCTGAAATGTGCAGCCTTTTAGAAATTCTGGTTTATACTTATTTGCAAATGTGAAACTGTCCTCGGCAAGTAAACTGTGGGAGTCTGTGTGTCAAGTATTTCAAGAATATGCACAGCATTTTATTCACAAGTGTGTTTTATTTTTGAATGAACACACACTATTTACATTATTTTTGGGGTAGTTTTGTTATTTAAGCAAAGTTCAAAGGTATTAATTTAAAAAGGGTATAAAATTCAGGCTGTTTCTCCACCTCCAAACTTTTAACAAACACTTGGTGATCCACCAGTACCATGGAAGGAGTGGTTTGAGAGTTTTAAAACGTATCTGGGTGCTATTGGAGCTATTAGTTACCGCCCAGAAAGGAAGAAATATCTGCTACTCCATTTGTAAGGCTTTGAGAGAAGAGCAATTTATAAACATGTACCAGAAGTTAATGTGGCAGAAGAAGAATTACATGATTATCAAGGTACAGTATGGAAGTTACAAGAGTGTTTTGACATTCAACCCAGTCTGGTGGTAGTGAGACATACATTTTTTAAAAGGGTGCAGCAGGCAAGTGAAGATGTGGACACATACATAACAGCACTCAGGAGATTAGCGTCTGTCTGTCAATTTGAGAATTTTTGTGACCAGTTAGTCAGGGACCTGTTCATTGGTCCCTGCATAGACAGTACAATTTAAAAGAAATTACTTTCCATGGGAAACCCTTCATTCGAGGCGACAATACAAGTTGCAAAGAGTTTAGAAACTACCCAGATTTCTGTGGTAAATAAAATTATTACCCTGTCGGAATTTCTATACTTAAACAAAAGATCATGCATATAATGAGAGGCAGAGTCCGTGGTGTCCGATTCAAAAGGGCTTTATTTCAGTAACTCGAGTTAAGGGAGAATCGGGTTCCATCACCACTAAGGTTCAGGAAGGGTCGTCATCTGAACTTTATTCACAGAGTACATTATTTATACATTAAACATACATTGCGTTGCATAGAGAAGGCGGAGCGCTCCAGGCGGAGCAAGCGAAAGAGAGAGATAAGAGCACATGGGCGTGCTAAAGGGCGTGTAAGAAGGCGTACACGTGGGCGTTCCCTTGAGGAGTCATAGGTGTGTCATAGGTGGGTGGATACATGGAGGGGGTCTGCGTGGTCAGCTGGAACCTTTACCCTACTTGTGTGCGCCACTTGGTCATGACGTGCAATTGACGTGTAACTGGGGGAAGCTGGAGGGGAGCTGACTTTCGTTCTAGTAGAGAAGCCTTGAGTGTCAGGACGACCTGCACGCCTGGTATTATCTGATATCTTAAGTTTGGAGGATGTATTATCTGAAGTAAAGGTCGCTCGAGCAAAGGTTGCTCATCACTAAGAGCCAGTGGATGCATATATTTCTTCGTGCATTGCGTGGGGGCCATGGGCTTTCTATGGATGCGAGCTCTGTAAATCACTTAAACGGAGACAGAAAGGCTGGGCTCTATCTCTGTGGACGGGTTCTGTTTACCTTCTTCGTTAGGCAGGAATGTGTTTTTGAGGAGCAGAGCAGATAACTGTAAGCAAAATACTGTCTTGGCAGGCTGGACTGGGCTCCTCTCGGCTGAGCAGAAAGTATGCTAGAGGTCAGGGATACATAGCTAAACTGCAGCTTTCAGAGTGTCTGGGAGGCATGAGGCCTGAATTCGGGTCCTGGCTCGGCTGAGCCACAAAACAGGTTCATCTCGACTTTTAAACGTGCACCATGCAAATACATTGGCAACATGGGCAACATAGGCCTCAGTGCAGAATTAACGTTTCCGTCATGAAAGGCTTGGTAACTGACACTCTAACATGGGACGGAAATGCAGAGGCATTATTATTACAGGCTTGAGAGGGAAAGTGCATGGGTGACAGGAACATACGCTAAACGTGGGGTACATGCAGGGGACACATTGGCCACGTAGAAATTTCTATTTCCTCATTCCCTCCTTGTCCCCTACTGTGCCCTTCAGGACACATCTATTTTCATGAGACCGTATATCTGATCATACAGCATCATTTGTTCGTCTTTTTTCTTTTGAATACGTGGATGGGGAATACAGGCAGTGGCACACAAGCCGCAAATCCCCGGGCCACATTGCAGACAGAGACAGCAACTGAATATCATAAGCAGTATCATTCCTAGGAACGACAACACTTTCCATCCCCATGCTGATATAACACTCCAGAGCCAACCGGACCAAGTCCATGTGCCTGGGTCTTGATGTATCTCGTGAGCTATCTTGTGGAGCCTTGTTATTGGTGCGTACACAGATGGCGCGTTATTTGGAATAAACACGCAACAACTGGAGCCGATCACTCTACAAGCCCCGCCCCTATCTGCCAGGATGACGTCAAGAACAAGACGATTCTGAAGAACAACAAGTCTCATCGCAGACTGCTCCTCTGTCAAGTTCTCCAGAGCAGATGCAGTCTCATTCACTACTGCTTCTAGAGTTCTTGTTAACCTGCGTATGAGTTTACTGTTTTGGACGGGACCTATGAAAAAAAAGAATCCTCTATTGAAGTCTGTATATTGCTCCCAAGCTGTCTCAGTCTGATCAATCACTGGGGAATCGGTCTCCCTCCTGTGTCTGACATGCTCTAATCGTGAATCTCGATGGTAATGGGATGGGGCCAGAAAGACAGGTGGCAGCAGGAACGCTATATAACAAGTTCCACCCCAGTCTAAGGGCAGACGTACGTAGGCTGTCTGACCGCAAATGAAATAGGAATGGCGGGAAGCTTTGAAAGTAGACTTTCTTTTATCAGTAAACTCGACTACAGTATTACAATCACTGTGTCCCAAATGTACTGAACCTTTCTTTCTAACGCACAATTCACCTTTTACTGGTAGGACTGATATAAACGGTGGACCTGTATTTTGCTCGGGCTGGACATTCAGAATCATAAAGTTAAGGGAAGCATTTCCTTGTTCGTACACTTCATTTTCTAGATCAGTCCCTTTCTTTTGGGGAAGACCATCTTCGTCTGGAAAACATGCCTCATTCATTACTTTATTCAAATCTCCCCATATCCAATCGCCCTGGGAAACTGTGTACTTTCTGTCTAGTGATGACATTAAAGCAAACCATGCTCCGCACGAACCATTGTGCGAGAACGGAAAAGGAAAAAGGGGCAGAATTCCCTTTGTTTTCTGATAAGGTGGGAGTCGGCCACATACCCAGCAATTTGTTACATTGCTGGTCTGATGAGAATGGTGCAACATTCGAATAAAAGTATTGTTGCGCAGGGCTAGTCGATATGACAGTTCATGGGGTGGCAGATCACTAAATGTGTGCTCTACAGTGTCATTAAAGGAAGAGTGTATATGTGAGGCAATAGGAGGAAAGAAAACATGTAGTGCCAAGCTGATACATATTATAGTGGTGCACAGAAGAGACATAAAAATCAGAGTTACTATACATCTACTACGTAATATCTTGCAGTACTTTTCTTTCATTTCTCTCTTTCTACTATTCTGGTCTACGATCTTATTCATGTCAGGAACCTGTCTAACCGATTCACCACCTAGTGGACTTAAACAATTAAACGCTGTCTGACTTACTAGATCGTAACTTGGACCTATATTCCTGTTGCGGAGTCTTTTCTAGCAAAGGGGGCTTAGAGGCTGTACTATCGGGACTGTCCTTAGTTTTGATCAAAGTTCCAGAATCTCCAAAGAATTTCTTGCAGTGTAGGGCGTGAATCCATCCCTTGCGTCCCTCGACCTTGACGGCAGTCCTCGTTGTCAGCAGTACTAATTTCGGTTTTTTCCAGCGCGGCTCAAGGGGGCTTGAACGATCAAAGTTCCGAATGAAGACTAGGTCACCAGGGACGATGGTATGCTCTTTGACTTGGGTGTTGTCGGGGAAGGCGGCGGCAACCTGTGAACGACAAGAGAGTAGTGCAGACATCAAGGAAGCCAGGTAATCTGTCAGCATATTACTGTCAACATCAGTTATTTTCTTAGGCATAGGCGTACCCCACATATTCGGTGGTCTACCAAAAACCACTTCGTAAGGAGATAGGCCTGTTCTGGAATGAACTACCATGCGCATGTAAAAGAGGGCAACCGGCAAGGCTACCATCCAATCCACGCCTTTTTCTGCACAGACTTTCGCTAATTTTGTCTTAAGTGTCTGATTATGGCGCTCGACAAGTCCAGCTGCTTCTGGGTGTCGTACACAATGAAACTTCCATTGATATCCTAACAGAAGGGACACTTGTTTCATTAGTTCAGAGGAAAAAGGCTGACCGTTGTCTGAGTACACGACACGGGGCAATCCGTATCTGGGGAAAAACTCACGTACCAATTGCCTGGCGGTGGTCACAGCAGTATAATCTGGGACTGGGTACGCTTCTGTCCATCTAGATAATGCACATACAACTACCAGGACATACTTGTAACCTCTACATCTGTCCATCCGGATATAATCCATCTGGAGGACTTCAAAAGGATGGTCAGGAGGATGAAATCCGCCTTGTTCCACCGGAATGCCTTTGCCTGGATTGAACTGGCAACAGATCATACAGGTACGTACTTTCTGTTTCGCTGCTGCACGCAGGTGCTTGTTAAACCAGATATTCTGTAAGCTGTCTAGCATTGCCTTTTCCCCTAAGTGTGCTGGACCATGTGCTGTGTTTATGATGACCTGTACCATAGAGTCTGGGAGAAACCATGTAGCTTTGCCTTTAGTCATCCAACCTTGGTCAGTCTGGACCCCTCCTTGTTCAGTCCATTTCTTTATTTCATCTGGAGTAGCATGTGTCTGTATGTCGAGTACATCTTGTGAAGGATCCCTGACTGTCATGCTGTTTGTCAGTGATGGTACTTCTGTCTTTGTCGTGTCTGTTGGTGTCTGGGCTGTAAGTTTAGCTGTTCGGTCTGCCAGGTCGTTACCCTGGGAAATGGTGTCTGTAACTTTCGTGTGTGCTTTGCATTTCAGGACGGCTATGGCTGTAGGCAAATGTATCGCTTCTAACAGAGCCTGAATAAGGGGACCATGCTGAATTTTAGCCCCATGAGAGGTCAGAAAACCTCTCTCCCTCCATAATACTCCAAAATCATGGACTACGCCGAAGGCATACTGTGAATCTGTATATATGTTCACTTTCAAGTTCTTGGCTCTTATGCAGGCTTGTGTCAGAGCGATAAGCTCTGCTGCTTGTGCTGACAGCGTGTCTATTCTTTGTGTCTCTATGACTTCAGTATCAGTGGTCACGGCATATGCGGCCACTAACTCTCCTGTGCTTGTTCTCATGCATGAACCATCTACATAAAGTGTCAGGTCAGGGTCTGGCAGTGCAACGTCTGTCAGGTCTTGTCTTGGTTTCGTCACTGTATTTATTACTTCCACACAGTCATGTGGTGCAGTGTCTACTGTGCTTGAGGGCAAGAGTGTAGCAGGGTTGAGAATATTGCATCGTCTGATCTCTATGTGTGGCTGGAATAACGTCAGTTCATATCCTGTCAGTCTCGCTACAGTCAGGTGCTGTGTCTGTGTCCTGTTCAAGAGAACTTCCACTGCATGTGGAACCTGTACTGTCAGGGGGTGTCCCAACACTATGGAGTCACTCTGTCTTATAGCTAGAGCTGTTGCTGCAACTGATTTCAGGCACGCAGGCAGAGCCTGGGCCACTGGATCCAGTGTACTAGAAAAATAAGCACAAGGCTTGTGTTTTCCTGCTTGATCTTGTGTAAGGACAGATAATGCTGTTCCATCTCGTTCAGTAACAAAAAGCGTAAAAGGTTTGCTGTAACAAGGAGTCGCTAAAACTGGTGCTTGACATAAGGCTCTTTTTAATTCTTCAAATGCCAGGGTATGTTCTTGTGTCCAAGGGAGGACAGTCGAAGACGCTGCCTCCTGTGTTGTCAACTGTATGAGCGGTTTGGCTAGATAGGCATACTGGGTAAGCATGGGCGGAAAATCCGTTACGCTCGCGGATTTTGCGGATTTTCGGGAAATCCACAATCCGCGAGATTTGCGGATTTCCCGCAAAATCCGCAAATTCGCACGCAGCGGATTTTTTTGGCGGCGCGCGGCGTTGGTGATACAATTTTTGCGGCGAGCGGCGTTTATCATCGTTTGCCGAGTTGTTTTTTTCGATAGTTTGCGAGTGCTGCGCCATTTTGGATCTTGCTGTGTGATCCCGCGGGAATTGGCGAGCGCGATTACGTCATCGCGGCTTGCCAGCGATAGTTTGTCAACGCGAGTACGGCGAGATCACGTCTCGCGGTACTTCGCAATTGCGAGATTTGAGATGCGGCGAGCGAAAATATAAATTTGCAATTCTGCACAAGAAATCCACCAGCAAGCAGCATAAACCTTCTAGAAATGATGATTTTTATGTGAATAACTCCTTAGTTTGACATTTGCCTGCACTTTTTTAGCGAGGAGTCCATTTTGGGGAGGGGTGCAGGGGGGTGGGAGGAAGGAAGTGCCCCACAGTCTTCAACTTCCTGTTCCTGTTCAGCAGGCTCCTCCCAGTGCTTTGTCCATCTCCTGGTCACTTTTCATTTGGATGTGCAGCTGGAAGGATTACTTTTTGTGGATGCTGCTGGATCTTTGGATTTGAGGCCTTTTTGACTTTCTTTGGATCACTGTTGGATTAGAAATTTTACAAGTAAGTTTGTTTGGGGCAATACAGTTGCTGCAATTAAAATTTTGGAATTTTCGATTTTTGGGCTGTTTTGGGGCCTTTTTCCCAGGGGTACTCAGTGGTGGGTGGACTGAGTCTTTCTGTGGGGTGTCTTGAATTTAAACATCATGGAGGGGCTGGATGGCTTGGGATTGTGCTTATTTTTCAGTGATTTTCGTTTTTTTGGGCTGTACTTGTGGCCTTTTCACCAGGGGTAGTGAGTGTTGCATGGGCCTAGTCTTTCTGTGGGGTGTCTTGAATTTAAACATCATGGAGGGCATGGATGGAATGGGATTGTGCTGATTTTTCTGTGTTTTTCGATTTTTGACCTGTTGTTGGGGCCTTGACCAGGGGTAGTGAGTGGTGCATGGGCCTAGTCTTTCTGTGGGCTGTCTTGAATTTAAACATCATGTAGGCCATGGATGGAATGGGATTGTGCTGATTTTGCAGTGTTTTTCGATTTTTGGGGGTGTTCATGGGGAGGGACATGCCATGTGGCTGGTGGCCATTTTGAGTGCAGCTACAGGCACTGGCCATGTGCTGGCAGGCAAGTGGCCATTTTGAATGCAGGCTTTGTTGTTAGGCCTCCAACCATTTTGCCTACTTTTCAACCTTTATTTATGCCCAGGGGTAGTGAGTCTTGCATGGGCCTAGTCTTTCTGTGGGTTGTCTTGAATTTAAACATCATGGAGGCCATGGATGGAATGGGATTGTGCAGATTTTTCAGTGATTTTCGTTTTTTGGGCCTGTACTTGTGGCCTTTTCACCAGGGGTATTTGAGTCTAGCATGGGCCTAGTCTTTCTGTGGGCTGTCTTCAACTTAAACATCATGGAGGGCATGGATTGAATGGGATTGTGCTGATTTTTCTGTGTTTTTCGATTTTTGACCTGTTGTTGGGGCCTTGACCAGGGGTAGTGAGTGGTGCATGGGCCTAGTCTTTCTGTGGGCTGTCTTGAATTTAAACATCATGTAGGCCATGGATGGAATGGGATTGTGCTGATTTTGCAGTGTTTTTCGATTTTTGGGGGTGTTCATGGGGAGGGACATGCCATGTGGCTGGTGGCCATTTTGAGTGCAGCTACAGGCACTGGCCATGTGCTGGCAGGCAAGTGGCCATTTTGAATGCAGGCTTTGTTGTTAGGCCTCCAACCATTTTGCCTACTTTTCAACCTTCATTTATGCCCAGGGGTAGTGAGTCTTGCATGGGCCTAGTCTTTCTGTGGGTTGTCTTGAATTTAAACATCATGGAGGCCATGGATGGAATGGGATTGTGCTGATTTTGCAGTGTTTTTCGATTTTTGGGGGTGTTCATGGGGAGGGACATGCCATGTGGCTGGTGGCCATTTTGAGTGCAGCTACAGGCACTGGCCATGTGCTGGCAGGCAAGTGGCCATTTTGAATGCAGGCTTTGTTGTTAGGCCTCCAACCATTTTGCCTACTTTTCAACCTTTATTTATGCCCAGGGGTACTAGTGAGTCTTGCATGGGCCTAGTCTTTCTGTGGGTTGTCTTGAATTTAAACATCATGGAGGCCATGGATGGAATGGGATTGTGCAGATTTTTCAGTGATTTTCGTTTTTTGGGCCTGTACTTGTGGCCTTTTCACCAGGGGTATTTGAGTCTAGCATGGGCCTAGTCTTTCTGTGGGCTGTCTTCAACTTAAACATCATGGAGGGCATGGATTGAATGGGATTGTGCTGATTTTTCTGTGTTTTTCGATTTTTGACCTGTTGTTGGGGCCTTGACCAGGGGTAGTGAGTGGTGCATGGGCCTAGTCTTTCTGTGGGGTGTCTTGAATTTAAACATCATGGAGGGCATGGATGGAATGGGATTGTGCTGATTTTGCAGTGTTTTTCGATTTTTGGGGGTGTTCATGGGGAGGGACATGCCATGTGGCTGGTGGCCATTTTGAGTGCAGCTACAGGCACTGGCCATGTGCTGGCAGGCAAGTGGCCATTTTGAATGCAGGCTTTGTTGTTAGGCCTCCAACCATTTTGCCTACTTTTCAACCTTCATTTATGCCCAGGGGTAGTGAGTCTTGCATGGGCCTAGTCTTTCTGTGGGTTGTCTTGAATTTAAACATCATGGAGGCCATGGATGGAATGGGATTGTGCTGATTTTGCAGTGTTTTTCGATTTTGGGGGGTGTTCATGGGGAGGGACATGCCATGTGGCTGGTGGCCATTTTGAGTGCAGCTACAGGCACTGGCCATGTGCTGGCAGGCAAGTGGCCATTTTGAATGCAGGCTTTGTTGTTAGGCCTCCAACCATTTTGCCTACTTTTCAACCTTTATTTATGCCCAGGGGTACTAGTGAGTCTTGCATGGGCCTAGTCTTTCTGTGGGTTGTCTTGAATTTAAACATCATGGAGGCCATGGATGGAATGGGATTGTGCAGATTTTTCAGTGATTTTCGTTTTTTGGGCCTGTACTTGTGGCCTTTTCACCAGGGGTATTTGAGTCTAGCATGGGCCTAGTCTTTCTGTGGGCTGTCTTCAACTTAAACATCATGGAGGGCATGGATTGAATGGGATTGTGCAGATTTTTCAGTGATTTTCGTTTTTTGGGCCTGTACTTGTGGCCTTTTCACCAGGGGTATTTGAGTCTAGCATGGGCCTAGTCTTTCTGTGGGCTGTCTTCAACTTAAACATCATGGAGGGCATGGATTGAATGGGATTGTGCTGATTTTTTCTGTGTTTTTCGATTTTTGACCTGTTGTTGGGGCCTTGACCAGGGGTAGTGAGTGGTGCATGGGCCTAGTCTTTCTGTGGGGTGTCTTGAATTTAAACATCATGGAGGGCATGGATGGAATGGGATTGTGCTGATTTTGCAGTGTTTTTCGATTTTTGGGGGTGTTCATGGGGAGGGACATGCCATGTGGCTGGTGGCCATTTTGAGTGCAGCTACAGGCACTGGCCATGTGCTGGCAGGCAAGTGGCCATTTTGAATGCAGGCTTTGTTGTTAGGCCTCCAACCATTTTGCCTACTTTTCAACCTTTATTTATGCCCAGGGGTACTAGTGAGTCTTGCATGGGCCTAGTCTTTCTGTGGGTTGTCTTGAATTTAAACATTATGGAGGGCATGGATGGATTGGGATTGTGCTGATTTTGCAGTGTTTTTCGATTTTTTTTGTGCTCTATAACTGAACTGATGTTCCTCTGTCTTCCATTTTTTTTAGGTGCACAAGACTCAAGAGAACCACCAGTGCCAGGAAGAAGTCCTGCAGCGGTGTGTGTGTGCAGCATAACGTCACGCGACGTCACGTCTCGCCTCAGACAACTCTACAATTCGTGCAACTGCGGCCTGCTGTCTGACCTGCTCTGAAGAAGATGGCCCCGCCCCCAAAGAAAGTTCTCAGTAGCTCCTCTAGCAAGAAAGTTGCTAGTAAGGAGCAGAAGAAGCAAGGTACCAAGGAGGCTGGTGTGCCACCCGCCACGTTTTTTGGGAGCAAAAAAAAAGTACGCCTGCTGCAGCAGGTTCTGCTGGGGACCAAGCTGGGAGCAGCACCCCTGCTCCATTGGGTTCAGTGCCTCCACCACCACGCCAACTTAAGTCAAAGCCCTTGAGTGCTTCAGAGGCAGTCAGTGTACTTCTCCAATCACCATCGACCAGTGATGTTGGCTCATCGCAAGAAAGTAGCAGCAATGTCCCTGAATCAACACAGCCGCAACAACAACACCATGTGCAAGTACACGCCCAAGTACATGTGGAAGGAGAGGCAGCAAAAGGAGATGCGCAAGCAAAGGTGCATGGAGGTTCACAAGTGCCCACAATAGTTGTTCCTCCCGAAGTAGGGGCACATCAGGAAATCGACAATGAAGCTGAGGTATCATTGGAAGCCACTCTTCCTGATGATCATTCATTGTCTTCCACATCCCTAGCAAGGAAAAGATCAAGGGGGGTGTCTACATCTTCTTCAAGCCCACCGCCTTCTGATGATCTGGATGACGAATGGGTACCACCACGGCAGCCTGAGAGTGAGGCACACCATGATCTGACACTGGTACCTAAGCGTAAAAGGAAGGTCGTCCAAAAACTCAAACCTATGGAGTGTGATGAGGCTCAACAAGAAGTGACAGATACTGCTGGTGATGAAGCCTCTCACGATGACGACGAGCCAGTCATCACAAAGGTCACTGCAGCCCCACCGGGCATGCAGCAAAGAGACATTTTGACCCTATCCCGAGAAGCTGCTGAGCGTGATGATGATGTCGGCGAGGAGGCAATGGAAATGGAATCATTAGATTTGGAGTTAAGTAGTACACCAAAACCTACCGCTTCCATATTTCTTCGCAAGAAGGTACCCACCTCTTCCTCGACCTCAATTCGTGGTGGTGAAAGTGCAAAACGTACTGAAGTTCGGCAATCCACATCCTCCACTTCATCTGGCATTAGCAGCAGGACCACCACCACCAGTATCGCCGCCTCCTCCGGCCCCCAAAGACATTTCAAGTCTCCAGTTTGGGACTTCTTTAGTGTTTGCCCAAAAAAGGAAAACGTAGCCATTTGTAGCCTTTGTAAGCTTCGAGTTGGTCGTGGTAAGCTTGGTTCTAACTATGGTACCGGAGGCCAGAGAGGTCATCTTGAGAGAAGGCACGCTGTCCAATGGTTTCCGCACCTAGAGGCGGTCAAGAAAGCCGGAATTGCACGTAATGAAAACGTTGATTTTTCATCTGCTGATGACGAGGAGGTAGAAGAAGACGATTCAAACACTTCACTTACACCCAGTTCCCATGTCAGCACACCCCATGGGAGCCACACTAAGAGTGTGGGAGAGAGTGAGACATCAATGCGGAAAAGTTCATCAGCGAGCGTAACTGGGTCGAAGAGATCATCATCATCCCGTAAATCATTGGTCCAGGGCAACATTAAAAAGATGTTGTTTACAGAAGCGCAATATGAACGCAACCACCCAATGACCCGTCTGTATAACACTAAGCTGGCTAAAATGCTAGCTCTGGACCTTCTCCCTTTTTCTTTTGTAGAAGGGGTTGGTTTTCTAGAATTAGTGACAGCGCTCTGCCCTAAATGGAAGGTTCCTAGCTGGTTCTATTTTGCCCGAGTTGCGGTTCCAGCACTACATGAAGATGTTCTGAAGGTGATTGGGGCAGCTTTGCAGAAGAGTGCTGTTCACACTATACATCTGACAACAGACATGTGGACCAGTGGCGCAGGCGCTGATTACATGTGCATCACTGCACACTGGGTCTCTTTTTCAGGGGCTAAAGCAAAGCTAAACTCAGGTGTTGACACTAACATTGTTTTTAAAGGTGCTCGGAAACATGCAACACTAGCCATGTTTGGTTTGGAGAAACGTCACACAGCAGAAAACATTTTGGATGTCTTTAACACAAAGGTCCTTAACTGTCTGTCCCCACTAAAACGCAAGGTTGGTTATGTTTCCACGGACAATGGCTCCAATATAGTTAAGGCCACGAGGGACGGTTACTATTTCAGAGTGCCGTGTTTGGCGCACTGTATAAACCTGGTTGTCCAAAAATTCTTGGGTAATAAAGGCAGTGCAGCGTACGGTGTATTGGACACCTGCCGAAAAATGTGCAAGCATTTCAGCCATTCTTTTAAGGCCCGGAAGCAGCTGAGGAGCCTGCTATATCAACATCAAATGCCAGTGAAAGCACTCATCCAGGAGGTGGTAACACGTTGGAACTCAACCTTCTACATGCTTGAGCGTCTGTATGAGCAGTATACGGAACTCGATCAATATTTCCTTAAAGAGGGTGCAGAGGAGCTGAGGATGGGTGGGCCGCAATGGAACATAGTTGAAAGCCTGACACGCATGCTTCGTCCTTTTGAGTTCTTCACGCGTGCAGTCAGCAAGGAGGACTCTAATTTGGGAAAAGCTATCCCATTGTTGTACATGCTGGAGGACCAACTGAAGGAGGTGTGTTCTGTGTTTAGAAAAGATAAAAACCAAGACTCTTTGCTTCTGGCCGAGCAATTATTAGAGCTCCTACAAGGTGATGAACGTCTTAAAAAGATCCACTCAGAACAGCATTACATTTGTGCTACTATTCTGGATCCACGCTACAAAAAGGCGCTGGCAGGCAAAGCATTCTTTCCTTTTGATGATGAACATGTTCTAAAGTACAAACGTTGGCTAGCCTTGTCAGCCAAGAAGTTTGAAACAGAACGGCTGGAAATTGAAGGAAATGGCAGTACATCAGCAGGCCATCCCCAGTCAAAACAATCCACTTCTGCACCTGTGGCTGTGGCACAAGTGACCTCTCAGCCGTTAAAGACACCGGCAACCGGATCATCTGCACGAAAGACAACAGAAACATTGGAGGCTGAAGAGGATTGGCTAGCTCTGCGTGGGTTTGGTTCTCAAAAGGTCAGAGGCACAGCAAGAGCTAAGCAAAGTGGAGGAACCTTGGATGAGGACCTTGAGTCGATGGTGAAGGACTATCTGAATGACTCAACAGAGGTCTATGTTAATTCTGACCCATTGGCGTATTGGCATGGGAAAAAAGAATTGTGGCCACAGCTCACCAACCTGGCTTTAAACTACTTGTCTTGCCCACTCGCAAGCGTGTCTTCTGAACGGGTTTTCAGTGCGGCTGGTGGGATTGTAACTCCCAAACGGAGCCGCCTCTCGCCCAAAAATGTGGAGAGGTTAACAATGATCAAGATGAATCAGCACCTCATACCACCAGATTTCAGAGTACGAGAGAGCGTGCCGGATGAAGAGGAGGTGGACAGCAACATAGATGAGGGAATTTCTACTCTGTCAGGTGACACTGAGCTCACCCTGCCTGAATGTGCAGAGTATGATGACGAAGCCTTATTCTTATTCCTGGACCGTGATACCGACTTCGAGCCCTGAAAATGAGACAACGAATCAATAACTTTCTTTTTCATCCTTATTCACTTTTATTCCTGTGTGTCTGTCTTTCTTTGTTGTGCACAGTTAATATAATTCAAACTTTAATCAGATAATCACAAAAACAAGCCCATCAGCAGAACTGTCTTCACTTGTTTGCTAATTTATTTGAAGGTGCCGCAGTCTGCATTCCTCAGGTTCACAAGTTCAGAAGAACATGCTCCTCTATCCTCCTCCTCCAGACTCCTATTTCCATCAAAGCAGAGGGCTGGTTTACGCCCAATGAAGAAAGACTCAGCACTTGTGGGGGTGTTGTTCTACCTCTTTGCAGGTGAGTTGACGGGTCTGGGGCCATTGCTGGGAAGCACTAAAAGTGGTTTGGACCAAATCCGAGGCGGAAAATTTTTTGTGTTTTTGATGACTTGCTTGCCTTTGAGGTGCTCTTAGGGGGGGTTCCGTCTGTTTGTGGGTGAGTTTCGTGGTCTGGGAGCATTGCTGGGACACTCTAATCTTGATTGCATTTGCTTTTCAGGAAATCCGTCGTGCCAACCCCGACTTATGGCCTAGCTACGCAGCGCGTTTGGACCGAAGGCCCAGAAATATTGCAAGTATGAGATTTTGCTTTTGGCCTGTTTGGGGGTGTTATGCTTCTTGGCGGGTGGGTTGACGGGTCTTGGGGCATTCCTGGGAAGGTCTAATACCGGGTAGAAGTGGTTGGGACAAAATCCAGGCCGATTTTTTTTTGGCTATTTCTGACATTTTGCTCTATGTAGCGTTTTCGGGGGCCTGTTTGGGGGGCTTCCTGGTGTTTGTGGGTGAGTTTCGTGGTCTGGGAGCACTGCTGGGACACTCTAATCTTGATTGCATTTGCTTTTCAGGAAATCCGTCGTGCCAACCCCGACTTATGGCCTAGCTACGCAGCGCGTTTGGACCGAAGGCCCAGAAATATTGCAAGTATGAGATTTTGCTTTTGGCCTGTTTGGGGGTGTTATGCTTCTTGGCGGGTGGGTTGACGGGTCTTGGGGCATTCCTGGGAAGGTCTAATACCGGGTAGAAGTGGTTGGGACAAAATCCAGGCCGATTTTTTTTGGCTATTTCTGACATTTTGCTCTATGTAGCGTTTTCGGGGGCCTGTTTGGGGGGCTTCCTGGTGTTTGTGGGTGAGTTTCGTGGTCTGGGAGCACTGCTGGGACACTCTAATCTTGATTGCATTTGCTTTTCAGGAAATCCGTCGTGCCAACCCCGACTTATGGCCTAGCTACGCAGCGCGTTTGGACCGAAGGCCCAGAAATATTGCAAGTATGAGATTTTGCTTTTGGCCTGTTTGGGGGTGTTATGCTTCTTGGCGGGTGGGTTGACGGGTCTTGGGGCATTCCTGGGAAGGTCTAATACCGGGTAGAAGTGGTTGGGACAAAATCCAGGCCGATTTTTTTTTGGCTATTTCTGACATTTTGCTCTATGTAGCGTTTTCGGGGGCCTGTTTGGGGGGCTTCCTGGTGTTTGTGGGTGAGTTTCGTGGTCTGGGAGCACTGCTGGGACACTCTAATCTTGATTGCATTTGCTTTTCAGGAAATCCGTCGTGCCAACCCCGACTTATGGCCTAGCTACGCAGCGCGTTTGGACCGAAGGCCCAGAAATATTGCAAGTATGAGATTTTGCTTTTGGCCTGTTTGGGGGTGTTATGCTTCTTGGCGGGTGGGTTGACGGGTCTTGGGGCATTCCTGGGAAGGTCTAATACCGGGTAGAAGTGGTTGGGACAAAATCCAGGCCGATTTTTTTTTGGCTATTTCTGACATTTTGCTCTATGTAGCGTTTTCGGGGGCCTGTTTGGGGGGCTTCCTGGTGTTTGTGGGTGAGTTTCGTGGTCTGGGAGCACTGCTGGGACACTCTAATCTTGATTGCATTTGCTTTTCAGGAAATCCGTCGTGCCAACCCCGACTTATGGCCTAGCTACGCAGCGCGTTTGGACCGAAGGCCCAGAAATATTGCAAGTATGAGATTTTGCTTTTGGCCTGTTTGGGGGTGTTATGCTTCTTGGCGGGTGGGTTGACGGGTCTTGGGGCATTCCTGGGAAGGTCTAATACCGGGTAGAAGTGGTTGGGACAAAATCCAGGCCGATTTTTTTTTGGCTATTTCTGACATTTTGCTCTATGTAGCGTTTTCGGGGGCCTGTTTGGGGGGCTTCCTGGTGTTTGTGGGTGAGTTTCGTGGTCTGGGAGCACTGCTGGGACACTCTAATCTTGATTGCATTTGCTTTTCAGGAAATCCGTCGTGCCAACCCCGACTTATGGCCTAGCTACGCAGCGCGTTTGGACCGAAGGCCCAGAAATATTGCAAGTATGAGATTTTGCTTTTGGCCTGTTTGGGGGTGTTATGCTTCTTGGCGGGTGGGTTGACGGGTCTTGGGGCATTCCTGGGAAGGTCTAATACCGGGTAGAAGTGGTTGGGACAAAATCCAGGCCGATTTTTTTTTGGCTATTTCTGACATTTTGCTCTATGTAGCGTTTTTGGGGGCCTGTTTGGGGGGCTTCCTGGTGTTTGTGGGTGAGTTTCGTGGTCTGGGAGCACTGCTGGCTATATATACTTTACTTTGCAAGAGGTTTGAAGCAAATCCATGGTGGCAGAGGGGACTTAGGGCCTAGCTGCAGAGCGCGCGCGGAGTGAGTTGGGAAATTTGTGAAAAATTGACTAAGTCCCCATTTTTGTACTTTTGCTCTTTGGCTGTTTGGGGGTCTTCTATTCGTTTTCTCCTGGGTTGACGGCTCTGGGGCCATTGCTGGGAAGCTCTAATACCGGATAAAAGTGTTTTGGACCAAATCCCAGGCGGAATTTTTTTTGTGTTTTTGATGACTTGCTTGCCTTTGAGGTGCTCTTAGGGGGGGTTCCGTCTGTTTGCGGGTGAGTTTCGTGGTCTGGGAGCACTGCTGGGACACTCTAATCTTGATTGCATTTGCTTTTCAGGAAATCCGTCGTGCCAACCCCGACTTATGGCCTAGCTACGCAGCGCGTTTGGACCGAAGGCCCAGAAATATTGCAAGTATGAGATTTTGCTTTTGGCCTGTTTGGGGGTGTTACGCTTCTTGGCGGGTGGGTTGCCGGGTCTTGGGGCATTCCTGGGAAGGTCTAATACCGGGTAGAAGTGGTTGGGACAAAATCCGCGCAGAAAAGCCTTTAGTTTTGGCACTTTTTGTAACTTAGGGTTCGTTAGGGTTAGCCCTAGCAGCAGGATTGCATGTGTTTCGGGGTGTTCTAGATTTTTCAAACTGAGTTCTGGGGTCTTAGAGCACTCGTGAGAATGTGTAATTTTGGTTGCAAGTCATTTGAAGAAAATCCATGGTGGGAAAGGGGGGATTTGGCATAGTTAAAGAAAGCCTTTGCCACTATTCTTAACTTAGGGTTCGTTAGGGTTAGCAGTATTTCTATTGCATGTGTTTGAGTGGGGGGGATTTCGAGTCTTGGAGCGATGCTGGCTATGGCTACTTTTGCTTGGTTGCTTGCAAGTGGTTTGAATGCAATCCACGGTGGGTAATGGGTAATTAGGGTACTTCGGCCTACTTTTACTTTCAAAGTAAGTTTTGTCACCAGTTTTCTGCTAGGCCTCGTTTTTTGAGATTTGATTGGGGGTCTTCTACATTTTTGCGACTGGCTTTAATAAGGGTCTGGGTGGGAGCACTGCTAGGAAGATCTAATTTTGTTCTAAAACACAGTTTACAGTACACCTAGCTTGAGGGGCAAGATCCGCTACATTAATTTGCCCATACTTATTTATCCTTCAAAAGGTGACTCAGAGTACGCACTTTCAAAAACATTGTACTGTCTACTAGGAAAAACAAATTGTGACTTTTTGCACTCCACAGCCTACATACCTTATATTTATTTATCAGTGGTGTTGTAATATTATATCACTTCCTGTTTTTCGTTGAATAATTACAGGCCGGGTTTCAGTCTCTGCAATGGGGAAAAAAGGATGGAGTCAGGCTTCACAGTAGCGAGCCACAATTCAGCATCAGGCAGGCAGTGGACAGGGTGTCTTCTGGTGACCAACATCGATGGACGAAGCGTCGGCTGCAATGGAGGAGTGCCGCTAATAGGAGGATTTTTTTTCTGCAGGCAACTTACTTACCACTTCCAACAGGACCACTACAACCACATAGATACAGTATCCCTTGCCTTTTTCTCTGACTGTGACTGCATTTCTTGGCTCTCTCTCGGCTTCTACATTGATCCCTTAACACATCACTTAGTCCACTCCACTATCACATCTGCACCACACATAGTCATTTGTAAGTGCTCCTACGTAATTCGCAAGTCGCAGCACGCCCCAGGCCGTAGAGGACTGGGATGGCCCCAATGATGAAGCATGTCACCAAGGGGCAACCCTGGTGAGTGAGGGGACACCTAGAAAAAAAGCAATTTCTCCTTTTCTATCTACTATACCTTCCAGACCAACCCCACTGAGTGTTGTTGTGAATGGATTTATAGTGACCAGCAAGGCTCTCGGGTATCTGGCTACAGAGACCTTATGTTGAATATCGTTATCAATAATTTACACATAGGCCCTTTACTGTTGCATTCTTTCTTCCACAGTTGTCGAATGTACTACTTACTTTTCACTGACATGCATGCAGTAGTGCATGCACTTTCAAAGATTGATGGATAGGTTTGTACCCAAAGAATTGTTTATGTTCAATTGTTTGTCTATGCTGTGCTTTTTTTTACAGGGTGTCTTCTGGTGACCAACATCGATGGACGAAGCGTCGGCTGCAATGGAGGAGTGCCGCTAATAGGAGGATTTTTTTTCTGCAGGCAACTTACTTACCACTTCCAACAGGACCACTACAACCACATAGATACAGTATCCCTTGCCTTTTTCTCTGACTGTGACTGCATTTCTTGGCTCTCTCTAGGCTTCTAAATTGATCCCTTAACACATCACTTAGTCCACTCCACTATCACATCTGCACCACACATAGTCATTTGTAAGTGCTCCTACGTAATTCGCAAGTCGCAGCACGCCCCAGGCCGTAGAGGACTGGGATGGCCCCAATGATGAAGCATGTCACCAAGGGGCAACCCTGGTGAGTGAGGGGACACCTAGAAAAAAAGCAATTTCTCCTTTTCTATCTACTATACCTTCTGTCAGGTTACGCAGCCCCTAAGCGCCTACCGTACTATGAAACTACATTTCCCATGAGTAGGCGGGAGACTTCAAGGAAGTTTATCTGGGGAACAGACGCGCTTCCTGTTGCGCGTTATTCTGGTTTCTGTTCTGCACACTACCGTTTCCCTCTTCCTTTTTGTTGGACCATACATCTTTGCTTTGACTATTTGGAACCCCCTTTGTACATTGAGTCCTCTACCAAGTTTGTGGTATGTTGTGAGTAGTGGGTTTGATGTCTTAGTATAACGCGAGTGTGTTTGGTGCGACAGGAGTGTGTTCGTTAACTATATGTTTATGTGTTTCTTAGGCCTTCCTCACAGATTGTGGCAGAAGGGCTATAGTATTTCCTATCCAAGGTCATGTTTTCTTGGTGCTCAGGTACTTGTCTACTTCCTTGGTTATTTAGTGAGACTATATGAGAGTACCCTTGTATGTTAGGACAGCACTTCACTGATGCCTGTCTTGTCTTCTGTTACAGGTATCCTTTCCCTGCTGACCCTACCTTTACCCATCCCACATTTTTTATTTTAGTTTGTTATTTTTCTCCCCCGCCTAATGCCTCGAACACCCTGTGTTTACACTTCTGGGTGTTGGTGACATTTGGAGGTGGAACCATATTTGCATCGACTGGATCACGGGGAGTAAACCTGACACCTTCCAGACCAACCCCATTGAGTGTTGTTGTGAATGGATTTATAGTGACCAGCAAGGCTCTCGGGTATCTGGCTACAGAGACCTTATGTTGAATATCGTTATCAATAATTCCACACAGGCCCTGTACTGTCGCATTCTTTCTTTCCACAGTTGTCGATGATATATTCTTACTCTGCTTGACAAAGAACCATTGCTAATGTGAAAGAACTTCAACCGAATTAGTAGTTATACTTTACCATTTGTTAGGCTACAATGTGGCACTGCTCTACTGTACTTCTGTCACCTGCTATATTCTCAGTTGTACCGTTGAATTGCTCAGGAGGACAAACCAGATTTCATTTTCTTTTTTTTCATAGGCATGCAACTGCCACTGTGTCACACCACTAGTACCACCGCTATGAGGAAATTTTATCCGACCAACATTGCCAACGTTATTCGGTGTTTCCCGTGGAGCCAGCCCTGGGTCTAGCCCTACTTTCAAACACAAATTACAGGTAAGATAAGCGTTTGGTGGTTTGGGGGTATAATGGAGTATTAGTACGAGAGACGAGAGACTGAAGGTAGTACTACTAAAGTCCTAGGACTCTTGGATTCACTTCACTTAGTCTGTGAGAGGCACTTAGTGTTGAAAACATTTGGGCATTTACACTTAAAGGAAGAAAATGGAACTAAACTTTCAGGAAAACAGTCAACGTTAAACCCCCACCCACCAGGCAAGCAGTAAAAAACAGGTATGCTCAGATAAAGTTTGAAAAAGTATATTTATATCCCTAACAAAATAATCTCCCGCAAGACCCTCCCTAACCCCAACGATTGTCCTTCAAAAGTCCCCAAAAACCCAACTCCCAATTCCCACCCCCCAAAAGTCTCTAAAAAAGGGGCAAGGGACACTATGGGTGGATGCTGTTAACTTTTTGGGCCAGGGCATCATGCTCCTCGCGGAGCAAGGCGAGCTCCTGCTGAAGGCGGGACACCATCAGGGTAGTGCGGCGCAGGCGTGCCTTCACTGCCTTGCAGGTGCAATGCCTGTGAGAGGCAGCTGTTGGCCTTGCTGCTCGGCGGTGGCGTTTGCCTTTGGCAGCCCGGCTCAGTCTGGGTGGACCACTGTGCTGGGTGGCAGCCCGTGGGGCCACGGAGGCCGATGCAGACGACGTTGTTGTAGTTGTCGACTGCACACTTTCCACGTCCTCCAGGGCCACCAGCCGCCGATATTCCGCAACAGTGGCCTCGATCCTCCGTTGCCGGGCCGCTCTAGCCAGCTCCTTCCTCCTTGTTCGTTTGGAAGGAGAACCTATATGAAGAAAGAAAGACATAGTCTGTAACCAATGCTCTTTAAGATTAACTCAATCATTCAGCAGAAATTTGTGTTGCAGTACAACTAGCAACTTGCAAGCGCATTACATAACTATTGAGGCCAGTATCTATCTAACCTCACACTTCTTCATCCTTGCTCTAACATTAGTGGGAGTTTAAGGAACAAATTCTACGAGCACTGTGGACTTCCATTGGAGTCGACTATGAAAGTACACCAGTCTTATTCTTCTTCTTATCTCTTGTTTTGGAAAATTGGTACGTTATTTTCTGCAAGCCGGCATAATGCCAGCGCAGTAAACTTGCACCCGAGAAAAAGAGACGCACGCCATGAGGAGTGACCTAGACTTGCGTTGCCGTTGCGTTACTGTACCCGTCCAGTACATGCAGGTGGTGAAGCTCTTACTTTTCTATTACGGGTGGCACTGAGAATACTCTGTTACAACTCAAGGGCTACTGCTTAATTAATTTAACTTTCACCCTACAGTGGAAATGAGTACTAGAAATGGAAAATTGAAGAAGATAAATAATCTGATTATCTATCACTTCACATGGGATGTTTTTGCTTATATATGGGATGACTTTAGGTGCTTTGCTTTTTATTGAGTGACCAGTGATACATCCACACATGAATGACTGAGTACTACTAAACTTATTAAGAGAGGTAGGGAGTGGCCACCATAATAACCGGATCTATGCAGTGCTTGCAATACAAACTACTGCTACTATTTATGGTAGTATTTGGACAAAATTAAAAGTTCTTTTCCTTGCCTTTCCTACACTGGAACGGACGTGCGGGTGCAGTGTTACATGCTCTTCAAAGTTACACTTAGTTCATCCACTGACCGTCTACTCTCTCTAGATCATGGGTACTCACAAACTTTCTCTCAGGGGCTACATTTACAGTGTAGTTTGGGGCCGAGGGCCGCACTGGTGGGGGCGGAGTCAGAGGGGGCGGGGCTAAAGCAAAACGATAACTTGTGACCATGAGGTTGCACACAGGTCCCTGCAGCAGATGCCCTCATCCACTGAGCCACCAGACCCAGCATTTACATACATCTCTCTCCCTCCTGCTCTCCCTCCTGCCCTCCCTCCATCTCTCTCTCCCTCCTGCCCTCCCTCTCCCTCCCCCTCTGTCATCTCACTGTGTGTGTGTCTATCTGTGTCAGCCTTCAGCCCGGGTTGAGACCGCTTCCTCAACGCGCACACACAGACAACAACACCAAAGTACTTAACAGGTCTTTAAAAGACCATTAACATATTATTGAGGCTTTGTTTGTTTTAGCGCCCCTGCTTCTCCACCCTGACAATCACTGCTTGCCCGGCCCCACAGAGCAGAGGCTTTGTTCTATTTCACCTCTTTGTGGCCTTGCATCTCCACTCTGCTCTGTGGGGGCCGGGGGAGCAGTGATTGTCAGAGTGGAGATGCAGGGGCGCTAACAGGTGAAATACAAAAAAGCCTCTGCTCTGTGGGGGCCGGGGGAGCAGTGATTGTCTGCAAGGTCTGCGCACCGCCAAGGAAGGCTTGCCGGGCCACCACCGGCCCGCGGGCCGTACTAGGAGTACCCCTGCTCTAGATACACATATGCTATCTAAGAGTCAGATAGTAGCATGATCCAGGTATATGGACACATACAGTTTCTGTGTCACCCACCCAGGCTGTTGTCCTTCCACCCATCATTGCTTCATCATTCACCCAGCCATGCATCTCATATTCTTGCCTTCCCAGCTAGTCTTCAATCTCAATAAGTAAGGAATATATAAGAGCTTACCTCTGGCCGCCACCACCACCGTCTCAACTCTCACAGCCGCCGCCGCCGCCTCCTCCCCTGAACAATCGGCCTCCGCCTCCGTGTCCAGCACCACCACCTCCACACTGGCCCCGCCACCAGATGTTCCACCTACAAAGTACATGTAACAATGTTAGAATAAAGCACTCACTAGTCACTAGTATTTGGTCTAGGAATGAAGACATGTGAAAACAATGTAATTTGTGACTGTCTACGTTAAAGTTAAAAAAAATGTCCCTTTTTCCAGGGAAGGTTGTCTTGCTGCACTTTTTGGCACAACTGATGAAGGCTGTTTTTTTAACACGCACCATTTTTCTCCACATAGACAGAAGATGGACTTCTAACTACAAGATCAAGTTGAAACCAGGTGAGAGCTCGGCTCGACCACAAGAAATGTCTTCAATTAATCGTCAGCACTAACCACTTTTCCATTATCAGTTAAACGTTTAGTTTTATTATGACTTCATTTTAATAAATGTGTTTACTTTTAATAAAGCTTTTAAACTTAAATACAATCTGTGTTTTTTGGTCCAGACTAGAGTGACTGAGCGAAAGGTTTTGCAATTTTTGCAAGCATGAGTCCAGATAGAACACTTCAAAAGACATTATGGACAATCCCAGAGGACTGCACTAAGTTGATAGAGCTATTGCTGACTAGAATCATGGGAGTTTCGCCAACCGTGCAATCTTAGTTAGCTACACAGACAGACTAATAAGAATAATCTAGTAATACCACAGGGAGTCATAGTAGAGGCAGGATAAGAATTTAGATACAGTCTACAAGAAGAGCAAAGACAATTTTGAAAAAAGTCAAATGAGGAACGCTAGGAAAAATAGGTACTAGTCTAAAATGAAAACTTACTGGGGCCAGCAGAGGAGCCCTCGCCTGCCCGATCCTGGCCCTGTTGAACAGCATCCGCCGCCTGCTGCTCCTGTGTCCTCCTCTCGCCCCTGGGGGGAGCTGACGTACAACATGAAAGAAAGAACAGAAAACATGGATGATTGTTGCTTGTCAATGTCAACCAAATCAAACATTTCAAAAGAACAATAACAAAATATTTCCGCGAAATTATATTGATTATGGTTACTTTTCATTTATTTGCGGACCTGTGACTTCGAAAGTCACGTAACTCACTAAACAAAGTACTGAAACGTTCACCTAGGACTGGCAGTCCGCAGTCCGCAGGCAAGACGCAAAGTGACAGACAAACTCCATTGTGATTTCAGTCAGATCAGTGACAACACTAACAGTTGCCTGCTACATTACCAGTCATTTAAATAGTCAAACTATCAATCCACCGCCACTATTTTTCTTATTGTCAGGGTTACAAAGGAAGGGGCAGATTTAAGCCCTTGCGGCTCTTTTGCGCCGTTCTTGCGTGACTTTTGTGACGCAGCAGCTAAACAAAAAAGGGCGCCATGGTGCGGCGTATAATATTATAACAACGTGACGCATTTGGGAGATGCATCCCGTTATAAAGCCCTGCGCCATCAGGGGGCGTTCCGGCGCAAGGGAGGGCATTCCTGCGCTGGAACACATCCTAATAGTGGCTGAGGGAAATCTACAAAATATCAATCAGTCACCTTTAGGACAATGATGCGTCACACAAACCCTGCACCTGCTTGAAGCAGACGTACGGCTTGACCCAGCATTGGGGAGATAGGGTACCCCAGAGCATTGATGGAGCTGCGCCATCGTTGCGACGCAACTCCAGCAGTAAAGCTTCGGTGACGTTTTGGGCCCATGGTGCGCCGCATTGCAAATACGGCGCACCATGTTTGGTGGTGGTAGCGGGCCGCACAATTAATGGCGCATCCCTGCTACTTTGCGGGGATGCGACGGTAATTGCAATTCTGCCCCTTAGGGGCATACTTACTTACGCGTTCTGGCGCATCTCCAGAGATGCGCCAGATCATCATCAAATGCGTCACGCAAAACTACCCTTGCGACACGGCAGATGTGCCTCATTTACAATGCGGCGCGCCCTGGCGCAAGGGTAGGCACTTGCGTGACGCATCTCGTCACGTAAGAGCGGCGCATCGCTGGAGTCACGTCGCCAACGCAATGCAACTCCAGTAATGCTCAGGGCCACCCAATACTTAACATGCTGTGTCAGTCCTTTCGCCTGCTTCGAGCAGACATAAGGAATTGAATTGACGTAGCAGCGTCGCAGAAGTGCCTGCGTTAAATCTTGTACATTTCACGCAGGCAATTTTGCGAGGCGCACAGCCGCTGGACCGCCCACCCTGCGTACTAGGAACGCACCCATTGTGGTGCAGGCCCATGGCTTTATAACGTGACGCATCTCCCTAGATGCGTCATGCTGTAAATGATTCGCAGGGATGCGGCACGTTTACGCCGCTGTTGCGTCACGCAAGGCAACGTAAACGTGGCGCAAGGGGCTTGTAAATGTAATCTGCCCCCTAGTGTCTAGCATTACGCAGTTCTGTAAAGTACACTCATACATAATAGTTACTCAGGCCAATGAGACCACGAAATAGAAAACAAATAAGCATAGTAGCAACGCCACTGAGAAGGAGAGCAGTGCACCTGAAATGCACAGAAGATTTTGAAATATAATTTAACTACAATGTAATCGTCATCAGCGGCATTATTGGCTTGCTCCATGTAAAAAACAAATATTTGCAATACAACAACACAGAGCAGGAGAAAACATCATAGTAGTGAGTGATTAAATGGCTACTACTACTCACCAAGCCCGGGGATCTCCAAGCCGAGCTGGTCCAGCAGGTCGCGCTCGCGGTCCAGGAGGTCCGTCCAGCGATGGGTGACCTGGCTGTAGGTGCGCTGGACCCCGTAGAGGTGGGATATGGCCCAGCACACCTTCTCCCACCGCTTCCGGCGCTCCCGCATGTTGTAGCCGCCGGCCGCGATCCTGCCGCCTCCCGCGATGGTCCTGGGCAGGCGGCGCTGGACGAAGTAGACCAGCGCGCCCACTTCCTCCGGGCTGAATATCTCCCGTCGCGTCACCTGCTCCCCCCTCAATCTCCCGCATGCTGTCCTGCCACTGGGTCCAGCACTACTCCCCGCCGCCGCTGCGGCCCTCAAGTGCCTGGGCAGCTTCACGGCGCCTGGCTTGACCATGGTCTGGGCAGGTAAGGTAGGAAGAAGTAGAAAATTAAGAAAGAATAGGATAGGGAAGAAGAAAAGAAAAGAGTTTAAAAAAGTAGTTTAAAAGTAAAGAAAAATAGCAGAAAAGACAAAAATATACAGCTAGGAAAAGAGTGGGATAGATAAGAAGCAAAATCGTAAAAAAAAAACTGAAAACAAGCAAAGGATGGCAAAGATACCAAGAGGATTAAACACCATGCCCAGACACAGGAAATGAATGAAAAACAAGATGGCCGGCGCCCGTTCACGAGCGCGAAAGTAAGTTCGCGCGAGATTTTCCTCGCGATCTCGTGCGAACCTCTAGATTTCCCGCGCGATCTCGTGCGAACCTCTACTCGCAATGCGCTTACTGCGCGAGATTATACATAGCGGGCGGAAACGGAAATACGTCACGCAAACAAAATGGCCGCGCCCGTACTCGACCTTGGGGTAAATTCGCGTGTTGCGCTGCAAGCGGCTCGCGAATACTGCAAAAAAACTCGCGAAACAACAAGCCGCAAAAAAATAAAATGCTCATTCGCACGAATTGGCGGCTTCCGCGGTCGGTTTCGCACGACGCCGCGCCCCGCGAATAGCGCGAAAAAAACCGAAAAACGATTTCAGCAAAAGCAAAAGCAATGAGCAGGTGCAAAAGGTCAACCTCATGATTTGTAACGATTCTTTGTAGTGCTTCCTGAGGGGGCCCTCCAGAATTCGGTTGCCTACTTGCAACTATTGTGTGACCCTGCTCTGACCTTAACTGTATGCCACAAAGGTCCTGATTTACAGCTAAAGGAGCAGACAAGCAGGTGCCAGGCTGGAACTTTAAATTCTTTCAGTGACACATTAATTAGCCCCTAATTCATTATTGTCAGTTGGGGCAGGGCAGGTGTTGTAACTAATTTTGCAACAATGAAAGCACTTAGCAAGTGCAAAAGATCACTAATCAGGGCGCACTAAGGAAGCAGGTGCCAGCTAAAAAAATATTCTGTGACACATTAATCAGCCCCAAATTAATTCAGGTCACTTGAGGCAGGGAAGGTGTGCTTTGCTTTGCCGAAAATAATGTACACTGGACAACCAGAGGGTGTGGTGATGAAACAGAGGGTGGCATGGGTGGGCCAGAGGGTGGCATGAGTAGTCAGAGAGTGGCAGTGGTGACAGAGAGTGGCAGTGATGAAGAAGAGTGTCCCAAACAGGCTGGACATGTAGAAACAACAAGTTCGCAAAACTTGCGACCCGACAGGTAAGTTCGCAAATTGCGAAATTGTAAAAACCCTCGCGAACTGGCAGAAACACGGGCGAACACAAAAAAAAAAAAATCCGCAAATTCGCGGGAATTCGCGGATTTTGCGGATTGCGAATCCGCAAATCCGCAAAATTCGCGAACGCGAGATCCGCAAAATTCGCCCATGCTTAATACTGGGGAATCCATTGTCTGCAGTATGAAGTGAGGCCAATGAAGGCCTGTACTTCCTTTTGTGTCTTGGGCTGTGAAAGGTTAGCAATTAACTGAATACGTTCTTGTGTCAGCTGTCTACCCCTCTTGGACAGCAAGTGTCCAAGGTACACCACTTGCTGTGCACAGAATTGCAACTTCGAAGGGGACACTTTGTGCCCCTTGTCTGCCAGGAAGTGTAAAACTGTCAGTGATGCATTTTCGCAGTCTGGTTCTGATCGCGCTGTTATTAAGATGTCGTCTACATACTGGAGCAGTGCAGTGTTAGCAGGCATATGAATACTGTCTAGTTGTCTTTTTAATGCTTGGCTGTAGATGCTAGGACTCTCTGTGAAACCTTGGGGAGCTCTCGTAAATTTAAAGCTGCGTCCATTTAAACTGAATCCGAAGAGATACTGACTCTCTGGATGAATTGGGACACTGAAAAAGGCATTCTTCAGGTCAATTACAGTAAAGAACGTCGCCTCAGAACCAATAGCAGTCAGTAATGAAGAAATGTCTGGGACCACTGGGTATTGAGGGACTACACATTTGTTCAATTCTCGAAGGTCAACAACTAGTCTGTAAACTGGTGGTGCATTAGGGTCTGTTCGTTTAAGAATAGGGATGACAGGTGAATTACATACATTCGAGTCAGTTTCTACTACCACTCCTTGTGCAATGAGTTCGTCAACAATTTTCAGTAAGGCTACTACGGCATCAGGTGGCAACTTGTATTGTCGGATACGTGGCAGTACTACTCCTGTTTTGAGAGTGACACGGTGTGGCGTAATGTGCATGTAACCTACGTCAGTCGGACCTTGTGCCCATAAGTGCTGTGGTACATTCTGGAGTCTGTGGTCAAAATCTTTCAACACATAATGTCCCTTAAAATCACGTAAGAACAGTCGTACTCCTTCCGGAGAACAACATATAACTGCTCCTAGTTCTTTCAATGTCTTTATACCAAGCAAGTTTTCTGGACATGACTTAGTAAGTAACAAGTCTGTGGTACGTGACAATGGACCGACACCTAGGGAAACTGGTTTCGACACTTCGTTAACAATAGGCTTTCCTGAAAATCCCAGGGAAACAGTCTGTGAGCCTGAAAGGGGTGCCCCTGGAACCTCGTCATGGCTGATGGTAGTTCTGCTCGCCCCTGTGTCAATCAGAAATGTTCTGTCTTTTCCCAATACACGACTATGTACATAGGGACCCTCTTGATCTACAGGAACCTCAATAAGGGGCAAGCCAACTTCCCTCTCTAGGCTGTTTCATGAGAACTGTTGGAATTCTGGATAATCCGACTGTGTATACTGGTACATTTGTTGAGTGGCATGTTGTGTGGCAGGTGGTGGTGGGGGAAAATTCGCTACTGTCTGTTGCGTGTTCTGTGGGGTGCTATTCTGCCTAGGAGGATGCGGTCGTTCTTTTGTCTTGCCTGTAGCTATATTGTGTTTCAGGACAGCACAATCTTTTACAAAGTGACCTGGCTGTTTACAATAATTACAGTTCCCATTAACAGGTGTCGTGCCCTTTTTGTTCGCATTAGCTGGTACCGTTTGGGCAACCAGTACTTTCATTTTCGTATCTTTCATGCGTCTCTTTTCATGATCCTGTTCCTCTCTAATTCTGTTCTGGTGGTATTGTAACATTTGCAACATTTGTGAAGGGCTATTTGCTTGCCAAGTACTCTCAACCTTCTGTACTCTATTCTTGATCTGGGGTAAGGAATTCTCTACTAATTTGCTCACGAAAAGATGTGGATATGATTCACTACTTGGCTTAAGGCCACTATTAATAGTAAAACATTTCTCGAATCTAGAATAAAAATCACTTGTGTCCTCGTCTTGTTTCTGTTTACAGGCTGAAATAGCATCCCAATCTTCCTTTTTAATAATCAATAGTCTCGGTAAAACCTGTATTAGGAGTTCAGGTAGTTCTTTAGCTTTGTCCCCAAGACCAACACCAGGGTGCCGGCCTTTATCCTCTGCTTCCAATTCTGCCCAACTTAATTTTTTCTCTCCCACCTCCCAGTCTTTTTCTTTAAGCTTTTCGTAAATACCAGCAGGCAACAGTACTTTCAATAGTTTGATAATGTCAGCGTACGTGTAATCCCCTATGCGGAGAATGTCTTTTAACTCTCGGTGAAATCCCCCCGGGTCTTTATCATGGCAGGGCAACATCTTTTTCATTTCCAGTATTTCTAATTTCGTCAAGGGTGTGTAAACATATACTCGTTGAAGCTCACCCGCTGTATTTTTGACTGGATGTACCTCTCGTAGGGGGTTCTGTCTGTCTATGTGTACGTTCTTTCTGTCGTGGTGTGGGGCAGGAAGCATGCATGTGGTCAGAGAAGTCAAGTACTTATGTCGTTGGTCCAGAATGACATTAATTAATTCAGTACCTTGGTTTGTCCATCTTTCTAGAAGTATATCTTCCAGTAGTTTATACAACGGACCGGGATTAGAATATTGACTCTCATACAACGTGATCAAATGTTGAACCATGTAAATACCAGCCAAACGCTGTTCGTTCGGTGGAAGGCTCAAAAAGGTCTGGGCTACTATGTCACCGCTATATATGTTGGAATTAGACACCCATTGGACGGCTGACCGGGCCAACTCCTGTTCGTGTGGGGTGTGGGGTCTCTCGCTCTCTACCCGTCGTTTCAGTGCCTTTTCAGTAGCTTGGAACAGATTTTAAAGGGAATATCTTTCTTTTATAGAATGTCCCTGTTTGCGGTAGTCGAGGCACTTGGGCCTGTCAAACTGTCGCGCTTTGCCTACGTAATTTATTTTGTCCTTTTCCTCCGTTTCTGGCTCAACCTCTTCCGTTGATGACTCATACTGTCCGTCAGAGTCTTCCTTGTGTATTTCTATAATCGCCTTTCGTATTTTTCTGTACATACTTTCTGTCTGTCCCTGTCTATCATGCCGACCGGCAGCTATGTTATCACTCCAATCCGTCAAAACTTTCTTTACCTCTCTGTCTGGTTGGTCTTGTTCCCTGATCAGACAGTTAATCAAAAAGCGTAAAATCATGTTCTTAAGATCCACCTTTCTTTGTTCCATGGCATCTTCTATACTCTCGGGTCCCTTACCAGTTCTAATGAAATCGTATATTTTATCTAAGTGTTCGTTCATGCCTGGTAATGTGATCAGATAGTCGACGGCATGTCTTAATCTTAGTGAATACACGAGCATTGCACCCTCTCCTGTTACTGGATCGTATATACAACGTGGGATCGTTACACCTACATACTTAAATGGTGTTGATGTCATTTGTGGCGTTCGTGGTGGCCCTAGCCCTAGCGGGGTTCGTGTCATTGGCGGTGTTTCTGGCGTCGGCGGTGGCCCCCCTCCCACTGCCCCGGCACCTACGTCGTCTTTTACGACCTGCGGAAAAGAAGCCTGCGGAAGCTGAAGCTGTAGAAGCTGATCCTGTGGTGGGGGCGGAGGGAATTCTGCATTTACATAGTCCGGTGCGGGCTCTTCTAGATAGGAGGAAATAAAAGCCTCAGAGGCTGTCGGCTTCTGTCTACGTACTCTAAAGGGTACTGGTGGTGGCGTATGCGACCTACGGGATTTTTCTGAAGGGGTCACTTTAGCTAGTTCTTCTGAAAGGACGGGATAAATACCTGCAACAAGGGCATTTCTTTCTCTATCAGCTTGTTCTGCCTTGACCCGTTCCCCCTCCTCCCGCAGTTCTTTTTCTTTGGCTTTTTCCGCCGCTTGTTTACTTCTCTCTGCTTGGTGGAATTCTTTCTCTGCTCTCCTATGCGCTTCTTTACGCCATAACTCAATGGCATCTTTCTGGGACGGTCTTACTTTCCTTTTCCATAGCGCTTCCTCTACTTTCATAATGCATTCAGAATCCCATGTTCCTGAAGCGGGCCATCTGTACTTCTCCTCTAAATCCTTCGTGTAATCTACCCAGAAGTCTAAAAACAATATGGCATCTAGCCCGTGTTTCTGGTACATAAAATGACCAGGTGTGTCTCTAGGCGGGACGGGAACTGACTCTTCGAGCATCCCCTTCCTGGTCCCTATCTGACGTAATTTTGAAAACAGTGGCATGTTGAAACGAGCGTAATGAAAACACAATACACACTAAAATAGACTGACTGAAACAACCATTCACACTACAACACTAAAACCTTAAAACAGATACATTTTGACTGATACATGGAGAAAAACACGAACTTGAAAACTGTTAACTTTATGCACTGGAATACAGTACAGCCATACCGGTCTCATAAAGAGACACGTCTTTACCGTGCCCACCGAAATGGACCCGTCTTTACCGTGCCTGTGTGAACGGACACGTCTTTACCGAGCTCGAATAAATGAACCCGTCTTGAACATTATGCGTTCCCAATAACGGTACTCACCGGGAAGCAGAACTTGAAGGCCTCGGAAACTCGATACTGCGTGACTGCGGTGCTGCGCATGCGCCTCGGAACAGGTGGGCCTCTGGATACCTCGGACCTTGCTCTCTCACGGCTTGGGCTCTGGTTGGGATGATCCGCAATCCTCACCGCCTCGTGTGGATGCCTGGTCGCAGTCCGTCTCCTCCGTGGGCCTGAGGGAGTAAGCAGGAAGTCCCACTGGCGTGTACACTTTGAAGTCCGTCACGGCTGTAGAAGGGGGCAAGGGCTGGACCTACATCGCCGGCGCGTGGGGAAGGGGACTAGTCCCTATTCGGGCGCCAGATTATGTGGTAAATAAAATTATTACCCTGTCGGAATTTCTATACTTAAACAAAAGATCATGCATATAATGAGAGGCAGAGTCCGTGGTGTCCGATTCAAAAGGGCTTTATTTCAGTAACTCGAGTAAAGGGAGAATCGGGTTCCATCACCACTAAGGTTCAGGAAGGGTCGTCATCTGAACTTTATTCACAGAGTACATTATTTATACATTAAACATACATTGCGTTGCATAGAGAAGGCGGAGCGCTCCAGGCGGAGCAAGCGAAAGAGAGAGATAAGAGCAAATGGGCGTGCTAAAGGGCGTGTAAGAAGGTGTACACGTGGGCGTTCCCTTGAGGAGTCATAGGTGTGTCATAGGTGAGTGGATACATGGAGGGGGTCTGTGTGGTCAGCTGGAACCTTTACCCTACTTGTGTGCGCCACTTGATCATGACGTGCAATTGACGTGTAACTGGGGGAAGCTGGAGGGGAGCTGACTTTCGTTCTAGTAGAGAAGCCTTGAGTGTCAGGACGACCTGCACGCCTGGTATTATCTGATATCTTAAGTTTGGAGGATGTATTATCTGAAGTAAAGGTCGCTCGAGCAAAGGTTGCTCATCACTAATAGCCAGTGGATGCATATATTTCTTTGTGCATTGCGTGGGGGCCATGGGCTTTCTATGGATGCAAGCTCTGTAAATCACTTAAACGGAGACAGAAAGGCTGGGCTCTATCTCTGTGGACGGGTTCTGTTTACCTTCTTCGTTAGGCAGGAATGTGTTTCTGAGGAGCAGAGCAGATAACTGTAAGCAAAATACTGTCTTGGCAGGCTGGACTGGGCTCCTCTCGGCTGAGCAGAAAGTATGCGAGAGGTCAGGGATACATAGCTAAACTGCAGCTTTCAGAGTGTCTGGGAGGCATGAGGCCTGAATTCGGGTCCTGGCTCGGCTGAGCCACAAAACGGGTTCATCTCGACTTTTAAACGTGCACCATGCAAGTACATTGGCAACACGGGCAACATAGGCCTCAGTGCAGAATTAACATTTCCTTCATGAAAGGCTTGGTAACTGACACTCTAACATGGGACGGAAATGCAGAGGCATTATTATTACAGGCTTGAGAGGGAAAGTGCATGGGTGACAGAAACATACGCTAAACGTGGGGTACATGCAGGGGACACATTGGCCACGTAGAAATTTCTATTTCCTCATTTCAGTGAAAGAACTGGATTTAAAAAAGGAACAGTTAGTAGGTGCCATCAACTCGAACTAAAACAAATTACAGAAGGAGAGTAGACAGCAGGATAGACATAAACGTTTTTTTTCTCCACAGGATATATGTTTCAGGTGTCGGAATCGTAGTCAGACTCGTGGTGGTAGACTGTGTCCAGCAATAACCATTGTGTGTAGAGTGTGCAATAAACGTGGTCACTTTGCAAAGGTGTGCCAAAGACAGAAGAACAAGATAACGTCAACTAACAAGCTAACGTCAACTATAAAATGTGTTACAGATGACCGAGATGGACAAGATGTAGACAATATATGAAAAGATTTAAGGGACATGGTTATGATGGACGGAGCACTGAAACTTTTCAGACACTCACCCCCAGTGCTTGTTTCCGGTTCAGGGAAGACCTGGCTTGGCAGTTTGGGCTGGACTGTTCCCATGAGGCACAGGGTCAAGACTGATTTGCATATAGCTGGGTCTGAACTGAGGTGGCGAAGTGAGCTAAAAAATGATGATGGATTCAACCCATATCTGTGAGTGGGGGGAGTGTCTGGAAAATTTCAGCGCTCCCTCCATCATCTCCTTGTGTTTGCATAATAAGTGGAGACCCCAAATCGTGTGTTGATCTTCTAGTTGACATTGTGGTCAGGGGATAAAATGTATCATTTTTGGTAGATTCTGATCCACGTATAACGATAATAACTCAGGAACGTTTGACCAAAAAGAATCTTGTCTCCTTCTGACCGTAAAGCAGTATCATATGAGGGGCGATGCATTAATTTATATTGACATATAGATCATATTCGAGAGTTCAAGGGGTGTAAAATTGTTGGTAGGAGTTATGTCGCCAGGAGGGTTTGAAGATCCTGGGGTGGTTTCACCAAGTATTATTTGGTATGGTCCTTAACTTTGGGACATCAGAACAAGTTTTAGCTATAAGGAATGATCCATAATTAGAAAACATTATGAACCGGTATCCTTACGTGTTCTCTGGTAAATTAGGAAAGATTTCTGGGTTTAAACACAAAATTATTGTGAAGGAAGGTGCAATGCCTATCAAACATAAACTCCAAAATGTGCCGTTCAGCATTGGCAAGGATTTAGAAAAAGAGTAAGACATGCTGTGTAAGAGGGGTGTGATTGAGCTAGTGGAGTCCTCTCTTTGGTTGTCTCCTTTGGTGATGGCACGGAAACACAAAAATGAGTTGTGTGTTGATCTCCGTAGTTTGAATAAAGAGAGTTGGGTGGACTCTCACTCATTGCCCAACATCTCTGAGCTCTTGGCTGGATTGACAGAGACCAAGGTTTTCTCAAAGCTTGACCTAGCCTCTGCGTATCACCAAATAGAATTCGATAATGAATCCAAACACCTTACAGCATTTGTTTCCCCTTTTGGAAAGTACCAATATTGTAGGATGCCTTTTGGCTTAGCTTCAGCAGTATTTGTGTTCCAGAGGGTTATGGTAAACATGCTCAAAGGTATCAAAAGGTATTGATCTTTCAAGACGATATATTGATCTATGCTCCTGATAGACATGCTCATGATTGCATCCTCAATGAGGTTCTGAGTAGATTTCAATGTAGAGGTGTGGTTCTGAGGCATGATGAAAGTGTGTTTCTCAGTTAATGGGTTGAATATCTTGGTCATCTTATCACTGACCGTGGTATTGAACCTAAACCAGGGTTGGTGAAGAGCATTATTAATGCAAAAGTACCAGCAGACAAACCTAGTCTCAAATCTTTTCTGGGGTTATGTGAGTTCTATTCCAGATTCATCAAAGATTATGCTACAAAACTGCGACCTCTACCCAGTATGTCGAGACGAGGTGTTGTGTTTGACTGGAACCAAGAGTGTCAGGATGTGCTTGCATGGATGAAAGAGCAGTTGTTTTTACCAAGTGTTTTAAAAAATTACAATCCAGAACTTCAATGTGTTTTGACGGTGGATGCAAGCAATGTGGGGTTGGGTGCTGTACTCAGCCAAGTAAAAAACTCTGAAATGTACATAATCGGTTATGCTAACAGAGTGTTGTCTGATGCAGGAATACATTACTCTGTAATTGAAAGAGTTGTTGGCATGCTGGTGGGGTGTCATGCAATTTAGAAATTATGTTTGGGGAACAAGATTTATTATCCAATCTGATCACAAACCACTAATCTACATTTTGAGTGGAAGACACTCAAGAGGGTTCACCCCCGAATTGCATGCCTTTCCACAAAATTGCTGCAATTTGATTTTACCACTGAATATATTCCTAGCTCAAAAAATGGGTGTACAAATTTCTTGCCTCGCTCATCTGATTGATGTGAGGATGACGAGACATTGTGTTATGATGAAGATAAAGAAAATTGCATAGTGGCATCCATTGATTTCTCCTCGATTGGTACTTTTTCAGAGAAGGATTGGAGGGATGCTCTCAAGGAAGGCTTTACCCTTAAGTCAGTTATGAAGTACATTGAAGCTGTTTGGCCTAAAGAGAGGAATGTAGAATTTGATCTCAGACCCTTTGTCAAAGTTGCAGATGAGTTGTCTGTTGAGGATGGTTTGCTGATGAGAGCGGACAAATGTGTTCCTCCTGTGACCTTGAGTAGGAAAATTATTGTTGGAGCAGATGATGGACATCTAGGGGCTATCATGATGAAGAGGAGAGTTCGCCTATCTTACTAGTGGCTAGCTATAGATTAGGAGATTGACATGATTGTAAAGAATTGAGTCATATGTTCCAGTAGTGACAAATCACTTAAATTGAGAACGCCACCCCTTAGTTTTATTGAGTTACCCTCGGGTCCCTGGGACAAGATTGGGATTGATATTGTCAGACCATTTTATGTTTTGAACAGTAAGTCTAGATTTGTTTTTGTTATGATGGATTATTACAGTAAATGGCCCGAGGTCAAATTTGTCAATGAAGTAAATTCCAAAGTAGTTTCAGCATTCATGAAAGAAAGTTTTCTAAAGGAAGGATTTCCAGCAACGTTAGTCTCAGATAATGGTTCTCAGTTTATCTCAGATGAGTTTAGGATGCTTCTGAAGTCTAGGGATAAAAAAAATCTCAGAAGTTATCTTTATCATCCCCAAACCAATGGACTGGTAGAGAGAATGAACAAAGTCTTGGGTGAATGTATTCAGTGGGCTATTGATAGCAAATGCATAATTTCAAATGCAGTCTGGAGTATGCTATGGTTTTATCGTACCACTCCCTACCTAGCTACTGGGGTTTCTCCTTTTAAATTGTTACGGGGCAGGAGAGCTACCACATGGATTTGTCCTGCTTGGATGAACAAACGGGTACGGCCTAAGCAGAATCAGGTTTCTGATGATGTTATCAGAAAAAAAGTTTCTTCTTTTTAGGTGAAACAAAAACTGAATTTTGATGTGAGGAACAAAGTCAAGCATGTGGGGATAAAGGTGGGTGATTTAGTATGCATTTTAAAACCTGTTCAAGTGAACAAGGGCAAATCAAAGTTTGAACCTTCAATCAGAGTCATCAAGGTATATGGCAATAGTGTGCAAGTTGGAAATGGCCAATGTTGGAATGGTAAGAGAGTGGTTTGGGTTGTATCTGAGTCAGATAATTTGCAGAAGGATGAGAGTGAGAAAGGAGAGTTTTGTCACACTGTTGTGTGTGGCAGGGACACTGCCAAGTTGGATGATGTGCTTTCCACTTCCTGTGACCTAGCTAAGGGTGTGAAATTGAGGCACAGTGCAAGGAGAATTACTGTGCCCAGCAAGTACTGTGATTTTGTCTAAGTCTTCTCTGTTGATGCTTATCCATTGAGTGCTGTCTTATTCTGGGGAAATGTTATTTGCAACCACATTTACAATGTTGGTTCTCTTATCTTATCTTATCTTATCTTAACAAGGTTTTATATAGCGCTCGTACACCCGAGGGTTTCATGGCGCTGACTGACTGGACTAAGAGACTGCAACTTGAGAGGCTTGAAAGAGGATTAGGCCAGGGTCTGAACAAACAGCCAGGTTTTAAGATGCCTTCTAAATGGAAGAAGAGTGGTACAGGAGCGAATTTCCAGGGGGAGGGAATTCCATAATTTGGAGGCAAGGGTAGCTAATCTACACCCTCCCTTACGTTGGAACTTGTAGCGAGGGACAATCAGGAGGGTGTGCGAGGCAGAGCGTAAGCAACGTGGGGGGATGTACCTGGGCAAGAGTTTTTGAATGAATTTCGGACTGCGAGCATATAAAGACTTAAAGGTCATGCAAGCAGTTTTGAAGGTGACGCGTTGTGCAATGAGGAGCCAATGAAGTTGCCTCAGCAGGGGTCTGGCAGATTGCCAGCGCGGAAGTCGATGTATAAGCCTAGCTGCCTGATTTTGAACCATCTGCAGGCGTTTACTGAGAGCGACAGAGAGTCCCAGGTAGATGGCGTTGGTGTAGTCTAGGTGTGACAACACCAAGGCCATCACAACCTGGATCAGGGCTGGCTGGGTTAGCATCCAACTGATCTTTTTTATTTTACGGAGCTGAAAAAAGCATGAGGACACAACCGAGTTTACTTGAGGCTTTAATGATAGGTCTTAATCAATAGGCACCCCCAGACTTTTGACCGAGCTGGACGGAGTAGGGGGGGGGCGAGTTCAGATGGCCAATAATATGGGCCCCAAAGTATCTGGCTTTTGCCAAAGAGAACCAGTTCTGTCTTGTCAGGATTTAACTTTAATTGATTACTATCCATCCAATGACGTATATGGAGCATGGTGTTCTGGAATTGGTGGATAGAGTCTGGGGAATTATCAATTGTAAAAATGAGTTGCAGATCATCTGCATAATTAAAAGTAGTGACTTTGAAAGTTCTAAGTCATTGAAGCAGGTGGAGCATATAAATATTAAATAAAATGAGCGACAAGGAGGAGCCCTGAGGGGACCCCACAAGTGGTGTGGAGTCTGGGGGAAGTAAAGGGAGTCAAACCAACTGCCTCCGAACAGTCACTAAGAAAGGACCTGATCCAGTCGTGGGCAGGGCCACAGATGCCGGCTAGTCTGACACGGTCGAGAAGGATGTCATGGTCGACCGTGTCAAACGCGACCGACAAATCAAGTAGGACCAGGGCCAGAGGGATTCCCATATCTGCGTTATGGCGCAGGGAGTCTAGGACCGCCGTTATGACTGACTCTGTGAAATGGGCCGGTCGAAAAACGGCTTGAGAGGAAACCAAGAAGTCGGATTGTTCAATAAAGCTGGAGAGCTGTAGTGTTACGTGGGCTTCCAGTACTTTGGCTAAATACGGAAGAAGGGAAATCGGCCTATAAAAAAGGTATTAGGCTCCGCTCCTGATTTTGTTTTAGGAGGGGCACCACGACTGCCTCCTTGAAAGTGTTAGGTACTGTACCTTGAATTAAAGAAGTGTTGAGGAGTCGTAAAATAGGAGAGGGAAAAGCAGTTTTTTAAGATATGGGGAGGGCAGCAGTCTCGCGGGGATCCAGACTTAACCCTATTCAAGAGGATAAGTAAGGACGGTGCATCCAAAAGGGGGAAGTGATCAAGGGAAAAGGTGCTGATGACAGGTGACGGATCAGTAAGGGCGGGGGTAGTGATGGGAATACTGGATTTAATAGTAACAATTTTATCCAAAAAGTATTGGTTGAGAGTGTTACAAAAATCCTGAGTGACCACGGGCTTGGGCTGGGTTCTTCCGGGATTCGAGAGCTTATTAACGATGGAGAAGACATCCTTAGTATTGTTATTAGATTTCTCAATAATGCTGGAAAAGAAGGCCGCTTTAGCTAGAAAGATAGCCTTCATGTGATCAGTACGAACAGCCAAGTAACGGGCCTTGTCAGGAGTGTCATAGGTTCTTCTCCATTGACGGACGATTAGTTTTTTCGCCCTAAGATCAGGGGAGAACCATTTGTGAGCATCAGATTGACGAATAGTTTTAAGTTTTTTCAGCGGGGCATGTATATCGCTTGCTATTTCAAGCCAGTTGGAAATGTCGGCCACAGCCTGATTAAGATCAGTGTTATGGACAGGTATGGAGTTCTCTAGAGTACCCAGGAAGGCTGGAGTATCCAGGGAGCCCCATTTTCTGATGAAGCCCTCCTTGGTGTCTACATTTATTTTAGGCTTAGGGATAGAGATGTTAAATTGGATCAGAAAATGATCAGACCAAATGCAGGGAGAAACAGCAGGGGGGGGGGGAGATTCTGAGGTCTATACTCCAAATCTGTTCCAGTGTATGCCCCTTAATATGGGTGGCGGTATTGATGTGATGGCTAAAATTAAGCCCTATAAGGAGCTCCATAAGCTTACTCGCCAAAGGGCCACCAAGCTCACTGTTAAACCAGTAATTGAAGTCACCAATTAATAAGATTTTCGTATAATCGGTGATCAAGATGGCCAACTGGTCGCAGAGAGAGAAAGGAAAGAGGGGCATACTCTGGGGGGGTCTATGTATCAAAACACATAAGAGTGGACTCGACCTAGAGTCGAGCCTAATGACCAGATTGTCGGCTGTGGGAAGGTCAAGAGATGTCATTTTGGAAAATACATGATTCTTGTTGATGATGGCGGCTACTCCACCCCCTATTTTCCCTAGGTCACGGTCTACCTGTAAGATGTAATAATTATCCGGGAGGGCTGCTAGGATAACTGGGGATGAATCAATATTGAGCCAAGTTTCCGCAAGTTTCTCTTAGTTGTGGGTGTTGATTTTGCATCCACCTTGCTAAGTGCTGAATGTTTTATTTGCTCATTTCCATTTTTGTTCTGTGTGATTATATTTTCACGGTTATCTTCTTTCATTTTGTTAATTAGTATTGTGGTATAGTTTTTGTTTTTTCAAAAGGGAAAAGCCATGCAGTGGTCTCTGTATCCATCTCATACTGAGCATGGAATTGGGACGCATGTGAGGATTCAAAGCTCCGGACGTTATGGTCTGTTAGTGAAGTTGCCTGGCTGCCCTGACAGCTCGTTGTCACATTTGTCTAATAAATGTAATTTACTACTTACCTGGAATTCTACATAGGTCTTCATTACTGCAAAGTGTTTGTGCTCGCCCTCTAAAACATAGTAAAATGGTCCTACACCTAATTGGCATATTTAATCTACTTAGAAGTACCTACTATATGGTACTACATGTACCCAGGGCTGAAAGGGAGATCAAGCTGCAGCTAGTAAATCTCAAAAGGGAGGAGGCAGCTACCCAGAGGACCTCACAGGAGAAAAGGTTGTCCCTAAAGGAGAAAAAGGCTGAGGCAGGGAGGACCTTAGAGCAAAAAACATTTTGCTGGCTCAGGAAATGAGCAAGAAGGAGCTGAACCTCAAAACCAAGCACTGCACAGGGTCCAGCATCAATGGTGGCAAGAACACAATGCCCAATGGAGAAAGGAGAGTTCACATTCCCCAAGACTTGGTGCCTAGCTATGCCTAGCTATGTGGTGGAGGATGATACTGATAAATGCATTTCAGCATATGAGGTAGCCCTAAAATGCAGGGTCCCAGAGAAGGGTTGAGGGTAAGTCTCTGGCAATACATGCCAGCCCTGCTTACATTAGAGGACCAGATGGTGTATGCTGCCCCCATAAAAGCAGTTTTTATCTCCAAGTTTAGGATCTCCATAGAAAAGTACCACATGAGATTTAAGGAAAGCAGAAGCTGCAAAACCAGATTTGGGTGAATTTCCTTGTTTACTCCAGTAGTGCACTGAGTGCTTGGGTAAGTGTCACAAAAGTGACTGATTTTAGTGGTATGTATGATCTGATTTTGAGAGAGCACATGCTCACTCCTTGCTTTACAGAGTTGCACCAACACCTGATCAATACTAAGCTCACATCACCTACTGAGCTTTCCAAGGAGGACTCTGGGTCAGCATCAGAGTGTCCAAGGAGGTACCTGAGAGTGACCCCAAGAAGGGTGGTTCAGGCCCCCCCAGCAGAGTAATGAGAGGTCCAAGGAGTCACAGACACTTCCCAGAATACAGTGGGAAAAGGGCTCCCATGCCTCTTCTGAGAAAAAGTGGCACTTCATTTCCAACCCTAGAGCTTAAATTGTTCTTAGTTAGGACACAAGCCTGGGGACTCTGCCTGTCCATAGAAATCATACAGAGACATAGGGTCAGAGACCTGCACCAGGGAGACCTCTGCATGACACAGACAGAGAGTGCCACCCTTGGAAGTCCTGGTTTGTCAGGCACCTGTGCGGCATCAGGGTACAGAGCCTGGGCTGAGCGACCAGTTTCAAGCTACCACCCTGGACTGGTTGGAGGGAGATTGGAAGAAGGTGCAGACCACTCTGAGAAACCTCAGATGCCCGAGGACCCTAAAGAGAAAGTAGAGGACACCTTGCCAGCCCCAAGGCTATAGGTAAGCATACCCAAGGCCCCTACTTAGAGCCTCCACTTCACAGTGGATAACCTAGGGCCTACCTCTTGACACTGACAACTGTCACTGGCTTCTACTGGTTGTTGTCCTTATGGGCAGACATTTCCTTGGGTTGGGGACAGACGTCTGATCCAAGGTGCAGAATGGGCCACGTAATTTTGTTGGCCATGGTGGCACTGTCTGCCTACTGCAATGCATCTGTGAGCAAATTAAGGCCAGGAGCTTCACAGATGGGGTCCATAGGTGAAGATAAGGGTTGCCAATGGGTCAGTCAAGTGTCAAGCAGAGTGTTGAGAGAGGGATCCAACTGGGTTTAGAAGGGCATTGAATTGCTAAGTGCCTCTGCAGAAGAGGGCCATTGCCCATGTTCTATCACCTTAACAAAGAAGCCCATCAAGGTATTAATTAGTCCAACCAGACTTTAGGCTGGTGGGTGGTCATGTTGGACCTAGTCCCCTCTGCAGGGTCACTTCCAAACATTTTGCCTTTTTCCCTCCATTTTTGCTGGAACTAGATTTTGTATGCTAGTCAGTGCTGCAGTGCTCACTCTCCTAAACATGGTAAAATTGGCGTACACCTAATTGGCTTCATTAATGTACTTAAAAGTCCCTTGTAGAATGATAAACCATATACCCAGAGGCTGTAAATTAAATGCTACTACTGGGTCTGCAGCACGTATTATGTTGCCCACTCAAGTAGCCCCTTAAAACATGGCCCAGGTCTGCAATTGCAGCTTGAATGCAGTTTTAAACTGCCAAATTGACTTGGCAATATACCCCCTAACCAAGTCTTAAACTCCCCTTTCATTGAATATCAGTCACCCCAAAGACAGGCCCTAGGTAGCCCATAGGGCAGGGTGCCGTATAATTAAAATTTGGATATGTACTTTTAAGTTTTACATGTCCTGATAGTGAGAAACTCCAAAATTCGTTTTTCACTACGGTGAGGCCTACCTGTCCCATAGGATACCAGCTTACCCTATTACATTTAATAAATGCTAACTTTTCATTTGGAACATATAAGCATTTAATGTTTTGTATCTAAGAAATTGTAATTAAAAATCCTCTTTAATGGTTAGCTGCATTGAAAATACCACTTTTAGAAAGTTGGCATTTCCCTGCCATTTGCATTTTGGTGCCTGCAACTTGTCCTAGATTAAATGACTGGGTGTAGTTGGCAGTTAGACTTTGTGAATTCCTCCCAGACAGTCACACAATAGAGTAATGACGTGTCCCTGAATGGGCCAGCTTCAGGCAGAATGGGGGACTTAGCTTGGCACAGCCCCACTTGCAACTAAATAAGCCGACTTCTGCCTTCACACAAAGGGCTTGTCACCACTGCATTGTCTCAGCAGCCAGCTTTGAGCTGTGGCAGAGAAGTCAGGAAATTCCAAGCACTTCAAAGAGAAACCTCTAGAAACTTCACCTACTTCGAAGAAGGCACGGGTATGAAAATAGAACCCTCAAATCCCATCTTCAGTTCACTTTCTGGACCTGCAGCAGGATTCTCAGATGACTTCACAAAACGGCTTTGCTGCACCTGAAAAGACTGCTTTGCTGCCTGGAGCCTGCCTTTAACCTCAGAGGCCTGCCCTGCTGCTTGAGCCCTGTTTCATTGCTTGAACTCAGGACTACCAGAATGACTGCAAGGGCTAATATGCTGGTCTCCTGTTCAGAGTCACAGGGTCATAACAGGCTCCCATTATCTTGATCCTGCACCTGGACCCAGCCTGAGTGAGTCCTTACTCCCCAAACTGTGCCTTTCCAGCCCTGGACCCTTGATTGTGGTGTTAAATGTACCCAGTTAGCCAAAATCCAAAACTTGAGTCTTACAAACATTTTAGCTAAAACTGTTCTGAGATTCAAGGGAAGACCAACCTGCTCATCAATCTGTCCATTGTGCATTGTCGGTTGGGCTGACTTTGCGGTACCTCCTGGTACATTCTTCTCCGCAGCAGCAAATCCTATTCAGCGGTCCTCTGCCAAAGGGGTATCCATCCTGCTGGAACTCTCGTCAGCTACAGCCCCAGCCTAGTCCCACTGGAGATATTCGACTTCCAAAAAAATGAGTAAGCCCAAACATAGAAGTCTTCACAGCGCCTTTGTCCAGTGGCTTCCTGCCAGTGGCACTCCCTCCTCAGACACTTCCTAGAGCTTTGCCCTTCTGAACTTCACCTTCTCAGAATGCTTTGCGTTACTTTGCGTAGAGGGGGCGTTACATGGGTGGCACATGGGCGTTCCCATGCAACCACCCATGCCTTTTGGTGCAAAACCATATTTAAAAAGATTTGTAAACATGGTTTTGCGCCAAAAGTTAACGCCCCTTTAAAGGAGGCGCTAACAGGAGAACTATTTTCCTTTCTCCATGTTTTTCCGACTTTCCATGCGTGCTGCACTGTGCAGCACGTATGCAAAGTGGGAAAAGCTTTGCATCATACCTAGCATAGTATTTTTTTACAGGAAGGGTGCCCTTCCTGTACAAAACCTATGCTAGACTAATGCACACACCCAAGCGCTGTGGCGCTAAAGTGTGCGCATGGCGCACGACAGCTGAAATCAGCAACGGCACAAGGGAAAGGGGAAGAGAGAGCCATATCTCTGAAGATATAGCACTCTCCTGCTCCCTCCCTGTCGCGCCACGTAGTGCAGCCGCAGGCGCTGCGTTGCATGACTTTTGAAAACCTCCCCCATAGTATTTTACTTCATGTAGCATATTTTGCATACATTTGAATTTATTATGCAAGAAAGCACTTTCAAATAAGTGAGTTCAGAATACCAGGTGTACAAACATCTTTTGAGCTTGATTCAATAGACTGCAATGTTGCTCTATAATAAGCTGAGGCACTACAGTACAGGGTTAACAATAACATGACAACTGCCTTGACTCCTAGTGCATGAATTGTTTGTATAAAAAGTAATACTTTAAGTAAGTACTTCCCAGTGCAGTGCTATAATGTGAAATATTAATGCCAAAGCTTCACATGTTACAGAAATACACATTTCTTAATTCTGAAGCAAATTTATCCTATTTTGCCTGATGTTTGTTGCATAATTTACATAGTAAATATTTTTGGGGCTCGGCTCTTAGTTGCAGAGGCTCTAAGATTTGAGCCAGACTCTTGGCTCAGTTCTCCCTGCAAATTTATTGGCTGTCCATCTCTACTGGCAGGCTGTCAAAGTAATTTAGAGGAGTGCTCCTGCCTCGATGGACTGGATGCAGCCCAGAGTAATTAATTACCAGTGGCTATAATTCAGATGTATCAGCCATTATTTGTTTTGTCTTGAGGGTTACTGTCAATGCCAGTCATGGGTCCTATAGCTCACTGTGCTGTAGGACTCAAGCTGTTCCTCATGGAGACCCAGCAAAGCTAAACATGATCTGGGTATGTTGGTGTTACTGATTGGTAGTGACGTGTCCTGGCAGTGCAGCAGAACTGTTTCTATGTAGTCAGAGTAGTGCTGATTTCCATTTCCACATCTGGAGTGGTACAATGTTCATTTTTATTTTTTTTAAGAAAAACAATGCACTAGAATGAAGCCTAAAGTAATTACTGGAGGCTGAGATTCATTCAGACTTTTACCTATCACTGTTTAGGTCAAGCTGGTCAGACAGCACAGCTGTCTGGTTACAAAAAGCACTGTAGTCTGACCAAGAGCATAGTGGTATCTGGTTAAAAAGGTATTGTGGTCTTACCAAGAAAATAGGGGTTTGTGTTTAAAAAAGGCATTGGGATCTTTCCAAGAACATAGTGGCTTGCAGCCTGCCTATTGCAAATTTGCGACATACTGTGGACAGGGTGCTGAACTAGACGATTTGCTCAGTACCACCACCAGCCCGCTGCCCGCAGAAGTGGAAGATGCCACTTCCTGGGTGGAGAAAGCCTGCAAAAATTAGCTTCGGCGAAAATCCTGTATCCCAAACGATCCCAGCCAACCGCACCTTGGTATATGGAGGAATTTAGGAAGTACCAACTTATTTGCAAACGTCTAGAATGGAAATGGAGGAAAGAATTCAAGGAAGCTGAGAAAGAAATCTGCAAACAAAGTCTCACGGTTTATAAACAATTTGTATTTAATGCAAAAAAAAAAAGGTTTTTTGGCAAACAAAATCAAATTAGCTCAAAGTTCTTCTAAATAACTTTTTAGACCCGTATCTAGCCTGGCCTCCCCGGTCCACCTAAGATTCAGTCAAGTCAAGAATTATGTGAGGACATTGCCACGTTTAAAAAAGGTGGAAATCATCTTTTCAGCCTTCAACCTCTCCCTAGAGGTGGAAGCCTCTATCGAGGGAACCAAGCAAGCAACTGGCCTCCTTTCCCTGTTTGATAAATTCGCCCAACTTTCAACAAATGAAACTAAAATACTTCTTACATCAATTAGATTAGGCTCTCCCTATGACCCTTGCTCTGTATCAGTGGTTAAATTAGCCCCGGAACCCATTGCCACATCACTTACCTCTTTGTTTAATGCTATGTTTGAATCAGGGCACTTCCCCAAAATTTGGAAGATAGCCTCAATACTCCCACTTCTGAAAAAACATGATTAAGATCCTAAGGATCCAAACAATTTTCTGCCAATTTTTCGCCTTCCACTCCAGGCAAAACTGGTAGAGAAAGCAATGAACTCCCAGCTTAGTACCTTTATTCATGAAAATCAGGCTCTAGATCCTACTCAATATAGGTTCAGACAAGGACACAGCACAGTGTCAGCCCTTCTAAAATCAACAAAAGAAATTAGGGAAGCCCTGGATTAGGGAGGTAAGGCTGCTTTAATCATGTTGGATCTCTCTGCGGCCTTCAACACAGTTCATCATGATCTCCTGATGGATCGTCTGTTTCGGCTTGTGGGTCCAGGGCAAAGCATGGAAGTTACTAAAATACTTTATAACCGACAGAACACAAATTGTGTCCTTGGACAAATTCTACTCCAAACCATTTTCCCTACCTTCTGGAGAGCCACAGGAGTCATCCCTTAGCCCTACTCTTTTTCGATGCTTATGTATTGTCCTTGGCCACCCTGATTAGATCCTTCAGCTTTAGTCTTACCTCCTACGCAGACAATATGCAAATTGTTGTGTCACTGTTGCCAGGGCTTCAATCAGGGAAGAGTAAGAGGTTCCACAACTGCATGGAAGCAGTTAAAATCTGGATGACACAGAATTACCTGAAGCTCAACTCCGGTAAAACTGAGATCATCATGTTTGTAAATAATGCTAACTTCTGGACCTCCGACTGGTGGCCGGAAGAACTGGGCACTCTCCATAAACCCACTAAGAAAGCAAAAAACCTAGGATTTATAGTGTCTGACCGACTGAAGTTTGGTGATCAGATTAATGCTACTGCATAAGCCACTTTCCACTCTCTCAGGATAATTAAAAAACATAAAGCTGTTCCTGCCGGAAGATAGTCAACGTACCATTGTTACATCCCTCATCCTATCAAGGCTGGATTATTGCAAAGGCCTCTATTTGAATATTCAAGAACAATATTTAAATAAACTGCAAATTCTAAAAAACGCGGCATCAAGACTTCTTACGGGCACATGAAAATGTGTCTCGGTTTCCAAGTAAATCAAAAGATTGCATTGGTTGTAAGTCAGAAAACGGGTACGTTTCAAATCTCTATGCACCGCCTTCAAGGCTCTACATGGACTGGGACCAGAATACCTGAAACAGCGGTTTCCATGACACCCCCCCCAAAAGAATCTTGCGCTCATTAGGAACAAAACTGGTGACAGTGCCTCCAATCAAGAAAGCTACATGGGGTGGGAGCAGCTTCATCACTTGTGCAGCAAAAACCTGGAATGATCTCCCTTGCAATTTTAGGAATACCGCTGATCTTCTGGTGTTCAGAAAGGAACTTCAAATCTGGCTTTTTAATGTATAGAATCTCCATACGAACTTGAACTCAGAGGGTAGTAGTCAGCGCCAGGACACCCTCGGGTAACCGCTGCGCTTTAGAAATTTATATAACATAACATCCTTGGCCTATTTATGCCCATTTCTGGCTGTAATTGCGGTGTACACCTCTGGCAAAATTATAGCATAAATGTGCCCACACATAGCATAATGGTAGCTGCCCCTGCCAAAATGTTTGCCATTCCAGACACATTGTCTCAGCTCACCAAGCTACAACATACAACAAAAAACAGCTTAATATTATTCACATAGAGGAAACCTAATGCATTTACCAGTGCTTGTTCTACTTGCCTTGTTTCTCATTTTAAAGGTGCTAATTCATATCTGAACCAAATTCAGTTTTCAAAGGATTGTAAAACTGTCATATTTTACTAAAACAGTTTTGTGTAATCTGTTTCGGTATACAACTGTTACAACGAAGTTTTTACAACGCACTACCATTACAACGCAGGCATTACCACGCATACCATTACAACGCATTGCGCTGGGGGGCGCTCTAGGATAGGGAATAAGTTTAATTTTATATCCAACACCTTCCCTAGTGTCCACGGGGACTGGAGTTAGAATATAAAAGTATACTTACCACTATCCAGCACCTCTAAGCGCTATGCGTTGTAACCGTATTTGTTGTAAATACCGCGTTGTAATGGTATGCGTGGTAAAAGTATGCGTTGTAACCTCATACATCCATCTGTTTCCAATCAATTGCTAAACCTGATTATTCTGCTGAGCACTATGTCTGCATCTCTTCTGTTGATTCAGTTACCTGAAATGCCCTCTTAAAGTTCACATTTGAATCACTATCCAATGTTTTTTTAATAGTACTACAATACTGTCTGGATAGTTTCCATCCCAAACCTCGAAGGACTGTTAAAGAAATCACCTGCCAAAATTCTCCAAGCTGCAGCATGTTTGTTAGCAGATCATTCTTATAATGCTTCAATGTGATTTTTATTATAAAGTGGTCAATTCTTATTAATGGAGTGGTGACAAGTTGCAAAATAGCAAGAATAGAAATGTAAAAAAAAGTGTCTAAAGAGAATTTCTTTTAACTGTTTAGCTCAGGAAGCATCTGTCATACTCTCTTAGGCTCATGTTTCTGTATTATATCTGGAATACATGTATCACAAATCGAGCAAATCGAGTAATTGTTAGCTGAGTAACTTTGATGTGTCTGCGTGGACAGGGATAGCAAAGTGATCCAGAGATCATGTCCCTAAGCTGTAATGTTAAGGTAGTAAGTTACACCAGTTAGAGACTTACTGGCATTTTGGTCAGCCTGCATGGACTGACAAGGGCAATAATAGAAATACCACTTGCAGAGTTGATAGAGGGTCATGGTGAGTCATATGGAGTTCAATAGTTTCGATGCATTGATCAAGATTGCCTACATAATTTTTCTGGCAAATTTGGTTCTTTAGTCTGGATCTACTAGGCTTTCCCTCTGCCACTTTCTCTTCCAGGTACACTGGTGAGTTTGCGCTCACATTTTGCAAGGGGATGCATCTGGTCATGAACATAGCAGAGGCTTGTGAGAGTATCCGCTACGGTGGAGGAGTATCACCCCACTGCTCTCAGACCAGGAAAAATAAAAGGAGAATAACCTTGTTATTATCATTTTATTTTTCGCTATGAGCTGGGTTAGGGCACGGCAGGACTGGGGTCACAGGGGAGGAGTGGTGGGCACACTAAGTACGTATGACGGTTTGGCCAGCCGTCTCAGGTCGGTCAAATAGTCATGCGCACTTTGCATGTTCCCCACCAAACTGTAATACACAGCCTGGTGAGGAATATGCACAGGCTCCCTTCCCTCGTCTGAGCGCAGACCCACGGTGCTCAGATCAATTACAACGCTGTATTGCAGCATTGTGATTGGCTTAGGGAAGCCAGTGTGCTTTCGGGACCGAAGCTGAGGAGTAGGGGGTCATGTGAAGGGACCGAAGCTGACGAGAGACGGCTGCCAAAATAAGGTTAGTGGGTTTTATTTTGTCCTCCCGCCTGCCACCCCAGTTCCATGCCAGTCACCACTGGTATCCAGTAATTAAAGTATATGTGATGTGAACAGTTTGCTATCCTCATGTGGGGCCAGATGTGCTGAGTTTGATGTCTCTAAGTGGGTGGGGATAAATGATTCATTCAGAGGTTGCTACACGCTTAAATTGCCATACTCATGTCAATTGAGTACCTAAATAAGTCCTGAATTCTTCTTCTCACAAGACATTAATCTAGAACAGAGTGATTGGCTGACAGCTGTAAGAACTGCAGACACTTCTCAATCGAAAGTAGACCAGAAACTGAAAGAGGACGGAAGCTTCCACCAGTGTGTTCTTTGCACGCCCATGGAATCTGCTTGCTCACTTTGTGGAAAGTGAGCCCAAGTTACAACCGATGCCCAGGCTACTAGCGCAAGACGCCTCTTAGTTCCCATTCTGAATAGTTACCAAATGAAGAGACGGGCGCTGGAAGCAGGAATCACAAGAACAGAGTTTTATTTCTCATGAGGAGAGCCTGTCATTTCGGACACGAAACACAGTGTCTTTCGGGAGGTGCTCTAACAACCTCTCTGAGGCCTGGACTCTTATACCCTGGTTTATGACATATGACCTTTCTTTATTACAATCAAGACATTGTGAAGCAAGGAAAAAGACCCCCCCGTAATCCTCGTGTCAATCCCACCCCACATATATCCACAATAGAGGCCCTCACCCTGCTGACATCAGGAGGGGGTGTTATCGCGCAGCTGAGTGTTCCGCCGATTCTTAGGATGTGTGCGCCTGATCGTATTCCAGGGGGTGGGGAGGTCGGGATCAATAGTGGGTCCTTTGAAGAGGAGTGACTCCATACAATAAGGGGCAGTAAACAGTATCTCCCGGCTTAGGCGATGGCCTCGGACCTGTGTGGACAGTCAATCGCGGAGGGAGGGTTTACCAACAGAGGGGTTATTCATGAAAGGAAAGGAGGTGTTGGTCAGGCGCGGCCGTGACTCCCAAGGACAGAGTCATGCGGACTTGTGCATGTGAGGGAGGGGACAGCCAGGGTGCGCAGAGGGAGAGGGTCATTTGAGAGTGGGGGGGGGTGTTCAAATGCGCGCAGGAGGGAAGCTGGGGATTTCAATGAGCGGGCAAAGAGGCCATGGTGCCTAAAATGGCTGTCAGGTACATGTGGGCACGGGCCTTTACTGGCGGGGTGATGCGGTCAACGTCTCACGATATTCGCGGTGCGTACAGGGAGGGGAATGGGAGAAGACAAATGAACGCCGCTTATGTACATCAATTTTGTGAATTTCCACAGTCGCCGCTTTTTACATAACAAAGTTCATTTCCTAATTGATGGGCGTACATATAAGCATGTGTGGTTGATGAAATAGCATTTGTCAATACTAACATATTGCATATAACCATGAACAGTCGATGCGATTGGCAGAATGCAGCACATAGGAAATTGCATTTGTTGGGTTCCTAACGTTCAAACGTACTACATAGCATAAATGCTTCTGACTTTCTCAAAAAATGTGACCAATGAACATTTTGACCAAGTAGTTGAGGGAGGAATTCAGTCCAATACATATGATCTCTTCGTCACAGTGTCTTTTTCGCAGTGAGCCATCACTGGTAGGCTCTAGTCCGTGTCCTTTCGTTGGCGCTGTTGAGCACCGGCGGTGGAGCTATAGGTCCAGCTCGGATTTAACCTTTCGCGTTGCAAGGTGCCGTCTGTCCTCTGCTGTTAGACCACAGTCCTGTTCCATAACCAATCCTTTTAGCGGTGCCTTATGCTCGGCACCTATATTTCCGTGGCATAACCCTATTTCCACTAATATGCTGTTCTTCCTTTCGGCAAAAAGTCATGTGGGAAAGAGGGGGTGTGGTTCAATAGTCGATGGAGGAGAGGGCGGAGTGGGGTCAGATTTCTTGGGACACACAAAAGGGACCAAGGGAGCAAAGGATAACGAGCAAGCAGGCCCATCAATAGGGCTCGAAAAGGGGGACGGAGGCATCAGGCACACGTGGGTTAGCGGACAGAGAGCTTCAGGACAGCCCTTCATCCTTTCGTTTACCGCGTTTGAGAGTGCTGCCTCGTCCCGTATCTTGTTGCGCTGTGGCTCCACCTTTGGTCGAGGTCGCATGTGTCTCATGATATGCAGCCAGGTTGTGCGTCACGTCTGACCCTTCTCCTCCGGTGATCGTGTATCTTTGAATGGGCAAAAACAAGTTTTAGAGAACTGGCAGGAGAAGAGATTTTTACATTTGAATTCCACTCGCAATCCTAGCACCTGGGGGTTATGCTCATTGGTCATAGTCAGAAGTCTATTACCATGAAGTTAGTATGTGGGTATTTCTACTGTGTTCGCACCAAGTCTAATCGGCGTTCATTCATGACACATATGGACAGAGGTCAGACTCCTGTCACTTGCGTATTTCATCAAAAACTCCAAAATTGGCAACATTCAGGGGAGACTCGTCCTTCTAACCCGAGCCTTAACAGTCTTACGTTTCCCTTTAGAGCTGGCTAACTCTTTCAAGCAGATCGGGGGTGCAATCACCGAAAGACAGTGTTAAACAGGTTTTTTTTCTCGAGGGGCGACAGTTACTCATGGCCATCAGTTATACATCGGGGACAGCAGCTGGGGTCAATCAGGTGGGGCGGGGACGCTTCGGGCATTCGCGCTTGAGTGCAAAGGGGTGGGGCAATCTGGGCATTGGGGGTCAATCTGGACATTGGAGACCAATCTGGGCATTGGCGCTTGTATCTCTAATGAACAAAAAAATAGGATGCCATTGACATATAGTTCCCCTATAAAAAAGGCCAGATTAGGGGACATTAGTCGTCTTACCTGTCCTTTCTTTCTTAGCCAATTCGAGTTCATTCATTTTTCAGAAAGGAGAGGTAGTAATATGGCAAGTTACAATCGTTTTAGTTTCTGTCAATTTCGCTGAACACCTTCGCGTTCAATAGGTTTCCAATTAGATTGGTGCTAGCGGGGCACAATTTTACCATAAAAAGGGAAGAGGGAACAGGGGGACTCTCGTAGAGAGTGAGAGTCGTCCGCAACCTAAACGAGCCATTCGGTACACGTATGACATGTAGAGAGAGGGAGAGAGAGAGAGATAGATAGAGAGGGAGAGAGAGAGAGAGAGAGAGAGAAAGAGAGACGTGTACGGAAATAGGTCAGTTAGTGCGCTCACAACCCAGAACAGCAGGGGTCAGGTAACAAAGAGACGCGAACAGAGGGGAGACATAAACCCATACACTACATACACACTAACTTAGACGAAGGAAGACAGTACATGTATTACATACAAAGAGATTCACGACAAAACATAGAACAGTTATTGGCCAAGAAGATCTCTTTCTGCATGCTGCGTATCTTTAGTATCCTATTTATCTACGGGCTAAGCTCTTTTTACCTTTTCCTCCTTTTTCCTCTCGTTTGCTATCTTTGCGAGCGTTCTCGATTGCTAATACTTACACCTCGGTCAGCCGGTCAAAATTAACCTGGTCGGGCTATTGCCCACGGTTGGATCTTAAACCACTTTTGAGTTTCTTCTTTTGGTGATAAGTTCTCCAGGCTGAGGCAACGGAGGGTATTGATCGGGAGAACAGTCGGACAGCTTGGCTATATCTATAAGAGTGCGAGAAGGAGGTGGTACATTTTGAACATCAACAACATTCCTACTTTCCCAGACGGGTGGTGCCTAGGTAAACCTTACCCCGGAACTTTCCTTGTCCTTTCCCTATCTAGTTAAACGTCATAGTTGCACTATCTGGCGTGCTGGTTCGAGTCAAATTCCGTCATACAGTACTAACCCGTCAAGTTTCTAAGTCAGTCCATCCTCCCAGTCGCTACGTTCTAAGGAGGAACAGTCATATCTAAGTCTACGTCTTTCAAAACTCGTTAGCATAAGTACTATGCTCAGATCCCCTCCTTCCCCTTTCGTTGGTCGTTCGATCATCACTCCTCCATACTTCAACCGATGTTCCGACGTGACCTGCAGAAGGGAGGAGAAGAAGGGGGTGGGGGGTAGCATTCAAAACACATCAACGCGCATAAATCCGAACAAATGTTTTTACCTACCTCATACTCGACCTATCTCCACGGGGTTCATTCCCTATCATCTCGGCGTTTAAGCCCAGAGGGTCCAGTAGTGTTAGGTAGACAATCATCGATGGTCTGCGTATCTACATGAATCACTCGAGCGTAGCCTTTTAGGTCATGTGTAAGGGTGGTGGCCAGGTGGCATTTCCTCGGTATTGCTTAAGGGCATCTAAAACTTTTTCCTGCTATCTGTGGCATATAATGTAGCTGCTTAAGTATTGGGCCTTTTTACCCTTCAACCTTAATAAAGCTGCTTATTTTTCGCTTATATCGGAGACAGTAGTAACACATTCGAAACTCATTAATGCAATCGCTACAATTATACTTTCTTTTTCAAAAAACCTTTAATTAAAAAAAATGTTGGCGCACAAATACGGGCCTACAACCCAGTGGGCCGGCTACGGAGCAGACTGGAACTGTGCATAAGAGGAACGAAGTCGGTGGTCATTCATTTCATAAAGTGCAGCAGTGCAATAAAATCGTATCGAACTTTCTTAAGGGGCGAGTATAATGCGTGTCAAGAATTCAAGCTTTCAATAATATCATCTCATTGTCCAACTATTTACTCGAGACCTAACGTATATCAATTCGTTGTCCAAATGCTCAATCAGTGCCTATTTCATACCAATTCATTGCTTCCAACACATAATTAGTACCCACCCTCAATCAGTTCACTGTCCCAACACATAATCAATATCCTTCTTATATCGCTTTCTTTTCCAAGCACATAATCAATATCCATCTTATCTACTTTCATTGTCCAAAAACTGCATACATATCTTGGAGCATCAAGGCTGAGCAATCAGGGTGCAAAAAGGAGTTTGAAAGTTTCATTTTGTATCGGCGCCATTTTTGGGCGAGGTCAGGCAAGTCCCAGTACAGTCAGATTGTCTCTACTGACTCGTGGTTGGACCAGAACCTTCTTTTGGTAGTTCAAAAAGTTTTTCGCAATGGGGTAACAGACTAGCGATATGAACCATCAGTCAAAAGTGGGGAGGGAGGCAACAATCTTTCCTACCGGGTCATTCTGGTGTTCCGCCGGAACTGAACAAATCTGTATCTTTGCAGGATTTTAGTCATTTCCAAACTGAGGCTGGCGCCGGCAGGAGTGCGCCGACGTCTCGTGGCTCCATCAGAGGACGGGGGCGGGGGGCGCCTCGTGGAGAGGTCGGCCCCCCCGGCTCTTTTAGAATCTTCAAGGTTGAGGAGCACAGGGCGTGTGCCAGTCCCGGGCAAGAAAACCCGCTTTTTGATATGGACCCTCCTTGAGCAGGAGCGTTGGGGTGTCGCTGGAAGCCTCCACCTGGAGGGAGGTGGGGGAGGCTCGTTCGCGCCGCCTCCCCCTTCCAGCGACCCCGCGCCATTTCTTGGCTCCACCACTTTGGTATGGCCGTACCAGGCAATGAAGAGCGACCAGACCAGGCGGGACTACCTGCAACTCTCCAGGGTTGTCACTGGCGGGACTACTTGCTTTGGCTCCGGTTTTGCTAACGGCCGGAGCTGGCGATAGAGAGGGGGGGGGGGTCGGTGGTTGAGGCAAGACATCCCCCCCCCCCCGTGGCCCACAGGGCAGAAGGAAAGAAGGGAATGGGGAGACCATAACAACCTTCGGGCTGTCCGCCCCACAGTCTCCCCTTCCGATGGCGGCCAGCCGAGCCCTGCTCTGCACGCATCGAGGCCTCTGCTTCCGGATGGGCGTAACCGCGGACCTGTTGCACTTCGGGAGCTTCCGGAATGGGGGTAGGTGTCTATTGATTTGTATCTATTTCATGTTACCGTTATTTGGGCGTGGTGGGCAGTGAGGCAGACATGTTTGGAGCAGGAATAGGCAGTGGAGCCTAGCTACCTCGTGGCTGTCTTGCCATCAAGCTTTCGCCATTTTATATTTCTTATTACGAACTATTTCTAATGTTTCTTATTTTTAGTGAAGTCGAAAGCTCATCAGGGGGTTACTGACTTAGCCTGATTTCTTTTATTTTTCCTTCCTTTCCTTAGCGTGTTTCAAGCTAAAGTTTCTGTTAATAGGGTACGGTGATCACTTCATATTTTTATATGTCCTTTCATTAGGGGTACTCCTGGACGGACCAGATGAGTTACCTCCAATAAATGGTCCGGGTGGAACTAGATTATCAATCAGTGGGGGGGCATGTGTCCTTTCATTAAGGTACCTGGACGGACCAGATGATCACCTCCAATGAGTGTGGAGCACATGTCCCTTCGTTAGGGTATCCACCTGGACGGACCAGATGGTCTACCTCCAATAAATAGTCAATCAGTGGGGAGTGGGTCAGCCTGACGAATCATAAAGGGGCATAACCTACCCTTTACTACTTGCAAAGACTAGACAGAATATTTCTATTCCACGTTAATTGCAAACAGAAAATACCTCAAACGAACAATTCCTTGGACAACAATGTCCAGTCAATCAATCAATCAGTGGGGAGAAAAACAGGCATGACGGATTACAACGGGGACAAACGTCTGCATTACCTGCCCTTCGCTATCCGCAAAGGGAGACAGAATATTCCTATTCGTCTCTGTTTGTGGACAGGGAAGATCTCAAAGAGCAACAATCGATATTTAATCGATATCAAACAATCAGTGGGGAGAAAGGTAGGCATGACGAATCATAAAGGGGCATTACCTACCCTTCTCTATCTGCAAAGAGAGACAAACGTTCCTATTCGCCGCTGTTTGCAAACAGAGAATGTCTCGTTCTCAAGAAGAGAACCAATATTTCAAGTAGCAACCAAAGCTAAATGAACCAATAAACAAACAATATCAGTATTTAAATACCGATTCCAATACAATCAATCAATCAATCAGATGGATAAAACCATCCTACCAATCAGGCGTAAAAACGCCCTACTTAATCTTACCCGGACCGGACCATATGGACAGTTCTTTGTCTTCCTCCTCCAGCGCCCGATCGTTCTCTTACTCCATGCAGCATTCCCGTGGGATTCCAGTCAGGACAATAGGTCACTCGAGAGAGGTCCGTTCAGAATCGGTGAAGTTCATTCAATCGGCAGCCGGACGAGGGCCCTCTCAAGGCAGGTATACTCCAATCATTTAGATGTTCACCTCATCGTCTGGATCTCTCTTACTGGACCTTATGTCACTGATGGACCCCGCGTTGGGACGCCAATTGTGGAAAGTGAGCCCAAGTTACAACCGATGCCCAGGCTACTAGCGCAAGACGCCTCTTAGTTCCCATTCTGAATAGTTACCAAATGAAGAGACGGGCGCTGGAAGCAGGAATCACAAGAACAGAGTTTTATTTCTCATGAGGAGAGCCTGTCATTTTGGACACGAAACACAGTGTCTTTCGGGAGGTGCTCTAACAACCTCTCTGAGGCCTGGACTCTTATACCCTGGTTTATGACATATGACCTTTCTTTATTACAATCAAGACATTGTGAAGCAAGGAAAAAGACATCCCCGTAATCCTCGTGTCAATCCCACCCCACATATATCCACAATAGAGGCCCTTACCCTGCTGACATCAGGAGGGGGTGTTATCGCGCAGCTGAGTGTTCCGCCGATTCTTAGGATGTGTGCGCCTGATCGTATTCCAGGGGGTGGGGAGGTCGGGATCAATAGTGGGTCCTTTGAAGAGGAGTGACTCCATACAATAAGGGGCAGTAAACAGTATCTCCCGGCTTAGGCGATGGCCTCGGACCTGTGTGGACAGTCAATCGCGGAGGGAGGGTTTACCAACAGAGGGGTTATTCATGAAAGGAAAGGAGGTGTTGGTCAGGCGCGGCCGTGACTCCCAAGGACAGAGTCATGCGGACTTGTGCATGTGAGGGAGGGGACAGCCAGGGTGCGCAGAGGGAGAGGGTCATTTGAGAGTGGGGGGGGGTGTTCAAATGCGCGCAGGAGGGAAGCTGGGGATTTCAATGAGCGGGCAAAGAGGCCATGGTGCCTAAAATGGCTGTCAGGTACATGTGGGCACGGGCCTTTACTGGCGGGGTGATGCGGTCAACGTCTCACGATATTCGCGGTGCGTACAGGGAGGGGAATGGGAGAAGACAAATGAACGCCGCTTATGTACATCAATTTTGTGAATTTCCACAACTTGATTCCGTCGGATGGCCAAATACTTGAAAGTGCATTAAAAATCAGTGGTTCTGCAGAGTGGTACGGGACAGTTGCAGCAATCATAGGTCAGAGAAGGCACAGTCCAGAACCAATGAGCACCTATGTGCACTCATAGACCACAGCAGGAAAATATTGCACTGTCACAATGGATATCACTGTGAGGGTGGGACCAGAGGATGATATGGGATTGCTGCAGGGGGTATTATATCACAACAGAGAACCAGTGTTAGAGGGAGGCTTTACTGAGCAGTGGCGGCCGGTGGAGGAAGTTCCTTGGGGCGGTGAGCAGGGTTTGTCCTGATGGGAGGTTACAAAATGAGACAAGGCAGTACGAAGGAGGGACTACTAAGCCTATTGACCAATGAAAAGTCACAGTTTACAAAGGACAATGACACAAGCCAATTAAAAATATGGGTGGAGAGTGGGCAGAGTTTCAAGTCTCTACCTGAATACAGCTTGCCTCACTGAGCAGCACATGCGCTGCCCAGGCTCGACCTAAAAACTGCCACTTTAACATTAAGGGTCTTGAATTGAGTTGTCCCTAGCTGGAAAGAAAGCCCATCACACCAAGAACATCTTTAAAGCCAGTATTGGGCAAACACTCAACATGAGCAGTACATTTGCAGCACCCACCTTAGGTGAGGACAATTTGGCTGTGGCATAAAATCACTGGAATCTCCTTGTCATTACAGAGTTTTTCTTCCACTGTGACTCCTATCAATCCCACATGCAAACTCAGGAGACTTCACTACAGACCAAAATGTTGGTCTAAATGCCCACATTTGGACCCAGCCATATGCAAATCAGTCTTGACCCTGCGTCCAATGGGAACAGTCCAGCCTGAACTGCCAGGCCAGGTCCTCCCTGGACTGGAAACAAGCATCCTAGGACCGGTTTCGGGCTTTCAGCCTTCATCAGCCAGGATAACATGACTCCAGTGGCATGTTTGCTGTAACACTTTTCGCCCTAAGTGGGATGGGTATGCCCAGACGTGGGTCCCTTGCTCACTGTGCCACTGGATTCAAGCAAGCCCGACTGATGAAGGATGATATACCCTGAAAACGGTCCCAGGATGCTTGTTTCCGATCCAGGGAGGACCTGGCCTGGCAGTTCGGTCAGGACTGTTCCCATGGGGCACAGGGTCAAGACTGATTTGCATATGGCTGGGTCCAAACTGGGGTGGACTAGTGGGCAAAAGAATGATGGATGTAACCCAGATCTTTTGACTGGGGGTGAATGTTTGCATTGTCAGCATTCCGTCCATCATTTGTTTGCTGTAACATGGTTTGTAAAAGAAGCAAAGGTATCAGATTACAGTTCCTACTTTTTTTTTAAACATCTATATTGGTTTCCACACGGAAATAAAATCAAATTCAAAGTAGTGTGCAATAGCCTTAATGCAAATGAGGCTGCCCTGTCCTGTGTGAATAACAAACTCCAATTCACCAGTATTTTATCTGTGCAAAAATGCTTCAATCTCTTCTTCCTCCTGTTACAAATATGTTTATTTGTAATGGCCTTTTGGCTATAGTATACCTACGGCCCTCCCTTAAGGAAATATCATAATAGATATCCTTTTGGTGGGTGTCATTAACTGCATCTGCCGGTGAGACCCCAGAGTCGATAACATTAGCCAAAAGTAATGCGGTCAACTGAGTCAATGGGTACATCATCACTCCAAGTCAGCAGCTTGTGTCCAGAGAGTTACAATCATTGTTTGCTTCAAATGAACTAAGTAAACTAAAGCACTTAATGATATTGTCGTGTTTTGCCCAGTAGTTGAAACTATAGGCCCAGCTGTCACAGAGCCCTAGAACTAGAAAATGCGAGCATGAGTCTAAGGAACGGCAGCCTTACAAAGGATGCCTTTCCTCAGAAAGGGACGGTACCCAACAGGTGCTGTCTGCCAGCTGCATTGCAGTCTGCCCCTGCCGCCTTGCCTGTGCACACACATAGGGTTTTGCAAACTTAACCTTCAATTGGTGGCACTTTCATCATATGGATCAATTCTGTTAGTGTCTCGGATAGCCATGACCTGTAGAAAGAGAACACTAGGAAGTAGGAGCATAAGGGCCTGATTTACAGTTTGGTGGATGTGTTATTCTGTCACACACCTGCCGGCTCTCCCTCCTAACTATTGCAAGTGTCATTGGATATAATGGGCTTGTAATACTGTGAATGGGACATCCCTCACGTTTGTGATGGAATGATCAGGCCCACCAAACTCTAATCAGGTTCATAGGTTCCCGAGACAAGGAGCAACCTGGTATCCAACTGTCAGCACAACCGGGTGATGCCTGCCCAAAATGAGAAGATGTGACCAACAGACTGAAGAAATTACAGGCAAAGACTCCCATACCATTGCTGTGCTGCATCCTTTTCCGACTGCACCTAAATCTGGCATATAGACTCCGACTCCTATGCCTATGGGGCATTCTCTATACACCCGTTTACGTTGTTGATGGCTACCAGCAAGCCACTGTACATATTCTGTCAATATGGGTACCAATTTTGAAACAAACGCCTTGCTGAGACTTTACAGCTGTATTCATCCGCCATCTTGTGGTTGGAAGAGTCCCTTAAGAGTTGCAAAACTGCTAACATGCGAGGTTCGATTTCAGTCGTTAGTGTCAGTCGTCGCACACTGCTTACATAAATTGCCCGTTATAAATTTAATTTGTGTGGTAGTTTATCAAATTTAGGAAAAACAAAATAATTGAGTGCTTTATCAACATAAATCTGCCTATCATGTACATGAGGCTGTAGGCAACTTGACTCTATTTGAATCTGCTCTTTGCAGAGAAAACCCTAGTTTAAAAATTAAATCTTATGTATGATTAAACGCGGCTTTCAGATATATTTTATTTTGACAGTGATTGCTGCCCCCTGCTGTTTATAGCTAGAATTTCTTCCGGAGCTTCTGCCTCTAACTTTTTAGTCCTTTATCCTGTGACTACTCACATGAAGTGGCTAATCATTTGGCAGGTAGTGAGGTACAAACAGTGGCATAGCAAGGTCAGGTGGTAACCAGTGTGGAAAATTTCTTGTCACTGCCGACTAGACAAAATGGCAAAAATGTGTGTTTAAAAAACACATTTTTGCCATTTTATCACCCCCCTCAGTGGGGACACCCAGAGCTTCCCGCACCTACCGCACCCCCCTTCCTACGCCACTGGGTACCACTATTAAGACTAGTTCGAAGACAGTGAAAATAGAAGTAACAATACCTTTATTTTTGGATGACGTAAATTTTGAAACAGCTGTGAACTAGATCAATATAAATACGTATATTTTGAGTACCTTTTTCTGACAGTGGAGATACCCAAATGAGCAAATGAACGAATAAAGAAACATAGGGCCTGATTTAAGGTTTAGCGGACGAAGTTAAGACAGTCAGAGGGGGCAGAGGACTTTACATCCGTCACCCTGCCTTTACTCCAGCCAACGTTTTTAGCTCCTGAACTGCGGCACAAATTCCGCCGCAGTGCAGGAGTTTTAATGAGTGGGTGGGGCTGCGTCGGCCAACGGACGTGCGCAGCACTAGCCAGGTAGTGCTTGTGCTGGCCGTTGGCCGACATGTGCACAGAAAGGGTTAACTGAACCAGCTGTGAACTCTATCGATCTGTATTATATCAACCACAGTCACAGTGGTTCATACAAAGCCATTGATAAGTTTGCTATGCTTCCATCAGTGCAGTAGTGGACGGGGTTTTACTACGGGTGGGGTAGGGTGGGGGCATAGGGATAGCAATGGGAGGGGGAAAAAATATAAAATATTAATAATTAAAAAACGTACTTTCAGCCAGCCGCGTCCCACTCCTCTGCACCTCTTCTTAAGGCACAGGCTCCCAGCCTGCCCTGCGGCCAATCTTGAAGCTGCTCTCATATAAACCATCATGCGCAGTGAAGGGAGTGCACTACCACTCCCCTAAGTGCTGTCACCCCCCAGGCCCTGCCCCCAAGACTCGGAAGGAAAGGAGAAACAAGCGTTAGGAATGCATTAGGGCTCGGGTTTGTTTGAGTTAGAGATAATGGCATTGTAAATGGCAATGTGTTTTAGGCATGTGTTTTGGAGTGGAAGCATGTGGTGTGTGTTGGAGATATGTGTGTTGGATTGGAATGTTATCAATGGTGGCATGCTGCACTTTAACGCATTATCTTTAAAAGGTAAAGTGCAGCATAGTGCGATAGGTACAATATTAATTGGTGGATGCGTTATCAATTGGTGTGTGCATTGATGGGTGGTGGATGTGTGTGCCTGTAGGAATTGTGCAGTGATGGCTGTTGGTGTGTGTGTTTGGTGGAAGCACGTAGTGGTGGCTTGAGGTGTATATGACTGGTGGTAGCGTGCAGTAAGAGCTGTTACTGAGTGTGGCTGTCAAGTGTACAGAGCTGGATGGTATTGCATGTGGTTGGTGAAAGGGTGCACTGACAGCTGTTGTTGATTGTGCCAATTGAAAGAGTGGCTGGTGCACTGTCAGCTGTTGGTGTGTGTGTGTGTTTGGTGAAAGTTGCACTGACATTGTTTGTTGTGTGTGTGGGTGTTTAGCGGCACTGATGCATGGTAGTGTTTGTTTTTGGTGAACGCGTACATTGATGGTTGTTGGTGTTTGTGCCTGGTGAAAGCATCCATTGACGGCTGGGGGTGTGTTGTTGTGTGTGTTGTTTTGTGTGTAGTGGTGAGTGTGTGGTGGTGAGTCTGTGGGGGTGAGCCTTGGGGGGGTGAGTGTGTGGTGGTGAGTGTGTTGTGGTGAGTGGTGATGAGTGTGTGGTGTTGAGAAAGTGAGGTGTGTGTGGTTTGTGTGTGTGTTATGTGTGTGGTGTATGTATGTGTGGTGTGTATATGGTGTGTGTGTGTGGTATGTGTGTGTGGTATGTGTGTGTGGTGTATGCGTGTGTGGTGTTTTCTGCACACTCACACACTCCCTACACATTCACACACTGCTCACCCGCACACTCCCAATGTCACCCTGCATAGTCACACACTGTTTATCCTGCACACTCATTCTGCACACTCACACAATGTGCACCCTGCACCCTTACACACTGTCTCTGCAGTCACTCTGCACTCACTGTCACTTTACACTCACTCTGCACTCACTGTCACTCTACACTCACTCTGCACTCACTGTCACTCTCGCACTCACACTGCACTCACTGTCACTCTGCACTCACTCTGCACTCACTGTCATTGTGCACTCACTCTGCACTCACTGTCACTCTGCACTCTCACTGTCACTCTCGCACTCACTCTGCACTCACTGTCACTCTTGCACTCACTCTGCACTCACTGTCACTCTCGCACTCACTCTGCACTCACTGTCACTCTCGCACTCACTCTGCACTCACTACACACTGTTCACCCTGCACACTTACACTGTTTACCATACACACTCACACACTGCAGTCACTGTGACCAGTGCCTATGTGTGCGTGCAGTGCCGGTGTGTGTGAGCAGCCTGTGTGTGTATGTAGTGCCTGTGTGTGTGAACAGTACCTGTGTGTGTGAACAGTGTCTGTGTGTGTGAAAAGTGTCTGTGTGTGTGAGCAGTGTCTGTGTGTGTGAGCACTGTCTGTGTGCGAGCAGTGTCTGTGTGTGAACAGTGCCTGTGTGTGAGAAGTGCCTGTGTGTGTGAGAAGTGCCTGTGTGTGTGAAAAGTGCCTGTGTGTGTGAGCAGTGTCTGTGTGCGTGAACAGTGCCTGTGTGTGTGAGCAGTGCCTGTGTGTGTGAGCACTGTCTGTGTGCGAGCAGTGTCTGTGTGTGAACAGTGCCTGTGTGTGAGAAGTGCCTGTGTGTGTGAGAAGTGCTTGTGTGTGTGAAAAGTGCCTGTGTGTGTGAGAAGTGCCTGTGTGTGTGAAAAGTGCCTGTGTGTGTGAGCAGGGTATGTGTTTGTGAGCAGTGTCTGTGTGCCAATGCCTGTGTGTGAACAGTGCCTGTGTGTGAACAGTGCCTGTGTGTGGACAGTGGTTGTGTGTGAACAGTGCCTGTGTGTGATCAGTGCGCCTGTGTGTGATCAGTGCGCCTGTGTGTGTATGTAGTGCCTGTGTGTGTGAACAGTGCCTATGTGTGCGCGCAGTGCCGGTGTTTGTGAGCAACCTGTGTGTGTGTGTACTGCCTGTGTGTGTGTGAACAGTGCCTGTGTGTGAGAAGTGCCTGTGTGTGTGAGAAGTGCCTGTGTGTGTGAGAAGTGCCTTTGTGTGTGAGAAGTGACTGTGTGTGTGTGAGCAGTGTCCGTGTGTGTCAACAGTGTCTGTGTGTGTGAGCAGTGCCTGTGTATCCCTGCACCTAAAATCAACCTAATTGTCATGAGGCCCAAGGGTAGACACATAAGCACAACTGTTGCAACCCGGCTTCTCGGACCCTCCATGCAGAAACACATTCCTGCTCTCGGAGGTTTGGTTTTGTTGCTGAACAAGACATGAGCCCCTTTGATGAGATGAGGAGAATGCGGCAAAATGTGGGACTGTTCGTAAGCCAGTGAAAAGAATTCCGTTTCGTACCTGGACGTTACTGTCTCCAATACAAACGCACTTACATACTTTGTGGGGTAATGAAGACTGTGTGTCTCATTGTCGGCGCACGACCAAGCCAGCTCTTCAAAGGCCAACACTTACACATGAAAGGATGCAGACGAACGCACGCCCACCAAACTCACTGCAGACTGGTGAACGTGCCCCTAACATCTGGGTTCAATTATCGCTGCACCCTGACAACTCGTAACTGACAATTTAATGCACTCGCCTGCACGTAACCGAACAGAATATGCAGGAAGTGCAGAAACTGAAATCCATATAGCCTATTGCGTGAAGGCTACTAGAAACACAGCACTGCGAGGACCAATTAGCATGCAGATGCCAAAATAAACGACGGAAAAATCTCGCGCAGTGAGGAATTTTTACTTCACTATTCTGAGCCCCATAACAAGACGGCTCGGAGCTCCGCACCACTTCTGACGAAGTGGTGACGTAGGCCGAGCCCTAATAAAACGAGTGTAGTTTTTTTCTCCTTTACTGCAGTTTTTTTTGGGGGGGGGGGCGATGCGGAGAAGCCGCAGCTGCATCAGTGGTGATAGAGGCTTACATAAAAGCTAGATTTTGTTTTTGCAAAATGTAAAACGAAAGGACTCCACGCCATGAGAATTTGTTTTTACTGTCTTGCTTCCCCAGGTTTTACCTGGTGATGACTAACATAAAAAAAAGCCATCCGACCGCCCACTCTTAATTGCTCAGATGGCTTTACCCCCAAAACCCTGTACTCCAATCGGGCCATCGATGAGTTTGTCAGCGACAAGCCATAATAGGCTCCACCGTCGACATACTGTTGGTCTGCTTAGCCCTAAATCAGGTCAGTGGACCAAGTGTTTGGGGAGAGGGCACTCTGTCTCCGTTGCTACAGCGTACCTTCTCTGCCAAACTCTAAATCAGCCCCATAGTGTTATCTGAGCCAGCTAGGTATGCAGGGATAACTTCAGGCCTTGCCACCTGCTTGTTATACATTCTAACTCCTCTGGAAGGCATGAGCACAGCAACGCAGAAGAGAACTCCAACAGGGCCCGTGACCAGCAATTGGGCCTTTATCGACCTACTGCAGGCTTGCATATGAGACAACATTCGGATTGAGGGACGCATACAACAATAGGTCAAGAGTGCAATTGGCCAGCTCCACGATCAGGAGGGAGGGAGGCGAACAGTGCAAGTCTCCTGAGGAAACATAGCAATCATTCCTCCATAAACTGGATTACTTTTGTCTGTGCTTCTTGATTGAAGGAATGGATGCAAAGGTAGCTCAGAGTTTTTGTTGGTTTTGGTGTCCATGAAGAGTGTGCTCTATAGATGTGTTGATATGGCACTGATTCTGAGTACACAGAGACATTCTGAATCCTCTGCAAATCAAAGTTTGCACAGGAATTAGAATTCTGAGTCACACTGTGCCCCTACAATTTCTACTTACACATTTTGGCAAGATAGATAGACAGATGCCTAAAAATAACACAGGATATTTATAATTAGGTACCTTTTTTGCAAAACAATTGGCATAGCCTACATAGCATAGCATGGTGACAAATAAGGAATAACAGTTTCAGGTACTTTAAGAGACACTTTAGTAAAGGTGCAGGCTTGTGCAGGGTTAGGGTACAGAGCACTCAGGAGTGGTGTATTTCAAATATCTAGAGAGATTGTTGTGCTTGTGGAGAATGGAACTTGACTGCTGAGGAATGAGGCAGCAGAAAGGAGGAAGAGAACCGGCTGAGAGAAAAGGTTCACAGTGAGGTGGGTTAGGCAGCCTAGGACAGGAAGCCCAGACTTTAATACATCGATTTGTTTAGCGATACTGTTAGACCTGACATCATTGGCTTGAGTCTCTCCTCCATTTTTTCTGTTTGCCTCTACTGTTTTACGATGTTTCGCTGGTATATGCTTTGGGCGCAGTGCCACTGCTGATCAGTGCCACAGCGCAAGTGCTCCCTATGTTAAATTGATGTATCTATTGTATCCATGTTTGGCTTATTTGGTTTACTATCAGTCCCTAGTCTAGTGCACCAGGAGTGCCGGGGCTTGTAAATACAAATGCCGCTCGTGGGCTTGCAGCACGTGTTGTGCCACCCACAGGAGCGGCCTCGTAAAAGAATGTCTACGGGTCGGTCATTGCGAGACCCACGTGCAGTCTGGTACTGTCACGCCGGCTGCGCAAGTATACCTACTTGCCAGCCCCCCAAACCTTCCCTTGGCTTCATGTTAGTCACCCCTATGGTAGGCCCGCGGGCAGGGTGCATTGGAAGTCTAAGGTAGGACACGCCTGACCAAGTTGGCATGTCCTAATAGTGAACTACCGCCATCTTCCTTCTTCACTATTGCGAGGTAGCCTGCTCTCCATTAATTAGAATGGGCCGCCGGGATTATTAATGCTATGATCCTAGCTGGCTCGGGGAGCATGGTGCAATGTCGAGTTTGGTATCCCTGAACTCGGGGTCTAATTACGCATCCGTTGGTGTGGATGGTTTTTGGACTCTGGGTTTGAAAATAGCACTTTTAGAAAGTGTCTATTTTCTTGTCTAACCATATCTGGTTTCTGCTGGTCTTGCGTGTGTGTGACAGGAGCTGGGTGGCTCCACAGGTCTGGATGAGTCAGTATGGGATGAGTGGGACGTTTACGTTGAGAGTAGGGGGAGAGTAGTTGTTGATAGCCTGCCTTGCCTGATACAATGCTGGCTCCACCTCCTGCCAAGCGGCTGATGGCTCTGTGCCTGCCATGGACGATCCTAGCCCCACCTCCTGCCAGGAGGCCGATAGCTCTGCTCCTGCCAGTGTCAATGCTGGCTCCACCTCCTGCTGGGCGTCTGAGGACCCAGCCCTGCTCAGTGAATAGGCCAGGTGCTTCTGCCTGGCTCCGCCCACCACAGACCCAGGATGTTGGGAAATCCCCGGCATGGACAAAGGGATCAAAGCCGGAAAGGGGTATAAGAGAAGGACCCCTGAACCAAGAATTTAGATCACTTCTGACAAGGAACCCTGTAAGCAAGGACAAGAGGCCTGCTGATCTAAGGACTGCCTACCCCTTCTGCCAGTGTGCTGTTGTTGGGGGAATCCTGCAGTGCTTCTTTATTTTCGCCAAGGAACCAGGAGAGAGGAACTGTGTGTGTACTCTCACGCTTGCTAAGAAAATCTCCAAGGACTGGAAGAGTGCCAGTCTCCTGCCGAAGTCACAGGGCTAAAGGACTTCATCTGCTAAAGTGCTCTTTGCTGGAAGCGTGCATCCAGCACCTCTGAAAGAACCAGCAATCACGACGACCGGACGCCGGGCCCGACCGACGCCAGCAGCAACGCCAGTGAGTGGGAGTTAAGCATGGGCGGAAAATCCGTTTCGCTCGCGGATTTTGCGGATTTTCGGGAAATCCGCAATCCGCGAGATTTGCGAATCTCCCGCAAAATCCGCAAATCCGCGAGCAGCGGATTTTGCTCGCACTGCTCGCACTGTTCGCGTGAGTTCGCGTGAGTTCGCGCCCCGCGAATAAGTGCAAAATTGCAGAAATACGATCTTAGCAAAACTGAAAGTAACTACTTACCAGGTTCAAAAGTTCAGGCTCATCATTAGTAGCCATTTCCTGTAGTGCTTCCTGAGGGGCCCCTCCAGAGTTCAGTTGCCAGTTGAAACTATTATGTGACCCTGCTCTGAACCTCAGAATAGTTACACATATGCCACAAAGGTCCTGAATTACAGCTAAGGGAGACAAGCAGGAGCCAGGCTGGAAGTTAAAATCCATTAATCAGCCCCTAATTCATTATTGTCAGTTGGGGCAGGGCAGGTGTTGTAACTAATTTTGCAACAATGAAAGCACTTAGCAAGTGCAAAAGATCACTAATCAGGGCGCACTAAGGAAACAGGTGCCAGCTAAAAAAATATTCTGTGACACATTAATCAGCCCCAAATTAATTCAGGTCACTTGAGGCAGGGAAGGTGTGCTTTGCTTTGCCGAAAATAATGTACACTGGACAACCAGAGGGTGTGGTGATGAAACAGAGGGTGGCATGGGTGGGCCAGAGGGTGGCATGAGTAGTCAGAGAGTGGCAGTGGTGACAGAGAGTGGCAGTGATGAAGAAGAGTGTCCCAAACAGGCTGGACACGTAGAAACAACAAGTTCGCGAAACTTGCGACCCGACAGGTAAGTTCGCAATTTGCGAAAGTGTACAAAACCCTCGCGAACTGGCAGAAACACGGGCGAACACACAAAAAAAAAAATCCGCAAATTCGCGGGAATTCGCGGATTTTGCGGATTGCGAATCCGCAAATCCGCAAAATTCGCGAACGCGAGATCCGCAAAATTCGCTCATGCTTAGTGGGAGTACGGCTCTAGCTCCAGAGGACCTCGTGTCTGCACCGCTGCTGATCGCATCACCTGTGGGCCCCCTCGACGCCGTGAGCGCTGCTCACTCTGTGCAACCGCATCATCGACGACGCCTGCTGAGGCCTGATCGACACCGAAGACGCGACGCCGGATTGCTCGACGCCGCTGATCATCGTGTGCTTCATTTTCCTAAAGGTACTGTGTTGTTGGGGGTCCGTGTGACTCCGGGCTCGACGTAGCGCTCCTCGCGGTCGACGCCGAACCTTTGGATTAACTTTGCCTCGACGTCGTGTAGCCCCCGTGTGGGTTACCCTGTTGCTAAGAACTGTATTGCCAAGAAGAAGATTTGCTTTGATACTAAAGACTTTTGTGCTAAAGAAGAAACTACCTTTGAACTATCCTTTTTCCTTCCCAACGTATTTATTCCGATTGTGTACAGTTTTGTCGTTATCTGGTCTTGTGCTAAGCCTTATATAAAAATACTTATTTTTATAATACTACTGTGTCGTGTCCATTCGTAGTGTATTCACGGTATTACTGTACGTGGTCATAATTGCTTAACAAACAGCCTCTGAGATAAGCCTGTTCTGCTCTGCCAAGCTACCAAGGGGGTGAGCAGGGGTTATCGAAGGGTGTGATCCCCTTGCCCTGACTAGAAAAGGAGTGTCCCTATTTGTCAGAAGTGTATACCTCTGCCAACTAGAGACAGCCGGTTCTAACATTGGATGCAGCGGTGAGGATTTGGATCTTGCATTTATGACCCATGTACAGTGATTAGTGTGCGCTACATAGTGAAAGCAGACCATAACGCAGTCACAATCTAATTGGGGAGGATCCTATTTTTGTTCTCCGCTTTTGTGAAACTTGATTTTTTGAACACTGCCAGTTTTGACCATGAGTGACAACGGAGTCACTACCCCTGTCATTGTTGTTGTGGAAGAGTTTGAGAGGAATAAGCTTAAGAAATACAAGAAGGATGAGCTGAAACACTTTTGCGACCAGTTTAAAGTTCCTACCACAGGCCTCTCGAGAAAAGATGATTTTCGTAAAGCATTACAGGCCTGGTGGGAGTCCAGAGATCCCTCTGATGTGGTGGTGGTACCCACAGAGGAAGGGGATGAGGAGGTGCCAGTAAATGGGCCTGTTGCCTCTCCCGGTAGCAGTGTTTCCTCCAAAGGTCTTTCCCCTGAAGAAAGAGAAGAAAGGGCAAAAGAGCGAGCTTACAACATGGAAATGGCAAGGCTAAAGATAAATGGGCAGTTGGAGTTAGAAAATGCAAGAGGTAGAAGAGAAGCTGATTTGGAGATCAAAAAGTTAGAGTTTGAACGAGAGAAGTTAGCTTTGGAGCGTGAAGCCAGGTTGATGGAGCTGGATATCCAAGCTAAAAAGTTAGAGTTGAATCCCTCTGGTGGCAGCATTCCATCGGAGCCTGCAGAAAGTAAGTTTTACTTTCCGAAAGATGTGATCAAAGATTACAATAGGAATGAAGATATTGGTCAATGGTTTAAAGCATATGAGTTAGCATTGTTGGCCCACCAGGTCCCTGAGAAGAATTGGGGAGCGGGGTTGTGGGGTCGCTTTGTGAATGAGGGAAGAGATACCCTGTTAGACATGCCTGTTGCGGATAGGATGTTGTATGCTCATATGAAAGATGGTTTAATGTTGCGGTATGGCCTAACCCCCGAGAAGTACAGACAAGCTTTTAGAGAATGTAAGAAGTTGCCTGGTACGACGTGGGTTGAATATGTGTCTTATTTCTGCAGAGCCATGGATGGTTGGGTAAAGGGCAGCAAAGTGGAAAGTTATGAAGCTCTTTATGATTTGTTTGCTTGGGAGCACTTGTCTAATAACTGTTTTCCAGAGCTGCGCCAGCACCTGATTGATAGCAAGATATCTAACCCTAGAAAACTTGCTGAGGAGGCGGACCGCTGGGTCAGTACCAGGGTCCACAAGGGTCCAGTGGGAGACTCAGCCAAAGGTGGGCAGGGTCCCCAGCAGAAGAGTGGGGGGGACAAGGGTAAACAGAAGGAGTCTCAGAAAGGGCCCCAAAGTAATCCCCAAGGGAACCAAGGGAAAGGTTCCCAGCCTCCCCCTGAGAAGAAGCCAGGGGCCCGACGGGTAAACCTGTTCATAGGGACCCCCTAACCTGCTACGGTTGTGGGCAGGTGGGACACCGGTTTTACGACCCCCAGTGTCCCAAGAAGGATTCGAATGCACCGCCGCGTGCACCCCCCGTCAGTTGGCGAGCGTAGCCTTGGGAGGGGAGGAGATGGTTGTCCATGGTGGGAGGGGTCCCGCAGAGATGTCCCTGGTCTCGCTAGGAGACATGCAAATGGTCCCTCCACCCCCTCTGCCTAGTAACACTAGTAAATATAGGCAGTGGGTGACCATTAATGGCCATAGAGTGGAAGCTCTCAGAGACACCGGAGCGAGTGTGACAGCTGTCAAGTGTCACTTAGTGTCCAGAGAGCAGGTGGTTCCCCACGCATTCTACCCTGTGATAGCTGCCGACAACTCCCAGAAAGAGTGTGAGGTAGCTCAGGTTTCCTTTGAATGGGGGGGAGTTTCAGGTACTCTTCAGGTTGCTGTGAGGCCCGCCATGCCTGTCGATTGTCTCCTGGGCAATGATTTAGAAGACTCCCCTTGGGCTAAGGTGGAGAGAGCGGCGCACTTGAAAATGTTGGGTGTGCCAGAGTGGGTGTGTGCAACCACTCGATCCATGACAGCGAGTAAGGGTGTTGATGGGGTCCCGGAGCCTGAAAGTACGGCCCAGGACCCAGCTGTGAAGAGAAGAGGCAGGAGGCGCGGGAAACCGGCCCCCGTAGTTCCCGTGGTCCAGGAGGAGGTAGACCCTGAGGGGGATGCCCTGGAGCCCACAGGGGAACAAATTGCCGAACTGGGAGACCTGCCCGAGCTGACCCACTGGCAGCAGGATGGTGGTCCCTCCAGGGAGGAATTCTGTGCGGAACAGAAAGTGTGCCCTTCTCTCGTGGGCATGAGGCAGCAGGCCTCAGCCCAATCCTCAGGTGATCAGTCAGGGTCACATTTTGTGTACTGGGAGAACGACCTCCTGTATAGCGAGCCTCAGGCTGCTGAGCCTGGGTCAGCCCGTGTGCTGGTGCTACCCCAGCGCTTCAGAGCCTTCCTACTGGGGTTGGCTCATGACGTTCCGTTAGCTGGACATCTGGGGCAGGACAAGACCTATGACAGGCTTGTCACCCATTTTTAATGGCCTCAGATGCGTAGGGATGTAGACATCCATTGCAAGACTTGTCGCACTTGCCAGGCAAGTGGGAAAAGCGGGAGGGAGCAGAAGGCTCCCCTCCAACCTTTTCCGGTGGTCAGCACCCCCTTTGACCGGGTGGGTATTGAAATTGTTGGGCCCCTGGACCCCAAGACAGCCCTGGGCAACAGGTTCATCCTGGTCTTGGTGGACCATGCCACAAGGTACCCGGAAGCCATCCCTCTCAGAACAGTGACGGCCCCCGTGGTGGGACGGGCACTGATGGGTGTTTTCTCCCGGATGGGGTTCCCCAGAGAGGTGGTGTCAGACCGAGGCACCAACTTCATTTCGAACTATATGAAGTCTCTGTGGAAGGAGTGTGGGGTAACCTACAAGTTCACCACTCCTTACCACCCTCAAGGAAACGGGCTGGTTGAGAGATTCAACCGGACCCTGAAAGGCATGATTATGGGTCTTGAAGAACCAATGAGGCGGAAATGGGACGTCCTCTTGCCATGCCTGTTGTTTGCTTACCGTGAGGTGCCGCAGAAGGCTCTAGGGTTCAGCCCCTTTGAGCTCTTATACGGTCACCCGGTAAGAGGACCTTTGAGTCTGGTCAAGGAAGGCTGGGAGCAATCTCCCAGGAAACCTCCCCAGGATGTATACAGCTACATGCTGGCCTTTCGGAACCAGACTCGGCGCTTCAGAGAACTTGCTCAGGCAAATCTGGAGGCCAGCCAGGAGGAGACGAAGCGTTGGTACGACCGGAATGCCACTCTGGTAGAGCTTCAGCCTGGTCAGGAAGTGTGGGTCATGTCCCTTGTGGAACCTTGTGCGCTCAAGGACAGGTGGACTGGACCGTTTAAGGTTGTGGAGAAGAAGAGCGATGTCACCTACCTGGTGGACTTGAAATCTCCCAGGAACCCCTTGCGGGTCCTGCATGTCAACCGTTTGAAGCCCCACTTAGAAAGGTCCGACGTGGGCATGCTCCTAGCTACAGATGATGGAACGGAGGAGGAGAGTGAGCCTCTTCCTGACCTCCTGTGTGCTAAAGAGCAAGATGGGTCGGTGGATGGTGTGGTCCTCTCTGACACACTGACCCTTGAGCAGAAACAGGATTGTCGCCAACTGTTGGGACAATTCCCAGATCTGTTTTCCTTGGTTCCGGGTGTAACTCATTGGTGTGTCCATGACGTTGACACCGGAGACAGCCCTCCTGTGAAGCACAAGGCTTACAGGGTGACTGACAAGGTCAGAGCGTACAATAAGGAGGAGGTCTCCAAAATGTTCGCGTTAGGGGTGATTGAGTCCTCTAGCAGTCCTTGGGCCAGCCCAGTGGTCTTGGTCCCGAAGGCTGCAGCGCCTGGTGCTTCACCAGAACTCCGGTTCTGCGTGGACTACCGAGGGCTCAATTCGGTCACGAAGACTGACGCGCACCCCATCCCCAGAGCTGATGAGCTCATCGATCGGTTGGGGGCTGCCCGGTACCTTAGTACGTTGGATTTAACGTCTGGGTACTGGCAGATCGCCTTGACTGTTGGGGCAAAGGAGAGGTCAGCATTCTCCACACCAGAGGGGCTATACCAGTTCCGGGTGATGCCCTTTGGGATGAAGAATGCCCCTGCCACCTTCCAGAGGTTGGTCAACCAGGTCTTGGCTGGACTGGAGGATTTTAGTGCCGCCTACCTGGACGACATCGCAGTGTTCAGCGCCAGCTGGGAGGAACACTTGCGCCACCTCCAGGAAGTGTTGTTGGCCCTGCGCGGAGCAGGCCTCACAATCAAAGCCAGTAAGTGCCAGATTGGGCAGGGTTCGGTGGTGTACTTGGGGCACCAAGTAGGGAGCGGCAAGGTTGCCCCCCTGCAACCCAAGATTGATACCATCCTGGCTTGGGCGCCGCCCAAAACCTAAACTCAGGTGAGAGCCTTCTTAGGACTCACGGGTTACTACAGGAGGTTTGTCAAGGATTACGGCAACATTGTGCACCCCTTGACGTCGCTGACTTCCAGGAAGCAGCCACGAAACGTGATCTGGACTGATGCCTGTCAAACGGCCTTTGACACCCTGAAAAAAGCAATGTGCACAGCACCTATACTCCAGGCACCCGACTTTTCGAAAGAATTCATTGTTCAGACGGACGCTTCAGAGCATGGCGTGGGGGCTGTTCTAGCTCAGGTGAATGAAGAGGGCCGAGACTTGCCTGTAGCCTTCATCAGTAGGAGGTTACTTCCCAGGGAAACGAGGTGGAGTGCGATAGAGAGAGAAGCATTTGCTGTGGTCTGGGCGCTGAGGAAGCTAAGACCCTACCTGTTTGGGACTCACTTCCGGGTTCAGACAGACCACAGGCCCCTCAGATGGTTGATGCAGATGAGGGGTGAGAATCCGAAACTGTTGAGGTGGTCCATTTCTCTACAGGAAATGGACTTTACGGTGGAACACCGCCCTGGTACAGATCACGCCAATGCTGATGGTCTGTCCAGATTTTTCCGCCTTAGTGATGAGGACTCCCTAGGTCAAGGGTAGTTCTCCCCACATTTCAGCTGGAGGGGACACGTGTTAGACCTGACATCATTGGCTTGAGTCTCTCCTCCATTTTTTCTGTTTGCCTCTACTGTTTTACGATGTTTTGCTGGTATATGCTTTGGGCGCGGTGCCACTGCTGATCAGTGCCGCAGCGCAAGTGCTCCCTATGTTAAATTGATGTATCTATTGTATCCATGTTTGGCTTATTTGGTTTACTATCAGTCCCTAGTCTAGTGCACCATGAGTGCCGGGGCTTGTAAATACAAATGTCGCTCGTGGGCTTGCAGCACGTGTTGTGCCACCCACAGGAGCGGCCTCGTAAAAGAATGTCTACGGGTCGGTCATTGCGAGACCCACGTGCAGTCTGGTACTGTCACGCCGGCTGCGCAAGTATACTTACTTGCCAGCCCCCCAAACCTTCCCTTGGATTCATGTTAGTCACCCCTATGGTAGGCCCGCGGGCAGGGTGCATTGGAAGTCTAAGGTAGGACACGCCTGACCAAGTTGGCATGTCCTAATAGTGAACTACCGCCATCTTCGTTCTTCACTATTGCGAGGTAGCCTGCTCTCCATTAATTAGAATGGGCCGCCGGGATTATTAATGCTATGATCCTAGCTGGCTCGGGGAGCATGGTGCAATGTCGAGTTTGGTATCCCTGAACTCGGGGTCTAATTACGCATCCGTTGGTGTGGATGGTTTTTGGACTCTGGGTTTGAAAATAGCACTTTTAGAAAGTGTCTATTTTCTTGTCTAACCATATCTGGTTTCTGCTGGTCTTGCGTGTGTGTGACAGGAGCTGGGTGGCTCCACAGGTCTGGATGAGTCAATATGGGATGAGTGGGACGTTTACGTTGAAAGTAGGGGGAGAGTAGTTGTTGATAGCCTGCCTTGCCTGATACAATGCTGGCTCCACCTCCTGCCAAGCGGCTGATGGCTCTGTGCCTGCCATGGACGATCCTAGCCCCACCTCCTGCCAGGAGGCCGATAGCTCTGCTCCTGCCAGTGTCAATGCTGGCTCCACCTCCTGCTGGGCGTCTGAGGACCCAGCCCTGCTCAGTGAATAGGCCAGGTGCTTCTGCCTGGCTCCGCCCACCACAGACCCAGGATGTTGGGAAATCCCCGGCATGGACAAAGGGATCAAAGCCGGAAAGGGGTATAAGAGAAGGACCCCTGAACCAAGAATTTAGATCACTTCTGACAAGGAACCCTGTAACCAAGGACAAGAGGCCTGCTGATCTAAGGACTGCCTACCCCTTCTGCCAGTGTGCTGTTGTTGGGGGAATCCTGCAGTGCTTCTTTATTTTCGCCAAGGAACCAGGAGAGAGGAACTGTGTGTGTACTCTCACGCTTGCTAAGAAAATCTCCAAGGACTGGAAGAGTGCCAGTCTCCTGCCGAAGTCACAGGGCTAAAGGACTTCATCTGCTAAAGTGCTCTTTGCTGGAAGGGTGCATCCAGCACCTCTGAAAGAACCAGCAATCACGACGACCGGACGCCGGGCCCGACCGAAGCCAGCAGCAACGCCAGTGAGTGGGAGTACGGCTCTAGCTCCAGAGGACCTCGTGTCTGCACCGCTGCTGATCGCATCACCTGTGGGCCCCCTCGACGCAGTGAGCGCTGCTCACTCTGTGCAACCGCATCATCGACGACGCCTGCTGAGGCCTGATCGACACCGAAGACGCGACGCCGGATTGCTCGACGCCGCTGATCATCGTGTGCTTCATTTTCCTAAGGGTACTGTGTTGTTGGGGGTCCGTGTGACTCCGGGCTCGACGTAGCGCTCCTCGCGGTCGACGCCGAACCTTTGGATTAACTTTGCCTCGACGTCGTGTAGCCCCCGTGTGGGTTACCCTGTTGCTAAGAACTGTATTGCCAAGAAGAAGATTTGCTTTGATACTAAAGACTTTTGTGCTAAAGAAGAAACTACCTTTGAACTATCCTTTTTCCTTCCCAACGTATTTATTCCGATTGTGTACAGTTTTGTCGTTATCTGGTCTTGTGCTAAGCCTTATATAAAAATACTTATTTTTATAATACTACTGTGTCGTGTCCATTCGTAGTGTATTCACGGTATTACTGTACGTGGTCATAATTGCTTAACACACAGCCTCTGAGATAAGCCTGTTCTGCTCTGCCAAGCTACCAAGGGGGTGAGCAGGGGCTATCGAAGGGTGTGATCCCCTTGCCCTGACTAGAAAAGGAGTGTCCCTATTTGTCAGAAGTGTATACCTCTGCCAACTAGAGACAGCAGGTTCTAACAGATACAATAGTATATCCAAGTAAATCAATGTATTTAGTATTTTTTTAGAAAACATGCGCAGCCTCAGAACAGCAATGGAGAAACCGACACTGCACTTATCCCATATTTTGATTGCTGCACGCAAACCAACATTTCTGCAAATCTGACGAAATCTGAATCAGGGCCTAGTTCTCATACATCAGATAGCATGATAGATTTACCCCCACCTAACCCCAAGATTTGGGGGCTACGGGTCCCCGTTGAGGGGAATTGCCTCTGTGGTCATCCTCAAGGAAATCAGCTTTCTGCAATGTGACCCGAGACACAGGGCTTACCTTTCTAAAGCCCTTCATTGTCACTGTAGTCTATGGTGGTATCTGTTGTAAGCAAGTGATGCTGTGAGTGTCACAGCTTTGGGCGATGGCGCCTACATTCCAGCAAGAGGCCAGACATTTGTCATTCACCGGCATAGATCCCACCCTTTCCCATTCATCACACTGTAGGACTGGATGCAAGCACATGTGATTGGCACCTTGTCCACAGTAATTGTAAGAGTTATTATACTAACCTTGTGTTATGTATATTGTGCTGAAACATCCTGTTGCGTGCTTATCTAGGTTCCTGATCGATACTGTGACCTTATGCCCCTATTCGGCTATAAATCCATTTATTCCCTATATTGGCATAACCGTTCAAGTGCGATTTTCTGAAAAGTCATCTCTGGCCTCACACGAACAGAGCCACATTCCAGCATGACTCTCTGCTACTTCCTTTGCGACCAATTAGTGCAATGACAGAGCAGCAGTCACTATCTGATATTCCTAGATAACACTCCGAGTTCTTCAACAAGATAAAAACTTAGCAAACCTGGAAATCCCCGCTTGCTATGTTTTGATTAGTAATGGAACTCTAATGAGCAACTGATAACTGTCACTTCCTAGTGACATCTTTAATTGACGTCTTATGTCCAGCAAACTTGCGTCAAACCCGGCACCTGTCAGGTATAAATATTACCAACGTTGCCTTAAGCAATGAGAGAGATACGAGCTGTGAGTTCGTTGCCTGTTGCTGATGCCAGCTGCCTGCATGACCCTGTGTTGGTAAAAACTAGCACTCTGTCGCTGCAGCCTGCTATCCTGTGGTGGTGAAGCTGCTGATTACCATTATCGCCGCTACAGCGCGAACTATGGTGCAGTACGCTTAAGGAGCTGAGCAGCCGTCCTCTGCGAAGACATCCAGCCGATTCCAGCTGCCCGCGGACGCTGTCACCCCTCCTTCCTCGACGCGCTGAGAGAAGCCGCTGCCTTTCTCGTGCAGAGAAATCCAGTCCCGGCGCTTCCGGTTTACCCTCGCAGGTGACTGGGATATCGAGAGAGACCCCTGAAGGAGATACCAATCCTCCATCATTCTATTCAGAGGTATGGTGTTGACTAAACCCTTAGACGAGAATTCTTGAAACAAACCTTGGCAAAACCAACTTAACTTAAAGCTACTTACTTACTCCCCTTCTCACGTGTTAGGCTTAGGTCAGGCACACTGGGGTAGGCTTAGTTAGAAGCACCAGTTGAGTATGTTAGCCTAATGTATATATGACTGTATATATGTTTTATTACTTTTAAACCATTGTATGGCTAAGAAACCATATCAATGCTTTTACAGTTCTATTTCGCAATACTTATCTTACTGTACGTACTTTTTATAATAACAATTATTGCAATTGTGGCAATACATTTCTCTTGTACGAGAAGAAAGACTGTTCAATAAATGTTAACCCTTTATTGACAAACGCCCGTCTCTCTATTCTCTACATCTCGTGAAAGTAAACTGCACTAGACTGACTGAGTGAAATCTATGTCTATTGTTTCACACGACCCTAGAGATCGACTCTTGATCTGAGGAGCAAAGTTGTCATGTTGCACGGTTGTTGGAAAGCTGAATCCCTTCTTGTCTGTGCCAAGGAAGCTGATCACTTCCTATGCAGAGAAGAAAGTTTCCAGTGACCTCTGAGCTAGTTGGTAACACAACCCAATTAAGTTTAGCATAGTCAGTGGAGGCCTGGAATATAAGCAGTTCCACGTCGATACTACTGTTTATGTTATTCCAATGCGCAGGGCCTAGTGGGAAACTAGGAACTACACTACATGGCGCCCAAACGTTTGGTAAGGCGATAAACTAACGCAAGACTTATAGAGTAACTCAGTCGTGCATATTTCACAGACCCCTTTCTCCCGTAAATACTCCAATAGACGTCTGGAGTGGGTGAAAGGTTAAAATCCGCCCGACCTTAGTAGGAAGAGATTCCTATGTAAAGCTCTGGTTTATTCAACGTTGAAGGATACAGTGTTCCAAAATATTGTGCACCTAATCTTTGTCTCCTTGGAGACCTACTCTGCAAACCTGCATTTATACAATGTCAGTAGAAAATAACGGAACCACTGGGGCCGCAGCAGATGCGACTCAGCAAGGTCCCGAACAGGCAGACCCGGATGCTATTATCATCCCGGTCCACTTAAGAAGATCTATAACTTTAAAACTTATAGAAAACAGACTGACACCTCTAGGTGGTACAGTAATTTTCGTGATAGAGGCTCACGAGTATCGGCAGACAGAGGTATTCTATTCATGGATAAACTTTCCAGCGGTAAACGCTATAACAAAAGAGTTTCACTATTACAAAATAGAGAAACCTCCGGGAGAGTACGCTCCGTTCGAGGAGATTGAAATCCCACTTAAATTTCAAGAGCACCTGCTCTGGTTTAATGGCGCCCTAAAACACAATGATCACATAACTAGGCTCGGTCCACTAGGTAGACCAGGAGCCACGTGGCCGGTTTTAGCCAGCTACACACCACATCCTGACATTGCAAGAATGTCTAGAGAAGAGCTGCTAGCACAGCTAAACACATTAATAAAAATACATAGGCAATTAGTCCAATATGTAATGCGGACTGCAACAGTCCAGCCAGCTGTTAATTCACACCAGCTGACCCCTCACCAGGGGAACACAAATAAAATTACACCACAGAACATACAGTCATGTCTTGGTAAAACACCCGCAAAACGGGAACAAATTCCTTTCTGGTTAGCACAGAAAATCACTCAAATAGAGGCAGTATTTCCTGATACTACCCCTATTGAGAAACACAGAATCTTGACCATCTGCCTTCCTATGGGAATCGCACCACACGTGGAGGACTGCGACACTTGGGGTACAGTCTTTGCTTCCATTTACACAAAAACACACGGTGTTCCGTCTATGGCGGTAATACCAGAAGTGCTAAAACAGATTCAAAATGAATTCGGTCCAGAGCCCGCTTTAAATCTAGGTATGAAATTACTGAAAGACTTCAAGCAGGTCACGGCTATATTATTAGCCAACATAAAGGGAGAAGCAGCATCTGTGGCGATCCGCCAGAAGTTGAGGGAAACAGATATAAAAGATCCTGTTGAGCTTGCAAAAATCATAGAAAAATGCTATGAAGAATTAGGTAGAGACAGCTTGGGTGGGAAACCAGTTAAGCCCCAACTGCTCGAAAATCCTGAAAAATTATTTATTAAAAATAATTTAAACACTCCTAAAAAGAGCTGGGATGGAAATAAACAATCCACTCCCAAGGAAAAAGTTTTCCAGTCCAGAGGAAGGTCTCCTCGACGGAGGGAGAGAACTCCGACTCGAGAACGCCAGTCTCCCCAACGGGAGCCCTCTGAGAAAAGATATAACCTTAGAAATAGGGATAATATAAAAAAACCTGATAGATATCAAAGTATTGATACACGTCCCTCTCGATCTTCTCCACAGAATTCGGAAAGAAGAGGACGGTCAGACCCAGGAGAGCACACCAAGTCCAAAGACAAGGAACCTGCTCAAAATAAAAAATCTCAATTTCAGAAAAAGAAGGTAGCCAGTATTAGAGTAATCAACCATGCCGAGAATACTGAGGACACAGTTGAAAAACGGGGAGTGGGCATTGACAATGTTGGACAGTGCAGCAGAGATCAGTATAGCGCGCAAGATCTTGATGAGTCATCTGGAGACAGTGGACACGAATGAATTCATTCAGGTTGAAACTGCCGACGCCAGACTTAGCGAGCCCCATAAAATATACGAAATAACATTGCGTATAGAGGGTGATAAGACTAGGAAAATTAAGGGTCTATTTTGGGATAAGCTCTCAAAAGGCTATGATATTCCTCGTGGCGAAGAAGTGATTATGCCTGCCTTCTCAAATCACATTCCGATTCATAAAAAATATACATATGCAAGGAAATGGGCAGTAGCCCAGGCACCTGCATTATATAAAAATCATGTAGGATGGGATGAGGATTCTCCTCCTCACAAAATCCAACTAAAAAGTGAACCAACTGCCCAACGGCAGTATCCCATAAAGCAAGAAGCTAAAAAACAAGTCAGGGAGATCTTAGATCAACTTGAGTACCAGGGGGTGATTGAAACATGCACCTCTCAAATGAACAATCCTTTGTTTCCTGTCTCCAAGCCAGACAATTCATATCGTCTAGTTTTGGACTACAGACATCTTAATACATGTTGCAAAACCTTTGCAGTACAAAACTCGCATAGTGCAGCCCTAATGAATAACATAGTTAGGAAAAAATATAAAACGACATTAGACATTTCTAATGGTTTCTTTTGTCAAAACATTGCACCGGAAAGCAGATATTTGACCGCTTTCTCCGCATTTGGGTCACAGAAAAAATTCTGTCGACTCCCACAGGGGTTCAAGAACAGCCCAGGACTATTCTCAGCTAGGGTAACAGAGTTACTACAAATCTATGATGATGAAGCATTATCTTACGTAGATGATATTTATCTCACAGACGACGACTTGGATACTCACTTGAAAAGAGTGAACACCATTATACTTGGGTTCGCAGCAGAGGGTTACAAATTCAACTTTAAGAAGTCTCGAATTGCCCATCTGACAGTACTGTTCTTAGGGTACGAATTATCAAGTGAAGGGAAAAGCCTAGCGGACAACTTCTTAGAGAAGTGCGCTGTACTCCAAGCTCCAAAAACGCTGAAGAATTTACAATCAATACTAGGTTTTCTGAATTTCGGAAGAACTTACATACTAAATTACGCAGAGAGGGTTAAACCTCTCTACGAACTAATAAAACCTGATTTAAAACAAATCAATTGGACTCAAAAACACACAGAAATTTTGAGATCACTGCAAACAGACATGTTAGCAAAAACAAAATTAGATACACGTGACAACACGATCGATCTTGTAATCCGAGTCATCCCAGGAGGATGCGGATTCACGTACCTGACCTCTAATGAGGGAGAAAAGGTACCAATTTCAATTAAATCTCACTTGTACACACAAGCAGAAAAAACATTCAGTCACACAGAAAGAACTGTGAAAGCAGTACAAATCGCATTAGCAAATGAACGAGAACTAGCACACGGCAAACGGATTAATATCCTTACAGCGGAATCCGCCTTCGAGGCGCTATTCAGCCCAGTAAACTTGCCTACAGTGTCACTGGATCCGAAATGGATACAGTGCATAGATTCTCTAGGAGCGGAAGATGTGAAATACTATTTCGCCCCGCAATTTGAAGAACTGAATGATTTAGAATATGAAGAAGAATATCCTCTGCCAATCGAAATTCTGCCTCTCCCACAATATGCCTGTATAATCTATACAGATAGCTTTGTACAGCATTTCAACGTAGAGAGAAAATCCTACGATGCAGCATGTGCGATCATTAAAGGTCGTTGGCTGTGCGGTAAATTCAGACCGAAAATAACAAAAACTGAATCAGTAAAGTACTGTTCGGCTCAAAGAACTGAAATCAGATGTTTAAAGATGGCGCTCGAAAATGCAGAACGCGAATTCCCCACACTTATAGTGTGCGATTCTCATTTTTGCGTCAACTCTTACAATAACAAACTGCAGAGTTGGATCGAAAACGACTACAAAGATGACACAGGTGCCACAATAAAGCATAAAAAGCTCTGGAACGAGGTAGCTCTTTTACACAAAGAACTACAAAAGACTCACGTGATTCACGCACAGAGTCTTCAACGTGATGGCGTTCACGTTGCAGGGAATTCATTGGCTAATACAGCCAAAGCGGAAGCAACTAACCCGGCTTCCGTAGCCACAAAAAAGCGTACAGATAAATACATAGACGGGGAAACCATGCTAGCAGTAAAAACGACCGTAAAAGGCGACTGCGCAGCACTACCCGTAAACTATCCACTCAATTATGCATACATAATCGATGCAAACTCCGTTCCTTTTGCTCGAATCCCTGGAGTGGGGGATAGAGTAATTCCAAACATGAACAGGAGAATATTTTTAATAGCAGACGCACACATGGGTTTGGGTCTACGGCACAGAGAGATCAAGGAATCACTGACTGAATTACAATCAGTATTCTGGTGGCCGGGAATGAGTGTAGAACACCAAATATATGCAAACAACTGTGAAAACTGTAATAGGGATCGCAGTAGCGAACCCTGCTACCGGCTACCAGTCAGAAAGAGCGTAACGCTGCCTACACCCCACCCTGCGTCCTATTAACAGTTAAGGCGAAAAGCACTTAAAAAATGAGGTCCCCAGCGCTCGGCTGACGCTAGAACGGTTATAAAAGATTTGCGAGTCTTTATCGGCACATACGCAATTACCACGTTCCATTCTGACCAGGGTCCTGCTTTCAGCTCTCGAGCCTATAAGGAGGCCATGGCCAGCATGGGAATTGGGTTGCGGTATTCTTGTCCGTCGCACCCCGAAGGGAATAGTGTGGTAGAAAGAATAAACCGTGACATAAAGCAATCTATAACAGCGAAGGTATTAGGTTCAGGCGCTGGGTGGGTCAAACATTTAATAAGTGTCCAGACTAGTCTTAACAACATGCCAAGAAATTCTCTAAAAGGTTTCAGCCCATACGAACTATTGTTCGGAATTAGAATGAACGTTCAGGACCTCGATAGTCAGATGTCAGTGGTACAAGAAGAAAAAACGCAGTTTGATGTAAAAGACCGTTTGGCTGTTTTACAGGAACTGAATGAAACAAGAAAATCATTAAGCAACATAAAGTTAAAGCAACAGCCAAGTACCACTGACGAGGCACCACCCGCAACAGCCCCAGCAAGGCCTGTCTGGATTCCAAAGATTGGGGATCTAGTCAGAGAAAAGATCGCGGTTAAGAAGGAATTTGGGCCTTCTTACAGAAAAGCAGTACCTGTCTTAGCAGTCACCGGAACAAGATCAGTTGTGCTACCGCCCCTTGCTGGTAAAAAGGAGAACAGAGTCGTGTCTATCGATCTGGTAAAACCACAAGCATGTGGCCTATAATCAACAGTAGGCCCAGTGGACTCTCAAGAAACAACAGAATACCCAAACTTGCAACAATCCAAGAGGTTCAAACTGAAAGACTCATCACATTCGATCAGTCTGCAGTGCACAATGAAGGACTATGCAATAATGCCATGGAACTCGTGCCTCTTGAAACACAGATTGAAACAGTTCGTCAAGAAACAACACCAGTCTACACTAATGTGGCATCAGAAAGTGCTACCGAGAGACAGATTGAAAAAACAATCCCATCAATTGACAGAACTGCCTCTGGTTATTTCATCAACTTCGATAACTTCTCTGAAGATTTAAATGACCCCGAAGTTATGCCAGAAACAAAAAAGTCTTTTAAAGAAAAAGCAACGGAACTCTTTCATCAACTGAAGGAAATCTACTTAATTTCCCCTTGGCTAGAGTTCTGGTTTGGTCTAGGTGTATTTTTCCTCCTGCTTTGGCTCATCATGGTACTGTGTTTGGGAAAATTCATTGAAGGAAAATATATTACAATGGACACAGCAAGTCAGAACATCAACCTAGTCCTGAAACCACACAGATCATCCCACGTGAAGAAAAGAGAACTGTCAACAGTAAATGTCACAGCAATTCCAATACCTGGTGGGGTAGTATGGGAGAAAACAGACTATGAGATCTATGGTCCGGTCGAAATCCTGAAGTATCCTCATCAACTAAAGGTTTCCTTAAGTGACTTTGTGACACCTAGTACATTCTCTGATGATTGGGACTTTAACAGTATTAATGACATGATGTCTGATTTAGTAATGTCAGCTAGATTCACAGATCATGATTATTTACAAGGTTCATCTAGTTATGAGCAGTTATTCTGTTACACCCACTATGGGGATCATTACTTGCATAAATCTGCACAGCCTAGGAATGTTTTTATGTATAATCAATGGGAACATTGTGCTACACCACCTAAAAGCAGTTCTAAAGCATTTTTTGAGAAATTCAAATACTTCTCAGGGTTTAACACCAGTGATGCAGAAACGTTTTATTACAAACTGTTAGATAAAACAGGAATGAAAACAATGCTGACAAATTCTAAATTGATATATTCAGAAGCATTTTATGACAAAATGATGACATTTGGTTTTGATTATTGGAAAAATAATATTGAAACGAAAACAATTTGGGGTACAAAAGATTGGCAGGTGCAAGGCATTGAAGCACTATTTAGAACCTGCATGATACCAGAACAAATGTTATTTTTAAATGACACTGTACACCAAACATCTTGTCTTGGCCTAGCTAAGATCAAAGACCTTAAAACACCGTCTATACCAAAGCCAATACCTGAAAATGCAACCACAGATATTGAGTTAGACGTGTCACAAATTTTACATTTCAACAGAACACATCCTGATTGGAAAAAGTGGTTAATCTGGCCTACAGACACAAATAGCTGTCAAGATCGATTCCTGAATAAAACACAGGGGTTAAAAATGACCAGATTAGACCCTAGATACTCCCAGAGACAACATCCAGGGATTTTAACAACATACAGTGTAGGGAAACTCTGCCTTGAATGGCTAACTACATCCACACTGGCTGAAATTAAGCAACACTTGTCTTTACTAAAAGATGGTGCTGATTTGCGCGACTTCATTCTTGGACCACGCAAACAGCGTCAAAAGCGTTTCATAGCGACCAGTATCTATGCTGCTTACAACGAGGCTTGGAAAGTAAAGCAAATTTAAACTGCTGAAAAAATACGAGAAATTGATCGTATTAATTTGGAGAAATCACTTTCTGTGGTAGACAATGGGTTAATGACTCTGTCTTCCAGAATATATTCTTTGGACAATATTGTATCCTCTGCCTTTGATGTGATAGACAGAGATTTGCTAATGTTACAACATGGCCAATCTCAATTACGCTCTATTATAGAATTAGGCTGGACGCTGCAAAATCTTCGTTCAGGCTATGTGCCTTGGCGTTTAATCAACACAACGTCATTATTTTCCAGTTTTAACCTTACTGATAAACAGATCAGTTTGGCACAGAAAGGAGCAGACTATACAATCCTGAGCATCGAAAAACTCGAGAGATTATCATTGACAATGTCAGAGAGTCCTGTCATTGAATGGATAATACACGGAATTATCACAATTCCGATAACAACTTTCCGATTTAAAAAGTGCCTTGAGTACATACCTGCTGGCCAATATGAACAATTGGGTAAGGGATATGTAAAATCTGAATGGAAATTACCATACACTCATTCTTGCTATAGTGACAGTGACAAAAATGTATTTCTTAGTGGTGACAACTGTAAACACTCACTAAGCGGTATACTTTTGTGTCAGGGTATTAATTTACACGGAGCATGTGATGGAAATTCAAACAACCTTTCATGCCACCAGCTAGTCACACCTGCAACTCAGATAGAGCCCTTCTTTATGCAACTCGCAAACGGGAGTTACATTCTTAGAACGGATCACAGATGTTGTGGCCTGACGCCAGGGAAAAGTTATCTAATACAAGTAACGTCCATGGTCAAATGTTGTATGCAAGCATTGTTTCCGAGTGGGCCTCCAGACATAGTGACTCCCATCTGGCCTCGTCTGAATCTCTATTCTATACGAATTGATACATTAAGCAAAATGAAATCTGTACTTTTACAGACAACAGTGCCTATAACGTCATCTAAAGAGACGTATGATCTTCTAGTCGCAAGGACGGCTACTGAAGTCCATGACCTTTTATCAACAAATTGCCCCGTGCATTTCGTAGAAATGTTCAGCCAACTCCTTAACATGTCTAGTGCAACAAGCATCCCAGGCATATTTAAGACAGTCTTTACGGGACTGCTAACACCCTTCCAGGCAATTTTGGGAATCTTTCCTAATTTTGTGCACTCCATTTTTGGCGGCATTCCACTATTTTTGGGACTCGTTGCAGGGATTCTATTTTTGACCATCCTGCTACGTTATGGCAAGCCTCGGCTCAGACATAGCTCCCATGGGAATGGAAGAGACAATCCTAGCAATGCGCTACAGGGACAGGATAACTAACGTCCTCGGATTGGCCAGGCTGAGAGATCTAAACATGACCTGGTTCCTTTCATTCAGACCGATATGGCAAAATTGCATTTTACCTGTGCTACGGTGTATGCTTTGCGGCGATGAATGCGTGTTGGACATCTGTCTTTCACTTCCATCAGCAGTACCAATGGACGTCGATACTTTGCTCAGTCCAATAACGGCTCACGCATTGTGTTGTCCCCAGCGGTTACCAATCCTGATGACGGCATTTGTGGAGACTCCTGTACTACAGCCAAGTGGTATCAGTGGAGCGAGTGACAAAAGCAACATCATCCAGGTACAACGTTCTGTGAGCATTGCTGGTCCTGCCTTCGATGACAGCAATCATTCTCACACCTGCCAAGTTACAGCGCTATCTAATTTGGTTGAACTATCACCTGAATTTGTAGACCAATTCTTTGAGAGCCTGTCTGATACGATGTTCTCACCCACAGAGAAACAATAACTTTTGAGAAGCTTTCCGACACACAGCGTTCCCATGAACTCTGAATTCGGCCTTCAGTTTTGATCAACAAAAACTGCCAGGAGCTTTGGAAATCTATTTTCTTTGAATTGGACAATTTTTTTAAAAAATATTGACCCTCTCTTTTTGGCACGAACAATTCTTTGCTTAACGTAAAAACTATTCTTAGAGAACAGAAGCTTCACACTTCTATTTCTAAACACATCTAGAGACATAACAACATAACACCAGCCTCTAGCACACATGTTATTACAATGCATTTTTATGTGATGATTTATCTCGCCTTTCTTCTGTCAGAGATACTTCATGTGAAATTCCTTTTGCATAATCGTTCATTGCTTTCATATGCAATAATTTTTTGAATGATTACTATGCTTTAAAAAACGTACAGTACCTAAAATCCATGTATTACAAGTACGCCTATTTCGAATGCATTTATGTATTTTGGGGTGGGCAATGTTACACATACATCTAATTGCTTAGTTTTAGTAATTTTGATGGACATGAAAACGTGGAGTGGGTGTTGCGTGCTTATCTAGGTTCCTGATCGATACTGTGACCTTATGCCCCTATTCGGCTATAAATCCATTTATTCCCTATATTGGCATAACCGTTCAAGTGCGATTTTCTGAAAAGTCATCTCTGGCCTCACACGAACAGAGCCACATTCCAGCATGACTCTCTGCTACTTCCTTTGCGACCAATTAGTGCAATGACAGAGCAGCAGTCACTATCTGATATTCCTAGATAACACTCCGAGTTCTTCAAAAAGATAAAAACTTAGCAAACCTGGAAATCCCCGCTTGCTATGTTTTGATTAGTAATGGAACTCTAATGAGCAACTGATAACTGTCACTTCCTAGTGACATCTTTAATTGACGTCTTATGTCCAGCAAACTTGCGTCAAACCCGGCACCTGTCAGGTATAAATATTACCAACGTTGCCTTAAGCAATGAGAGAGATACGAGCTGTGAGTTCGTTGCCTGTTGCTGATGCCAGCTGCCTGCATGACCCTGTGTTGGTAAAAACTAGCACTCTGTCGCTGCAGCCTGCTATCCTGTGGTGGTGAAGCTGCTGATTACCATTATCGCCGCTACAGCGCGAACTATGGTGCAGTACGCTTAAGGAGCTGAGCAGCCGTCCTCTGCGAAGACATCCAGCCGATTCCAGCTGCCCGCGGACGCTGTCACCCCTCCTTCCTCGACGCGCTGAGAGAAGCCGCTGCCTTTCTCGTGCAGAGAAATCCAGTCCCGGCGCTTCCGGTTTACCCTCGCAGGTGACTGGGATATCGAGAGAGACCCCTGAAGGAGATACCAATCCTCCATCATTCTATTCAGAGGTATGGTGTTGACTAAACCCTTAGACGAGAATTCTTGAAACAAACCTTGGCAAAACCAACTTAACTTAAAGCTACTTACTTACTCCCCTTCTCACGTGTTAGGCTTAGGTCAGGCACACTGGGGTAGGCTTAGTTAGAAGCACCAGTTGAGTATGTTAGCCTAATGTATATATGACTGTATATATGTTTTATTACTTTTAAACCATTGTATGGCTAAGAAACCATATCAATGCTTTTACAGTTCTATTTCGCAATACTTATCTTACTGTACGTACTTTTTATAATAACAATTATTGCAATTGTGGCAATACATTTCTCTTGTACGAGAAGAAAGACTGTTCAATAAATGTTAACCCTTTATTGACAAAAAAACGCCCTCTATTCTCTACATCTCGTGAAAGTAAACTGCACTAGACTGACTGAGTGAAATCTATGTCTATTGTTTCACACGACCCTAGAGATCGACTCTTGATCTGAGGAGCAAAGTTGTCATGTTGCACGGTTGTTGGAAAGCTGAATCCCTTCTTGTCTGTGCCAAGGAAGCTGATCACTTCCTATGCAGAGAAGAAAGTTTCCAGTGACCTCTGAGCTAGTTGGTAACACAACCCAATTAAGTTTAGCATAGTCAGTGGAGGCCTGGAATATAAGCAGTTCCACGTCGATACTACTGTTTATGTTATTCCAATGCGCAGGGCCTAGTGGGAAACTAGGAACTACACTACAATCCGGTCACTCTAACCTCACCGACTGTGACATCTCAAGTCCTGGCTCCAGTTCTCTGACCCCTTTAAAAGTGGAGCTGCTGTATTTGTTCTCCCGCAAAATTGATCCAAAGGACCAGTCAGGTTTTTGTTCCCTGGCGAAGTTGATCCAAAAATCAGAGTCAAGCATAAAGGGAGGAATATGTGCTTGTAGTAGAGACAGTTACATGCTGTATTGTGTTAAACTAGCCCTATCTTCATGTCCTTAACATTAATGCCAAGACATGGATTGATTTATAAACAATGAATTTTATAAACATTAAGGTAATGCATGCCAGCACTTTATTTCGTCTTTAATTTCACGTTTTACTTAATTTTGTACTCCCCAAGAGTGTTCGCTATTTTATCATGTTGCGTTTCTGTATTTTTGTCATGCATCTTATTACTTTTGCATAGTGCATACTTTGCATCATGCCAGGTGTTTATGAGGCCGGAAGGGGAGAACAAGGGAACCCTACTCACTGCGGAACCAGGGTGACTAAATATAACAAGAAAACAATGGTTCCTGTGGAATAGTAAATATCTGTATATAGTTATACTAGTGCGCAATCGCCATAGGAGGGTTATACTGATGTCAAAGAGAACGGGACCAAAAATACAAAGGGTTTTGTTCAACACATAGGTATGTATTATTCACACAATATACCCCCAAAAAATGTTTTGACAGAAAAGAAGACATTTGTGCGAGGTGTCCCAAGTGTAACATGAACCTAACAGTTGAGTGACATAGTGTGACAATATGTACAATGTTTCACGGATTTTATCTATCGAAAACTACCACATCTGAAGTTTTCACACAATATGCAGCAACTATATACAGTAATAAGTGCTGTGTGAATGGTTCGCTTTCATCAATAGTGTTGACAGCGTTTCGACCCTCTCTAGAATGTGGGGTCTCATCAGGACCTATGATAGTGGGGACATCTGGGAAAAGAGCGAAAAGTTGTGTAAGGTAAGTATATGAACCTGGTACCAGCACAGTTGTGGTGGATCATGTTAAGCAAGGGCAAAAGATACCTGAATTGTAAATCGCGCAGCTCTGGTGATTGGTGCCAACCGTGGGTAAAGTAAGAAAGAAAATACTCACAGGGAGACCCAGCGAGGTTCTGGTGGAGTACGGGGTAAATAAAGATAGTGAAAGGTTAGAGAGATGAGGGTCTCCTCTGGCGAAAATGCACATAGCGATCTGTGGGGACACTTACCCCTGTTGAGGGTGTAAGCCGGCGATCACGATGAGGTCTGGAAGAGAACATGTAGGTCAAGATCAATGGCGGAACTTTAAGGAGGAGAAGGATGGTTGGAACATGTGGAAATGCTAACACGCTAACTGGCAGCTAAAAGAATTGGAAGTTTGGTAACTCAGAATCTTACCAGGGCGGAGTCACTGTATCGTGACGATTAGGGAATGCGGGCCAGGATATGGCAGGGTGTCCGCTTTACAAGAACGATTCCTGGAAGTGAAGGAATCAAAACATTAGCGACCACGGAGATCCCTGTGTACTTACCTTACACAACTTTTCACTCTTTTCCCAGATGTAAGCAAACCATTTACTCAGCACTTATTACTGCATATAGTTGCTGCATATTGTGTGAAAACTTCAGATGTGGTCTTTTCGATAGATAAAATCCGTGAAACCTTGTCAATATTGTCACACTATGTCACTCAACTGTTAGGTTCATGTTACACTTGGAACACCTCGCGCAAATGTCTTCTTTTCTGAAAAAAAAAAGTTTTTCTATATTGTGTGAACAATACATACCTATGTGTTGAACAAAGTCCTTGGTGTTTTTGGTCCCTTTCTCTTTGACATCAGTATAACCCTCTTATGGCGATTGCGCACCAGTATAACTATATACAGCTATTTACTATTCCACAGGAACCATTGTTTTCTTGTTAGGTGTTTATCAGGGGCTTGATTGAGAGCTCTGGTGCGGACGCCGAAGGCAAAGCGAAGTGCCTGTCAGTGGTTTGGCCCTTTTGTAGAGCACACAGAACAATTGTTATGTATTCCAGTTGCAGTTAAAATTCGGTGTAAATGTGTATGAAGTGGGTACACAAATGTCGAAATATTTACAAGGCAAAAGTTTTTAAAAAGTGCTTAAATGTAAGTGAGTGCAGAGTATGTTTTGGGGTGGTGACGTGAGGGAGGTACAAAGAAGTGCATTTGGGGGGAGAATGAAAAGAGATTGCTGGAGAGGAAAGAGATCAGTTAATCAATCAATAAATGCATATTCTAAAGAGCAGGCCTACTCAACAAGTGCAACAGTGAAGATAGGGAGAACAAAAGCCAAAAATAGACATGTTTTTAGCAATCTGTGGAAATTCTGAAGAGCGAGGCAGGGTTGAATTTTAACAGGAATAGAGTTTCATGGTGAAGGGCCAAGAATAACAAAAGTTCTTCCTCTCTGTGTTACACATGTATAATCTAGGTGCAACTGCTAGGAGCTGATTACAGAGCAAAGGAACTTCTTAGGAGAATACCAATGCACTAATGCTCTGATGTAAGAAGGGCCACCACCATATAAAGGCCTGTGCATAAAGTATAAAGCTTTAAAATGAATATACTTCTCTACTGTCAACCTGTAAAGAGAGCAAAGCTGGGTGGCAACTGGGAAATGCTGGGGGTCGTAACAGAGCAACCGTACCACAAAATATTGTGCAATCTGAAGTCCCTGCACTATGTTTTTAAGGGCATCTAGACACAGCAGATTGCCATGATCGGACCTGGATATAATCAAGGCCTGAAGTAATGTTTTTTTAGCAGAAATTAGGAGGAGCTAGAGAATTTTCTTTAGGCTTTTAAGTAACCAAAAGCAGTGGGCCACAATTTTGAGCTTCTATAAGGAGGCGTAGATCCAGCCTGAAGCCCAAGCTCCTGACAGCTTTGCAAGGAGTGGGGAGAGGCTCAAGATCAGCAGGCGACCACCGTGGACCCCAAAATTGGGGCTGTATACAAACTACCAACACCTCAGTCTTATCACCATTCAGCTTAAAAAAAATTACGTTTCATCCATCTTGAAACTTCCATAATATAGAGGGGAAAATTGGTTGCGTCCGTTATACCTGTTCTCTGCATTGAGCGTTACAATTATCTGAATAGCATCAGCATTCATGAAAAGTAAGAGGCCATGGCTTCTGAGTAGATCAGCCAGGGATTAACATAGATGTTAAAAGGCATTGGGCTCAATGAAGAGCACACAACATGAAAGAGAGAATATAGATGAGTCATGTGGCTTAGAGAAAAGGTACGATTCTGCAAAAATGATGAAAACTGGGAGAGGGCAGAGTCCTTAATGCCAATATCTGTCAGACTCTGCAGTAGGACCAGATTAGATATTGTATCAAAAGCAGAATTTCAGTCTAAGAAAAAACGCGAGCAGCAGTGCCACCCATATCAAGTTGTTTCCTAAGATGTTCTACCTCACCCAAAAGTGAAGATTCTGTACTAAAACAAGGATGAAATCACAACTGAGAGGGGTGCAGCAGACCAGAGGACTCCAAACAGCAAGACAACTGAGCAGTGCCATGCTTTTTTTGATCTTGGAACAAATAGGAAGTAGCAAAATTGGGCGATAATTAGTCCAAGTTTTGGGATCTTCATTAGGCTTTTTAAGTGGAGGAACAATCATGAACCTCTACTGTAGTAAGGAATAACAAGGGGTATTGTCTATCGTCCTTGTACATTCTTGTGCAGTCTAAACCTAGGAGCACAGCAGAGAACACTTAAAGCAGACAGTTCTCATGTGAAAAGGGCACAAAGTCTTGCAAAATAAATGCATGTAGTGTCATGCGCAAAAGCAGCCTCATGGCAGCGAAGCTCATGCTAACTTAGCAATGTCGACAATGAACCCACCAGCCATACTACACTACCTTCCATCCACGATGCATTCATATGTCTGCACATATTTCTATGGCTGTTTTAGCCAGCAGCTGTGGGTGCCTCCCAAAGCAAGGTTAGAGCATTTTCTTCCAAAATCAATGCTGCATGAAGTACCAGACATTGAGCAAGCACACTCTATAAAGGGCCTAAAGTTGTTTCGCCGTACAATTTGAACATCACAGTAATTGTTAAACATATTAATGCAGTAAGATATGGGTCATTTTTTAATGTGTTTAAATTTCAAGAGTATTCATTCCTACGGTTTTATAATCCTTGCTTTCTCACTCAATTCATTTGCTTTAAAATTCACCCTTTGCCAATCTTTTTTTCAATTTTTCTTGGGAGGATGACCCCGACCCCATGTTTGCCCATTAAGCTAGCTCACTTTGCCAGTTAAATTAAAGTCATACCCAATTTCAATGCCTCACCGCTTTGAAATGTCACCAGCCACCACTGAATAAGTGTGTGGGGAAGGTTTTTTCTCACAACCTTAGCAGTTTTCTATCAAAACCATAGAAAAATGTAAAAAAGTTCCAAAGATCTACATTGGCATTTTGCCAGACTGCAACAGAAGTGTTCAGGAACAACAAAACACTACTGACAATGTCAAGAGAATGCGGATAGGAACAATAATAACTTGCATGCCTTAAATGAAATTATCATTGATAAAATATCTGCTAATTCCTGCAGTTTCGAGCAAAGCAGGGAAGTAATATATCGGCAAACTATTTACCAGGCAGCACAACTGCAAAAAAGATCTGCCCACTTTTAAGAGACGATCACTGTTCACCAAGAAATTCTTTGCAAAAACAATTGAGAAGAAGCTTTTTTTTAACGCACCCTGCTATAGGTCCTAGACCTTGATAAATTCTACTAATTGTTTATCACAGATCTTACTGTTATTTTTTTTTCTAGTAAATATTAATATACATGGCTGTTTGCAATGCTTATAAGACACATTCAAAATGAGGCAGAGTTCTGACTAAAGTTGGACAACTGGTGGTATACCTTGCCATCTCTATCCAAAGTTCTGCAGACGTTATGTAACCTAGGTCCTAGTTGTGTTTGGATACATATTTTCTCAAAATAGCATTGTAGGGTAATACAAATCCTCTCTGTGGCGAATTGGTGTGAATGAGTTATTTTGGTGCATGTGTTGCAATCTCTGTCGATAGAACACAGTAAGATGCCAAGAAATGTTCCATGTTTGGTTCACTAGGTCAAAAAGGTGGATGCCTAACTTATGACGGGCTGTTGACGAAGCGCACCTGATTTGGTCCGAAACACTCTTAATAACAGCCCTGAAGTGAGGGTTCATGTGGAGATCCTTCTTTAGCGTAACCTACATGGTGTTTCTGCCCATTCCTGGTATATTATGAATTCTGCCCTTGGTAAACACTACATGGCCTATCTTGCGTACATTAGGGACTATTCACTTGTAGGTAATTTATATGGGTAAATTCAAATCCAAATAAAGCTTTATTTGATTGTAAAATAATGCAATCATAAAAGCAGTACATAGACCAAAATAATCACAGTGACAATATATACAATTGTATAGGTCCATTAACATCAGTCATACATAAAAATTAAAAGCATGGATATTGCCAGGGAGAATAAAATAAAGTCCAAAATTAATTAAAACACTATACTCTTCCTATAGGCAACCGTCCTTTTTATATGGGTAATAAACTCTTACACTTTTGAGTAACTTTGCTACTTTTGGCCAATGACAACATCCGAGTGTAAAAGTTACTCAGAAGGGTACACATCTCCACCCTCGGAAAATGGGGTGGAGCCAAATTTATGAGTATGGGTTACTACTAAAAAAACAGTTTTAAATCAACCATCACACATGGCCAACAACTGGCACTGTAACACCATCCCATTGAAAATAATGGCGGTAAGGACTTAAAATAATAACCTGTAGAAAATAACGTTTAAATTTAATGAGTTAAAATAGTTACAAATATAAATATTTATAATGCAATGCTAAATATTATATGGAAATAGTAAATACTTAATATGTCTGTACATCACTTTTAATAATAATAATGCTCAATAAAAAAATTATTTTATTTAAATTAATATTTTATTTGAAACTCAAGAAACTGCACTTTAATGTAATATAATATATTTCGATTATTTACACGATTTATTTCAAGATTGAGTTAATAGAGCTGTAGCATTTTTTTAAATCAAGTTCTAAATTTTAAATAAATATTTTTTTAATGAATATTAAACATAAAAAATATTTTTACAAATATTTAGCAATTTTAATAAACTTTTCAAAATGTTCCCTATAATTTAGCAGGCAGGTGAAGATGTTGGCCTAATTTGGCAATCTCTTTTCTACCCGAAAGTGGATTTGATTACTCATTCACATGCATTGGAAGCTTCACTTAGTAAAAATAAGGATGTTGTGCTCATGGGCATAGGTAGATTTTGTTAGCTGCCAAATACTAACCATCTCACAAAATAACCATCTAATTTTTACTAATCTAGGTCATCTTAAAGCTGTAGGAATGGTCAGGACCAGTTGGTTTATTAGGTTTTTTAAAGTATTTTGTTCACTTTGTTGATGAGCTCTGCTCAATAATAAATAGATGGCACCACTATACGGTAGACTTTCAAAAGTAAGTGCAGATCTTTAGAAATAGGTTCCAGTGGCAAGAACTGGTAAACACCAGCACAAATAAAGCACTGGGGCAGAAACTCTACACAAGGCTGGAAACATACCCAAGCTTGGGATCCAGCTCACCTAAATTTCCTGTCTGCACTGTTTTCAACGAGTACGTTCCCTATGTTAAGAATATCAAATCAGCATGACACCAGGGGATATTGTGTAATTTGGCTGGTTTCCATTGTCATGAAGCCATCGGGATTACTGGACAGAACATCTCCCAAACTGTATTTGACCTTTAAAATTAAGTGAGTATTTCTTTAGGGAGAAAAGTTTTTCTTTTCATTTTTCAACCAGGAAAAAGTGTTAATGGACCCGCCATTACACATTTGATTCTTTGTATTACTATTCACCCTTGCAACTCAATTCTGACACAAAAGTGATCTGAGACATAAAATGAGCAGCCCATTGGAACATGATGCAACCACCATGTTTGGGTTGCCACATAAAATTAAAACAATCTTGCTCCAGAGTCTAGACTATGATTTGTTAGCGTGTATATTTATTTTCCAAAGCCTCTCTGTTCGCGGCTATTAATGTTGTTAAAAACATGTAATTCACACCACTGCTACAATGCGAGCTTATTTGTCATGAGTCTATGATTTTTTTCCTACTATTCCTTTCCAGCTTGGGCTATAATTTACCAATTACAAATTAATCTGCAACAAAGGTCACAGTTTTGCTTTAAACGTTCCCTTGGTGAAAACTGCATTTTTCTTATAAATTGTACGTTGGTGCTTGATAACCACATGATTTACAGAACAACTTTATAAGAACTGTTTATCCAATTCCCAATTACTTTCTCCCAAAAATAAAATGAAAGGAACTGTTTGCAACTCAAGCCAAGTGTTTCAATCATGGTTTAAGACTTTTTACTCTGTTTCCCTATTTAATTCCCCGCCCTTTAATTTTCTCAGATGCATGATCATGCTTTTATCGGTGGCAGACAGAACCACAAACAAACGGCAACATTGCCCCCTGCCTGCCAAACTCTTTTTTTTCTCCTCATGCAGAGTGCATATGGAATCACTGGGTGTCAGAGTGCTGGTTGTGCATCAGAAACTCTTGACGTGGCAGACTATTCGTCCTGAACTACTGGGCAGAGATATTTTAATGCATGGGCAAATTGGGACACTGTCTAGGGCCCTCGCCTGCTAAGAGCCCCCCCTGGCAAAGTGATAATGATGTCCATAAAAACAAATTATCCTTCAACTTAACAGCTAAGCATTCCTGGTCTATCCACCTTTATCTCTTGCACTCTAAGGCATTTGGTAGCAACTACATTAAAAAATAATTTTATTGTATGTCTCTTGCTCCTTACTGCTCCAATCGCACCTCTCTTTCTCGCTCTATCTCTCTGTGCACCTACCCCGCCCCACCTCAACTCCACCGTACTTCTATCTCAATGCACCTGGCTACAACGAACTCTCTATTGCTCTCTCTCAAGATCTGACATCTCTCTCTCTTTTGCCTACCTTTATATCTCTACCTCCTATCTCCTGTTTACCTCAACTTTATTTCTGCCTTGCTTCTTGCCCTGCACCTCTAATCTGTTTCCATCTCACCTCCCTGTGTTTCTCATCCATCTAGTACGCCTATCTGCACTCCTATCTCTCCTTACCCCACCCCTCTCTCTCTCTCTCTCTCTCCATGTCTCTGTACCCCACTTCTTTTTATCTCTCTTCTCTGTACCTCATTGTGTAAACCTCACCTCATTCCACCTAATTTCTCTCTCTCTACTTCACATCTCTCTCACTAACTTAACTCTCTTGACCCAATCTCTTTCTCTCACTTTCTGTCCACCCTCTAAACTTACCCCACCATTCATTCACTACCTCATCTCTCCACCAGCTGTTTCTCTCTACGTTAAATCTATCACTCACTCATTTGCACTTTTTTTTTTGGACTACCCTATTTCTTGATCTCTACTTCTTTTTCTCAATTTATAATTGCCTTTACTCTCTTTCTTCTCTCTCAGCGTCTCCTTGTGTATTTCAACTCACCCTCCCCAGCGTTGCCTTTGTACTGACCTCTCTTTATACATCTCTCTGTCTCTACTGCACTGTCTCTATCTAGCTTACATGCTCTCTCTACCTCTAAATCAATCACACTTCTTTCTCCACTTCACCTTTATCTCCCATCTCAAGTTTGGTTTTTCTCTACACCTCATCTCTCTACCTTTCTCTCTGGCTCATTATTCTCTTTACCTGTTCTGACTTTGTATAAATCTTCTCATTTTGTCCCTCTGTCCACTTCATTACTCTCTTTCTACCTTGCTTCTATATTTCTCTCACTACTTCACCTCTACTTGTCGTCATCAATCTCTTTTAGCTTCACATCTCTCTAACTCAGTGTTATCCATTATTTCTCCGTAACCCAAGATTTAATGTGCCTCATTTGTCTTCCTCGCGGTACCTTTTCTTCTTCCAAGTTCTTCCACGTTCTTCCTTTCTAACTCAGTCTAAAAACGTACCTATTGCTCTTTGAGCCAGATGTGCAAAGCATTTTTGTGGCTGCAAATGCCCTGATTGGGAGTTTGCTATCACAAAAATTATTTTTTGCAATGCACAAAGCCAATTCCAGTAACAGATTGCAAATTCACAAAATGGGTTTAAAAGGGATAAAGAATTAATAAACTGAAAGGGATGTGATATGGGGTCACTTCCAAAATATCCATTTGTTATGGTATGTATCAATGTTTTGCAACAAAAGATTGGTTGCAAAACATTGAAATGTTACCACTCCCAACATGGAGTGGTAATCCATTTACAGAAGAAAAGAGTAGATTTGGAACCCCCTTTACTTTGTGAATTAAACAAAAATATGTTTGTTAGGGGTTAGGCAGTGGTCTATGGCACCACTGCCTCAAACAAACTTAAAACAATTCTACTCTCATGCAAACTTTTGAAAAGTTGAAAACTTTTTTCCTAAACACAGCCCCATTTCCTTTAAGGAAAATGGGCTGTATAAGAAACTGGGTTACTGTCTGAGGTGGAGGGTAAAACCCTACTCCATCAGCAACCACATTCTTTGTCAGAGTGCAATTACAAGCAGGCCCCCGAATTAACCCGTGCCTCACCGTCTGCTATCCTGCCACAAAAGCAGTCATGCTTATCTTAGAGGCAATGTGTAAAGTATTATTGCAGCACTTCAAACAGTAATAAAGTGGAAACACAACTCAAGAAAAATCCCACACCAATTTAGAAAATAGAGTAATATTTAATAAATACTTAAAGACCAAAACAACAAAAATTCAATCAGTATAACTGGATATATGCAATTCTAAAGATTTAAGTGAAAATAGCAACAAAAAGCACAAAGCTCCAACTGTGGTTGTCTGGCTGCACCTGACCCGGACAAAGTCACAAATTCAGGCTGACCATGATGGAGTGCGTGCTGGCTAAGAGGAACTAGTTAGGCTCGCTGAGCAAGAGTACCCTGAAACCTAGTTGCAGAGCGATGCATAGTCCAGCATGGAGGATGAGTCCTAAGAACTGAGCTCCGGCGTCGTCTTTGAGGATGCCGTCGATGAGGGTATGCAATGCGAAGTCCTGAGAAAAGATGAGTCATGAACCAGAATGTCCCAAAGAAGCAGCTGGACTTGTGATGCGGAGTCCTGCTCAATGAAATTAAATTAAATTAAAATAAGATTTATAGAGAATGCATTTACCTGAAAGTGTCAAGGCGCTGCCTCAAAGGATAGAAGATCTGTTGACCAAAGAGAAGAAAAATGAGTTACTGGTTGAAAAGTCAGGTTTAAGGGCTTTTTTTGAGTGCCAAGAGATATGTTTTTCTTTTTAGTGAGAGAGGGAGAGGGTTCCATAGTCTGGCAGTGCCCATAAGAAAATCTCTTCCTCCCCAGCAGGGCTTTTTAAATTTGGGAACTATAAGGTTGTATGCTGATGCCGAACATAGTGGTCTGGATGGAATATACCACCGGAAGCATTGCTTGAAGTATTTGGGGCCTGTGCCATACCATAAAGTCAATCTGCTTCTTAATGGAAGACAGTGAAGCAAATCAAGCATGTGAGAGACAGACTCATTTTTAGGAATGCCCAGAAGTTTGCAGTCCGCGGCATTCTGTAGAATCTGAATTCTGTTGAGCATTTTATTCTGCATGTTAATGAATTGGGCATTACACATTACAGTAGTCAACTTTAGACATTACCTGTTCCGAGGTAACAGTTTTCTGCAGGCTGAAAGGTATGAAAGGAGAGATTTTTCTTAGGAGCTTGAGGATGTAAGAGGTAGCCGAAGGGATGGTGTTATTGTGGCCCACAATGGAGAGTTTGCTGTGCAAGGTCACATCCAGACTTTTTACTTTGGAGACAGGTGAAGGCAAATAATCATTTTCTACTGGCCACTAAGTTGGGGACCAAAAAGAAATATTTTTGCCCAAGAGTAAGACCTCTCTTTTATTAGAGTTAAGTTTTAAACAGTTCAATGACATCCATTTCTCGACTTGAAGTAGACAGTTGTGAAACTGGGTAGCTGTCTTATCAGGATCACTGACCACAGTTATCACAATTGGGGTATCATTGGCAAAGGACACTACCAAGAACCCCAAAGACTTCTTCTAGGGGAGTTAAATAAACGTTAAAAGGGTAGGGCTCTAAGATGAGACCTAGGGAACAGCATAGGGAAGTGAAAAGGTAGGTGAGTTAAAAACATCAAGAGCTATAAACTGCTCTCGCTTCGAGAGAAAAGATTTGAGGAGGGTGAGTGCTTGGTCCTTGATCCCAATGGTTGTGAGACAGGCTAGGAGAATGTTATGGTTGACCATGTTGAAAGCCGCAGTGTCATTGTCGAGAATGCTGTCAACGAGGGGATTGCGATGCAAAGGTCTGCATTGAGGATTTGTCACGCAGTGGTGGTTCCTGGAAGGCTATGGGCAGCAATTTGAAGCCCTGTGCCGGGGAAGCATTAGAGAGCAGTCCTGATGCAGTGTTTGGTGAGGCAATGCATCCTGCAGTGGCTCTGATGTACAGTTTCAGGGAGAAAATAGGTTGGTTCTGCTGGGACAACAGCTGGGTTGGCAGAGCACCTTCAGGCCCACTTCCAAGTGTCCAGGACTGGAGTGGCACAACTTGGAGGGCATGTCTCACAGCTGGCAGAGTCCAAGTACTGGGTTCAAGAGTGAGGAAGCCTGTTCTGTCCCTGAGGCTGCAGATCATGAGGCACACCAACTAGTCCTTGAAGTCACTCTGGTGGCCCTGGTTTCAAGATATTGGTTCATTCCTACCCACTCAGCCAGGCGGGCAGCACAGCAGAATGTCAGTCCTTCTTGGAGCAAGCAGCACAGCAGTCCTCCTGAGTCTTCCACAGGTCCAGATGTGTACTGAAGACTTAGGGTCTGAGGCCCAATATTTATACCTGGTGCCCACTTAGAAGTAAGAAATGCTTCTAGAGGTTTCCACTCCACAGAGGTGTTCGGAATTTCCAACTTCCCTGCCCTGACCACAGATTGTCTGCGGTCAGAATAGACTGGTGTCACACCCTAAGGGGCAGCCCAGGCAGACACTTTTGTGATGTGCAAGAATGGTAGGTGGAAGAACCACACCCTCATTACTCAGAATGGCCCATCCTGCCAACACCTAGCATTCTTTTGTCTCACAGCCTGGGGAGCAATACACAAAGACCAACGGCCAGCTACACCTAGCCATGTAACCCACAAGCAGCCTGCAGGCATCAAATAGTTAGGATAAGAAAATGCCAACTTTCTAAAAGTGGCATTTTCAAAATGGTAGCTCGAAACACGACTTTTCCATTAAAGAGGGCTTTTAATTACAATTCCATAGGCACCAAACTCAACCTGTCTACCTGCTCCCAATTGAAAATTATCACTTATTGGAGCGCTAGAGGGCAGGCTTGCAAAATGGCCACACACTAGTGAGGCTCCTGCAGTCCGGGATTAAAATTCATCATAATCATGCATCTGGCATACACATCTGAGGAGAAGAGCACGTGGGAAACGTGGCAGTTACTGAGAGGTGGCACTGGAGGTGTTAGTTCTCTGAAAATATCGGCGGAGCACTCCTGATAGAGAGATCCATGCAGCGGGCCTGTGGATGGTGAAAACAAACAGAGTGAAGTGAAAGTAGGAGACGCTGGCCAGTGAGAGAGGAATCGGCAAGAAACTAAGCTGAGGCAGCAGGAGCCCACACACAGACTCTGGACCAGAGAGCCAGATCGGGAGGCTACGCCTGAGAGAGGTACAGGGGCCGGGAGGAGTGTGAGCAGCGGAGGCCCATAGTGGCGAGGCTTCTCAACTACTGTGACCGAGATGAATCACTGCGGAAGGCCAGGAAACAACAGTCTTTAACATTTGAGGGCCGCAAGATTGCCGTGTTTCCTGACTTCATGCTAGCTGTCCATGAGGCAAGAAAGACATTTCTCCTAGCCAAAAAGAAGCTGCAACTGGCCAACATAGCTTATGCCATACTCTATCCCGCCCGGCTGCGAATCACATTTCAAGGTAAGCACCACATCTGTGTGCTGCCACAGCAGGAGATGGACTTTATCAAGAAACTGCCTAGAAGCCCCCAACGTGCAGGCAACTCACTGAAGAGAGAGGGTGTAGCGCCACCGGAGCTGGCCGGAGATTACGAAATCTACACAGCACAGAGTGGCACGACCATGGCTCTCCTTGATCAGACACACTCCCCCACTGACCCTCTGCTCACGACCCTCTGTGATTACTAAGTGGATAGCCCTGTATCGAACTGCTAAATGATATACCCTCCAAGGTGCTACAGCTATGATTCACTTTTTATTGATACCTGGGAAGTGGCAGGGAGGCAAGATGACGGAACTCAGGACAATGCACCCTATATGAGAAAATAAATCAGGTGCAATGCGCACATTCCCGGACACCCTCTCCTCTGCTGAAGTAGGCAGTGGGGAGGTTCCACTGCGCCCTCCAGGTGGAAGTTCCTAACAGGAATTTCCTCCCGAGAGATTGGAAGTCACCAATCTTGGTGATTGTTCTAAATAAACTATACCTAATGTTTCTTTACTCTCTTTCCTTATGCTTACAGACTCTCCCTTTACTTCAAATTCAGTCCTTCTTTGGTACAATGGTACTCCTTCCAACTTGAATGTTCTATACAGGCGTAAAGTATTCTTATCATAAGGTTACTGCATTGGGAAGGATGAATGTTATGAGGAAAGTTTAAATTCCTTAGTATTTTACTTTGGGGTATGGGTGGGGCAATATATAGAAAGTTGGTGAAGCCGCTGTGTGTGAGGTGTGTGGGGTGTGTGGGTTACCATTGGGGACAGAGTAGACATAGAACAGATGAGAGAGCAGACAGGCAAAGCACTTCGCAGTCACAGCAAAATCGATCCCAGGTGGGACCATCATAACATCAATCACATACATACCATATATGAATGGAGGGCAGTGAAGGGGAAAAGGTTCTGAATTTCCAACATGGAATGACAACATCTCCTTGAAAATCTAGACTGGCACAAGATAACTATAACCATGCTGCAGGAAACGCATACAGGACCCGACACAAGTCCCACATTTGCTACACGCTGGGTCAATACTTTTCCTCCTACTCTTCCTACTCTAGGACAACAGCCATTCTGATTGGGAAAAACATCCCTTTTGTAGCGGGAGGGGCCCTGAACGATATTGAAGGCAGGTATAACGTGGTATGGGGCAGGCTAGCATCACGATCCATCACGCTGGTGAACTGCTATGAGCCTAACGTAGATGACAAATCTTTTTTCACCACCTTGCGAACCTATGTTCAAGGTGGTGAACATAGGTTCTTCATACATCATATGAGATGGAGATTTTAACATAACAGTCCAGCCAGAGATGGCTCACTCACACCCCCAGACCCGGCACTACACCAAAGCCCAGCGCCAATTGCTGCAAATCATAGTAGAGCACAGCCTACTAGACACCTGGTGCGACATGCACCCGACACTTAGGGAAGGCACCTGCTGCTCCACGGTGCACTTCTGGCAGACATCCAGGCGACTTATGACATGGGCACCACAAACACGACACTTAGCATGCACAAACTCAGACCATTCACCAGTACTCATGAAAAAGACCCCTACAGGGGGAACACCACCCAGCACTGTTTCATGGCGGTTACCTCCACTGGTGCTACTGGAATCTCCATTCAAAGCCGAACTGAGACAGGAGCTGGAAGATTTCCCTAACCGAAATATAGATTCAGTCCCCACACTGGCTACGGTGTGGGAGGCCCTTAGAGTGACGGTGCTGATTCTCCTACTATGTAATGGAGATTTGAGATGCGATGGGGGAGAGCCACAAGGACACTGTGGCAATAATGGAGGCCTTCTACTCACATTACTCCTCGTTGTACTCCACTAGGATAATGGCCCCGCTTGCAGTGGAACCATACCCGGAGTTAATAGAACTTGGGTGGTTGAGCACTACCCAACTGGAATTTCTAGCAGCGGCAATTGAGAAGGACGAAATTTGAACTGAAATTATGCAACTAGGGTTAGACAGAGCAGCAGGGACAGACGGATTCTCCATCGAATTTATAAAGCATACATTGATATCTTAGCTACATTCTTGAAATATATATATGAGGAGGCTCTCCAGCTGGGAACTCTCCCACAAACCATGCGGGAGGCCCTTATTATCGTACATTGTTTTCGATACTCCAGGATATAGACCCGGAACTCAATGCTGTGGCTGTTTCTTGATGCCACCAAGGCCTTTGACTACCTGGTGTGGGTCTTTTTGTTGGCGGTTCTGAGGCATGTTGGGTTCCCCCCACAATTCTGCGCATTGGTGCGGCTTCTGTGCCAAAGGCCTAAGGCAAAATTGCCCATAAATGGGATGCAATCCCCTACATTTAACATAACTCGTGGCACCAGGCAGGGCTGCCCATTGTCCCCGCCCTCCTATTTGTCCTGGCTGGGGAGCCATTGGCAGCTATGCTTGGACAGCATCCCCGAGAATACGTGCTACACTACCTGTCAAGACATGTACTGGTGTCACACTATGCAGATGACATCACCCTGTATGTTCTGGACCCTCATATAAGCTTAAACCAAATACTTTGCCAATTCATCAAATATGGAGATCTCTCTGGAGTAGCAATAAATTGAGAGAAAAGTCAGATTGTCCCCCTTCTCCTCCAGTAGAGCTAGAGTTTCCATTGACATGGTGCATGTTGGAACTAAAATACCTGGGAATAGTCGGTGCTAGAAACAAAGAGACTCTATTGAGGGCCAACTATGGGAGAGCATTGGCAGCCTGACAGATGCCAACACCCGTTGGATTGCTATGTCCCTTTTAATTGCAGGGTGCATAGCACTAATGAAAATGGTGATTTTGTCCCGCCTGCTGTATCTCTTCCTAAATATTCCCTATTACCCGGGTCACAACTTTTTTAAAAGTCTGAAAAGTAAGTTAATCTGGCTAGCCTGGAGAGGGAAAAACCCGGAGTCAATTGGAACACACTCACATTACCCTTCTCTAAAAGGGGGTATGAGGCATAGGATCCAGAATCATATTATCTAAGTGCAGAAGCGCAATACGCACAACACTGGTTCTACCCCCGCCTTTCATGCCACACCTAGCGGTGGAACAAGGCTACATGTGCCAGATACCGCTGACCGGATTTCTGGGGATAGACCACAAAGTGTCGGGGGGAAGAATCTACAGTTGCATGCACAAATGTAGCATGGACAAAGCTCATGAAAAGGCTGCAGGCTCCCATGATAAACTCGCCGATGCTGCCTCTGACATACAGTCACAATATCCCGCCCTTGACTTAGGCAACCAGGTGAGCAGAACTGTTTCCACCTGTTGGGGCTTGATCCACACTCTGCGCAGGGTCAGGAAATATCTCTCTCTCCAGGCAAGAAAACAAATAGCTGTTGCTCTTATCGGCTCGCGTTTGGACTATTGTAATGCGCTGTATGCTGGACTTAATAAAGGTCAGCTGCAGCGCTTACAGGTAGTCCAAAACGCCATAGCTAGATTTGTCCTGGACTTACCCAGACGCTCTTCGGCCACTGCAGCCAGGAAAACACTGCACTGGCTGCCGATGGAATATCGAATCCGGTTCAAGGTCCTTTGTATGACCTATAGAGCCATTGCTAAAAAGAGTGACACTGGAATAGGATCCATCATCTTCCATTATGTCCCCCGAAGGAACTTGCGCTCCTCTGGTAAACTGCTTCTGACAGTCCCCCGTGTACGAAGAGCCAAGTGGGGAGGCAGAGCCTTCTCCACCCTTGCTCCTAAATGGTGGAACGAACTCCCTTTGGACCTGAGATCTCTCCCGTCCCTTCAGAACTTCCGCACTGCCTTAAAAACCCTTCTCTTCAAGCAAGCCTATGTCTAGGGTCCTAAGCTTTCTTGATCATTCTCTGATCTTCTGTTAGGCGCCTTGATACCTGCGGGTTATTGTTCTGCGCATTATAAATTATTTTTCAATTCAATTCAATTCAATATCCCAGTCATGCATGAAGTTTCATGCCGCTGGATGCTACAGCGTTACAACATACACACATGGGGAGACCTATACAACAAGGGCAGATTTCTGGATAGGGAGGAGTGCTTCTGCGGGTGTACTCCATCACCTATAGACCTCTTTTTATTTATCAGGCTAAGGCAAGATGTCAGAGCAACTACCCTGGCCTTCCGGAGAAGCCACCCAAGTTGCCCCCACTACATATCCTGCTTCAGCCCATCGACCACTCGCACATAGTATCGAGAATGTATTGCATCACGCTCACTCTCCAAGTCGAGAAACAAAGTGAGGCTAGGCAGGAATGGGAGCTGAGCTATATTGTTCCATTGAACAGAAACAGTGGATATATTGCTATCATCAGACAGAGAGGATTACTACTAGTAGTAGGCTAAGGATTATTCACTTTAAATTCCTGCATAGGATGTACTACTCCCCAGCGCATATGTATTAGTGCAAGCTGAGACCGAACAATAGATGCCACAGATGTGGGGAGGTTGATGAGGCCTTATCCAAAATGGTGTACATACAGCTAAAATTAACCCCGCTATTAGCATTACTTGGATATATGAAGGGAGTATCTGCTGCCGTAAGACGATCTGTTGCCCTTGGTTTGATGCTAGTCAAGTGTAGGGTAGCATGCCACTGTGGACGCGGCAGAGCCACAAAATTTAAGAAATTGCTACATGATATGACATACTCCCAGGAACAGCTAACCGCATAAGCAGATTTATTGCCGGCGAGGTCCATATCCCAGCACATATGGGAGCCATTAGTGGCATACTTACTTTTGAACTCACAAACGACAGAGGCTGCACAAAAAGCCGAGATGGGATTCGGGCTGCCCTCACTGAGGGTTCCTTATAATGGGTTAACACACTGGGACACATTGGCGACAAACCCACCCGGGACCAGATTATTATGGCATGATGGGAGCTATACAGGTGGAAGTAGATAACAAAAGATATATTGCTCTAGTGATGTGAATACGAAATAAACTTACTTAATCCACAATGTTATATAATGAAGTGTTACTGTTAATGATGAAAATGTCAATGAAAAGACTTTTTTTTAAAAAATGATCACTTATCAAATGTAATGAAGTAACCTAATGTTATCCGAGGGGAGAGGTATGTCTTGCAGTAGTATAAATGAATTTAGGAGTTTTCCACTACCGGACATGTAAAACCTAAAATTACAATTCCAACCTTTTAAATACACTGCATCCCGCCCTATATCTATTAATAAAAAGGAAGGTTAGGGTCTAGCAAAAGGTTTATTTTGCCAAGTCGAAATGGTGATTTACAACTGGGTGGCACAATCCGGGCTGCAGGCCCACTAGTAGTATTTAAATGGATTATGTCATGGAAGTACGAAAGCATGAACAAGAAATGTTTCTACAATGCCAGCCATAAAACAAACGTGTCACGTCAATGATCGTCTTCACCACTAAAGTCACTACCATGCCTCTGCATAAGCATTCATTAAAAGTACCGTAACTACGAATACCAGTATCACACACCACCAGTATCACATTGTTGAAACATTGCAAAATTCAAATGCCTGTACAAGTGTATCTTTGTAAATAAAGCAGTGTAGTAATGTAAATTAAATATTTACAAACTCTGTGGACATGTAGGCCCACTTTAATAGGGACTTACAGGTAAATTAAATGTGACAATTGGGTATAAGCCAATATTACCTTGTTTACAGGAGAGAGAACAAGCATTTTAGCACTAATTAGCAATGGTAAAGTGTGCAGAGTCCTAAAGCCAGCAACACTGCAGTCAGCAAAACAGGAGGCTAGAAGGCAAAAAGTTGGGGGGAACCCATACCATCTATGCCAGGTTCAACAGGCTGCATTTAAAAAGATGAAAAACATTTTAAATGAAAAATTATCACAGCAGCAGACCACCATCCCAGTGAAGGGCACCAATGGTATCGACCTACCTCGTGAACATTGATGAGGTAGCTCAGAATGAGACCCACTATGATTCAGAGTTTTGTGAAACCAGCCTATTTATACACTGGTCAGTTTGCTAAATTCCATACTGTTCATTTAAATACTGGTCGCAATCTGCAACCAGTGTTTTGCAACCAATGTTTTGTACATTTGGCACCTATATCTCTTTATCTACCACGTTCTCTTTCTACCCCTCTGCATCTTCCTATCTGGCTATCTCACCATTCTCTCTACATTTTCACAACCTTGCTTCATACCTTGCCAGTCACTCTGTCTCAACTCTATCTTTACTTCCCTTCTTCCTCTACTCCACCTTTCTCACAACACTATTCTCTTTACCTCTTTCTCCTTCTCTTGACTCCTGTCAACTACCATTTGTCTACCACAACAGAGTTGGAGATAACTGTCTAACCAGAGAAAGGTTCGCATAAAAAGAGATAGGGAAGGACAAAGCAGGGAAAAAGAGCATTAAGGAGAAAATGAATACATTTCTCCAGATGGAATAGTGAAAAGCGCAGTGCTTTGATTTCTACTGTTGCAATGGGAATGACGGTTGTGAGTGGGGTACATTTGTGATTTCAAATATGCAACAATTAAACAAATACATTTAAGTGCTATGCATCTTCTTTTATTATTATGCACTAGTTAACTAAACATCCACCAGGTTACCCTTGGCCTGTCTTTCCTACACCTGATGAACTGTCTGGTTGACACTGAATTCCATATAAAATATTGCTCTTCTTAGATGAAAGAAATCAAGAACCAAGAGAAAAAAATACTTTTTGTCTTACGGACACCAGGAAGCTGAAGTTTTCATCAGTTTGTGTGTGCCCTTGTCTCTGAAAATGTAACATTTGTCATTATGAGGTCAGAAAATGGGTAATAAATGCAAAGTTGGCCCGAAAGGGTTAAGTGATTCGGGCATTTAAGTTTTAACATAATAATAATTAACAATGTTATCAAATTATATGTGACTATTTGGAAATATTATACTACCTCTGGAAAAACAAAGTTTCTAGAGAAAAAAAGGTATCAATGTGGTTCTTAAAAGTTTTGCCTGTGACTGTCTAGAGCTTATTAAAATCAGTAGGTCAGACAATAGTAAGAATTTGAGTACTAGTAAACATTAACATTGAGTTAAAATTGTTTGTGGTCAAATATCTTGTAGAGGGAGTAATTTGAAAGGATTTTTTTGTGTAATATTTTGAGGAGAATTTCAAAATACCTCTGACTCCTGTAATGAAACTGTGCCACAATTCACTGCTGAGATTTTGCTTTATCATAGGGTTAGGAGCAGGACTGATAGACTTGTTTCTACTTAATCAGATGCTATTATCATTTGAAATTTGCATTTTAAGATAATTAATATTGGTTATTAAAAGAAACAAAATGTGAGATTTCTTTTTAATACATTTTTCTTATATTGTATACAGTTTTAACTCATTGTTAAAATAAATAACTTATCTGTCTACCTAGTTCAAAGAATAGGCATGTGTGGAATGTGTGAACTTCAATTGCTTGTTACAATAGAGAGCTGTGTGTTTCACAGCAGCTGTGCTTAATTTGTGCCGGTGTTTGCCAGCACTCGACACCGCAAAATATTCATAAACACAGGCACATATTTATGAGAATTCACCACATCTGGCCCTTTGTTGTTTTTTTTTATAATAAAATCTAACCCCATCCTAAACATACTTTCAGTTAACCCTAAATCTTAATTTACCCTCAATTGCAATTTAGAAACTAAAAACAACGCAAACCCTAACCCCGAGAATGATTTTCAAGTCAGCTTAAACTGAAATATAATGCTAACTTTAAAGTCTGATTAATTACTTCCAAATACAAATTAAGACTTATTTTCTGTAGTTAATATTTTCTGTATCTTATTAACCTGTATGTTGAAGTTACAAACATCTGCTGAAGAGGCAACAGATAGAAGTAATGGTAGGAACAAACAAGGATGTCCAATTAATGGTACATAGAAGTGATGGAGGAGAAATTGAAGATTTGGCATGGCCAAAGGACATACTCTGACAATAAGACTTGCATGGTTACAGAGTAGAGGACATACACAAATGTATAAGCCATGACCTGCATGCAAATGCAAACATGGTTAATGTGCATAGGGAAAGGCTACAATAGATGTCTTTTGGATCTTTATAAATATAACATACTAATTTATGTGAGTAATCATGTTTTATTTCCTCATAACAGCTTTTGCCTGAAGACTGTTAGAATTATGATGCAAAACCATGAAAAAAAAACAAAAGTAACCTTTGAGGATAACTACATAACCATAACATTCCACTAATACTCAGCTCCAGATGTCACTCATGACATCACAGAAGATAACATAACTAGCATCACTACAATAATACAGCTTGTTAAGGGTATTCCCTATGGCCATGGGGAGAGCAACATGGATCAAGCTATATGCGGATTTACGCTACGCCATTTTAAGTTGTGCACCTTTTCACCATGCCTTACTCCTGTTACATGCCTCAAATCATATATGTGGCATGGCCATTGTATTACATTGTTATATTTGTAAAGCTCCTACTTGCTTTATACGGTGCGCTGAAATGCTTGTACAAGAAGGTAGCACACTACAACGTGTGCGTGTTTGTGGCTGGAAATGTCTTGACTTTGTTTAGAGCTTATGTGGGAAGCATATATGTTGACCACCCATGAATGTGGCGTGTGTGTGCAACATACATTGAATCACCTCAGACAAAGCCTTGAATGCTGCCAAACCCAATACTTTTTAATAGATAACAAGATTTTCATTAAATCGTTTTGGGTGAGTCTTGTGAAGATTTTGGGTCCATTTTAATATCAAACAATCAATCAATGGCTTGTAAAGCACAGCTACTCATCCATAAGTGTCTCAAGGCGCTGTGGTTATTTGACTGCATTTTTTATGAATTTGTATTTTCTGGAATTAACAATTTTACTACAACTTCTTAAAGAATACTGCACAGTATTGCAGGGGGTGAGTCTGGCTGGATCTAGGCAATAAATACAAATCGAATGTTGTAGGAAGGTATATAGAGGAGAATTAAATGGGCTTTATGTCTGTTTTTCATTGCATTGCATTGCAAAAGTCTTTTTGCAGTTTTCACATCGAGCTATCCTTTCAACTGCATCTGGATGTGTTATTCATTTTGAAGTTATCTCTATCATTTGGGAGTATGTTTTTTATCTGTACAAAAAATAACTAGATGCAAATATTAGGACAGTTCACCGTCGTTTCCAAAATAATTTCAGCGTTTCTATAATTATCATCGGGTATCAGCGGCTTTCTGCACATAATTTTCTATGTGATACAAAATACAATCATGCTGTCAAGCCCGTGTATAAATGAGATGTTGTAATGCATGCATGTCAAGTTGTGTGAGGTTTGAAAGGTAAATATTCACGAAGCTGATCCCACAGGGCCTTGGAACAACCTTTACAGAACGGATTCCGGAGCACGGAATTCCCCTAAAGAGATGAGCCGTGGAGAGCAGCGATTTGTCACGAACCAGCGTTTATGAATTGTGTCATGCGGTGTGGTGCAAGAAATTGGTACCATCTGGCTCATGGAAGAGAGGTTGGCTAAAGAACATTTTTTTGTTTTTCTCTGAGGTCATTCTTGTCCAATTGTGAGCCAATTAGATAAGGACACATTTGCTTGGGATGCCCAAAACACCCATGAGGCACATTTTAAAATATACTAATTATGGTTGCTTTACTAAATGATTTTCTAAGGCATATTTTAAAAAGATCTGGCTGCCATTCCTAATAGTTTCCTGAGGAATGTGTGTAAAATAAGCAAGATATGTAACTTTGCTTCTCGATGATTTTCTGAGACACATTTTGACATTTTCGAAACATGACTACTTTTAATGGTTTTCTGATTTTGTGAGCCACATTTTAAACAAGCTTTGGGAAAGCCAATCCTCACTTTTTCAATGTTTGTTGGTCCCTATAGACTTTTGTTGAAACAATGTGGACTGGCCCACTATGTGTAGGTAATTATTTGTTATTTATTATGTTTAGTCACTGTTTTGTGGCCTGAATTTAGGACCCATTAGGTGCTATTAAAAGACCCCTCACACACCAACCTGGTTGGTGTAATGCTTCATCATCGGGGTGCTACGACCCCTGATTACAGCGGAGCGGGTGCGGGTGCAACAATGGGATGTGATGTGAATAAAATACAGTTAAAAATACCTCTGGGAATCCTTACCTTTGTATTTTAATGTTGGCGGCCCAGGGTATCGGTTAAAAATATGTGTAGTGCAACTACTAAAGGAGTAATTTTCCTATGAGTTGACTTATGTGTGGCGGTCTACACGTTTCAGCCCTCTCCGAGTGATTAACGGGGCTTTCTTCAGGACCAAGAGATCGAAAGTGAGTGGCAAAAGGTGAAAGTTGCCACGTGAAAAAAAAACAGTGTTTTCCCTACACACTCGCCAAGGTGTGTGTGTTAAAGAAAAGAGGAAAAAAGTGTTGGCGTACTCACAGACACTTTAGAGTAGCAAAAAAATTCAATGCTACAGAGTTTTGAGGCAGTAATCGGGGCTCGGGGAAGAGGCACAATCAATGTCCAATTTGGTTGAAGTGTGTCCTCTGCATCAAACCTATCTATGGTCCCTCGTCGTCCAGGCCCTATAGACTTTTGCCAATCCTGCTAAACTGTGTTTGCATTCACAGAGACAAAAGCTGTGGTTCTAAGGTGGCTGATGCATTGCATGTAAACACAATTTACCAGCCATTTTAAAAGCATTGAAAATAATATTGGGCCATGTTTTTCTATAGTTCCAAGATAGCCACCATGTTGTGTCTACATGTAGAATGACAGTCATTTTGGAAGAATAGAAAATAAAATTCCAAGATGGTCGCTGTCTTGACAGGCTTTTTGGCTCTATTTCGGAGTGATAAAGACTTTAAGCTTGCTCACATCTATAGGCTGTATTCTTCCCTTTTATGATGATAGATCCCTTCCATCTATTGCCTATTGGCTTTGCCTTTCATTATTTTGCCTATAGTAGAGGGTGGATCCTGTGGTCCTGACTTTATATTATACACTAGCGGCCCGTCCCGACGTTGTCCGGGTAAAAAAAGGCTAGGCAGCAATGGTTTTAGTATTGAAAATAACATTTACTTCAAAACTTCATTGTACACCACTTTTCGTGTTTCATGAGAATCAGGAAGTAGAATAAATTGGTTGTCGGAATTCCCCGACCTCGATAGCGCGACATATAACTGTCCATGAGTGAAGCAGTCCTCTTGTAAGTCTATCCCAATGACTTTGTATGTCTGACCTTGAGATTTCCTAATGGTGGATGCAAAAGCAATGTTAATAGGGAATTGTAAGCGTTTGAATTGAAATGGTAGATCAGTAGGGATCATGGGTATCCAGTGAATATGGGCTAATTGTTCTGCAGCAGGGCCAGTGAGAATAGTAGTCTCTATTACATAAGGTAAAAGAGATTTAACTTGTAGGCGCGTCACATTGCAGAGATTTGGTGGATGTAGGTTTTGTGATAACATGATAGGAACACCTACTTTCATTTGGAGTGTATGAGGGGGAAGCCCTGAAGGGTTAAGTGAGTGGAAGAATTCTTGGGGATAATGCACAGCGTCTTGTGTATCTAATACTGTATCAATGGAATTATATATTGTGGTTTCACCTGGGAATAGTTGTACTATGTGTTCATTAATATGATGCACTGCAGAGTTTCGGGCGGCAACTATAGACCTTTCGCAAATCCATGTGTAATCCTTGCTGAGAAGATGCTTGGTGTCTGGGTAAACATGTTGTATGAGTTCATGTAGGGTACAGAGACGCTTACCTAAGATTTGCATGTTGATAAAGCCATTTGTGTCAGATATGTCTCCGTTGGCCACTTCTATTAGAAGATCTGCAAATTGTGTATCTCCACCTCCTAAATGTGTCCTCATGTTAGTGCGCAAGGTAATAGATTGAACAGAGTTCCATAGGTGTGATGCTTTTAAGCATGCTTTTATTATATCAGCCCGCGTTCCTGTAGGCACCACAGGAAGAGTTTGTCGGAAGTCATCAGCAAACACAAAAGTAACACCTCAAATTATGTTGTATGAATTTCTAATGTCTTGGAGAGTTCTGTCAACCGCCTCAATATGTGAGCGGTGTGTCATTGTACATTCGTCCCACATGATAAGAGACACATTTTGAAGCAGTGTCCCCAAAGGTCCGTTTTTCCGAATAGAGCATATTGAATCCTTTTCAAGGGAAACTGTTAGAGGCAGTTCAAAGGTAGAATGTGCTGTTTTCCCAGCTGTTAGCAAAGTGGCAGCTATTCCAGATGAAGCAACAGCTAGAGCCAAATTCCCAGAAGATCGAACTTTGGCAAGTATGAGGTTGATTAGGTAAGTCTTTCCTGTGCCACCGGGGGCGTCTATGAACCATAGTTTGCCTTGCTTCTTTTCAACACTATCAACTATGGTGTTGTAGGCGAGTTGTTTATCGGGAACTAAGTTAGGCAAGTGTTGAGCAAGGTAGTTATTTAGCTCTGGAATATTGTGTGCGGTGTCGATATTGTGGTATCCAGTTAGGTTAGGTCGGACCGCTGGCGGCAGGCTGAAATCTTGTAAGGACTTCTCGCTTAATAGATACAGTGAATCTTCAATTTCTATAAGTCCTTGGTTTATGATTTCATTGTTGATAGCAGCCTGTGCCGACGTTGTCCGGGTATGAATTGCTGCCGGCCAGTAGTATATTGTTTTGTAGGATTTCGTTTTGATAGCATTTCTTATCTGTGACAGGCCTGTGAAACGCTCCGATTCACAGTGCACTACTCATGCACTTAAGAGTTCAGTAGTGTGTGAACTCGAGTTTCCCTACTTTATTTTTCCTTGCAATATTATATAGCGCAAACTCGACAACATGGCATAAGCACAATTTACATTCAGGAAGAACACATTCATTTGTGGTAGGCACGGGGAGACAAAGCGATTTGCCTGGAATCACAGGATGTTGAGCTGATGCCAAGATTCGAACGTAGCTCCCCAGCTCTAAAGTTCGCAATTCTAGAACTTGTGGCGGGAGGAGTGTCTAAAAGTGTATGTTGGTGCTTGCCATCAATGAGAGAGACCTGTACATTTTTCAAATGGGTGGTGAAAAAATATGAGTATGTTGCTGGAGATGTGGGCCGCCGTGCCACCAATGTACTTATCGGGGGAGGGTAAACACCGATTATTCTGCAACTTTCTTTCCGCATACCATCACTCCGCATACTTTCATTACGAAAGTAACATGACTCCCCGATGCCATTATAACGCATGGCATTACATTTTATATGCTTTTACTACGCATACATTTACAACGAAATTCGTTGTAAATGCATGAATGGTAAAAGCATGTTTTTTTTTAATGTTTGGATAAGGTAAGTATGGGTATAGGGGTATATGTTTTGGGGTACTGAGGTATATGTTTTGGGGTGTTTGGGTATTTTAAGGGTTCAGATATAGTTTTGGGTTTTGGTGTATATGGGTATTTTTAGGGTTCAGGGGTAGGTTTGGGTTTTGGGGTACAGGGGTATTTTAAGTGTTCAGGGCTAGATTTGGGTTTTGGGGTACAGGGGTATTTTTAGGGTTCAGGGCTAGGTTTGGGTTTTGGGGTACAGAGGTATTTTAGGGTTCAGGGGTAGGTTTGGGTTTTGGGGTACAGGGGTATTTTTAGGGTTCAGGGCTAGGTTTGGGTTTTGGGGTACAGGGGTATTTTTAGGGTTCAGGGCTAGGTTTGGGTTTTGGGGTACAGGGGTATTTTTAGTGTTCACGGCTAAGTTTGGGTTTTGGGGCACAGGGCTATTTTTAGGGTTCAGGGCTAGGTTTGGGTGTTGGGGTACAGGGGTATTTTAAGGGTTCAGATATAGTTTTGGGTTTTGGGGTATAGGGGTATTTTTAGGGTTCAGGGGTAGGTTTGGGTTTTGGGGTACAGGGGTATTTTAAGGGTTCAGGCGTAGGTTTGGGTTTAGGGGTACAGGGGCATTTTAAGGGTTCAGGGCTAGGCTTGGGTTTTGGGGTACAGGGGTATTTTTAGGGTTCAGGGCTAGGTTTGGGTTTTGGGGTACAGGGGTATTTTAAGGGTTCAGATATAGTTTTGGGGTATAGGGGTATTTTTAGGGTTCAGGGGAAGGTTTGGGTTTTGGGGTACAGGGGTATTTTAAGGGTTCAGGGCTAGGTTTGGGTTTTGGGGTACAGGGGTATTTTTAGGGTTCAGGGCTAGGTTTGGGTTTTGGGGTACAGAGGTATTTTAGGGTTCAGGGGTAGGTTTGGTTTGTGGGGTACAGGGGTATTTTTAGGGTTCAGGGCTAGGTTTGGGTTTTGGGGTACAGTGGTATTTTTAGGGTGCAGGGCTAGGTTTGGGTTTTGGGGTTCAGGGCTATTTTTAGGGTTCAGGGCTAGGTTTGGGTTTTGGGGTACAGGGGTATTTTTAGGGTTCAGGGCTAGGTTTGGGTTTTGGGGTACAGGGGTATTTTAAGGGTTCAGATATAGTTTTGGGTTTTGGAGTATAGGGGTATTTTTAGGGTTCAGGGGTAGGTTTGGGTTTTGGGGTACATGGGTATTTTAAGGGTTCAGGGCTAGATTTGGGTTTTGGGGTACAGGGGTATTTTTAGGGTTCAGGGGTAGGTTTGGGTTTTGAGGTACAGGGGTATTTATAGGGTTCAGGGCTAGGTTTGGGTTTTGGGGTATAGGGGTATTTTTAGGGTTTAGGGGTAGGTTTGGGTTTTGGGGTACAGGGTATATTTATAGGGTTAAGATGGGTTAGTGTTTAAGGGTGTTGGGGTATTTTAAGGAGTAAGGGTCGGTTATGATCATGGGGTGCAGGGGTATTTAAAGGGAGCAGGGTGGGATTAGCACACAATATGAGACATGGCATGAAGGGTGGAACGTACCACACGCCCCCAGTGTTTGTCACGCCCCCAGCACACGCCCCCAGCACACGCCCCCAGCACACGCCCACAGCACAACGCAGACACGCCCACAAGGGACTACTTTGCTGGCACGGTTCTTTTACCTTTTAAATGTATATGGGGGGCATCTGTATAGCCTATGTCCTTCTGTTGCAACTGCCCTTTCCAACGCTGTATTGGGTGTTGTGATTGGTGCTGTGGTTCCTGAGATTACCCGCCTCAAAGGTTTGGGCTCTCTCTTTATATTATTAGTATGGATTGGTATGGTTTATGTAGGTACTCTGACAGAGCTAAGGGTTATTTCATCCTTCTCAGGCCTACAAGGCCCAGAACTAGATAGACTCCATTTTGCTTAGTATCCCTGCAGAGATGAGATGCTTCAAGGGAAAAGGTAATATTTTGGTTTTGAGCTGTTGTTCGCCCTAAGCGAACCGGAGAGAACCGGCCAGAGCTGAATCTAATCAAGAAGTGTCCCTGGGCTCAGGTCTCTAGACGAAACAAGCAGCTGATCACTGTGGGAGCGTCTAGAGCGAGGAGCCCGGTGCATGGACCTGTTGGGTGGAGGCTGCTGGCTGGAGCTTTCCACTAGAGGAGAGGAATCCATATTAGCGAATTGCAGAAGAGGAGGAGTGGTCAGTTCAGTTTGGTTCTTGAAGAGTGGAGAGTAGGATGTCTGCTGGAGCTGCAGAATACCGTGCAGTCCTATTGGTTTTCTGGAATGGAGAAAGAAGGCAGATGATTGCTGAAGCTGAAGAGAGAGCAGTAACTATCAGCTGGGACTGCCAGTTTGTCAGAGAGCATTAAAGCAGATGGAGGAGTTGAGGCTGTCAGCTGGAGCAATTGAGCCAGAGGCGTGAAGCTATGGTGACGAAGGGAGAGACAGAGAGAGCCCTGATCCCACCAGAGTCAGAGAGAAATCTTCCTTCTAATAGGTGAGGTAGTCTAAACTAGTCCCCTTTACACTTACACCTTAATCTTGTCCTTATTCCCTAGGCTATTGTATGTCTAATCCTTTTCTTTCAGCGGTGTGTTAAAAGTTCCTGTTAGTCACAGAGACCCCACAGATAACATTGTTCCTGTATGTCTAATCCTTTTCTTTCAGCGGTGTGTTAAAGTTCCTGTTAGTTGTAGAGACCCTGCAGATTTGTGTATTGTTGTTGTAATAAAGATACCCCAGTTCTTAGTGAACTAGTGTGCATGTGTTGTTATTCCTGCATACAGTGTGTATATCTTTTGTCCCCACACAGTAGGGGTAACCTTGTCTCCTAGTCAGGTATTACTGTTTGAACAGATGTTACCCCTGATCAGGTAAGTGATAACTGAATAATTAGGGAGAGAGAGGAGACCTGGAACTGAGGGATAAATTATATACTAAGTAATTCGGCCATCCCATAATATTATTGTAGTAGCGAACCCTTAGTGAATAGTGACAACATAGAGACAGAGAGCTGAAGGTATTCATAGGAAAGTGGTCGTCAGTGGTAAGTGGCGTTAGTGAGAGCACTGATTGTGGTCAGTGTGTAGATCTGCCGGATTGCAGATCGGATTGTAAGTGAGTGAGCACGGGGGAATACGGTGTTTAGTTCTGCCGGATTGTGGACACAATAGAAAGAGAGTGAGCACTGAGGCTGCAGCTCAGTGTGTAAGGCACGCCGGATTGTGTGTCGAGTGAGCACTGATGGTGATCAGTGTGTAATAGTAGATAATCAGAACTGCCCCAGGGTAGATTAGTCTGGACCCATGTGGTCGCGAGACTATGAGGTATGAGTGTGGTGTAGGGCATGGATGTCCTTAGTAATCAGTGAGTATTCTTAGTATCCCTATAGATTTAGTGGTGTTTCTGATGATATGAGCTTGTATATTGCGAGTTCCCCATCCTCAGGTAGGTACCCAGGTGCCTGGATAGATGGGTCCTGAGGAGGGAGGTGGTTACGTTCCGGCTGGGTTGGAGGGGCTCTCAGGAGCTGATCCCATCTGGTCTAGAACCCGGTCGTTACAGTCGCTCAATGCTTTTTTCTTTGCCAATAATGGCTTGTTTGTATACATCGATTGGCAAAGCAAAGCCACTAGTGGTGTGTGGTATCTTCATGTCTATGCCATGCATTCTCTCCTTAGCTATATTTCCCCTGCTGCTCAAACCAGTGTGAGGTAATGAAGGCTGATGTGTGCATGGTTTGAGTGAGTGGGCTGAGCAGCAAGGATGCTGCTCCCTTTGGGGCCTTCCTACTTCCCTACCATCATTTTCTACTTGCAACCTAAATCTACTAACTTGAGAATAAACCTTATCCTGTTTAACCTACACTACTGGCTGCCCTGCATCTTCATTTACCACATGATAGTTAGCAGAGTGCGATTGAAGAGACGCTGGGAAGGGGACAGAGAGCAAGAAAGGCCCCAAGTCATAGCAGTACATAGTGTCGAAGGTAAACAAGTGAGGAGTACTGATGCACTGGGGAAGAGGAGAAGGAAGCAGAGGATGACATGGTGGGTAGATCACAAGCGTATGAGGACCACTCACTTTCGATATATAGCAGTGGACAGAAAGAAAAAGGAGCAAGAGATGCACTCACTCCCACAGTGTGTTGTGACAACATATTCAAGGCCAATGGGCAAACCTGTATCCCTCCACCTTAGTAGCTTTATGCAGTCCTTCTTATAAAACCTGATAATAACAACGCAGGCAAACATAGATTGTCTCAATATGTATAAATGTCAATTATAACACTACTGTCCGATCTCTGTTCCATGAACGTGCATTGAATCTAATGACCTCATATTGCAATATGTCTCAATTCATATCGCCTTCAATCATAATATATTTCAGTATTGAAATCGAGAATGCATAAAGGGCCATGGTGCGTATGGAATGTAGAGGACAACAATACATGCCCAAACAAGCATTTTCATGTTTTCATTTAGTCCTCCACCACTCTGCTACCACTGCTCAATGCAGCAGGTGCCATTATCAATGAGGGTGGAACTCACTTGCATGGGAAGAACTCTGCTACTTTATTTTCTTAATAAGGCCTGTCTGAAAAAAGACACTGACCCAAATAGTCTTTCAATGATGTACACCTTTTGTACGTAACCTATTAGGTAGTTGCCATTTGATGCCCAATGAAAAGATCTGCCTTCAGGATTCACCAATTTTGTTTTAGAATGTTATATACTCTGGGTGAGCCTTTGGAGAATGTTGTTATCATTCTTACTGTACCGTCCTGGTTAGATTGTGTCTCAGCCTTGTCTACTTGCAATTTATTATGTGTAATCTTTTATACCTTAGCTTTGGCTGCCTCTAGAACTACTGGTGAGTAGCCCTGTATTCTGAATCTCCTTAGTGTACCAGCTTCTGCTACTTCCTAATCCGATACCATTGAGCAATTGCGTATGAGATGCAGTAAGTAGCTAACCGTAAGGTATACAATTCTTCTGATTATGTGGGCGGTGGCTTATTGCATGGAATAGAGAATTCCATGCAGTGGACTTCCTATGTAGGTAACATTTGCAGCTTATTGTCTTGCACAAACACTCTAATGTCTAAAAATGATACATTTGAACTGCTGGTGTTACTTGTAAATTGCAGATTATGGGCATTACGGTGAAGAACCGCTATGTATTCCTCAGCTTCCTGGTGTGTTCCCTTCTACACAATGAAGAGATCATTTGTTTTCCTTAAACAATTTTTATTGCAGAGTTATTTACAGTGTACATTGATGAACTTAGGATCTCTTTGTGCAGAGTCGTTGATCCCTTATCTCTTTCCAGATGTCTCATACACAGCCAGTCAGCCCACACCCCGGAGGTCGGGCGGCGTTACTCATTTACATGTTACTCTCTCGGCTGGGCTGCCTGCTGTAATCAACATATGGGGCCCTCCGCCCTCTGCTTTTGCTTTTTCGCCCCGTTCCCCACTTTCGCTCGTCAAGGTTCGTACATGTTCCTCTACAGGATCCCGGGATGCTTTTCCTCTCCTCCTCCCTCCCCCCCCTGTGTCTTCGTCTTTACCTGGCTCTAGGATATGTACCTATACTGTGAGACTTCGGAGCTTTGTATTTTTACTGTGTGTGTGTGCCTGGTGTAGGTGCCGGGGTCGTTACCATCTCTACTGGAGCCACCAGGTCCCCTGTCCCCTCATCCCCTTCTTTCTCCACTGTGCTATCTCTCAGCGCCTGTACTAATACTTTCCCATGCCAGTGCTGCGTCCTGTGCCTTCTCGTCTGATCTACGGCGGGCCAGTTGGTATCTGATCGTACTCTCCGCTGTTGCCCACTTCAAAAATTCATTCAGCCACCTCCGGTGTGTTGGCCCTACCGTCGACTTCCACCCCTTGGTCAGTTCTCTCTTTGCTATAAGTAGGCCCATGTCAATGAATTTGCTTGATAGTTTGTTCTTGCGTGTGTGTGGGAACCAGTGTAAGATAGTGACCGCGCTGTCGTACTGCAGTTCCCTATCCGTTACTTCATTCAGGGTGTCACCTATTCCCCTCCAATACTCTTGTAAGTGGGGGCAGCCCCTCAGCATGTGTACTAGGTCTGCTCCTATCTGGTTACATCTGGGGCATGCTGCGTCCGCCGCGCCAAATGACGCTGCTATTTTACTCGGGGTGAGGTAGGCCCTGTGGAGATTATAGAGGTGTATCAGTTGGAAACGCGTGTTTCTGGTGCTCTTCCTAGCCCTCCGCACTAGCTGGGACCACGTCGTGTCTGGGATTTCTAACTGTAGGTCTGCCTCCCATTTGTTCTTCAGCGGTGTTAGTGGTTGTAGGGTTTCTGTGTGCATTCTGGAATAGAGGCATGTAACCGCCTTAAATGTTCCTGCCGCCATCATTGTGTATTGGCACGCCAGTGTCGTCGTGGGCTCTATCAGTCCCTCCCCCCAGTGCGCTTGTATGGCTCTCACCACCGCCGCATGCAGTAAATAGTCTCCCCTCGGAAGGTCGTATCGCTCCTGTAAAGTCTGGTACGGGGTTAATACTCCGTCATCATAAAGATCCCCTATCATCTGTAACCCTGCCTCTTTCCACATTCGTAGCCTCGACCAGTCTCCGCCATGTGGGAGTGCTGTCACCATGCCCAGCGAGATTTCGGGCGCATACGGGTGCCCGGGTCCAGCTCGCTTTTGTGAGCAATTCCAACACAATCGGAGCGTCCGTTCTTCTTGGGTCAGCCCTCTAAGCATCAGTCTTTGCTGTAGGGTTATGTATGCCAGGACGTGGCGGGGGGTGCCATTCTCCCTCTCCTGTTCCGGGCTGCGGTAGACCCTCGCAACTTCCAGTGTGAAGAATTGTAATTGAGCCGCCAAGTAGTAGAGCTCAAAATCTGGGACCGCCAGGCCACCCTCATCCTTCGGGCGGGTCAGCATCGCCAATGCAATTCTACGTCTGCTCGTTCCCCACAAAAAGGACACAATCGTCAATCTTAATCGTTTGAAGATCGCTTCTGGTATCCATACGGGGAGGGTCCGGAAGAAATATAATATTCGCTATAGGGCTATCATTTTTAGGAGTGAAACCCGGCCCGCCATTGAAAGGGGCAGGGTGGCCCAGAAGGACATACTACTCTGTAATGCGCGGATACAGCGTCCTATATTACCGTCTAGCAGGTCTGGAGGTCCGTGGTATACGTGCACCCCTAGGTAGCTCAGGCAGTTGGGCTCCCATCTAAGCATCGGGCGGATTGGGGGGTGCTCCTCCTCCTTCCTCAGAGGGAAGAGGCAGGTTTTCGTCCAGTTAACCCGTAGCCCTGATATATCGCCAAAGCGTGCTAGCAGTCTCTCTGCGCCTTCCACAGCCTCCTCAGCATCTTCTAAAAAAAGGAGGAGGTCGTGGGCCCCTCTGAATTCTAACCCGCCGTAATGTTCACCCCGCCTAGCCATTGCCGCTAGAGGCTCCACCGCAAGCGCAAACAGCAGGGGAGAAAGTGCACATCCCTGTCTGGTTCCCCGATTTACCTCATATTGGTCCGATACCAAGGGTCCGATTCTCACCCTAGCTTTCACTGAAGAGTAAAGCACCTTCGTCCATCCTATATATCCCTCACCCAGGCCAAAACCCTGCATCACCCTATATAGGTATTCCCATTCCAAGCTGTCAAAGGCCTTTTCTATGTCAACCGCCAATACCAGGGGGGCCCTTGCACTCGGCGGTGGATTATCTACTAGCCTGAGCAGCCTATGGATGTTGTGTGTCGTGTTCCTTGTGGGTATAAAACCTGATTGATCTTTATGGACCAGGTCTTGCATGTGGGCTAATAGCCTGGTGGCCAGCACTGTGCTCAAAATTTTGTAGTCTGTTGTTACCATAGACAACGGCCTATAGGATGCTGGGTCTTGTGCTTTCTCTTCGCGGTTTTAATAAAGGAATCATTATGGCTTCGCGCATTGATTGGGGAAGTCTGCCCTTATCCCTGGCTTCATTATATATCACCTGAAGTCTCGGGCCAGTTGATCTAGGTACCTCCCGTAAAATTCAATGGGCAACCCATCTATCCCTGGTGTTTTGTTATGCGCCATTCGCCTTATCGGCCCTCTTATTTCTGCCAATTCTATTGGGCCGCCTAGGGTGTCAGCTTGTTCTTGCTCCAGTTGTGGTAGCTGCAAATCGCCCAGAAAAGCATCTATTGCCTCATTCTGGTTCCCTAACTCACTCCTATACAACCTCTCGTAATATGATCTAAAGCAGTCCAGTATGTCCGGCTGTGTTTTATGGGTGCTGCCTCCACTCCCCTTTAGGGTCATAATCGGTTGATTACTCCTATTGGGGTTTGCTAGCCAGGCCAAGAGTGTTCCAGTTTTGACCCCCTCAGCAAGAGTCTTCGTTAAGTATGTTTTATAATCGAAGCTACGAAGGCGCTCCACCTCTACGGCCACTGCCTCCCGCGCCTCACTTACCCTCCCCTGTAACTCAGGGCGGTTAGGGCGTTCTAGCTCCGCCTCCCTCAATTTACGCTCAGCCTTATCCAAGTCTTCCACCAGTGACCTGCCTTCCCCCGCATATTTCCCTATGCAGTGCCCTCTTGCTACTATTTTGAATGCCTCCCACTCCATGGCTCTGGATGAAGCGGTATCCTTGTTTTCTGTGAAGTATTGAGAGATCCTATCTTCTAGCTCTTCGCGGAAGGGTGGGTCATCCAGCGTGTCCGGCCGTAGCCGCCACGTCGGAATCCTTGAGGTTTCAGTCATCCAATCTAGTGTTAGGAGTAGAGGGTTGTGGTCAGATATTGTACGTGCCAAATATTCAGTCCGGGCCACTGCTGGAAGTACTGTTTGAGAGCAGAGGAAGGTATCAAGGCGGACATGGAGGTCATGTATGCTAGAGTAGAACGAGTAATCCCGCTCTGTTGGATGTTGTGTGTGCCAGCTGTCTGTCAGCTCCCATTTCCCCTGCCATTCCGTTCTGCACCTCGCTAACCTGTGTACTGGGGATGTATGCAGCGGTGGATGTGATATATCTAGTGTTGTATCTTCTATTGATTTGAAGTCCCCCCCCATCAGTATAGGACCTGTGAAGTAGCTGGCCAGTACTCTGGAGAGCCTCGCGAAATAGGTCGCCTAGTCTACGTTCGGCGCGTAGATGCTACTGAGCACTATGTGTCGACCTCTAAGTAGTCCCTCAACGGCTACAAATCTCCCATCCGGGTCTTCTGTATGCCTAGTTACTTGGAAAGGAACACCCGCTCTTACCCAAATTAACACTCCCCTAGCAAAGGCAGAGTACGTGGTGTAAAACAGTTGGCCGCTCCATTTACGCTGTAGCGCTATTCCCTCTTTCCTCGTTAAGTGGGTTTCTTGTAGGAATGCTATATGCACTCCTCTACGGACTAGGTAAGAATTAATTTTGTGTCTCCTTGCCATTGTATTTAATCCCTGCACATTCCAGGACACACATTTTGTGGTATTGGGTTCTTCAGGCCTACATACTCCTCAGAATACCCACTACACCGTAAGAACTGTTGGCACGGAAACTGGAAAATGCAAAAGACAAGTTTATTAAGACCCCATGGGGTGGTGGTACATTCCTACAGCACCCTTCGGCAATGCAAGAAGTATCACACCGAACATTGGTGCAAGTCCTTCTTTTATACAGTTTTCAAACATAAGAAAGGTAGGCGGTACATGGTTACAGAGTTTTAGGTACATATATGGTCATTTTTGGAACACAGCCAACTCATGGGAGGGGTTACAACACCACTGGTCAGTTTGGCGGAACATTCCTAAGGGGTGACTGGTCAGTCAGAACTGCGCATGTACAGGCTTGACCGTTACTAAAAAATAGCCTGTTGCTGGGCAAACTCGAGTGGTCAGTGGCACGGACAAAGGACTAAAGGGCACGCCAGCCACGAGGCGGCTCATTCTCTAAAATGGCCGCCGTAACATACAAAATGGCGTTTTCGAGTAAGGCCAAGATAAGAGTAACAACGTGTAGCAAAGCTAAGCGCTAACCCAGGCATCGTCAAATTACGACAGACGACCCTTTTAGCGTTTAGCTGAAGCTACCTCATAGTGAACATAGTCAGGATACTCATCTTCTATATCGATCGACATAATCTGAGCCACTTCTTTATGAAGCGTTAATTCATTTTGGGCAAGAGCTCGTCTAGATGGAATACAGGCTGATAAACACATAGAACATAATGCAGGGCCACATTGTATACATAAACATAAGAAGAATAATATCCCAACTATGATACATAAGATTGTCAGTAGCTTCCAGCCCCACGTACTAAGCATTGACCAGAACCACCCCGAAAAGGTCCATGTACCATTGTCCGGATGTATCTCTGCAGCAATTTTATGTAATTTGGATATGGCATCATATACAGATGGTGAATTGTCTGGCACGTAAACGCAGCAGCTACTTCCGATAATTCGGCATGCCCCCCCTCGATCGGCTATAACTACATCTAGAACCATCCGGTTCTGGAGCGTTACAATTCTAGATATTTGAAGCTCTTCAGTTATATTCCCCAATGCAAAAGCAGTATCATTCGCAACAGCTTCAACAACACAAGTTAATCGTCGTATTTTCCGACTATTTAGAGCAGCTCCCACAAATGAAAACAAACCCAAGTTGAAATCTACATATTGTTGCAGTGCAGTATCAGTTTGGTCAATGTCTTCGAGGACTACAGCTCTTTTGACTCTGTTTAGCACAAAGTCATGGAATAAGACGTAATCATTATGGTACATTGGTGGGGCGATGAATACAGGGGGCAATACAAAAGAGATATAACATGTGCCTAACCATCCTAACGGGAGACGATGGTAACCTTTATTGCCACAGATGAAGTATGTATTTCGGGATGCTACGAATGAGATGCCATTTGGACTGTCAAAGGTAAGTGTGGTGTTACATTCACTTTTGCCAACCGGGATTGTACCTTTATTACGTATACAGAGATCAGCCTTAGTATCTATAACATTAATAACATGAGAGTTGGACATGTTAATGTTCCGTTGGTTGCTGTAAATTCAGGGTGCAGATACGTTGTCAGGGCGGTACTCCTCCCATTCGAACCGTGTACCTTCAGCTTGTGGGTAGCCATCCCGATCATGATAACATATCTTGTTCAAACGGAAAAGCACCCCCCCTTTTGTTGGCCATCGCAAAGTGAACAGAAGAGTATACCAGGCATTGCAAGAACCATTGTGAGAAAAAGGGAGCAGGATAAGTGGTGTGCCTCCTTTCTTCTGATGTCCAGGCAACATCCCACATACCCAACAGTTAGAAGTGTTCGTCATATTGTGAGTATGATGCAAAATTTGAATGAAGCTATTGTTCAAGTAAGTCTGTCGGTGACGTTCTTCATGATAGGGTAAGGTGAAATGAAAATGTTCAGATGGAGCCGGGGTAGTCGGCAGCAAATGTTCTCGCACAGGTACCACAAGTTCTACTACCCAGGCTATCACAGCTATCACCACAATTGTCAATACAAACAATATAGCACCAAGAATTCTTTTGTCTCGTGATGCAGAAGACGCCATAGTTCAAAAGAGTTCACAATGTCTCAAATATACAACTAAAAATAAAAATGTGAGTGCTGAGCTCAAAGGTAGCCGTTGTTTTCTTCTCCGGGGTCAAGACGGGTGTCGCTACTCTTGGCAGAACTGATCCCCCCCCCTTGAGATTCCCGGCTTCCGTTTCACAAACCCCAGAGCGGTAACTCAACCAGTCTCGCACCAAAAAAAAATCTTCCTCCTATCGTGGCCGCAGATTGTATCGTTGTCGTCCAGAAACAGTGTGGTCCGGGAAGGCTCCCTTCGATTCGGCCGACGTCACAGCTGGGCTCTTTTCCTCGTCCAAGATATCTCTGTAGTCAGATAGCACAGTAGGATTCACCAGGTCCGTAGAGACACGGCGGCAGTGAGTTGAATGCACCCACCGCTTCCTGTTGGTCACTCGCACAGCCGTTCGAGTTGCAAGCAGGACTTGCTCGGGGCCACGCCACCTCGGTTCCAAGCTGTTCGCTCTCTCGAAGGATTTAACCATCACAAAATCACCAGGACGAAGATTGTGAGCCTCTCCAATAGAATGGTCAGGGAGCGCTTCTCGAACCTGTTGGTGAATAGAAAGTAAATCATTTGTTAATCGTGCCTAATAATCGTTCATCATTATACAAGGCACATCATGTAACAATCGAGGCTTAGGAACTCCCCATATATTCATTGGTCTTCCAAACACCACTTCATAAGGTGTGAGACCAGTTCGAGAGTGGGGCACTGATCTAATAGAGAGTAACGCTAACGGCAAAGCATCCGGCCACTTCAAAGACGTGGATGCCACAATCTTAGCCAACTTTAGTTTCAAAGTGGCATTGTACCGTTCGACAAGACCTGCTGACTGAGGATGGAACACAGCGTGAAACTTTTGCTGAATCCCCAATCCCTTCGGCACATATTCCACAATTTTCCCAACAAAATGGGGGCCATTATCGCTCCACAAAAATTTGCAAACTCCATATCGAGGGAAGTACTCTTTGAGCAAAACCTTAGCCGTTGTCAAAGCTGTATTATCTTTCGTGGGGAAGGCCTCAACCCATTTGCTAAAAGCACATACCACCACTAAGACATACTTAAGGTTATTGCAACGCTCAAGCTGAATGTAATCCATTTGAAGTACCTCGAATGGTGCAGAAGGTGGAACAAACCCTCCTTTCGGAGTATGCGTCCCTTTTGCAGGATTATGCTGTAAACATATCAAACAGGTCTGCACTACTCTCTTGGCCGTGTTGGCAATCTCAGGATACTCCCAAACTCGTGTTAACAATCGAGTAATTGCAAGGGCTCCAACGTGTGCCAACCCATGCGTCATCTGGACCATCGCTTGCAAGTAAGCTGCAGGCAATTTCCATCTTTCCATATCTTTGCTCCTCCAACAACCCTCATCATCCAGTACTCCCTCTGCTGCCCAGGTTGCAAGTTCTGCTTCAGTCGCTGATTTCTGGATATCTAATATCTCAGCTCTAGCATCATGCCATCGCTCAGCCTGTGACTTCACTACATACATGGGGGAGTCATTTCGTGACATAGCCGTTTGTCTTACTATACATTGCCTTGTCCCACTTTGTCAGTGACCTTCTTATGTGCGCTACATTTTATTATCGCCACTTTCTTTGGACAAAGCAACGCGTTTAGGAGATCACGCACTAGCTCTCCGTGCATAATGTGTACTCCATGCGAAGTCAAAAACCCACGCTCCCTCCAGAGTAGGCCGAAGTCATGCGCTACTCCAAAGGCGTACCGGCTGTCTGTGTAGATGTTCACACATAAGCCAGCACTCAGTTCGCAGGCTCTTGTCAAAGCTATCAGCTCCGCTGCTTGGGCCGATTTCTGGGGTATTCGTGCTGTTTCTACCACCGTTTTAAGTGTCGTGATCGCATATGCTGCACAAGTTGTGCCATCTGGCAGCCTCAAACACGATCCATCAACCCACAGTTCCCCATCCACATCTGGAAGTGGCATATCCTGTAAGTCGACACGACCCTTTGTTTCTTCTTCGGTCAGGAAAACACAATCATGGTGTTCTTCCTCCTGGCCCTCAGCAACCGGATATGGTAATAAAGTGGCAGGGTCTTTTCAGTGTGATATGTGGCACCAGAAGTGTGAGCTCATATCTTGTAAACGTGCGCTCGTAAGATACTGTGTTTTCGTTTGATTTAACAGGGCGTCTACTGCATGGGGAACTAGCACCAACAATTTGTGCGACAAAACTATTCCCTCACTCTGCCGTATAGCTACTGCTGTTGCTGCAACTGCTCGAAAACACCCAGGTAACCCTCGCGCTACAGGATCAAGGATGGCTGAGAAATACGCACATGGCCTCTGCTTATCCCCGTGTGTCTGCACTAACACTGATAACGCGCACCCATCTTTCTCGTGCACGTACAACGTAAAAATCTTTGTGTAATCTGGTGTACCTAACACGGGTGCAGAGCAAAGGGCCTGTCTCAATTGGTCAAAAGCAGTCTGACATTCATCTGTCCATTCAAGGGGCATTGGTGTCGTTTTGGACAATAACGCTAACAAAGGTTTGATAATGTGCGAAAACCCCATGATCCACTGTCTACAAAAGGACGTTAATCCTATGAAAGCGCGTACATCTCTCTGAGTGCGGGGGACTGGTGTATCTAAAATCGCTTGAATTCGATCAGATGTTAATGCACGCCCTTCCTTAGACAAAAGATGACCGAGGTAGGTCACCTTGGGTCTACAGTATTGAAGCTTTTTCTTAGAGACTTTATGATTATTCTGGGCCAAAAAGGAAAGCAAGGCAAGTGTACTTTCCTCGCATTGTGCATAAGTGTCTGCAGCCAACAGGAGATCATCAACATATTGTATAAGGGCTACTCCAGATTGCAATTCAAAGGAGTCAAGCTGTCTTTTTAAAGCCTGGCTATAAATGCTAGGGCTCTCTGTGTAACCTTGAGGAACACGACAAAATCTATACGATTTATTATTTAACGTGAAGCCAAATAGGTATCTGCTGTCAGGATGAATGGGAATGGAAAAGAACGCATTCTTAAGGTCAATAACAGAGAAGGTCGTTGCAGTCGGGGGAACCAAAGTAAGCAGTGTCGTGATATCAGACACCACCGGATATTGGGAATGACAATTTTGTTAATTTCTCTCAAATCAATAATAAATCGATAGACTTTGTCGTCAGTGTCTTTTTTAAGAATCGGAAGAATAGGGCTGTTACAGACATTGTAAGGAACTTCCTCCACTACTCCTACAATGATCAAATCCTGAACGATGTGCGTCAGGGCAATTTCACCTTCCCTAGAAATCTTGTACTGCGGTACACGTGGCAAAGAGACTCCCTCCTTAACAGTAATTCGAATAGGCGGGATAAGCATCTGTCCCACATCCGTATCTGAGGTCGCCCATAACGTGTGTGGGAGAGAGGCTAATGCTTCAATTTCCTTCATGGTACAAAATCTGCCTGAGTCTGGATAATTGTCATTCAAAATAACCTGCACTCCTTCAGGAGCGCAATGTATCGTTGCTCGAAAATATTTGAGCAAATCAATGCCCATAATGTTATCTGGAGTGTGGGGCGACAACAAAAATGGACAAAAACTAAAAAATTTGTCAATACAAAATGCAAGAGGTTGTGATAATGGGCTTGGAGAGGGTGTGCCATCGAACCCTATACATGTTATCGTTTCGCCAGACAGGGGAGCCCTTGGAACCAAGTTTTTAGACAAAGCACTACGAGTAGCTCCTGTGTCAACTAAAAACTGATCAGTAGAACCCAAAATGCCCGCTGATACATATGGACCTCTTTGATCTACTGGCACTTCAACCGATTCCACACCCCATCCTACGCAATCCTATGCATGCACATAATCCTGATTCTCCACATTCTCACCCTCCGATATCTGATACTGATTCCGTCGGTCAAAGGTGTTTCGTTCATCCTGACCACGACCCCTCGTTTCAAACCTACCACGATCACCTCCACCACCTCTCGCTCCCGAATAACTATTCCGCGACCTTCCACTTCCTCGACCACGCTGACTACGTTGCTCACGAAGCACCGGACAATCGTCAGCCCAATGTCCAAATTCTTTACAATATGCGCATTGGTCCTCAGCAATGTCGGTACGACCGTACGACGCATTACCCCCTCCTCGCCTGCCTCTATCATTCCCTCTAGAGTGCGCACCGCGAACCTGCGCCAACATCACCTTCGTCTTCAATTCCTTCGCTTTCTTATCAACACTTTCTTTAGCCTCTATTTCCTGCCGCTCGTAATACTGAGCGATAGTTAACAAAGACGCAGGGGTCGCTGTGGTCCAGGAACTTTCACTTGTTTTCAATCTTTTTGCAATCTCCGGTAGGAGATTAGCCACATACTTATCTACAAACAGATGCCTACCCGTATCATCTGTTAACGATTGCCCACTGTAATCATGAAACGCTTCTTCAAAACGTGTGAAAAAGTCAGAAACCGATTCATCTATTTTCTGTTTGCACGATGCTAGCATGGTCCAATCAATCTTTTTAGGGGGAACAAGCGTTTTTAATTTATTCAAAATAGCTGTTGGAAGATCTAAAATCAAGCGACATGGTTTGCATGCAGGCTCCCTGTCTAAATTAGCCTGGCCTATATCCCTCCACGTTGCCCCAAACATTGCTTGATCATCAAACTTACGAATCGCTCTCCACATATCAGGGGGAAGAATTAATCCAAAGAAAAGGTCTATATCAACAAGAGTCATAACACAAGAGGAAATGGCCCCCTCCACCCCTTCATAAAAAGCTGCTGGATTTTTACGGGGATCAGGTAAAGCATTTTTCAATGCCATAACATCCGCTCTGTTCCAAGGCGTATACACCCAATTATATATAAAATACCCTTTCGTATTTGCGGACGTTTTATCATCGTCTGTACCTTGCCCTTTAGGAGGAACATACAAAGGTGCAGCTTCGCGCATAGGCATAACATGCACTTTAGAATTCTTATCTGCTCCAAAGATAGAACACTCTTTGGTAAATCCCGTCGGCCCTGGCAAGGACTCCTCCGCGGCTTTCTGTGCTGCCCGCAATCTGGACGCCTCATCCCGTAGCTGGACCAATTGTTGGAAAAAGGTATCCGCATCTGAAATATCAAATAAACCTTTACGCATTTGTTCATGATAGACTGATACTTCCTTAGGTTCTAAGTCCTCTGAATTCTTACGAAACCGCTCAATAACTTCATCCGCAAAAGTACCTAAAAAACACATTTGTTCTCGTTCTGACCACATTTTCCTTTCAGCATTAAGTTCTGACAGAGTAATTCTATTCAAATTCAATTTCCTAGCAAACCCTCGTAAGTCAGAAGCTCTGTGCGCAGTTAACCTTGTACTCGTCTTATCCTGACTGTCATCACCGGAATCCTCGGATGGGGCCGTAGGCTGAACATACGGAGGCGGAGATCGATCTAGTAATGAAAAATCATCAGTTTCGTTAGTAAGGACAGGATAAAGCGGCCGTCGAATAGGAAATTGACCGGTCGTTTGCAAATTACGTTCCCGTGCCTCCCTCTCTTTCTTCTCCTACGACTCCTTCTCCTCCAGCTGTAAAGCTTTATCTCGAGCAGCCTTGCGCTGCTCTTTGTCCGCCAAGGCAATCTCACGCTTTATACATTCGCGCACCGCTTTCTCCCACATTCGCACTCAATCAAACATGTCCTGTCTAGACCTGCGCTGAAACAAACATTGCTCCACAAACTGAACCTTTCGTAAATCAAACGACCCATGTAGTGGCCATTGCAACTCGGGATCAGATCGGGTATATTTATGCCATAATTTACTGTACAGTATAGGGGGAAGGCCAAATTTCACATACATATCGCGATTAGGGGTCCCCTCTGGGGGAGCTGGCTGAGATTCATTTAACATATAGGTAGTACTATTTCCAAGACAGCACATCCCTCGGAGTGTGCTTAAAACAGGCATGTTCAAAAAGTACCACGAAAACGTGATACCGAAAAAAAAATGGCACTTACGATACTTCACACAAATGTGCCGCTCAAAGTACGAACAAAGTTAGAGAAACATCTCTACATGCCTGCCTATGTGAAGTGCACTACACATATGTATTCAAATTCACAAACTCAAATGTTAGCTAACTCAAATCATAGTCACATTCATAGAACTTCAGTAAGCGTCCGCAGACTACCTTACCGATCACAATTCTTACCCAAATCTCAAATATCCAGGTTCCAACTGCCAAGGTCTTTGATCGAATCAGCCAAACAGGCACTGTACCGCAACGCAGACGAGCAGGATCTCAGTCGGGGACCGGCGCCACCTGGAAGGTCAGATCAGAAGGAAGGGAAGAAAACACCGTGGGTGCCAAGACTCGGGTCACTTAGTGGCAGCGTAGGCGTCCATGGCGAGTTTCCAATCCTTCGTCACGACCTCTCCTTCGGGCATCCGAGTCGCCGATGAGTCCCTTCGTGGTCGCCAATTTGTGGTATTGGGTTCTTCAGGCCTACATACTCCACAGAATACCCACTACACCATAAGAACTGTTGGCACGGAAACTGGAAAATGCAAAAGACAAGTTTATTAAGACCCCATGGGGTGGTGGTACATTCCTACAGCACCCTTCGGCAATGCAAGAAGTATCACACCGAACATTGGTGCAAGTCCTTCTTTTATACAGTTTTCAAACATAAGAAAGGTAGGCGGTACATGGTTACAGAGTTTTAGGTACATATATGGTCATTTTTGGAACACAGCCAACTCATGGGAGGGGTTACAACACCACTGGTAAGTTTGGCGGAACATTCCTAAGGGGTGACTGGTCAATCAGAACTGCGCATGTACAGGCTTGACCGTTACTAAAAATAGCCTGTTGCTGGGCAAACTCGAGTGGTCAGTGGCACGGACAAAGGACTAAAGGGCACGCCGGCCACGAGGCGGCTCATTCTCTAAAATGGCCGCCGTAACATACAAAATGGCGTTTTCGAGTAAGGCCAAGATAAGAGTAACAACGTGTAGCAAAGCTAAGCGCTAACCCAGCCATCGTCAAATTACGACAATTTTATCGATCCCGCATTAGCCATTGTCCCATTGTGTTCGGTTTAGTTCAACAACAATTTGCATCCAGACATCAGACTTGACACCGTCCCCGCCCATCCCCAACATTCTCCCCCCCCTCCCCGAACTACGCCTTGAGTTACCCCAACTTCTCCAGGCCCCCCCCCCTCAGAACAGGACCTAACTGCAGAAGAGTCGTTCCCATCCAAACTTTTGAGCTAACGTGCTCTCAAATCTTCCTAATCCGTAGTAAATACTACAGAGGCCTTATGGGCCTTGGGGAGCATGAGCTAACCTCCGGTACCTTCAAGTGCTGTCCTCATGCCCCCGCCCCGCAATACGCATTATGACTCACGATATTCCAGTCTTACAGTGGCCTGCTCAAGAGTTCGTAGAGGCTGTACCAGTCGCTGTCACCCCAGCCAGGTACCATGTCCAGGATTCAGCTTCCAATGATTTCTTCTGACGTCTGCGGCCTGACCTTTGAGCCCCTTGCCCCGCCCAGCTCCGACAACTCAGTTTCCGAGCCCATTCCCTGACCCTCTGAGCCCGATTCTCTACCCGATTGGGACAGCGCCGATCCCGACACATCCTTTACTGCCTGCAGTGCTGCTCTCCGTTCGTCTTCTGTTTGGGATTCCGTCGGTCTTCTGGATCCCTGTCTGCTCCCTCGGAGCCTCCTTGACTTCCTGACTGATTGTTTCTGGTGCTCCTCCTCAGCCCTGAACCGAGCTCCATCCATGCCTGCTTTATAAGTGTCCCACCAGGCCCATGCCTCTGCCGCCGTTGGGAAGAACAGAGCTTTCTCGTCTACCACTACTCGGAGTCTGGCCGGGAACAGCAGCAAATACTGTATTCCTTCTGTGCGCAGTTCTTTTTTGATGGAGAGGAATGAGGCACGCATTTTTTGGGTCTCGAACGTGTAGTCCGGGAATAGCGTAACTTTGCTGTTGTCCACTTGGAAGGGACCTGCATCTCTGGCTCGTTGCAATAGCCAGTCTCTGTCCTTGTAGTGTAGCAATTTGATGACCACTGGGCGAGGTGATAGGCCCGGTCTCGGGGGCCTGGATGGTACTAGGTGCGCCCGCTCTAGAGTGAAGAAGGGAGAAAGGCCCTCCGGGGCCACCACAGTCTTTAGCCATTCGTGCAAGTAGCCCACCCTGTCCGTGCCCTCCTTTTTTTCGGGAAGTCCCACTAGGCGCACGTTTTCCGCCGGCTGCGGTTTTCAGCGTCCTCTGCTCGCCTCTCCAGGGCTTGTGTGTGGTCCAGCGCCTCCGCGAGCTTCCCCTCCATCGATTTATGCGCTGGCACGATGTCTTTTAAGGTGTCTTCCGCTTCCTTGACCCTATCTGTTAACTTCTCGTGGTCAGCCCGCAGGAGCCCCAGCCCCGTCGACAACTGCACAACGTCTTGGTGTAATGCATCCTTCGTGGCTGCGATAGCCTCCAGGATTCGGTCCTGCATCTGTTGCAGTTCTGTTGTGGACTGTGGGGTATCCTCCGGTGTCTCCGTGGCAGGGCTCCAGTCTCCTTTTGCTCCCCTAGGCTTTCCCATCTTGCTCCTGCGTCGTCGGTCTGGGCTCTCAGGGATATTCAGGGGCTGTCGGTACCCCCCGCAGTGAGCAGTCCGTTGAGTATTAACTAGGAGGGGTTTAGTCCGGGTTCTCCTTCTGGGCTCTCCTCTCTGCTGGGTCAATCAGCCCTCCCCACCGCTACAGACCCTGGCTTCATTCAGGTCGGCCACGCGGTGCTTCTATCGCGTTCTGGTCCGCCAGGGTGCACCACTGCCGCAACGGCACTCTGGCTCCTCGGTGACGTAATGGGGGGGTCCGAGGAGTGTGCTGGCTATGGGATCTCTTGCGGCTCAGCCGGGGGGTCGCATTGTCAGATATGCCCGCCGGGGGGTCCGCAGCTTGAGTGGACCGCTGCCCGCCACTCGGTCCCCTCCCTCTTCTCCTCCAGTGGCGCCCGCCAATTGAATGCGGTCTGCATTATGGTGCCTGACCCTCGGTGCTCAGCCAGTCCGGTGTTAGATGGCCGCTTGTCGGGTCCCGACCTCCTCCCGGGCCCAGAATTCAGGGAGTTCGATCGGGGTCCTCCTGCTAGGAGTGGTCCATGGGTGGGTAGACAAAGTTCCCCCCTTAAGTGGGCCCCCTTATTGGCTTCTATCCTCGGGGCGCTCGCTCTGCACTGCGGGCAAGGTCGGCCTCCGGTTGCTCCCGTGGAGGCTGCTGGCTTTCCCCAGACGCTCCTCTCCTTCGGGCCCCAATCCAGCTGCAGCACAGACCCAGTCGCCTTCGGGTCGTTCCTCGCGGCAGGTCTGGGCCATCAAGGCTCCGGGATCGCTCGTGTTAGCCCTTTCTCCTCCCCAGGGGCCTGTTACTGCAGTCTCTCGCCGTTTGGGCTGTCAGGCTAGACCTCCAGTCGCTCCCCGGTGCTTGCAGGGATGATAGGCCCCAAAGCCGGGGTGTTGATTTTCTAGCTCCTGGGTGGGGCGGAGCCTCCCCGGAGTCGTCCGTGCGCAGGGCGCCGCATCGGCCGCTCCGGAGTCGGGGGCCGGTGGCTCGCCAGTCGGCATCAGTCCTCTTCCCGGCTCCTCGCGGTCCCGCCTCCTCCGCTCAGCTGGGCGTCGGGCCGGAGCTGTATCCACAGAGATGGTAGGCCCCGAAGCCGGCGTGTAGATTTATAGCCCCTTGGGTGAGGTGGAGCCCCACCGGAGCCGCCCGCACACAGCGTCCCGCACCGGTCACTCAGGAGTCAGGGACGGTGGTTCGTCAGTCGGCCTCAGTCTCCCCCCCGGCCTCCCACGGACCCGCTTCCTCCGCCCAGCCGGGCGTTGGGGCCGGAGTTGCGCCCGCAGGGACAGCAGGCCCCAGAGCCGGGGTGCAGATTTCCTTTCTCTTGGGTAGGGCGGAGCCTCGCCGGAGCTGCCTGTGCCCAACACCCCGCACCGGTCGCTCCGAAGCCGGGGGCCGATGGTGCGCCAGTCGATCTCAGCCTCTCCCTCGGCCTCTTACTGTCCCGCTTCCTCTGCCCAGCCAGGCGTCGGGGTCGGAGCTGCTTCTACTCCTCGGCAGTCACTTCCCAGGATGCCGCCATCTTATGCTCCGGTGTCCCGGGCTCCTCGCATCAAGTTGCGCCCGCTGCAGTGGTCCCACCGGCTCGCCACTCGAACCGGAGCAGGCCCGAGTATTGCACCCGGGATCTTCCGATTTTCGCGGGGATCCCGGGTCAAATGCAGGATTATCGGCGGATCGTTGGGCGGAGGGCCGGGAGCCTCGCTAGGCTGCGACCGTCCTCATCGGCTGCTAGCCACACCCCCCACAATGAAGAGATCATACATATAGCGTGCCCATAGGGCCAGATTCTCTACCCATCTTTCATTTTCATCTGCCAAGGCCACATGCTTCTCCTGCCAGCCCACAAATAAATTTGTGTAGCTGGGGGCAAAGCACATGCTTATCGCAGTTCCCTGTCTTTTACGATATAGTTGTCCTGCAAAGGTAAATATGTTATTATTCAAAGAGAACTGTATAAGCTGTAGTGACAATGTATTTCGCTCATAGTATTTGAGTGTTCTGCCTTTAAGACCATATTGCACTGCTCCAAGACCTGCTGCATGGGCTCTGCATGTGTATAGACTGGTCATGTCTAAGGTGATTAACAAGAAATTTTCTTCCCACTGGATCCCATCAATTAGTCTCACAAATGATTATTTAGCATAAGGAACTATTGAAATATCTTCTGATTCGGTTTGTGAAATAGGTTTAGATTTGCCTTGGGAGTCTGATTCGTATTAAATCCAGGGTTTCCCATATTCTATGAGACAATCTGGACTTGTGGAACCTGCATCATTGGAAAGTAGTGCTGCATTGGCTCCTGCATTCACTGAACTGGTATATTCTGCATCTGCATCTGATTTCCTCCCTACATTTAGGCACTTTCATTCACTCAATTTGGATACAGTCTATACTCCCTCTTCCAATACCCAATCTTATTACAAAGGTGAGAAGGTGTCATTTTCATCCGCTTTGCAACATCTACACCAGAATTAGGATTAACCGGAACACCCCGACCTTTACCCTGGGAAACACTGAATCCTCCTTGAGTACCTTGTACTCCAGGTTCTAAATCAACACCTTGAATACCACCCTGAATTCCTGCAAATAATTGATTGGGAAACCCTTTCTATGCAAACTGTGTCTAGGCCAACATAAATTTCTCTTTAAGCTTTTTCTTTTTTATTTCTTGTTCGTTACTGCAATAATGTTCGTACCTCAGACTCCAATGATTTTGTTTTCCAGCAAATCACACTTTTTTGTATATGTGTACTGCTGTCTGGTCTCAAGCCAATAACAAATTGAGATACAAAAAATCCCATATCACTTGGTTCAAGATATTCCCTTCCAGTGTGTTGTTGAAACACCTGAAGCAACCGCTCATAGTAATCATGCACTGTTTCTCTTGTGGGGTTTGTTTAATCTTCACTCAATCAATTTCTTTTGGGGGAACCTTGTCTTTTAGGAATGTAATCAGTGCTTTGTATTTCTCCGTGACTACAGGAGATGGTGCATCAGTGTGGTCATCTCTTGTTGGCTCTTCACATGGCCATGGAACAGCAACCTTCCACTCAGCCTGTAAATCATTTAGCACTAAAATATCAAAACATGTATTCAATTAAATCTACGGAAACTTTGTCAAATCTGTCAACTTTTGTGTATAGCAGTACTGGATTGGTTCGTAAATGCCTAAAGATTGCCTCTGTTCAAAGGTACATGAACATACACTCCACCTGCTATTTCTCTCAATGGGTAAGCTGAAGCTAAGTTCTCCCTCATCTTGTTTATTGTTTCTTTAACTGTTTCTAGTATTTTCATTTTCTTCCCAGTCTTTGTGTCCGTTTACTCTCTAATTTTTTTTAATCACTCCATTCACGGATGCATTTTACTAATTCTGTTAAGTGCAACCACATTCCTGAAGAATGTTTTTTCTCAATGACTTCATCATCCAATTGTACCCTGAAACTTTTCTCGATTGAAAAATGTTTTGAAAGATTGACGTTATATTTTTGGGCCTAATCAGTTCATTTGTCATGAGTAATTGCTGCATGCTGTGTAATTTATTTGCACAGTTAACTCAGTTCCTTTCTCTGATACTGGTTCACATGAACAAGATCTAAACATTCCCTGAAAATTTTCTCCAATTCAACCTTTAATTTTGAAATATTTATTGGTCTCTCCTTTTCAGGTTCAGGGGTAAATCTGCTCTCTGTTTTTTATTTAATGCAGCTTCTTCAAACCCTGGCGGAAAAATCCCATCTTCAAATACATTTTTCAGTGTGATATTGGTGTTGTAAAAAGACAATTCTTCTTCTTTCCCTAAAGGACAAAATCGTTTGCGGTGTGCATGCAACAATCTGTGAATTTTGCGATGTCGGAATGAACCCTGTTACAGTTAGTCCTCCTACAGCTCCTTAACCTCCTAAAGTCTGGGCAATATTTATTGTGGCAGTTGCAGCTGGTCTTGCCACGGTATGTGCTGTCACAACTTGTAGTGCTTGTACAGGAACAGCCACAATCAAAGCAGTAACACCTGGTGTTCCCACAGATAGTGCAATACCGAGAGGTGCAGGACTAATCAGCAATGTTTGAAATGGCCTATCAATCTGGATTACACTTGGTTCAACAGGGGCAGTAGTCACTGTAGTTCTAGCAGTTGTATCACTATCTGCATTCATTGTAGGGGCCACAAAAGGCGGTGGACATGGGGCTAACAATGCTTCCAAATTTCATCCCCTGACTCACCATCTGTGTCTGGCTTCTTTTCATCTTTTTCATCTTCTTTTTCTGCTTCTCAGATTGCTCAGTGATAATTCTGGGTATAGTCTAGTTCTCTTAACTATGGCTTTCCTCCATCTCTGTTGCTCCTCATCCCATTGAGCACCTGCATGAATACACACCGGGCTCTTAGTTTTGTCTTATGTTTCTCTTTCTCCCTCTCAAGTGCTGTTTTCTCTCAAATATTCAGTGGTTCGTTCTGTGTGGGTCTAGGTGGTAGCTTCATCTCATATAGCGTTTCTCTCAATCTTTCAATAATTCTAAGCTCAAATGTACCAAATTTTAGAAAACTCAAAGGACCCACATTCTTATTGATTTTGTACCATTGAAGAAGCCACAAACATGTTTGGAATTCCAATTTCATTGCCATATAATGTGTGGGTGTACCCTTGTGAGGCGCCTCTTCACCTTCACATCACCTCTTACAAGACTCTTTATAATTTAAAGCTCTTCTTTTTTTACAAATATTCAACAACAAGTGTTCAGCAATTCAGTTCAATTCAATATTTAGATTCTACTCCATAAATGTTACATTTCTTTCCTCTAACCCTCTCACATCTTTAATACTTGAATACTCATTAACTAATCTCACTAGGCACTTCGAGGACAACTGATTTATCACAGTGCAGCACTCAGTGTCGTCATCAACTAATCTCAGTGTGACAATACACCAACCAAGCTCACTGCTGCACAATATGATGTATTATCTTACTCCGAGCAGCGGTTCGCCCTCCTTTACAATTTTCTCATACACACAGTTCTACAACTCTAAGTGAACAAAAGCAAACAAATCTTTGCCTGCTTCAACTAAAAAAAAAAACGCAATGCAACAATCAGCATATTCCGACTTTTCACACAGATTTTCACACATGTAAATGAAATCTCGACCAGTAGAAAATCACCCTAATCAATATAGCTTCACCTTTTGTGCAATATGGTTCTGCTAACAATAATCAATATTAGTACATTCACAGCAAATTCATTTTAATCCTTATCTTATTTGTGTAGTCAACAGTACCTCATGACCTACACCACAAATCGTTAGCAGGCAAGACAAACCATAAAGTGTATTCTATACTTATCTCATTATCCTGAGATCTTAGGCTACGTCAAGGTCAATAACCTCTTCAACTTGTTCACAATAAACATACAAGCATCACCAAATTCATTCAACACAAATACCCAATATCTCATGAATAAAACACAATAGTCACAATTCACGACTTGTGACACTGTTGATATTCACACCTTCAGTACAAAAAATCTCACCTTGTCAGTCTTCAAGTTCTGGGCATTAGCCTTTGGGACTCGAGCATTACTCTAACTTGGGCAATTATTTATAGCTCCTCTTCTCAGAATGTGAACCGTCCTCTTCCTACCAAATTTGCTGGAGCAGGAATCAGTTTAAATAAACTCTGTTTGCCATCTCTCGGGCTGATGTTTTAGAGAAGATCAAGAGCAATACATCACAATAATTAAAATCACAATTTTTATTCTAAGTTCATTCACTAATGAGAGTTTGGTATGAGTTAAAGGGATTTATTGTAAATATTTTAGTGTGTCATATTTATTAGATCACAAGTAAGTTCATACATTTTAGTCATTATAATCTCTTTAGAAATCAATAATAAATCAGCTAACAATCAATGATAAAAATGCATTCAGCACATTTTATTAAAGAAAGAATCCCTATTCTATGACTCAGGAGAAAATAGGAGTTAGTAAGAATCCATAAAGAGTACTAGTTCAGGAAAGTGAGAGATAAGATCTCCCTCTATGCAGACGACGTCCTGTCATATATCACTAACCCTGACACCACTCTTCCAGTCCTGTTTGACACTATAGAAGAGTACGGATGACACTCCAGATACAAGATAAAGTGGAACAAGTCCACGCTTTATAGCCCAGGTACACTCCTGGATAACCTGCAGTTACTTGGTAACCTGAGGGTGGCACAGGAAGGTTTTCAATACCTGGGAATTTTTATCACCCCACACAGAGAGGGATGCAGACACCAAAACCTGGGAAAGGTCCTACAAACTTTCAAACAAGATGCGGAAAGATGGAAAGAGCTTTCCTTATCTTTGCTCAGAAGAGCAGCTATTTTTAAAATGATTACCCTCCCACAACTGCTCTACACACTCCAGAACATGTATCACCCTCTGTGATGATCAGTCCTCATCGGGCTGGAGAGAGACATTAGATCCCTCTTATAGAGTGGGGTACACCCCAGAATAGTGCTGCAGACGCTACAGTGAAACCCTTATAATGGGGGAATTGCATTCCCAGACTGTTAGAAATGGGATTTCTGGTTGGCTAGAGCTTGTGCCTAAGCCAGGCAGAAACCACCACTGTAGTCAGGGCAAGCGAGTTACACGTTGAAGATAACCCCTGCTCACCCCCTTGGTAGCTTGGCACGAGCAGTCAGGCTTATCCCAGAGCAATGAGTAAAGCGTTTGCGCAACACACACACAGCAGCAACACAATAGGCACACTAGAAAAGAAAATCCACACAAGGTTATATAAAAAATAGCCTTTGTATTATCCAAAACACATTAGAATTTTAATCACACAGATACACTGTGCCAACTGGCACTAGGCAATATTTACAGGGGATTATGTACACCTGGCAGAGCCAATCAGGCCACTGTCAGAACCTTTTAGAAATCACTAGTAACAAGTAGTAAATAACGCAACCAGTAACTACTGGTATAATGATGACCTCAGCATTAGCAATATAAACACATTAGCATAGGTGCCATGGGCATAAATGCATTATGCATAAAATCACATTAGATCAGGCATTAAAATCATAAGCATAAACGTTAGGCAGCACATCAGGGCCGGCACCCTACAAACATGATTGACCCCAGGCCAACTGGCCTTTCACTAGGGCTCTGATGCCCTATATGATATCCAGAAAGCCAGGGCGTGAGGTAGGGCCTTTCAAGTAGCCCTGGGGTTGCAAAAGCAGCCAAAGCCATGCGCGCAACGCGCTGGGGCAGAGAGGTGTATCTCACTCCTCCCTTCTTAGAAACAAAATGCCCCTAAAGGAAAAAAAGGCACTGTCACTACTGTGCCCTGAGAGCCCCACTGGGACTCTATCAATAAGTGACCCCCACGGTGCAGCTGAGGGGAAATTACCACTGGCACTACCTGTGCCTCTGGGGTCCCCACTGGGACTTTACAAAACAAATGGCCCCCAACAATGCAGCTGCCCAAATTGGGCACCGGAACCCCGATCCCCGGGCTCCTTCTGGGGCCAAAACAAGCAATACTCAAGTGGAGCCCTACTCACCGGGGCTCTTCTTCCACTGTCCTCTGGCTCCTCCGGTCTAGTCAGCCCACGAGGCTCTGGCCGGCTCTAGACTGCACGTGGGGCTCTCCCCACCAGACGGGAGCCCCGCCTCGACTCAGGTGCAGTGCTGGTTGTCTTCCACTGTCCACGCTACCAGCTCTCTTCCACCAGACGGGGATTGGAGCTTGCCGAGCTCTGACACGCGGAGCTCCCTCCGGTGCAAGGAGCCCCACCTTCCGCAGGTCAGGCTTCCTCTTCGGCAGCGCCGCAATTGGTGGGCAGATTAGCACCGCCCACAACGAGGCAAGATGCCTGTATTCCAGGCCGCGGCGGTGCATTCTCTGCGGTGAAATGCAGGGTGGGCTCCCGTTTTAAATAAAGATAATTGCGGGGTGGGCTCCCGCCATCCTAAAAAGGCACACAAGCGGGGTGGGCACCCGCCACAAAAGCAGCAATGCGGGGTGGGCACCCGCTTATCAAAAATGCAGAAGAGCGGGGTGGGCTCCCGCTCTGATCGACAAAATGCGGGGGAATCCCCACCTCAGGATTCCCTCTAAATAGGTTGCAGCTCCACATTGCAAAGCCCCATTACTCTCCCCGTCCTGGGAGAGATATTTTAGCACACCCAGGGTGCTCGGGTCCAAAGTTCCAGGGGGCAAAGGCTGGGCCCAGGCAGGCCAGCACGCAGGGCCCTCCAGCATGGAGGCAGTCCCTTGTGGCGGGTCCTCCTGGAGCCCAGCAGCAGCAAGACCCCTGGAAGCCCAAAAGCACAACACTTTCATGGGGTCACAGCCCCAATATTTATACCAATCTTCTCTTTGTCTGCCCTGGCACAGGGCATGGGGGAACCAGCCTAAACTGGTTCTGGGGGGTTTTGGAGCACTTTGTTGACAAGGCTCCTCTTCCCCTTTGTCAAGTGGGGGCTCGTCATCAGACACACCACAGGGGGGCGGAGCCAGCATTCACATAGGCAGGCACAGCCCTACTCTGGGTCAGGGGACTACTCCTCCTATTACTGCAAATGCAGATGCCCTATACAGCCTAGCGCTGATTCACCCTGCCCCTCATGGAGCCACACACACCTCACCAGCCCCTGTCACTCCAAAGCCAGACATGTAATCCACATCAGGCAGGCATACACATAGCACACAGAAAAGCCAACTTCTAAAAGTCGCATTTCTAACATAGTTATAATAAATCTGCGCACACCATTGCGCGGCTTTTATCACTATTCCAAATATACCAAACTTAACGACTCTGCTCCTCTCATAACAGGAATTACCACTGAAACACTTATCAGGGAATCCCCAATGCATTCCTACGGGAGGGCTGCCTCACAGTAGTGAGAAACCTAAGTGGCTGTTTGTCATAACCAGGACAGTTCACACACTTAAGGTACATGTCCTACCTTTTACCCACAATGCACCCTGCCCAGAGGGCTAGCGAGAGCTTACCTTGGGGGTGACTGATATGCAGTAAAAGGGGGGTCACAGACATGGCACACACTTTAGGTGCCATGTCACAGCGGCAGTAACACTGCGCGCACAGGCCCTGCAATGGCAGAGGCCTGAGATAGGTTTGAAAGGCTACTTTGGTGGGTGGGGCAATCAGCGCTGCCGGCCCACCAGTAGCATTTAATATACCAGCCCCGGGTATATGAGATGCCACTTTACAAGGGACTGACAGGAAAATTAAATAGGTCAAACAGGTGTAGACCAATCTTACCATGTTTAACACAGAGAGCACACACACTTTACACTGGAGAGCAGTGCTAAAGTGCCCAGAGCCCTAAAACCACCAACACCATATCAGAAAAAAGGCTAGGAGAAAGACAAAAAGTTTAGGGATGACCCTGCAAAAAGGGCCATGTCCAACACAGACATAAAGGCATACTACTGGGCAGCCCATCCTATCCTCATTAACAAATGGACGCACTGGGCGTGAGATCACCCCGCACATAGAATGAAGAGAGAACTGATGTCACCACAGACACACCTACACTACCTTTATGGCAGGAAGGGCACCTCACAATTACTACCGGCGACAAGAGTTACCTTAGAGGCATGGGAGAGAGCCAAAAGAGCCACTGGGTAGGCAAACTGGGTCACAAGGGCCACGCCACTCTGGGAAGGGAGAAGGCTCAAAGAATTTAAAAAAATAAAGGGAATTGAGGCATGGAACCTCCTAAGCATCTCCGCATTTGGAGATATCATAGAACAAGCATTTACAATGCAACGGTTTCGCCTTTGGAAAAGTTAGAGCTATTGGCATTGTAAATGACAACATTTTTATTTATGTGTTGGCATTGACAACATAAATAAATGGCATTGTCATTTACAAAGCCAATAGCCTAATCTCTCGCAAATGCGACACCTATTGCATTTGCACCCACACACACACAAAACCAGCCACCCCATATGCAACGGTGTGCTCTCCCTGCTGACTGAATACAGACACATTCCACCTCACCAGTCCGCAAAAATGAACGTCAAAAATAAGCATTTTTTCACTTTTTTTAGTTTAAAGAGTTATTTAGTTTTATTTGCTGAATCCAGCGCAGACGTGCATGACCCTCTTGGTCGCCAGAGTTTTGGGGAAGGACGGGAGCAGTGGGGGTGGTATAATCGTGCGGTGGAGGCAAGCTCAAATTAACAGTTGCATACAGTAATATACACAATTCTAACATGTTTGACCAGAATCTTATCGTGACAAGTCTTGTGAATTGTATTACTCCTGTGACATCCATCCTAAAACCAGAGGTGCAAACTACTGAGTGAAGAGATTCGATAGATGAAACTGTATTGGACTACTGAGATTGGGTCAGCCAATCAGAACGCTTAATGCACTATCACTGTTGTTTCCTAGCATCTTATAGTTTCAGAAACATTAGGTAGACAGCGGGGGTAGGTATGTTTTTTCTGGCTGCGTTAGGCAGGTGTGAATAGGGGCATGAGTTGTAATAGCCTTATTACCAAATGGTGGCAAGGTGTTACCAACAGTTAATTACCCTATTCCTCAGAGGATTTTAACAGCTGTTAATGCCCTAAGAAGCAGGCAGTAACACCTACTTATAATAGAGAGTGAGCACTATCTGATAACAGATCTTCATCCATTCTTCCTCTCAATATTTTCTCCACTACTATTTTATTTCATAACCCAAGGCCCCTTCTTGGAAGTGTATGCCTACACACTCTGGCATTCTAGTGCTTAGAAACCGACTCCCCAGACAGATTATCACTTTCTTTGTAGAGATGGATGGCCTCCAGCTTTGTAAACATCGTCCCGAGACGAGGATTTGATAAAAGAAAGCACCCCAAGGCTTGTAAAAAGCTTGCAAGAGTTGAGCAACTTCTTTGCCAACTTAATCACATGGGCAACAAAGCGTTGTGCAGTACAACCGGAAATGAAACTTAAAATAGTAAGGAAGCCTCATACGCCCTGAGTGCGATGCCCAGGGGAGGACCCTGGCAAACAGGTTTATCGAGAGACAGAGAGAAACAAGCATTGGAAATGCAATAGGTCTCGGATTTATTTGAGTTAGAGCTAATGGCATTGTAAATGGCAATGTCTTTTAGCCATGTGTTTTGGAGTGTATGCATGTGGTGTGTAGTGGAATTATGTGGGTTGGATTGGAATTGTTAGTTTGTGTGTGTGTGATTGTGTTTGTGTGGTTGTGTGTGTGGTAGTGTGTGTGGTTGTGTGTGAGCCTCTTGCATTTTCGTTACTTGCACCTCAGCCCATGGCATTCGGTCCTACGTTGCGGCTCGGATTGGCCCCGCTTGGGGAATGCTTTATAATAGTGCGGCCAACAAGTAGTCATTTTGTAATAAAATACAACAATAATATTTTACTTATTTGTCCCTCGTAACAAAAAGTCTTACTCTCTATATTTTCATTAGGGAAAGATATCGCATGCACTTTTTGTCCTATGACCAATATCCCACACAATGTTACATTGAGACCAAAATTGAGAAAAACTCAGACAGATTACGGCTCTTGGCCCAGGCCTTCCAATGCCATAAATATATATACACACACATGTCTGGCCCATCAGAGTATCTTATCCTCTGTAGATGTTTGTTCTTTCACTGTCCTCTTCCACTGGTCACAGATAGTCGAGCTTTGCCTTTATCCTAGGGTTTATCCTTCATTACTGACATACCTGTCTGTCCATCTACCTACCTATGCCTCTGATCCAGCGACCTGTCTACACATTTATCAATATCTATCCGCGGAGCCTGGGAAGGACAGGATGGAGGAAAGAGGATCTCCAGGCACCTAGACCCAGGGGGCAAGTAGCCTTGAGGAAAGGTAACCTTAGAGAGAATAACACCGGTTGGGCAGGAAAACAAGGGGCATAGAAACACAGGGACATGGGACAGAGGGAGCAGCGGGTTGTAACCTAGAGTAGGAGTGTTTTGGAAAAAACAGATACAACAACTTGAGAAAAAAAAAAGAAGATAACGCATAAAAACAGGCAGGCCTGTGCCAAGTACAGGGAGAGGGGGGTCTCAATAAACGTTACTACTTGCATCAGGCTTTAGATGTGAATGAGAGTCAGTGTTTCCACCCAGAACACGGAAGGCAGTAGGCACTGCATGCGGATAAGTTCCTTGTTGAAGCGTGATGCGACCCCAGCCTGAAAAGCAGCAGGCACTTTCTGTGCACTTATAATGGTTGCATATATACTCGGACAGCCGAGTAGGAAGACAAAGAAGGGACAGCCGGGAAGGAAGACAAAGAAGAGACAGTCAGGTAGGAAGACACAGAAGGGACAGCCGGGTAGGAAGACAAAGAAGGGTCAGCCAGGTAGGAAGACACAGAAGGGACAGCCGGGTAGGAACACAAAGAAGGGACAGCCAGGTAGGAAGACACAGAAGGGACAGCCGGGTAGGAAGACACAGAAGGGACAGCCGGGTAGGAAGACACAGAAGGGACAGCCGGGTAGGAAGACAAAGAAGGGTCAGCCAGGTAGGAAGACACAGAAGGGACAGCCGGGTAGGAAGACACAGAAGGGACAGCCGGGTAGGAACACAAAGAAGGGACAGCCGGGTAGGAAGACACAGAAGGGACAGCCGGGTAGGAAGACACAGAAGGGACAGCCGGGTAGGAAGACAAAGAAGGGTCAGCCAGGTAGGAAGACACAGAAGGGACAGCCGGGTAGGAACACAAAGAAGGGTCAGCCGGGTAGGAAGACACAGAAGGGACAGCCTGGTAGGAACACAAAGAAGGGACAGCCGGGTAGGAAGACACAGAAGGGACAGCCGGGTAGGAAGACAAAGAAGGGACAGCCGGGTAGGAAGACACAGAAGGGACAGCCGGGAAGGAAGACAAAGAAGAGACAGTCAGGTAGGAAGACACAGAAGGGACAGCCGGGTAGGAAGACAAAGAAGGGTCAGCCGGGTAGGAAGACACAGAAGGGACAGCCGGGTAGGAACACAAAGAAGGGACAGCCGGGTAGGAAGACACAGAAGGGACAGCCGGGTAGGAAGACACAGAAGGGACAGCCGGGTAGGAAGACACAGAAGGGACAGCCGGGTAGGAAGACAAAGAAGGGTCAGCCAGGTAGGAAGACACAGAAGGGACAGCCGGGTAGGGAGACAAAGAAGGGTCAGCCGGGTAGGAAGACACAGAAGGGACAGCCGGGTAGGAACACAAAGAAGGGACAGCCGGGTAGGAAGACACAGAAGGGACAGCCGGGTAGGAAGACACAGAAGGGACAGCCGGGTAGGAAGACAAAGAAGGGTCAGCCAGGTAGGAAGACACAGAAGGGACAGCCGGGTAGGAACACAAAGAAGGGTCAGCCGGGTAGGCAGACACAGAAGGGAGAGCCGGGTAGGAACACAAAGAAGGGACAGCCGGGTAGGAAGACACAGAAGGGACAGCCGGGTAGGAAGACACAGAAAGGACAGCCGGGTAGGAAGACACAGAAGGGACAGCCGGGTAGGAAGACACAGAAGGGACAGCCGGGTAGGAAGACACAGAAGGGACAGCCGGGTAGGAAGACACAGAAGGGACAGCCGCGTAAGAAGACAAAGAAGGGACAGCCAGGGAGGAAGACAAAGAAGGGACAGCCGGGTAGGAAGACACAGAAGGGACAGCCGGGTAGGAAGACACAGAAGGGACAGCCGGGTAGGAAGACACAGAAGGGCCAGCCGGGTAGGAACACAAAGAAGGGACAGCCGGGTAGGAAGACACAGAAGGGACAGCCGGGTAGGAAGACAAAGAAGGGACAGCCGGGTAGGAAGACACAGAAGGGACAGTCGGGTAGGAAGACACAGAAGGGACAGCCGCGTAAGAAGACAAAGAAGGGACAGCCAGGGAGGAAGACAAAGAAGGGACAGCCAGGGAGGAGGGTTAAGGTTCTTCTGGTAAAATAAACGATTTGTACCTTTTTCAGCAGGGAGGGCACTGAATGCGGACGGGGTCTAATCTGGAAGAGGGGGGGGCTCGCTTGAAAACACCCCATTTTATCAACATCTGAGCACCAGAGGTGTAACAATGCGCCCCACCCCCCACCCCGCAGTGGGGGGGGGGGGATTAGCTCCAGGGGGGTCCCTCAGCAATACTGGTAGGAGGTGGGCCGGAAGGTGGGGGGAGGGCTCCATGTACTTTGCAGGGGTGCGAGGGGGGATTCAAGTTTCACTACCCCACTGCCCAGCACCCAGACTGCCAGCAGTATGGGGGCTTCAGGGCGCTAGGCACAGATTGATGCCGGGGGAGCTTAGCTCACTGAGCTATCGTGCTGGCCTTCCAAGAGGTCAATGGGGAGCAGAAAACGCCACCCCCCCCCTCTGTAGAGACAAATTCAGTGTAAATGGGAGAGCAGCCGCCACCACCGAGGGGGCAGCATAGGGGGGGGGGACCCCGTGGGTTCAACAAGACACAGGGGCGTTGAAAGATGAAATACCGAAATCATGAAAGAAGTGCTGCAGCCATGTCTTAAGATCCCAGGACCACAGGACCCCACCCACACCCAGGAATCCACCAACACAGGAAGAAGGGGAGGAGGGGGGCGGCAACGACCACGGAGGGTCGTTACACTCACCCAGGATGATGGTCCTAGGCACAACTCCAGGGCAATTTAACATCCAAGGACATTGCTTCTGCCAACTTGTAAAATATTACCACTGTGGTTAAAACCTCAAAGCGCCCACGGACGGACCGACAGACCGCTGACAGGCCCTGGTCGAGCCAAAGACCCCAGGGAGAGGGTGTGTGCTCACCACAGGGGCAGAGAGCACAGACCAGGGACTGGCACAGAACCACTGCCCCAGAGGCGGGAATCTAGGCGCTGCCTGTGAGCGCTGGGGCAGCCCGAAGCCTGGCTTTGGCTCGGCTCGAGGTGCTGTTGGAACCCACCAGGAGCCGAGCTTTCATGTGGCTTCTGTTACGTCAGAACTGCCGACTGCGTAATTTCAAGTCCCGGCGTCCGCTCTACACCTGTGATCTTGGGCAGATCACTCAATCTCCCCGTGCTTGTGAACAATAACACTTCCGAAATGTAACCGGTGCTCGTGAAAAGCGCTCCGATGCCTTCTAGTGGAGTTCCCGCTACATAAAAAATGCACAAATAGGTAAAAACACATTCTTATTATGAGGAAACCTTACCTGATCGCTAGGCTCCAGCATTAAGTGATTTGCGCAGATTCACAGGATGTTGTGAAACGTCGAGAGTGAGACTGCTATCCCCTGTCCTCCGCCATCACGAAGTTGCACCAGTCTCGGCCCAGTCAGATTAGTTCTACCCCTGGAATCGCGCGGAGGTGGGGGCCGAGGGGGGTGTTTTAAAATAAAATAATAGGAACAAGGAAAGAGCCGGGTGAGGGCTGGATATGTTTAAAAAAAGAGGGATGTGACATAGGAAGCAAAGGACGAGCTGGAGTAGGGGCAGGAGAAGCAACACGGAGAATGAAGAAAAGCCGAGAGAGACGGGGGATTGGGGGAAGCAACACAGATCAAAGCCCGTGAATCTTAGCTCGGCTTTGATAGTGAAACGTTCAGTTTCTTTACAAGTGGCGCGGCATTGAAAGCAGCCAGGCGGAGGGGGGCGGGAAAGGCACGGACAGTGGGAGGGGGGTACGGGAATGGGCACAAAGAAGACTGCACAATATGGATCTAGATATATATCTCTACACACTTTTTTTTTTAAACACAAGTAAGGTCCCCGACAACCTATAAAATACTATAAGGACGCTCTACAAACACTCACACCGGACAGGGAACAGACCGGCCACGGGATGGTAACTGGGAAGCTGAGGGCCGTGAAGGATGGCACGAATACGAGTTTCAATACTGCCGCTTTTGCTACAGGGGGCCGGTGCCCATATTGCAGAACCGCTGCATAGCTGGCCCCCAGTAACAAAACCGACCCCTACCCTTCCGGCGCACCAGGAACAAGCCCGGTGCCCGCTACAGGAGTGTACAGTAATGCACATAAAACATTCCTTAGCTTATAAAGTATATGCTCCGTTTCTCAATACATCAGTATACGTTCTGCAGACGAGAAGACCACCCGTCCGAGTATGGAGGAAACATCTGACTCTCTTGTTTTTTTTTACAGTTTACTCACAAGCTCAACCGCACCTCCCCTCCCTCCCGGAGCAAATTCACAGCGGGTACTCTACAGCGCAGCAAACACAAGGCGCCCGGGCTCCACTCTTACAAATAAACAAACCAAAAAGAATAAAAGTTAAGAAGTTTCAGCCTCGAGAGTCATGTCAGTCGTGCTGCTTCAGTCCAGACCGGCGAAGGAGTACGCAGACCGTGAAAAGTAAACTTGCAAGATCAGTCGCCAAGCTCACTTTTTTTTTTTTAAAACACAATGAAGGTCCCCGACAACTTATAAAATACTATAAGGACACTCTACAAACACTCACACCGGACAGGGAACAGACCGGCCACGGGATGGTAACTGGGAAGCTGAGGGCCGTGAAGGATGGCACGAATATGAGTTTCAATACGGCACTAGCAAGATGTTCAAGGTGGCCAGGTGCTCACTAACTAAGATGACCTGGACGCCACGCTGGATATCGCGCATCGGGAAAACATGAAGCAGACGGACAGGGGGGGGGGGGCGGCCCTTGCTGCCAGCCGGGGGAGTGGTACACCGGCTCAGGAGATACAGACGAGTGTAGGTTAGGGACCCCTAAACTCCACTGCGGAACGAAGACACCGGCCTCAAAGAGGCCGCTGTGATCACACGTGTCCTGGGAGGAATTTCACACCAGCCGAATATGCAAACGTTCAAGTCACGCAAAGAAACTCCGGGGAGCCAGCTATCCCTCCCCGATCTCTCCTGCACCATTAACGCCTCTGGGCCTCGGGCAGACACCAGCCTCCTCCAGGGAGCACTCGGAGGGGCTTCAGAAGATGGCCAGGGGGGCAAAGCCGCCCCATATAGTCAGAAGGCGCAACAGCAAATCGTTTGTACTCACTAGTAGATTTACAGCGACAGTCACGGCCAAGTTACTAGGCACATAGTAGGGTCGCTCACGGAGAGCGGGAGGGGGGGTGCGGGGGCGGGAACGGACACACGGGGGGGGGCGGGAATGGACACACGGGTAGCGGGAGGGAGCCTCCCCTAGCCCCATCACGGAGGGTAAACAAAGCACTCACCTGGACTTCGTTCCAGAGCCGAGGCGGGACTTGCACTTTCCCCGGGGCTCCTCCTTCGCTAGGGAGCCTCGGGACAGACGACTCAACTTTTGCTAATTATGTTAAGGACACAACACATCTGCCCCATTCAATTCCGAGTTTCCCTTTACGCTGCGGTTTCTGCCCCTCTTTCGCCCTATCCCCATGCTCTGCCACGGCTCCTGTTACGGCCGGCGGTGCCGGTTTCTCAGTACCCTCATTCCGTGATTCATTTTATTATCCTGCGTTTGCATAGGACACATCATTCTCTACTCTGTGGGCTTTTTCTGGCACAGATGGTTGACTGTTGTCAAACTACTTCAGCGTGAGAGGCAGCGGGAGGGGGCGGGAACGGGGCCGGAGACACGGAGAGCGGGAGGGGGGGGCGGCCACTTAACTTGGACATTCACTCCCTGCCTGCTCTTCAGCACACTCACTCACCCCTCTACCGTTCAGCACGGCCGGAGCAGGAAGGCGGGCATCAGGAAACAAGCGGGAGGGGGCGGGAAAGGGGGAGGAGAGACGCAGCGCCATTGCGAGGCCAGCATCAGGAAACAAGCGGGAGGGGGCGGGAAAGGGGGAGGAGAGACGCAGAAGACGGCCGGAGCAGGAAGGCGGGTGCCGGCAATGCCGGAACAGATTCGGGGGCGTTCCCGGCTTTTGGCTGACGTCGCGTGACGTAGCCAAAAGCCAAAAATTCTCGGGAACGCCCCCGAATCTGGTCCGAGATTGACGGACGGAGCCCTCTCCCAATGGCTAGCCTCCATTTATGGAGCTAGCCAATCGGAGGAGGGGGCGTATCCCGACCCACACACACAACTCAAGAGGTTTTTTGGCGCATGCGCAAAGCGCATCGCCAGGCAAAACCTAAAAAGGGACACTCAAACATGGCCAAAAATTAGCCAGGACTATGGGCTACATAGATCCCAATTTATTGAGTATACACACCTGCGTCATGCATGGCAAACACAGGACATTCCATGCACAGAAATACCCGAATACGCTCCACTTGAGGGGAGACTACTACAAGAACTAGGAGAAGGCCTTCTTCCTCACATATAAAACCATAAACAATAATAAACCAGAGAACTTACACAGAACCAGCAAAAGATGGGAGAAAGACATAGGGCCTTTGGAAGACATTGATTGGGAGGCAGCACTAATGCACCCCAGAGAGATAGCCATTAAAGCATGACTACGCCTTGTACAGTACAAGATTTTGTACACCGACAGGGAGAAGCTACACAGATGGGTAGGTCGGAGACACCAGACTGTCTCACATCTAAAGACATCACAGGCAATTTTAAGCACACAATATGGCTATGCCTCACCATACAGGCTTACTACACTGCCATAATCGGAACAAAAGGGGAGATACTAGTTGTAGCATTACCACTCTACCCTGGAATCGCCCTCCTGGGAATCCCGAGTGAGGTAGAAGTGCCCAGAACACAGCTTCTCTTTGCCTCCCTGGGCCTGGCAGCGGCAAAACGTGATATAGCCAGACAATGGGGGTGGAAATGCTCACGGTGTAGGAATGGACAAGGGAAATGGATTGATATATGGCCGCCAAGCTCACCACATATCTGAGCAGAAAATTTGATAGAGTTTGGGGTCCATTGAGACGATACTGTGGACTAGACCTCTGGGACACTGTACAAGATTCCATAGCGCCGTCAACTGAAGAGGATACCATGACTGAGCATAGAGACTCCCAATAGCCGAGAGCATAGTAGGTCGCCTTTTCGGGCGTACACCCAGGCAAAACTACCCCCATTGACATACATTGACCATAATTCCACCCAACAGGGTAACCTAGGGGAGATGAGAGTCAGTTAATGGTGGCTATGTTTATAAGCGACTAAAGTTGTGGTTTTGACACTTGAATGCACTTTTTTCATGTGAAAAATAAAAGAACATTTCTTTTATAGTGAGAGAAAGTATAAGGATTCAGCCCATAGAGCAGTTCAAATAATCAAAAATCATTCAAAGCAGAACTTTCCATAAAGAAAAGTTCTAAAAGTCTCAGAGCAATGTGTAATAAGGACGAAAGGATACAGATAGGATCAGCAGCCGCAGTAGCAACCGCAACGGAGTAAAAGAAAGTGCTAACCTCCTCTAGGAACACACACTATTATAAACAGTCAACAACGATGTTGCTGTTCATATTGCATCTTCTCCTCCTCTCATCCAATAAGTTTTCTGTGTTCTCCTGGGAACAGGATCACTCCTCTTCTTCTCACAGTAATATAATAGACTACAGACAGCTATGTTAGTGTTTGAAACTTAAATGTATCAGTTATAGACTTGTGTGGAACATTTTCTCATTCAAGACTCCTTTACTCCTTTACCCTGTATTACACGGTGAACAGCAATGACAACGCGGGGATTACCCCGCACTGCCATTACAACGCAGGATTTACAACGAAAGTTGTTACAACGACTCTCGCTGGAGGGCGCTCTTGGATGGGGAATAGTTTAATTTTCTATCCAACTCCTTCCCTACTGTCAACGTGGGCTGGAGTTGGAATAAAAAAATTAACTATTCCACTATCCAGCGCCCTCCAGCGAAAGTCGTTGTAACGACTTTCGTTGTAATGGCACACGTGGTAATACCACATGTTGTCATGTCATACAACCTATTACACTACATGGCTAAACTTCTAAATATTAAATTATATGTTTCGTTTCCCTAACAATGATCAATCTAAAAACTCAAAACTGTATCAATGAGAAGGAAACATTTAGGGGTCGATTCCGATGTCGTTTGGAAAGCATTCCTACCGAATCGGTTACGGAATGCCTTCTTGACGACTCGGATTGAGGGAGTACAACGGACCGATTTGGATGTATCTGGATGCTTCCGGATACAAGTCGACTGTACTCCCGTTGACTTCAATGGGAGCCTGTGTCCCGTACGAGAACACAGGCTCCCATTGAAGAAAGGGGTGTCTGGGGAAAACCTTGTACCCTATGGGGGTCGCCCCATGGTGCTTGCCACAATGTTCATGGTAGGAAAGGGGGGCCCCTTGGGTAACCCATGGGCCCTAATCAGATGGCCCCAGGTGAAGGGGGGCCTGATATGGGCCCGAAAGACAGATTCTGGCAGCCGATTCATTCCATAGAGTTGTATTATTCGGCTCCGGAAGACGTGACCTGTCCGAATGCCTTTCGGAACCGATTCCGACATCCCTAATGGTTTCCAGGCATCGGAATCGGTCATTGGGCAATGTGTTTGATTTGGTCGGAAGCAAGGGTTACGGATAGTATTAGGCAAATCTGAATCAGATTTGGAGCCCTTCCGAACAACATCAGAATCTACCCCTTTGTATAAATCCATTCATTGGAAACAAGGGTTCCGGATAGTATTCGGCAAACCTGAATCCGATTCGGAGCCCTTCCGAACGACATCAGAATCTACCCCGTTGTATAAATCCATTCATTGGAATAAACAAGCAAGTTAAAAAAAGTGAAGTTCACATTCAAATGCTGCATTCTTTATGGGAGATTTGTGTCCATTCATTTATTAAGAGACAACTCCTATGATGTCATCTAGAGTCAAAGGATGTGTGACGTTACATGGCATTTTCGTGAATGGACGTCTACCTGCATGGAGCTCGGGTGTGAGCAGGCATAAAATGGTGAAGACCGACAGCAGCGAGAAAGGGAAGGGATAATGGGAGTAAAACTAAGGGTGCAGATGCAGGTTTTGGGGCTCGACAGGTCTTTCTCAATAAAAAAAATGCAGCATGGTGCGGTTCAATTTGCACTATGGACAGAAGTGCATCTGGACAACAGGGTGTAGCTTTGTTGGTTTTCACAATTTAACCTGTCACATTATGCCATGGAGCTATAATCATATACCATCTACAGGACAATTAAAGGCCACACATTTCTGTCATTTATAGGGTTCGAATCCTGCACAGAACTCTTCACAGGTGGCTAGAAAAGCACAGGCCAAACATTTGGTTTTGGAATAAATTACAAAAGCACTCTATAATTAAAAAAAACAAATTTTTTCGTCTGCATTGAGAATTTGCTTTGAAAAATAATCTGCAGGTTTTGAATGCACTGCTCATTTGCTTAATGCTGGGTTAGGACAAAAGTAGTCCTGCTAAAACACTCGAGGAATGAAGTTTAGTAAGTCGAGACAAAGCGTGGCACGCGACGTGCCAAAATCTGGTGCTCATGACAACAGCTAAACAGGAACAAGCCCAGCCATGGTCACAGTGCGAAAAAGATGTGGCGTGTGAGCTAGGGTTCAAGTGCGGACAGCAGAGCTCTTGGTGAAGCAGCCTGTGTGGAGCAGTCCAGCCTTCAGCACGGTACTCGCAATGGCGACCGAGGTGATGTGGAAGCTCGCGGACCTCCACGACTCCATCTCCCTCTCCAGGTCTGAGCTGCAGCTGAGGAGGGCCTCCGGGCTGAAGCAGTGGCAGCTGGAGAGGTGCGCGCACCTGCGCTCAGAGCTGACCGACGGGCTGGAGAACCGAAAGGAATCTCTTCTCAAGGCTGTGTGGGCTGGCGACGTGGACCACGTCAACGCCATGTTTAATTCTGGCGTCCCCGTCAACTGCCAGTAAGTGTGTGCTTTGACTGATGACGTTGCGGTTGTCAGACCTCACGTCACTAGGCGGCTTCTACGTGTCACAGGTTCATTTATCATTTAAAAAATACAAGGGCAGTGGTAACTTTATGATTTGCAATTGGCCTGACTTCGCTTAAAAGAGTTTGGTTTGCTCACAATCATTCGGGACACAATCGGTCACAAACCGGAAACCTGTCACAATATTTGCATTTCTGACACCCGCGTGTAAGATATCGTTGACAGAGATAAGGGCTTCACACCCTATCCCTTCCAATGCAATGACGCCTTTTGTCTTCTTGTGAACACTTCGTTTAAACCACAAGAGAGAAGAAAGGCCCTTGACGCCGCTCCAAGTACCGGTAGCGCTTGTAAACAAGGCTTAATCTATGCAAAGGAATCTTTGAATGTGTTTGGACAGGTGTGTCGGTATTCTTTTAGTGTAACTTGGCAGCCTGGATTACTAAAAGCTCACGTAAACAGTGCAATGCTTACAATGTTGCAAATATTACAAACTTCACGGTAAATATTAGTTTCGGAATGCTAACGAGTAAAATCTAATTTACATTTCTATGTTCAAGAGCTTGGCAAGCCTGTTCAAAACTCCCCGTTTATTGTGATTCAGGCTACGCTAGTTTTAAATTTTATATTTCCGCCTTTGTGTTTTCTGAGAGGCTATGGGATAAATTCTACTATATATCTAATTTGCAACTCTAAAAAATGTTTTACGTTTTTTTTTAGCTTTGCCTAGAATGAGTGTAGCATATTGTATTTTGGTGTCTCGTTGCTGTGCATGAGAATGATTGTGATCTGCCCTCGAGGCGGTGACTTCAGAGAGAGGCTTGTGCTGTCCATTACTAGATCTCCCAAAGACAGCCGCCTTGGTAACAGTGATGACAAAGATGGGCTTGCAGTGGGTCTGTGCCGAGCTGTTGTTTGAGGAAATGCGTGATGTATGTTGATGCAGTGTGGTGTAGATTGGCTTTATAGTGGGATAAATAAGGCTCAGAATGCAATATACAACTGGAATGGAGCAGGTGGTTACTTGGCAGGCCTGGGAAGTAGTTCAGCATATCAATCCTGAAATACTCATTTGACTTATAAATCAGTTATGAGTTCTTATGAATATACATTAATATATACATACATACATACAGGGGCTTTTGATCAGCCATTTTCATCCATAGTTCTGTTCATGCCTCATTCACATAGCGCTTCCACCCACTACAGTATGGGGCAATGGGCCAGATCCCTTCATCCATTGGCTGTCTTTCACTCCGAGTGAAGATACATTTGCCTGATCACATGTGTGCATCTTCCTGAAAAGCAGTGCACTGTAGCGACAGGACCGGTGCCCCAGGGCTTCTGGGCCACTCCTATAGTTCCATGTATTCTATTTGTTTGCCTTTTTTTAAAACATATTTCATAGTTTTGCAAAAAGACATTAAAAATTAAACATTGCTTGCTTACCAAGGCCAGGCCTATTGGCTTTGCCAGTACTTGCCTTGTCTGGTAACATGCCTGAGATATATTGGTGGCAGCAAAGGCTAAATAGTTGCCATAACAAATACCACCATTCTACAGTTCTACCTTTCTTGTGAACATGTTTTTCCTCACAACACGATTTTCCCTGGATTCAAGGTCACTGAATTGTCTCCTGGCTAAGCTTTGTCCCAGCCACTACTAAGAAGGGCTCCCAAATCGATTATAAGTAAAAAAGTAAGGTTGTATGGCTTGTCATAAGACTACATGGTGCAAGATTGAAATCATTCAAAGAGGCTACAGGTCAAAATAGTGCACCCTGAAGCACAAATGCAGAGCCATAGCTTGTTTGCTTGTTTCTGTGTTTATTGATTTATATTGTCCAAAAAAATGCCAGACAAGACCAGCTTCACGTGCTATCAGTAGTGCTGCATGCACAGTAATCCCGAAGCCCAAAGGTGTGAAAGTCATTCCGCACCAGGATTATGATTGTCTTTTAATAATCTACCAGGGGAACGAATTTCCATTGTTTTCATTAGCAGCCATGACACTTTTGCCACACCACTACATATGATATGTAGTTATTAGCTGGCTCTATATAGGGAGAGCTGGATAGACAGTAAGCCAAATCATCTGGAGAAAGGGTCAGCCCATTTCCAGCACAATAAACCTCAAATGAAGACGCAGACAGACAGATTTGATATAGTCTGCGGAAAGTATCAGCTGACAGAATCTCCTCTCTACTTGGGTCTACTCACAGTGGTTCTGGATTCTGCATATGGGCTAGAATATATGACCTCCATGGTCAGAAATGGACTAAACCTGGGCTGACCTATCACTGGGTGTTGGTGCCTGGGGAAGAGATAAAGGACTATCCTCTGACTTCATTTGGAAGTCATTTTATAATTTACTCAATACATTTAGCGTGGGCCTCACTCTTTGAGATGTCCCCTCCAGAAGCCTACCACGCTTGATTGAGTGCTCACTCTGTACCTTGAGTGCCAATGGGATATCTCTTGTGTTCATTCTTTGCTCTACCAAGTTTATCCTGGGGTCGTGTGAACTGGGAACCCTACTCATAAGACCCTGGTGTGTCATGGTGCTGCGGATATTGTTGGCTGATCTTGGTTTGCCCAAGGCATTCAATAGCCCAGAGCATGTTCTTTCTCCGGTGTTTGGTCAAGCTATCGAGTTGTAAATATTGTGAGACAGAAATATTGGGAAGCAAATATTGTGATACAAAAATATTGTGAAACAAAAATACGATTGTCTAGAATTTTGGGCCTCATCACGATCTTGGGTAATGGGATACTTTGTGACAAGCGTGACAGATATCCAGTCCGCCGTATTACAATTCCGTCATATCCTTTGGAACTTGTAATATGGTGGAGGGGATATCCATCACTTTTTTAGGTGCGTAATATCATTTTAAAGAATATTTTTGTTTTTAATATTGTTTTCCTTAATATAGTTGAAAAAATATCATTTTTAATTATTGTAATGTGTTTTAGTTCATATATTAATTGTATGTTACTATTATTTGTGTAATTGTTATTTATTTTTTAATATAGTATATATTAAGTGATGTAGAATGTTTTTGTTGTATTGGTAATAGTGAATTCATAGTATCATAGGAGATTGGGTTTGTAGGGGGGTTGGGTGCAGTGGCGTCACTAGGGGGCTGCGGGGGGTGCAGACCGCACCGGGTGACCCCATCACATGGGGTGACACCAATCTGGTTACGCTGTGTAACACAGCTCTGCACCTCACAGCAGGTGTTTTCGGTAGAGAGGTGCTCGGAGTCGGTGAGGGGAAGAGGGCCTACGCCTCCTCCGTGGGCGGGCAGACGCCAAAGGGGCTGGACTGCTGTGCTTGAGGTGTTTGCTTGTCCAATCCGAAACCGACTCATGGGTGCCCGCCCCCTCTCTTGCAAAAACTGTCTGCTCTGCTGTTGGGAGGGAGGGTGACAGCCCTCTGTGGGGGAGCCGATGAGAGAGTCACCCTCGAGGTATCAAGGGAGGGGGAGCCAGTTAAACTAACAGTATCTCTGTGCAAGGTGGAAACGAGACTCCTTGCGTATCTGGAGTAGGAGATCCTCCCAAGTTTTTGACTGTGAACATTGGTACTGACAATCCCTTCCGGAGGTCAATGGGGGGGCGTTGCTCTCAGACTGGGGCTACAGGATGAGCAAAAAGACAGTCCCTACTGGCAAGACAGCTGTCTGTCTCTCCGGGGGAGGAAATCCGCCCATCCTTACGGGGCGGCGGCCGGAGGGTGAAACAATCCTTGGGGAGGAGAGAGACACTTTAGGGGTGTTGCTGTGTTTACGTGAAGGGATGAGAGGAGAGCTGGTATCCAGGGGGAAGGCGTCGTAGGGTGTTATGTGCTCCTTTCAGGGATGGGAGGCGCGGTGACCGCCGAGCCCTGCAACCTTGGGCTCACTTTTCTGCGTGGAGGTAAAAGGGGGTCGTGTTATTCCATTTCCCAGGTAGTGTGTGCTTGGATTCCTCCCCTGGGTGTCGGACATTGGTGACCCTCTGGGTGGGAGGATTTTTGGGCGGTCGAGTTACGCAAGCCTTGTCTTTTAAGAGCACTCTTGCGCGGTCCCTTCCATGAAAAGGAGGGAGGAGTGCTGCCGGAGTCGCTTTCACTGAGGGTTTGAATCCTTCGAAGGTGGGGTTTCCTTGCCATTCTGTTGCAATGTGTGCTAGAGGCCGGAGCGCTTCTCCCGTGAGGGTGGCGTGAGCAATGCACCATGAGTTACCCGCACCAGGTGACACTAACCCTAGTGACGCCACTGATAGGGTGGGAAGGTAATTAAGTAATAATTATTTACTAACTTCTGATCAGTTATATAGTTGGCATCAATTATGTAAATTATGTAATACTGATTTATTCTAATTATAGTTTAGGTGGGGGTTGTTAGGGTCTTAGGGGTATAGAGTGGGAAGTTAATTAAGTAATAATTACCAATGACCAGATAATTAAGTAACTGATTATTAATTATCTAAATTGTGTAATACTCATATTTTAGTTATATTTTAGATGCAGGCTTTTAGGTTTGTAGGAGTATGGGGGCAGTCAATTAAGTGTTAATGAATTAACAATTATCAATTGATAATTATATAGTTTATTGTTATGTTAATTGTTTAATTGTTATTTTATATATGTATGTCATGTTAATTAATAATGTTTAAATGGAGAGTTTCATTTTTTTCTAAATTAATAGCGTTATTTATATATGCAATGTGTCTGAAGATAAGTACTTCCCTACTGTTGCTTAGACTGGACTACAAATCGTCAATCTCATCTTTCCGAAGTCCAGCGCTTTCCCTAATGTTGCGCTGGTTGGAGTGGGAATAGTAAATTTAACCCCTCCGAAGTCCAACACTGTCCCTACTGTCCCCTGTTTGGAGTGGGACTTGTAAATTTAACCTCTCTGAAGTCCAACGCTTTCCCTACTTTTGCACTAATTAGAGTTAGAATAGTAAATGAAACCACTCCAAAGTCTAATTCTTTCTGTACTGGTGCGCAGACAGGAGTAGGAATGGTAAATCTTTGCATATATGACCCCTCCAAAGTCCTAGGTTTTCCCTACTGTTACATTGACTAGAGTAGGAATGATAAATGTAACCCCTCAGAAGTCTAACACTTTCCCTTCTGTTGCATTATTTGGAGTGGGAATAGTAAATGTAACTCCTTCGAAGTCCTACACTTTCTCTACTATTGCATAAATGTGAATAGTATATCTAATATTCCAAGACTCCAATAATTTTCCTGATATTTGTTAATTATATTTTGATCATCATGTTTATTTTTTTACCTATATATTATTTTTTTATATGTTTTAATATTTTTCAATTGTAAATTTTGTTATGCGTGTGTTTTGGTTTTTAATTTTCTTATGTTTTGTTTATTTGGTAATGTATTTAATATTTTGTAATTGAATTCTTAATATCATTTATGTTTTACTTAATAGATAGGTAGATGCTTTTTATATATATATTTTTTAAATAATGTAAAATATATATTTCAATAATTGTGTTACACTATACACATCTATATATCTACATATATATATATATACATATACATACACAAGCATATGCATACATGCATGTGTATGTTTATATAAGTATATGTTTAAACGATCGCATGAATTACTAGTGGAATTTATTTAATTTACATTTTATTACTGTTATATAGTAAAATATTTAAGATTTAGTACTTTAAACTGTATATGTATAAAAAAATATAAGTTTGTATATTTTTGGACAATATTAGTATTAACTGATATTTTATTTCCAATATTTGTGCATCCTCTTATAAGATATTTGCTCCAGACTAACAACTAATTCCTAAGGTTAATTGTTTTCAATTTTAATTGTGGCCCCACTCTTTGCCTCTCACTGGCCCTTCAGCTCAGTATTCTATAAGATCTGTAACCCATTACAAACTTCCATTAAAATTATCACATATTTTTCTAGTACCATTTACTTTACAGGAACATTAGAAGTACATGTTATTCTAACATAGCAACCCAAATTTCCTTTTGAGCAGTTGTGCCTATTGGGTAACAGTGCGGATACCATCTTTGCTACCTTTGGAATTTTCTTTGACTGCACATCACATTCTTGATCCTCTCACCTAATGTAATTGTATTTTCTGGAACTTGTATTCCTTTATTACCTGCAGGGTTTAACCCTTTGGCTTTGCCACAAAATAGGAATAGCTGGTTTCGGGAGCTGTGGGAGCTTGGATAAAGAACATCAAACACTTTGTGGCTCACCCAGAGTTAGGCGGGAAGCTCTGAGCTCAGCTTCCCTGGTGGAATACTGCCCAGTCTATCATTCTATCCGCGTTTGCCTGAATGGGATCTCACTGCCTTCAGACCAGCTGTCAGTACTGCAGAGGAAGAGTCTAGCAAGAGAATGCCATGTTTTTGGGGCCTCAAGCTGAATTTGTTTTTTTAAAGCAAAGGCAGGGAGATTTTTCCATTGGTTGGTGTCATTCATTAGTTTCCCTGCTAGAGACTACCATGCCTCACATGGTAGTCCCTGGTGGGTAAAAGTAGTGACAGTTGTCCAGCCCTTATTAATAATAATAATAATTTGTTTTATAAAGCACTTAATTACTCTGAACGGATTGTCCCCGCGCTAGGATTCTTCCTACCAGCCAACTACCAACCTGAACTAACAAAGAAGAAAACAGACCAAAACTAAAAAAACAGCTCCAGACAATAGTGAGTTCAATCTCAACCAAGCCACCGGGGCAGCAGAAACAGCCAGGTTTTGGGCATATTACTGAAAGCTGATTCTGAAGACTCCATCCTAAGATGGAGAGGTAGGGTGGTTCACAGCTTTGCAGCCCAAAAACCACAAGAGCAGAAACCCTTCCAGGCTTTTTTCACGGATGGAACCACAGCCAGCTTAGCCTTAGATGACATGAGACTGTGGCTGGGATGATATGGTTTCACCCTGGAAAACTGGTACCAAGGGCCCCTGCCATTGAGCATTTTATGGCATAGGTACATAGCTTTAAAAAAGATTCTCTTGCTTAGAGGAAGCCAGTGCAATTTGGCAAGAGCTGGACCAGAAGATATGCATCTGGGTAGATTTAACAAAAAACGTGCAGACGCGTTTTGTACTCTGCCACTTTTGCAATCTACCCCGTGAGGCCCCGATGTAAAGGATATTGCAATAGTCCAGTTGGGATGTCACTAATGCCTGGATTATTGTTTTCCTGGCGGCCAGAGACAGAAAATCCAAGATCTTCCTCTGAATGTTTAAGGTGCTGAAACATTTACTTGTGACACAAGCAATCTGACTATCAAAAGTCAGCTTAGGGTCAAACCAAACTTCTAAGTTCTTCATCTTCAACTTAGGGACTGGAAGGGGGCCCAGAGCATCAGGCCACCAGGCGGAAGATCAGACAGAGGGAGCTTTACCAACAATGAGTGCCTCAGGTTTTTTAGCATTAAGCCGGAGGCCGCTCCTGTTCACCCATTCTGCCAGCTCCACCAAACAAGATGTAAATTGGGCAGCCACACCATCCACTTCCTGGGACAGAGTGACAATAAGTTGCTTGTCATCGGCATAAGACGCAATGGTCACACTGTGTCACTCAATGATCTCTGCCAGAGGGAGCATGTATAGAATAAATTAATATCCTGGAGTGCTCATAACCTGGTCGTACTGGGGCAAAAGGACCAACAGGCCAAGTGCTTCCTCTGACAGCACCAGCTATGACTTGCCAGTAGAATCTGAGGCTCTCCACCTCTAACTGGGGTAGAACCTACAAGTTTGGCGGGGCAGAAGAATCACCAATTTATGCTGGTTATACTCACTATCAAACTCTAAATGGTCCACTCTCTCTCCCCTCTATCAGAAAAGAACCTGAACACCGGTGCTGTTTTCTTTGTCCAGTGCCTGCTGTGAGAGTCTACTGCTATTTAGGTGGGTTTGTTGTGAGAGGGTATGGGCTGTGTGTCTCTTTCATACTTTACAGATCTAACAAGTAGCCTCATGCTATGAGTGACATCTTCAGCCAGCACTAGTTTCAACTAGAAGCGCGTGGCTTCTGAGACTTAGAATGTCACCATGGCAACGATAAAGATCTGTGGGGAGGAGTCCCAGCATGCAAATTGCTACTGACAAAGAACAGTTCAATATGTGAAATGAAATGAAATGAAATGAAATTATATATATAAAGCGCATGGCTGCCCGAAAGCGTCCCAGCGCTAACAGAAAATAGAACCAAAAGCAGACTGAGGAAGAAACCAAAAATTAAGGGTCCTTGGGAAAAAGAAAAGTTTTAAGTGCCTTTCGAAACTTCAGATGGCAAGGTTCTGCACGGATCCAGTTGGGGAGAGAATTCCAGTTTTTTGCTGCATTTAGAGAAAACCGGCGACCCCCTGTACGAGCCTTCCTAACTCTGGGGACCCTTGCAAGATTGCCACGCTCCGACCGGAGAGCCCGGGATGGTTTATAAGGGCATATCAAACTCCTGAGAATCGGGGGTCCTTTGCCCTGCAGAGCCCTGTGGGTGACACATAGCGCTTTAAAGATGACTCTTTCGCGTATTGGCAGCCAATGGAGTGCTCTCAGGGCTGGTCTGGCCGAAGATCTTCTTGATGTGCCTGCAAGCATCCTGGCTGCTGCATTCTGCACCCGTTGAAGAATGTTAAGGGTGGCTTCCGGGGCAGCCAGAAACAGGGCGTTACTATAGTCAAGTCTCGATAGTATTAACCCCTGAATCAGAAGTGTCCTGGACTGGAGAGGCAGAAGAGGGAGAACTTTCCGCACTGAGCGGAGCAGTCCGAAGCAGGTCCCTGCAACTTTCTGGGCATGGGCCTTAAAAGTCAGATCGGGCTCAAGCCACACCCCTAAGCTTTTGATTTTTTCTTTTGGAGTGGGCAGCTCACCTAGGCAGGAAGGCCAGGCGGCTTTAGGGAAAGATGTAAGATGATGACCGAGGAGCATAATCTCAGTTTTCGCTCCATTGAGTTTGAGCCGCGAACTGGACATCCAAGAAAATATCTCAACAAGGCAGGCGGAGAGATTTTCCAAACATCCTTCCTGTTGGGTTAGCGAGACGACTAATTGGGTGTCGTCCGCATAGGTGACTGTTTTAATCCCAAAGGGGGCGACTACTTCCTCCAGTGGGGCCATATAAACATTGAACAGAGTAGGGCTCAATGAAGAGCCCTGAGGGACACCACACTGGAGGGGGGTGGATTTGGACAGCAGACCACCTTCCCAAACTCTGAAGGATCGATTATTCAGAAAGGATGTGAGCCACTTAAGGGACATTCCTGCAACGCCCACCCTGGCGAGACGGTGCGTTAGAATTTTATAATCCACCGTATCAAATGCAGCGCTTAGATCCAGGAGGATCATAACAGCGGATCCTCCTGAATCTAAGATGCACCTTGCCTCTTCTGCTACCACTAGAAGGGCTGTGTCTGTCCCTTGCCCCGGTCGAAAGCCAGTTTGAGAGTTGTTCAGCAGTTGATTATTCTCCAGAAATCCGGAAAGCTGCTGGTTTACCATTCTTTCCGCGATCTTACTAAGACCGGGTAGCAGTGAGATCGGGCGGAAGTTGGCCAGGTCCATGGGATCAAGCCCCGGTTTTTTAAAAAGGGTTTTAACCCTTGCCTGTTTCCAACTGGGTGGCACGACTCCATAAGAAAAGGAGGCATTAAGGAGCTCTGTTGCCACTGGGGCAATCGTGTCTGCAATTTTCTTGAGTACATACATGGGCGCAGGATCGGCCGGGGAGCCACTTTTCATGGAGGAAAGGGCTTTACAAAAATCTTCCCTAGTAATACTGGTCAGAGAATCAAGCCGGGGGCCAGAAACGGCTGTCAAGTCTGAGTCAACATCCGACGTAGAGAGATTCTGTGGAAGACTCTCAAGGATGTTAACTATCTTGGAGTCAAAAAAGTCTGCAAGTTGATTGCATCTTTCTTCTGAGCAGTCTAGGGTGTTAATAGGGGAGGGCACCTTAAGTAGTTGTTTAACTATCTTAAAGGTTTCTCTCGCAGAGTTGGAGGCTGAATTGATTTTAGTCTCAAAAAAAGCCATCTGTGCTTTTTTCAGGGAGGTTTTATATAGTCTTAGAGCAGAGCGATAAGCCTCTTTGTTGTTAATTGCCCAATCTTTCCTCCACCTACGTTCTAATTTTTTGCAGATTTTTCTAAGGTCTCTGAGCTCTGGATTATACCATGGAGACTTAAAAGAGCAACTTTTCTTTATTACTGTCTTCAGCGGTAATACCTGATCAAGGGAGTTGTTCAACCAGTTACAGAAACTGATATCTGCGGCCAATGGGTCTGGTTCGATATTGGGGGCAGTTTGTTCAAGTGCTCGAGTCAGCTCTTCCACGGATAGTTTGGGCCATGCCCTGTCAAGAGTACGAGGCGGCACTGGCCGATGTACCTCCACACATGTTTTCCAGGAAAATGGAACTAGGAAGTGGTCAGACCATGGTACAGGGAGGGGGGAAGTAGAAAAGAGCTGATTACACATTACAGGGTCTCATTAGCAGCTACACTAAGACTGTGAGTACAATGATGTTTCAAAGTTATCTTTTATTTCCATTGTTACTATGGTTACCTCAAAGGCGCAACCATGGAGCTCTACCTCACTGCCCTGCTGAGTTGTTTTCCAGAGCCAGTTAGGGAGGCAGTATATGAGGTGTTAGCGTCAGCAAAGTAGAAAGAAAATCGACACACCTCTAAATTATAGGTGTTACTGTAACCTGATTTAATATTACTCAATTTACAGACCTTGGAAGGATGGAATGGTAAGTCGGCTTTGCCAGGGATTAGAAACCAGGACCTGCAGATCACCTCATATCTCAAAATTAATTGTCGCTCACTGAGACATCCACCTTGCTTTGACTTATAATTTAACATTAGAAGTGTATGTGCCATATTTCTTATATTCTTTTTGCTATCAACGAAGTTTCTGCAAGTTCGGTTTTAAAAACATTTTAATACCATTACTCATTTAATTTCACAATAGGAACGATCAAAACATCAGTGGCGAAACTTTTGGTTCAGGGCCGGACTGGCCATAGCGGGCACCGGGTAATCCCCCGGTGCACCGCACAGGTGGGGGCCGGTTTTGGGCCCCTGGAGGCCGTTTTTGTTACAGGGCCGTTTTTGCAGCATGATGTGGTCGTTTTTCTGAGGATGTTCATACCGACTGGGATTGCAAAGCATATGCAGAGAGTTTTCATTCATCTGAACAACGCAAAGGTATTTCTAAATTACCAGACCCCATTCCCTGATCTTTCTCCCTAGCACCCTCTCTCACTCTCTCTCCCCTAGTCCTTCATACACCCCTTGCCAGAGTTTTCTCCAGTTCTGTGACACAAAAAAACAGAGCTGGTGGGTTGGTTGGGGGACCCATAAAATTCCTGCACCTCCAGTAACTGTCCAACTACTAACACTGAAAACTCCCTCACTTCCTAAACTCACTCTTTTGCACTTCTAACTCCCCTGATGTTCCCAAAACAATGGGGTGTCAAACCATGTTTCCAAACCTGTCTTTCCATCTTCATCCCAGCTACCATGTCCTTAACTGTCAAATCACACGAGATACAGTCGAGTTGCTATCTGAAGAATGCTGCGATTTAGTTACTATATCACACGAGTTACAGAACAGAAGTGACATAACTGAAAACAAAATAGTCGATGTTATTTCTTGAAGATTTCTTAATTGCTTAGCTAAAACTGTATGTAGAGCTTTGAACTTGTAGAGCTCTTTAAAAACGTAAAATGTGTCGGATGAGATTCCTGGCTAGATAAAGCTTTTCTACGTAAAGTAACGACGAAGGTATAACTTTGGAAAACAGCCTGCAGCGACTCTGAACAATGGAGGGCTTTGCTAATTAATGCCTGCCTGCCTCTTTTTCAGTCGCCACGTTTTTGTTTTGTTTTCAGGTGTGTTACGTAGCAATATGCCCTGAGTGTGTCACAGGGCGAGTGACACTAACTAGGGGAGCTGTGGTCTCCTAGCCAATGAGGTTTCTTCCGGCAGGGTCATGCACCCGCCCAGCACCTGCCTTGCTCTTATTGGCCAGTGGCAATGTCATAGCACCCGCCGTTCCATATTTTCACTTGCTAAATCCTTCACAATTCGTTTGCATAGTCTAATCTCAAGTTAGTACTGTGGGTTTGATACTGGCTGCAACTGCTCTGGGGGCACTGGGTTTATTTCTTGTTTGAATTATGGAATGCATGTTAAATACGAGCGAATTTACCAGCTCAGCTAGTGGTGCTTACCGCATCAGGTATCTAAGGCTGGAGGTCTTTTTTTGGGGGTTGCGGGTAATTTGAAGCTGGTGGACTGTCCTGTCAGAAGTCTGGTTCAGAACCCCTCCTTCATAAAAAAAACACTCAAGGCAGCACTTGCTTGAAGCACCATTCAGGGCCCCCCTCAGACCTTGCATGTGTAGGCCTCTGCCCAGACCAGAGTGAACCAACCATCCCTTCGGGCGCAGCAGGTGATAGGTGCACCCCAGAAACCTCATGTTTTGGGTGAATTGCCAAGATACTTCAAAGCACCATGGTGCTATTGGACGCCCTGTGTTGGATTGGTAGCTGGGTACAGGTAAGAGGATAAACCATGTGTCACTGGGGGGCGCCTACCGGCCCCCGCATGCCCTTGTCGTGAGTTACAGGAAGGCTGCTCTTAGGGAAAAGGTTTCTGCCTTCGGCTTTAGTGAAATTCCACTCTATCTGAATGACTCCCCAAGGGAAAAGCTCAGGAAACCACGTCCTACACAAACATTTAGAATCCAGAGACGTAGGGAGGGAAACCCGCTTTTGGACTCATGAGGACCAGGTCACACCGACATATAGGGGTAGCAAATGTATTGATACCCACTCAGTCAGGGAGAGACAGGGGTGTAGCAAATGTGCCAGGGGCCTAGCGTAAACAAGGGACATGGGTCCACCAACTGCTGTTTGGATTGTAAAATACAGCAAGCAATCATCAGGGATCACTTGGTCCCTCAGGCCACTAGGACCAGGTGCCATTGCAACTGTTGCATCAATGGTAAAGGAGACAAGCTGAAGCCCAGGTAGAGAGGGCTCATGGCTTCCAGGGGAACCCAAGTAGTTAGAGACCCTAGTACTCCAAGCCCTAGGATCAAAGATTGATATCAAGAGACAAAAAGCAAAGGATGAAGACCCTATTGGGTAGCCTAGGTTGACACCCAAACCAAGTGACACAAAGAACAACCGCGTTGTTTAACACAAACTCTAATGTGTCAGAACGTAGTTTCCAGCTACATAGCAAGCACAGGGTAATTTGCCGATTATGAGCCTACAACTTTCAGAATAACCTGAATGTATGACTACTTACCAGTCACTGACCACTTACCCACATGATGGACATATGTAAAAATCCACAGCTGGGTGCCCATCACCACTTTGACACTGAAAGCAGCACCAGTGACAACTAAATGAGGTTTATCGTGAAATGTATTCTGCAGAGCAGAGCAGAGCTGTAGCGAGGCAGGGCTCTACAAGACTGGATATTTGCCTCAAGGTCAAGCTGAATCTCTTTATTTTCTTCATGGTAAAATGCCCAAAGTATGATGTTCCTGGAAATCTTGCTCACGCAAGTCACACCTTTTCTTGGGTGTATCAGCACACTGCCCATTCTCTCCAGAGGTCTGAGGTTGACCATGTCGCACTTTTATGTAGGTGCTGTACAGCCTACGCCTTTCAGACTTTCAGTGGTGTTCCTAGGGACCCGAGTTTACACCAAGAGCGTTCCAGAGCTTCAGCAAGATCCAACGCAGCTCTCTCACAGCAGTGGCAGCTCCTCCGCTAAGGCGGAGGAGCGTCGCTCCACTGAGCAATTCAGAACGGAAATATAAAATGATAATAACGCAATTTTATTATTTTATTTAACCGTACTGCCTCCGTTGATTGAGAGCGGGCTGTTTAGAACTGGGGGACGAGTGGTAGGCACTTCCTAAGTGGATAATATATTTTGGTGGGTCCTTTCGGGCCGGCCAAACCGTCATGTGCACTTTGCATGTTCTCCACCCAGGCTACATTGAAGCCTGGGTGGAGATCATGTACAGCCTCCCAGCCTCTGTCTGAGCGCTGAACCATGACGCTCAGACCAATAATAAACTTTGCTGTAAGGCAGCATTGTGATTGGTCAAGGGAGCCTGTGTGCTTCCTTGTTCCTGCTGCCCGAGAGAAGAGAAGAGGATGGAGGAGAGGCGGCAGCCGGTCGGCCATATCCAGGTAAGTGTTTTTTTAAATCCCTCCACTCCTCCCCCATGCCCTCCGCCACTTCCCCCGATTGGTAGCACCCGCTGCTGTCTAACAGGCTTGTGGCTGGTGGTTCTTCCTTACAGATCGAGCCCTTCTTCAGCCTTTACAGTCCCTAAGGCTAACAGGAGTTCAGCTAACTGGCTATTGTTAAATGCTTTTGATCAGCTGTGCACAAGGAAAGAGCAGGTCACACCTCTGCCCTCCCTTGACGCAGATCCAGAAAAAAACTTTTTTTTAATCCTTCACCAGGTTCAGTTATGTTGGGATGGGCTTGTGGTGAAGATCCGGATTTATAATGCCCACTTAATAATAATTCGTGACAACATTCAACACAGTGCCAAAATAATTCCCAGTTCCCAACCTGCCTACTTTTTTCAACAGCTTCTGCTAGCTTTCTCTCAAACTATCCAAGAGCACCCTGCTTTCAGGCTTTTGAGATTACACTATGCCCAAAGCTCCTAACATCACACGGTGACTATTTTATTGAGATGAGAACACAGCCCTGCAAACCTTTCCTGACTCTTGCCTCATTGGGAGCATAGATTGAATGACTGGGAAACCATAAACCTGCCTCAAGCTAAGCTCTGTTGAGTGTAAACATGTGAAAGGTGCCAAGCCTCACCTGGTCCTTTGTGATTCACTTTGTATTCCTGTCCGCTTCCGGCTCAAACATTCCACTATATGTGGCCAGTGATTACTCCTTCCAACGTAATTGGTTCTAAAGGTTCCAGGAAGCACAAAGTATTTTAATATTGTGGGCCCGATTCACAGAATGAACTTAAGACTCAATCCTAAACTTACTACTATTTTGGCATTCATAGAATGCACTTACTACTTTTGGCATTCACAGAATGAACTTACTACTTTTGGTATTCACAGAAGTTAGGATTTTGTCTTAAGTTTGTCTTAAGATAAACTTAAGACAGACTTAAGTTAGGATTTTGTCTTAAGTCTGTCTTAAGTCTTTCTTAAGTCTGTCTTAAGACAAACTTAAGACAAAATCCTAACTTCGGGTCCTCCAGGCTTACCTGTTAATGTCTCCCCTCTTTCCGAACAGCATACAGACTCCTGGAAATCCTCGGACGCAGCATACAACCCCGGGATGGTCGACAAGGACCCGTGTTTCTTTAATTGGGCGGAGCTGGACCCTGACCCCACCCACCTGTCATTGGTAAAACCCAGCCCGAACACTACACAGGTGTGTGATACACCCGGAGGCGGAGAAGGAGAGTGGTGGCGAGAGAACGGAGCAGAGTGGAGTACGAGGACGGAGGAGGCGAGCAGGAAGGAAGAGCGGAGGACAGAGGAGGCGAGCCAAGACGAGCGGAGGTCGGAGGAGCCGAGGGAGGAAGAGCGGAGATCGGAGGAGGCAGGAGGCAGAGACCGAGACTACAGCGACATGGCAGGAGGCCTACGGGAAGGCGCATCGCCCAGCCACACTTCCCGTGAAGTGTGGCTAGAGCAGGTACGGTCACGCTTCACGGGATGGGCGGTTCGTAGGTGGGTCAAACCACCCTGAGGAAACACTCGGCACACCTTGCACGTATACCCCCCCTCACTTTACCGACACTAGTACTGGGGTACGTTTTCTGCACAAGTGTGTCCTCACTCCCTTCCCCGATTTAAACGCCTTTTCAGGGCCAAGTTGACACTGGTTTCTTTCCTTCTTGTCGGTATCGGGAATACCTGGAAAAACAGCAGAAGAGCGGCCTACAACTCCCAGAAGACATCGGGAACGGCGGCTGGGAGCGGCGAGGAGCACAACGGAAGACACCGACAATCCTCTCCCATACTACAGAGTACGGGTCCAGAAGAGGCGGCTGTATAAAATAATAAAACCAGCGTTACCAAGAACCCCGTTGTCTGTGAACCTCTTTGAATCCCCTCCCGAAACCCCACACAAAAGTAGTAAGTTCTTTCTGTGACTACCAAAATAGTAGTAAATTTAGGATTGAGTCTTAAATTCATTCTGTGAATCGGGCCCATAGTCACCTTTAAAACATATTTGCCACATCTGTGCTAAAGGCTTAGCCAAAGCTGCCCATGGTCAGAGGAAGGCTCTGGAGGCACTTAGAGTGTGTCAGACGCACTCAGTGCCCAGCAGATGGCTGGCCGTCCTTGCAGCCTGGATCGCATTGATGATGGTTATGTGATGGCAGCCACCCATAGGGGTGTTGTGTGATTAGAAGTCAGCATTTGTCAGGACGCGTGGCAGAGGAGTCACAAAGTAGTTCATGGGCAAAAGAGGTCAAACCTGGTCTTCCTCTTTGCATATTTAGATTATATCATGAGCCTAAGGAAAGAGGAACATTCAATTCACTGAGCAACTTTTCCCAAGACTGTGGATTATCTACAAAACTCTATTGGAGGTTCCCAATCCAACATAACGTATGAGTCTTTCCTGTGATCTCAGTTCCTATTTGGATTGTATATAAAGGAGGCAATCATGTAAGGAAGATGCATTGCAACACATTAGTTCCCTATTATTTAATTGCATTAATCACTCACTTGTTCTCTATTTTTGTCCTTGATCTCTGCCTCTTGCAGCTGGATTCCATTTGGACCCTTCTTGTGGATTCTCTGCCTTAGCTCTTCTTTATTCCTAATAGAAAGGGGAATTTGGTGCCTGGCTTATCTACTGCAAAATATACCTCCATCTTAAATCAGGCATGATCAAACTGGCAGAGGTTCCTTTCTAGGCTATGAGTCAATAGATAATGCTGTACTGGCAAAGCGTATGTGAATTACCTCTATCTTGGGCTTTTTTTCTTCCATACAGTTCTACTCAAGGCCTGTGGCCCCCAAATGCTGCTGTCCAAACAGATAGCCACTGTGATCACATAGCTCATGTTCTCTGTACACCAATACGTTCAAGGCCAATTGACAGCTCAACAGGCGATTTGAAGGTAGAGGCCTTTAGCACATGTTCAATAAAATCCACAAATGCAAGACACTGAGCGGCATATGTACAAGCCCCTATCGCCACCACAACATCACCTATATTGACGTTGCGGTGGGGATAGGGGCTGCTCCTTATGTACAAGGCAGCGTTAAGCCACTTAACGTGGCTTAAAGCTGCCTTGTACATAAGGCCCACTTTCAAGCTATGGTTAGCATGAAACGGGTGGGCAGTGGGTGTTCCACCGCAACACCCATTCATTTTGACACTGCCCCCTATGTAAAAGAGTGGCTTACATAGTAGGATGCGCCAAAATTAAGACCACTTAAAAACTGGTCTTAAGTTGGCGATACGAGGAGAAATGCATTATTTCTACTCGTTTTTGCTTTTTCCATGTGTGCTGCCTTGTGCAGCACACAAGGAAAAAGCTAAATCCATGGTTCGTTTATGCACATAAACAATCCTCCCCTACACGGAGACAACCTTGCCCTCTGGTGCAAGGGTGCCTGCGTTGGCGCTAAGTGTGTTGGCACTAAGTTGCTAAACTTAGCGCCATCGCAGGTGGAAACGCAAGGCTGCACCACATTCTAGTAAATATGGAGCAGCCTTGCGTTTCAGAAGTGGAGAGAGGTGTTAAGCCAGGAAGGCTAATGCCTCTCTCCTCCACTTCCTTGTACATATCCCACTGAGATTCTAACTTTTTTCTCCACTGTGGACTTTTTATGTTTTCAGAGCCCATGTGACCCTGATTATGTCCACTCTCAAATAAAGGGTTGTCTCAATAACTATGGAATATAGAAGTACTAATAAACGATTCTATTTTTTCATTTTACACAGATCCAGGTTGTTGCTAGGACTTGGCAGATTGGAGGAGTGGTGTGAACTACTTCTTCTTGTATTAGCCACCTGGAGCCTGGTAGCTGTAGCAGTAGATGTTTTGATGCACTGTGGCAATATTATTTGGTTACATTGTACCATCAGATTCCTGATAAATGAGGGTGCAGGCCATAGAAGAAGAAGATGCAGGCAGATAAAAATCTCTGTTTTGGAGGAATTAAGCATGAGGGAGCGGTGAGTGATCAACGCCTGATGAATGTGAGATATACAGAGATTTTTGTTTAGAGAGTGAAAGACCAGAAGAAGACCTGTTAGTATCAACATAAATGGCTGGAGGAGGAGAGAATATCATTGAGGAAGGAAGTGTATAGAACAAAGAGTTGAGCATCTACACTGGCAGATGAATGGGCAAAATAAAGTGCACCAATTGACAGAGAATGAACAAAAGTAGAACTAGGATGGGAAATGTGTAAACAAAGTATCTATGACTAAACAGATGAGGGTTTCAAACATAATATATTGAAAAACTGTGTAAAACGTTGCAGAGAGATTGGCAATCTTACAAGGTGTTAGAAACTGGGGTTCTGGTTGGCAGAGGTACGCATCCTGTCCAAGCAGGGTAAATCAGACACACACCCTAAATTAACCTGTGGTCACCCTTTGGCAGTTTTGCAAAGAGCAGTCAGGCTTAACTTGAGACAATGTGTACAGTATTTGTGCAACACCTCAAACAGTAAAACAGTGCAAACCTCAAGCAAAAACATTCCACACCAAGCTAGAATAATGGCTCTTAATTTAATAAATAAAACAAGACTAAAACGAAAAAAGTCCAATGACTAGAAAACTATATATGATTTTTTAAAGAAAAAATGCATAAGGAGCGCTTAGAGGCAATAAGCACATATGTGGGGTATCTGGTCATGCTGGACCAGGACAAAGTCAAAAGTTCAGGCCAATCGCAATGGATCGTGGGCTGGATACAGGGACCATCCAAGGTCTGCTGAATAAAATGACCTTGATTCTTGTTGCAACACAAAGATGCAGGGTGCAGTCGGGTAATCTGTCGATCCTGCAATTGAGGTGCTACCTTGTTTACTCAACGCAGCAATGGTGAGGCTTCGGTTCCGAAGATGCTTTCTGGAAGTTTTTTCTACAGATTTTGATTTTTAGATACTTCCGTGCACGTGCAGGCCTGCAAATGTCAAACACAGCTTCACAACCAAGTTTGGGGACAGCTTTTAAGACCCATCTATTAAGCATAGAGTACTGCATAGAGTCAGACAAACTGGACATCTGATTTGGTAATCTAGAGCACCATCAATGTCCGCACTCCCTCACTTCTTCATCAGCTGTTCCCTCTAGTTCTGTATACCCCAGATTTAGAAAGATCTGCAGAGACAAACTACAACTTATTTGATACTATAGCATTGAGAGAAAAGCTTAGCCAGTGGCTTTCAAGATTTACACTCAACACTGTCAGCACAGTGCCATAAAGGACAGCGGAGGAGAGCATGTTCCTAAAGTCATCTCAAGTCTAAAGTCGCCTCATTTCCCTATAAATGTCCATCTTGTGGCCAATAGTCCATAAATGGAGCTCAGTACTCCTGGCAGAAGAATTGATGAAGGCTATTCGTGTACCATTGAAGCTAGTTAAGGTGGACCACTGGTTATCCATACTTGGACGGGTGGTGCTGCTGAAGGGGACTACTCTGCTGAGGATTAATGTACACAGTGCAAAATTATCCATACTACATACTAAAGTGGACTTTAGCGTCCTTCACCTCGGCTCTTACTGCGTTTACCTAGAGGGGAGGGCCCCAAGTAGTGGCCTTCAGTAAGTGTTGCAAGTCAGCATTTGATGAAGGATTAGCAATGACTGACCTGCTGTCCTACTATAGAGCTTCCTACCTATTGGTCCTCAATCATTGGACCTATAGAACAGTGAACAATCCAACCTACCAGTTGGAGAAGTGGTTCACGAGCTATCACTCCTAGCTTCACTACAAATGCAGAGGCAGACTACCATCACCCACCACCCTTTGATATCAGCAATGCTGAAAATACGCTTAGAGATCTCCACTGGGAGGGCAGGGTGGCACGGGAGGGGAAACAACCTTTACAACACAACTTTTACAACTCACTACCATTACAACAAAACTTTTACAACGCAATATCCATTACAACACATGCCATTACATTGCAACCATTAAAACGCATGACACTACAACACATACCACTACAACGCATACCATTACAACGCATAGTACCCTTACACTATCCAACACTTACCCTACTGTGGCACCCCCTGGAGTTAGAATAGTAATTTTTACCCCTACACTATCGAGCACTTACCCTACTGTTGCACCCCCTGGAGTTATAATAGTAATTTTTACCCCTACACTATCCAACACTTACCATACATGCAATCTAATGGTATGCGTTGTAATGGTATGCGTTGTAAAGGTAGTATGAGTTGTAATGGAATGCGTTGTAAAGGTAGTTTTTAAAAATTCGTTGTAATGGCATGCGTTGTAATGGAGTGCGTTGTAATGGATGTTGCGTTGTAAAAAATGCGTTGTAATGGTATGCGTTGTACTGTCATACATCCCGTGGGAGATGCCCTGTGGGGCAGGACCCTGATGCTTCGTGGCTCGAGGGTTTCCTTGGTTGGGATTTCCTCAAGATCACTATTTTAGGTCACGTTCTGATTGGCTCTGACATGGAGTCATTTACCCGGCTTCAAGATGAATTTGGGCTGGAGCGCTCCCAACGGGCCCCCACATGCAGACACTGCATGCAAAAACAGAAGGATGATTCAGAAAATGTTGTAGACTTTAGTTTTGCTGAAAAAGCAATAGCCTATCACCTGTATCAAAGCAGTGGCAACTATGTAGTGAGAGAGGTAACAACAAGGTAACAATGGTCCCCATGGTGCAGGGGGCCCTCCAGGCAACCCCCTCAGGCACTGTTCACAGGCAGTGGGCCTCTGACCTGAGAGCTCCGGACTGGGTTTGGAGCATGGCTGGACCTACATGTACTTTGTAGGGGCGCTCACTCAAGTTGCATAAACCCACTGTATGGATACAAGCGTATTTTATATAGCGGGCACAGTGTATTTGCCTCAGCATGTGTGATGGTTATTATTCATGCAATAAACCTGATACCCTGTGATTCTGATTCTTTCAATAATGTGACGGTCCTGCATACACTGGGGCACAGATTTGGTCACTTGGAGTGCTCTGCTTGATTGATGATGGCATGGACATCTTTGCAATCTCCCCAGCTCTGTTAACAGCCAAGCTCGATGCATTTAAACTGACTGAGCGTGTTCTGATGACCAGTGGCATGGCTAGTGTGGTCTGGGCCCTAGTGCAAGGAAGGGAATGGACCCTCTGGGTGCTGTTGAATTGTAAAATGCAGCAATAATCATGATTTATTGGGCCCCTTATGCACGGACCCCCCAGTGCAGCTGTACCTTATGCACCAATGGAAGCTACGCCCCTGCTGATGACCACCCATCACCCACAGGAAGTGCCGGTGGAGGAGAAAAGAAGAGTGCAACCACTTTGCTGCCCTGCCAGAGCAGCATGTGATGCCAATGTGTGCAGGCCGGCAGTGACATGCGAGTGAGCCTGAGTCACTTATATTTGGGGCAACATTTACCAAGCCATTGCTCCAGCACTAGAACAATGCAAAGCAGCACACAGTCACAGCACTAGTCTACTATCTAATGCAAATTGTGTTTTGAATTGTAAAGGTGACCTTTCCACACCACAAAATCCACTTTGTGTCAATGAGTTTGCTTCTGGGGCAGTTCAGTGTAAATACCCATATACGACAAATAGCTGACGCAAAGCCCAATCAACTGATATATAATGGCTGGACTTTTTAGTCAGAAACTAATACCTAGTGAATACAGGGGCAAACAAAGGGGACTGTGTTGATTTTGCCCAGAAAACAATGCATTATTTGAGGAGGGCTGACATTAGCACAAGTAGTGCCCGGTGCAAGTATCTTTTTGGGTGCCCCTGATGACTTCCTTCTTCACGGATTACCTCACTTCCACCCTCTGGCACTGCCCCATAGCTCTCCATAGTCCTTCTCTCACAGGCATTTAATTTGGTTTATAGCACTACTCATATCTATATAGGGTGTCAGCATGCTTTATATTACACACATATTATCAATCAATCAATCAATCAATCATGACATTTGTATAGCGCGCTACTCACCCGGAAGGGTCTCAAGGCGCTCGGGGGAGAGGGGTCCGTTACTGCTCGAAACGCCAGGTCTTGAGTTGCTTCCTGAAGGAGAGATGGTCCTAGGTTCGCCGAAGGTGGATGGGGAGGGAGTTCCATGTCTTAGCTGCCAGGTAGGAGAAGTATCTTCCCCCGGCGGTGGCTCTGCGGATGCGTGGAACAGCTGCGAGGGCGAGGCTGGTCGACCGTAGCTGGCGGGTGGGCGTGTAGAAGGTCAGGCGGTTGTTGAGGTACTTGGGGCACAGGTCGTGGAGAGCCTTGTGTGCATGGGTGAGGAGTCTGAACGTGATCCTCTTGCTGACGGGAAGCCAGCGCAGGTTTCTCAGGTGGCCGGAGATGTGGCTGTGTCGGGGGATGTCCAGGATGAGTCGTGCGGAGGCGTTCTGGATGCGCTGGAGTCTTTTCTGTAGTTTGGCTGTGGTTCCGGCGTAGAGAGTGTTTCCGTAGTCCAGTCGGCTGGTGACGAGTGCCTGGGTGACTGTCTTCCTGGTTTCAGTGGGGATCCATCAGAAGATCTTTCGGAGCTTGCGCAGGGTGTTGAAGCACGATGATGAGACGGCGTTGACTTGTCTGGTCATCAAGAGGGAGGAGTCCAGGACGAAGCCCAGGTTATGTGCGTGGTCCATTGGCTTGGGAGTGGTGCCAAGGGCAGGGGGCCACCAGGAGTCGTCCCAGGCGGAGGGAGATGAGCCCAGGATGAGGACTTCCGTCTTGTCTGAGTTCAGTTTCTGACGGCTGTTCTTCATCCACTCGGCGACGTCTTTCATCCCTTCATGTAGGCTGGTTCTGGCGGTGGCTGGGTCTTTGGTGAGGGAGAGGATCAGCTGGGTGTCGTCGGCGTAGGAGATGATGTTGAGGTTGTGTTGGCGTCCGATGGCTGCGAGGGAGCTCATGTAGACGTTGAAGAAGGTGGGTTGAGCGATGATCCCAGTGGTACGCCGCAGATGACTTCGGTGGCCTCGGATCTGAACGGGGGGAGGAGGACTCTCTGGGTTCTTCCGGCGAGGAACGAGATGATCCACTCCAGTGCCTTCTCTTGGATTCCGATGTTGCTGAGGCACTGCCCTAGGGTGCGGTGGCAGACAGTGTCGAACGCTGCGGAAAGGTCCAGGAGGATGAGGGCCGCTGTTTGCCCATTGTCGAACAGGGATCTGATGTCGTCAGTGGCTGCGATGAGGGCGGTCTTGGTGCTGTGGTTGGCTCGGAAGCCGGGCTGCGAGTGGTCGAGGGATCCTTTTGTCTCAAGGAAGGCGGCAAGCTGTCTGTTGACGGTCTTCTCGATGACTTTGGCAGGAAAAGGGAGGAGCGAGATGGGGCGGAAGTTCTTAAGGTCGGTGGGGTCCGCAGTTGGTTTCTTCAGGAGGGCGCTGAGTTTGGCGTGCTTCCAGCTTTCCGGGAAGGTGGCGGTCTTGAAGGAGGCGTTGATGATGTCCCGGAGTTGGGGTGCGATGATGGAGTCGGCCTTGTTGAAGACGTGGTGGGGGCAGGGTCGGTTGGGGATCCGGAGTGGATGGTGTTCATCATGCGGGTGGTGTCTTCGGTGCTGACCGGGGTCCCGGCGCAGAGGGTGGTGGGCGCTGGTTCGGTGGTTGGGTGCGTGGTTGGCGCGCCAAAGCTGTTGTGTATTTCGGCGATCTTGCGGTGGAAGAACGAGGCGAGTGAGTCGCAGAGGTCTTGCGAGGGAGTGATGTTGTTGTTTACGGCGCTGGGGTTGGAGAGCCCTTTGACGATGCTGAAGAGTTCAGTCCAGAGTTCAGTCGTTCTTTGGATGCTGTCTTCTTGGTGGTGCGGATCAGCTGGTCGTGATTGCGGGTGGCTTGCTTGAGGGCAGTCATGTTGTCTGTGGTCTGGTTGTTGTGCCAGGCTTTTTCGAGGGTGCAGCAGTTCTTCTTGGAGTTCTTAAGTTCTTTGATGAACCAAGAGGCTTTCTTGCTGCTGTGTCTGCTGGGGGGGGGGGGGGGGGGGATCTTTATTGGTGCAAGGTTGTCTGCGCAGTTGGTGATCCACTGTGTGAGGTTGCTGGCTGCTTCGTTGGGGTCCGTTGTGCTGGTGGGAGGGTTCTGGCTGAGGCAGGTGGTGAGCTGTTCGGCGGTGATCTTGTTCCAGTTCCTGCGAGGAACCTGTTGCGGGTGGTGGTGGGTCGTGGTTCTCCTGAAGCTGAAGTGGACGCAGCTGTGGTCAGTCCAATGAAGTCCAGTGGTGTGGCTGAAGGAGATGTACTTGCTGGAGGAGAAGAATGAGTCAAGCGTGTGGCTGGCGTAGTGGTTGGGGGTGTTCACCAGTTGCTTGAGACCGAGGTTGGCGAGGTTGTCCAGCAGGGTGGTGGTGTTGCTGTCCTTGTTGTTCTCCAGGTGGAAGTTGAGGTCCCCTAGAAGGATGTAGTCAGCGGAGGGGAGGGCGTGCGGGCTGATGAAGTCTGTGATGTCTCCGCTAAATTGTGTGCGTGGTCCCGGGGGTCTGTAGATGAGGGTGCCTCTGAGTGTGGTCTTGGGGTCGGTGTGTATCTGGAAGTGGAGGTGTTCGGCAGGGGTGAAGGTGTCCTCGGAGCTGGTCGTGATGCGGATGGTGTTCTTGTGTATGATGGCGATGCCACCTTCAGCAGGTTGACGCGGTCACTCCGGGTGATCTTGTATCCGTCCGGGATGGCGATGGCGATGTCGAGCGCTGAGGAGGCGTTCGTCCAGGTTTCCGTGAGGAAGGCGACGTCTGGTGATGTTGTGTCGAGCAGGTTCCAGAGTTCGACGGCGTGTCTGTGGACGGAGCGGGTGTTGAGCAGGATGCACTTGAGGTGGTTGCTGCTGGTGCTTGGCTTGGCGGGTGCGGTGCAGGTCTGAAGGCAGGTGTATTTGCAGGCTTGGCAGGTGAAGGGTCCGTGGATGCGCCTCGGGGTGGCTTGATAGCAGGCGGGGGTTCGGCCGGAGTTAAGTGCGTTGAGGGTGGCGGCGTCGTAGGTCCGTCGTGTGGTCTGGGGTCGGCGGGGGCCAGGGATCCTGGCGCTGGGCGTGGTCCGGGCGTGGTCCGGGCGCGGACAGGCGTAGACAGGCTTGCCTTTGGCGCACCTTCGGCGCACAATCGGCGTGACCGCTGCGCGTACGCGCGGTCTCCATTTGAGGATCTCTGTGGCAAAAGTAGTAACCAACTGAGCTATAAATAAAATACATTTCTGTAATCTGCATGGTATACGCTCTTATGAACTAGTTTATGTTGAGTCAAAACTGCCTCTAGACAAAACTCTGATCTCTCTCCAGCAGAGACATTAATCACTACAGTTATCATGACATTTTTACTGCTACATGAAAACTGCTGAACAGCCAAGGAAATATACAGCAGGTGCTTTTAAACATGTACATTATCTTAACAGGCAGCCCCCCTTTCCCAAGGTCAACACCAGGTGCAGCTGCACCAGTCGCACCGACCTAAAGCCGGCTCTGCGCATGAGTGCTGCAGAACATACGCAGATACAATTTTTCTGACCCTTCTATGGTTGTCTATGCACAGAATTTGCATTGGAAGGGTATGCCTCGAATAAAAATCATACGCAAGACAGTGTACGCGCTCCACTGCACTGTGGCGTGAGGCTATGCATTGCGCATGACAGCCTGTTTGTGTGCTAGCACAAACAATGACACCAGGAGTTGGCCAGTATTTGGAGATGTGGCACTGCACTGTTTTCTTCTTTTCACAAATGTGAAATATTTGTAAAATTATACCTTGTTGTGATCCATCCAAAAGCCATTCATTAATCATGGTAACAATTACTTACTCAGCAAAGCCAGCCTGCACCGATGTGCATGCCAGCTGAGCCCAAGGTGGGTACTGACATGACTATGGTGAAGTGGGGAAGTAGGCTGACTGAGTGATATGGTAGCATGCTGCCACCCACCCATCTGACAATGGCAGCAAAGCACAACAACACCCAGTGCTTAATTTATAATAGAATGAGTGCAAGTGCCAATGATGCCGAGGAAGGCAGGGACGAGGGCAAGCAAAGGAGAAACCATAGCCCCTGGGAGCTGTGTGAATGCTGTGCTGGCATCCAGTATTAGCAGTGGTCCTTTGGGTAATGGCGGCAAGAAGGGGTGGGACCAGTCCTTGAAATGCATATTATTAAACAAGGGATCAGTGGTCAAGCACAAATATCAGCTAGAATGTCTGCGACAACTTGCTAACCCGGGTGTAGTTTTTGTGAACGAGACCTGGGCGGATGAGTCCTCTGAGCCCGATTGGAATATGGCCCTCCCCCCAGGCTACATAGTGACTAGACAGGATAGGGCTGGGAATAAAGGAGGCGTTATCGCCCTAATACATCCAAGGCACCTGAAGGTGTGAGTCGAAGCAATCGCACTGCTTCCAGCAGAGGTGATGCGTTTCTCTTTCAAGCTAAATAACACCTCCAAGTTCCAAGACCTACTTGTTTATACGCCCCCAGGCCCTAGAGCGGCTTTTTCCCAAGCCCTTCAGACCTTATTAGAGCCATGTCTGGACTTCCATACAATCACGATTTGGGGGTATTTTAATTATCATCTGGAGTTAAGTACCAACTCAGACACTGCAACTCTCCTGGACATTGCAGCAGCATACGGTCTTACTCAATTAGTGTCTGAGCCCACCCCTTCAGCCGGCCACACGTTAGATGGCATATTTACCAACAACCCAGATATTAGTTTGACTAAGACCTTGCCACTACCCTGGACAGACCATAGGGCGATCCACTTTGAGATTAAGACTTTAAAGCCCATCCTCTCGATCCCAAGCAGATCTTCTAGTATAAGGACTCGCTGGTGGAATAAGATTCAAGGGGGTGACTTAGATCATCCCCTTAATATCTGCCCCCCCCCACATTGGATAGGGAGAATGATGAAGCAGCGCAACAGTTCGATAACTGGATTTGCACAGCAATTAACTGTGTAGCGCCTGAAACAACCATCTCGGTTAAAAGAGGCTCAGCAACCACGCCTTGGTATAGGCCAGACCATAAACGCATAAAGGTCAACTGTAGGAGAAGTAAACAAATCTGGAGGCCGTACTACAGTAAAGAGCACAAAGTGGCCTACAATCTACAGCTAGAACAATATAAGGAGGCAATTATTGAGGCAAAACGTGCCTATTTAACGACTAAAATTGAGGCTGCCAGTAACTCCTCTAAGGAACTGTTCAAATCTATTCAAACGCAAGCCAAATCACAATTGGCTAATCAGTTCAGACCGGGCCAAGCCTTTTGTAACAAACTGGCTACTTTCTTTCAAAACAAGGTGCAAACGATCTATAACAATCTCCTTAATACCGCCGGTATTATGAATAGTGGTAACAGTTCATATACGGAGAAGGTAGCTCATTGCCAGCTAACCTGCGTCAGGCCGTTTACTCAGGAGGTCAACAACCTCCTCCTAACCATAAAGTCTTGCTCGCCCAATGCCCCCTGTCCCCCGGCCACCATGCATCTAGTGTCTGGAAACAGCTCACCCTTAAACCCTCTGTTAAACCAAGTTTTAGAGCCTGGTATTTACCCCTGTACTTGGAAAAAAGCATGTATCAGGCTGATCCTTAAAAAACCGCCCCTTGACCCAACTGAGACAAAAACCTATCGTCCAATTTCAGGGCTGCCGGTGGCGGCAACAATTCTTGAAAAAGCTGTTAACAAGGAGCTAACTCACTACCTTGAGCTCAATGATCTGCTTGATCCCACACAGCACAGCTTTAGGCCATGCCACTCCACTGAGACTGCCCTGATAATGGCAACAGAGGAGATTCGGAAAGTGATGGATGGGGGTGGGGGGTGAGGCAGAGCTGTTCTCATTCTTTTGGACCTATCAGCAGCATTTGACAGGGTAAACCACACGGTGTTAGTACAGTGGCTGGGGGGCGTGGGAATTGAGGTCACAGCACTGGCCCTTCTCTCCTCCTTCATAGAAGCAAGGGAGCAGAACATACACTGGGATAGTTTACAGTCCGATACCTTTCATCTCCCGTGCGGAGTACCACAAGGTTCGGCCTTGTCCCCAATGTTTTTTTAACATATATGTCACCCCTTTAGCCAGACTTATGAGAAAGCACGGCTTTACTTTAATTTCGTACGCTGATGATTCCCAGCTCGTAATATCTGCGACTAATTAACCAGAGACAGTGGCTAAGGGCTTTCATGCATGTGTGACAGAAATTATGGGCTGGATGAGCTGGAATTTTCTTAAGATAAACACCAATAAGACGGAGGTACTGGAGTTCGGCAAGGGCCTTTCACTTTGGAACAAAACCCGGTGGCCGACAGAGGCAGGTGATTGTCCTTGCCCCACTGAGGTCAGGAACCTAGGAGTGATATTTGATGATCAGCTCAACTTCTCAGCCCAGGTCAACTGTCTGACCTCCTCTTGTTTCTTCCTACTAAAGTGTTTACAGAAGATTTTTCACTTCATCCCAGGAGAGCTTCAAAAAACTTTTGTAGTAGTGCTCTTTCTTTCGAAATTAGACTACTTCAACGCGCTTTTTATGGGCATTGATAAGTCTCTGACCAGGAAATTACAATCACTGCAAAATGCTGTGGCACGATTGTTATTCAACATTCCCAAAGGCCATTCTACCTCGGCAAGCATAAGGTCTCTCAACTGGCTTCCTGTCCAGCAACGAGTAGAATTCAAGGCCCTCTGTCTGGTGCACAATGCTCTTTATGGTGGAGGGTCGGTGGAGATCCAGAGGGTGTTTTCATGGTACTCTCCAACCAGAACTCTTAGATCTACAAACACAGGCCTCATCCCACCCCTAAAATCCGTAGAGCAAGATGGGGGGTCCGAGTCTATCATACTGTGCAGCCAAGCTATGGAATCAAATGCCCTCTAGCATGCGACTCCAACCCAATCAGCTGTTGTTTAGGAAAACACTGAAGACCTGGCTGTTCCCTCTAAACTAAAAAAAATTTTTTGAAAACCTTTATTGTGCATGTAAAAGCATACAAATACGGGCCTACAACCGTTCAGGCCGGCCGCGAAACAGTATGATAATATAATAGGAAGTATAGCAGGATCCGTAGCAACTGTTAACATCTGAATACTCATGGCGGGCTGTTGGGAAAGCGTCAATACAAAGGAGCAATGATAGGTGGAAATAACAGCAGCATTTGGCAAAAATCAACGTATAGTCGCCCCGTTTCAATCAGTTCCCACCGCGGCCCCCCACACACTCGTTACCACCTGAATGTGCGCGGTACAAATCAAAAGAATCAGAGCAGCAGCGCTAAGACAGTCATCCACTATACTAACCCAATAAAGAGAAAAAGAGGGGAGGGGTAGAGAAGAGAACATTAGAAAGAGGAAAGAAGAACGCAGCGCCACTGCACGCGCCCCACAGCAAAGAAAGCACACAGAACTGGAGGATCCCCAATCGGGGTCAAGGCATGTAAGACATGATATACGTGCAGGCAATATCGTGGAAGTGAGGAAGGCATCTCCTATACTGCCGACTAACATTCCATGGAGGACGCTCGCGGACACAGCGTCCCGATAAAGGGATACAAAAGAGCCATAGAACTAAGAAATACGAACAATATAAAGTCCCCAACCCTCCCACACCACCCTGCACCCCTGCAGAAGGCTACGGCCTACCCCCCCAGCAGCGTGCCTGTCGCCCTAAGTAGGACCCGAAATACAGAAGAATCAGAAAGTGAAAAAAGAACACATCAGACAAAAAGGAGGAAGGAAGGGGGAAAGAAATCCAGTGGAAGAGGAGATCTGCAATCAAACATTCAGCTCCTACCCCCCGCCTTAACACTAATCAATCCCACATCGAAACGAGATCGACACAACCTCAAATATCAGGATCAAGAAGAGGAATCAGTCATATTGTCGCAGCTGCAGGCAGTCCTCATCGCCATACATCAATCCGTAGTCTGCCGAAGCAATTCTGTCTCACCCCTGTCCACGCCTGATCACAACTTTCGTGCACCATAAAGTAGAATACAGCAAGCAGTTCGGCATAGAGTGTGCACAGGATCGAAACAAGGCAGGCCAAGGGTGCAAAACAGAGGATCCCAGTCTCAAGCAGCAAATCAAACAATGGCAGTGGCAGACCAAACCGTCGAATAGCCACATCAGGAGCAGCAAACAGTCTGGGTGTGGCCCGCCACCCGGAAAAGAGAGGTATCTCCCACGGGGCAGCCATGAGACCTCACCAAAGCAGTTCGAATCGAACATCCGCCGAGCTCCCCAGCCAGACTGACCTGGACGGGCCCCGACGTGGGGCCCTCACTCATGTTCCCCACACTCAAAACTTCCTGGAGGGTCGAAGTTGCAGACATATGGTCCCTTAAGTGCGCAGTGGCAACACTCTCCGCAGCATCCGAGGGAGGCAAGGCAGCACACTCCGGCAATCGAGTCGCAGTCATGGGGGACGGTCCAACTGGCCTGGCGGCAGAACCGCTATCCTGCTCAACAGCGACAAAGGTCATGGCAGCACGCAAGGAGCATAGGGCGGCAAGGACATCACCAATCGTGGGCTCATGCCCACATGCTTCAGCCATCGTGCAGATCCACAGACCAGGTTCGCCGCCCCAAACAGGCCCGGGACCCAGGGCGACGGCCGCCATTTTGTCAGTGCAGCAGGAACGCTCCGTCTCTCACCTCCGGACCAGGCCGTTGAATAAGGCCCGCCGGAGTCTCGTCGAGCCCCCGCAATGGCAATCCTGGTGCAGAAAGATGGGCCACCAAAAAACAGGGGTCGCCGGCGTCACCATCTCGCGGGCGCCGCCCGCCGAATCCGGGCGAAGGGCTTCAAGATGGCCGGACAGGACAACAAAGGGGGGACCGGCCGCCTATACGGTCTACCCCCGTCCGAGGCGGACCGCGCCCCGCAACAGAGCCCCCGGGCCACCAGACCGGGCCCGGTCAGTCGCCACCGGATCAACCGCACAACGGCTTCTTCAGCCGACCCCTCTTCTCCACCGGGGGCCGGCGTCGACACCCCGCTCCGGCCGAGCGTCACTGGCGAGTATCCGGCCCGCGCGCCGCGGAGGCTCTGGAACAAACAAGGGCACAACTCCAGATCCGCGGCACCCTGGAGCCCCCGGGACAGATGGTGAGTGCGAACAGTGTGTCACCTTCCCATATTTCGCCGAATGTGTCTCCTCGGGGCAGGATGGGGTACAGGATATGCGTTGCAGGCAAGAAGGTTGGCGGAGCCGAGCTACAGTGTGACCATCTCGGTCCCGAGCTTAGCTCCTCCCCTAAACTAAAATTTTTATCTCTGGTTCTACAACTCAATCTCCTCCCGTTCACACCCAGCGCTAAGACGCCGTGGCATTTGAGCGCTTTATAAATATCTATCGTATCCTATCGCCCAAAACTCTGCTACGAAACCCATGGCTAGTGTGATTAAATGTCCGCAGAACAGTTTCAAATAGACACAATCTGCTATGCTGTGAAATAGGTGCAGTCAGATAAATAAACAAAGGCACTACGAAAGAAGCGATTTACAGCAACATTAGAAGGAGGCAAGAACTGATGAATCTGGTATGTGGCTCACATCAGAAGCGTCATCAGCCTCTAAACACAACTCTAAAGCAATAATTAAGTAAAAACATGGACATTAAAAGGAACTAGCTTTTGTGCAGATGTGGTCCTTGTGAAAGAGCAAATTGCATTCACTCAAAGTGAAGTTAACCAGCGGCGTATGCTGGCTGCACCACTGCCCCGTGCTGTGAGTATGCTTGAGAGGGAGGAAGTAAAATTTGACTGACAAAACGACAAACCAATGGATGAAGAGAAATAGATGAGAGCCCCTTTAAGTAAGTATATTATATGTATAGTTTTAGTAAAATCAAAAAGACTTGGCTAACGCCAACCCAAAAAAGTTGGCCATATACTTAATATATATATATATATATATATTTATTTATTTATTTTATTTTTTGGTTTTTATAGAGCGCGTAGTCACCCTTGAGTATCCCAGCGCTAAAACCTCGAACTCCTAACGGGGGGCACAGGGAGATTTCGAAGAAAAATCAGGGAAAAAGGAGGGTTTTGAGGGACTTTCTAAATCGAAGGAGGTTTGGTTCAGCTCTGAGGTTCGAGGGGAGAGCGTTCCATTTTCTGGCCGTGTTTACCGAGAATCTGCGGCCGCCGATGCGGGTTTTCTTCACCCTAGGGACAACGATAAGGTTTCCCTGTTCGGATCGAAGCGCTCTCGACGGTCTGTATGGAGTGATCCAGGTGCTCAGAATGGGGGGACCCGCATTGTTCAGGACCTTGTGTGCCAGACAGAGGGCCTTGAAAGCGACTCTTTCCCTCACGGGGAGCCAGTGAAGTTTTCTCAAGGCAGGTTTGGCCGATGTTCTTGCTGGGGTGTTTGTGAGCAAGCGGGCTGCGGCATTTTGGGTTTTTTGTAGTGTTTGCAAGGTGGCTTCCGGCGCCCGAGGTAAATAGCATTACTATAATCCAGCCTTGATAGCACTAAGCCTTGAATTAGCAGGAGGCGGGACTGGAATGGCAGTAGGGGGAGCACTTTCCTACATGATCTCAGGAGCCCGTAGCAGATGCCGGCTGTTTTCCTGGCCTGTGTACGGAAAGTAAGATCTGTCTCTAGCCACACTCCCAGACTCTTAACCTCAGTCTTAGGGGAGGGGGGGTCACCCATACAGGCGGGCCAGATGTTAGGGGGGAGACTCGGGGTTTTGTGACCGAGAAGCAAGATCTCTGTTTTTGACCCGTTAAGCTTTAGGTCAGAATCGCCCATCCATTGATGGACAGTGGATAGGCAGTCTTGTAGGTTGGAGGGCTGTAGCTTGGGGTGGGAAAGGGTCACTACCAGCTGAGTGTCGTCAGCATAGCTGACGATCGTGACTCCGAAAGGGGCGACCAGCTCCTCCAGTGGGGCCATATACACGTTGAAAAGTGTGGGGCTCAATGAGGAGCCCTGGGGCACTCCACACCGGAGGGGGATTGAGGGAGAGCGGCTTTCTCCTTCCCAGACTTGGAAGGAGCATCGGGAGAGAAAGGATGTGAGCCATCTCAGCGCACTGTCTTGTACGCCAGTGTTCTCTAGGCGCTGGGCTAGGACCTGGTGGCTGACAGTGTCGAATGCTGCGCTAAGGTCCAGGAGGACCACTGCCACTGATCCTCCTGTATCCATGATTTCCCTCGCTTTTTCTACTGCCGCCAGGAGGGCGGTGTCTGTGCCCTGACCTGGTCTAAAACCTGTTTGGGAGTTCTTTAGGCGGTGGTTTGCTTCCAGGAAGTGGGACAGTTTTTTGTTTGCGAGCTTCTCCGCGACCTTACCTATCCAGGGGAGGAGCGAGATGGGTCGATAATTGGATAAGTCCGTGGGGTCTAGTGACGGCTTGTTCAGCAGACCTTTAACAACGGCCTCCTTCCAGCTTTGTGGGACTTCTCCTTGGGCAAAAGAGGTGTTAATGAGGGCCGTGAGTCTAGCTGTGATGGTTCGGGCTATGTTTTTCGTGAACCGTACGGGGACTGAGTCGCTGGGGGCTCCACTTTTCGTGGTTGCCACTTCTTCTTCTGTGACTGGTCCGAATGCTGTTAAACAAGGGGATTCGGGTTTGTCCGTGGGATTCCCTGACGTGAGGGTACAATCCTTTGCAACTCCAGAGGTGGCCTGATTAGTAGCAGGTAGGGAGGAAAGGATTTTCTTGATTTTATTGTCGAAGAAGTTGGCCAGGTTAACGCATTTCTCCTCGGCTGCTTTAGAGTCCAAGGGTGTCTGCGGGGGGCTGGGACATGGAGAAGCTCTTTAAGTATGGAAAAAGTCTCTTTAGCAGAGCACGAGGAATTTTGTATTCTTACCTCAAAGAAAGAGCTTTTAGCGCTGTGGAGGGCTTGTTTATATGCCTTCATGGCAGTTTGATAGGCGTTTTTGTCCGTTGCTGTTTTATTTTTTCTCCATGTTCGTTCCGTCTTTTTGCACTCTTTCCTAAGAATGTTCAAGGCCGGGGTGTACCAGGGAGCATGATTGATCCTCTTTACATGTTTAAGAGAGCATGTTAATGGAATGAGGCTGTCTAGGGGGTTGGTGAGCCAGCTGTTAAATTCTCTATCAGCGGTGTTAGGGTCAGTTGAGAGGGGGCCGTCGGAATCCCTGAGCTTCGCTTCCCATTTTTCTGGACTTAACTTGTACCAGCGTCGAGTTAAAATCCTGGTTTTCTGTTTGGGGACCGAGGCGGGCTGATAGGACCAGTGCATCGGGACCAGAAAGTGGTCAGTCCATGGAAGGGGGGAGGGGTCTTGGGTTTGTAAATTCCTGATGTTGGTGAAAACTGGGTCTAGGAGATGACCTTTCTCGTGAGTGGGTTTCGAGTTCAGGAGCTGGAGGTCAGCTGACGCGAGGTCTGCTAGAAGATTCGCGGCAGTGTGGTCTGCCGGATCTAGGAAGTGTAGGTTCAAATCCCCTAGGAGAAGAAAGTTGGGCGTTGCTATTGTTTTTAAGAGGATGTGATCCATCAGAGTGTTTGAGAAGTCCCCTATTGAGCCTGGTGGTCGGTATACCAGAAGACCCGATAGTGAGGTGGTAGGGGAGACCTGAAGGGTGAAATTACAATTTTCACAGTCCTTGACCGTACCGTCGTTGATCCTGCAGCTAAGATGGTCTTTATAGAGAATGGCGAGCCCGCCACCTCTTCCAACTGGTCTGTTAAGGCAGCAGATTTGGTAGCCGGGGGGGGGTTGCATTGACCAAGTCTGAGCTGTTGTTGGGGGTCAGCCATGTTTCGGTCAGAAATAGGGCGTCTAGCGAAAGGGTTAGGGTGAGGAGGTTTATCTCGTGCGAGTGCTTTACTAGCGACCTGCAGTTCAATAGGCCCAGTCGAAGCATGCAGTTAAATTTCGTGGTTTCAGGGGTGTTGCAGAGGGGACATCCTGTGAACGGGGTGTCGTCCTTCAGGATGAATTCGCAGTGCGGATTTTTCTTTGTATTCCAGAGACGGAGGGTGTCCGGGGGGTAGGATAGGAGGGGCTGTGAATCGGGCATAGTGTCAGGTCCTAGGGCCGTCTGGGCCCGGACGGGCCCAGACGGGCTTGCCTTTGGCGCGCCTTCGGCGCGCTGACGGCGCGCCCGCTGCGCCCGTCCGCTGCGCGTCCGGTAATTGCACATCTTTAATGTGTAGGAAAGGGGCGGGTGGGCGTGGCCTCAAAGTGGGCGTGGCCTCTCTCCCTCGCCGTGAATGGCGGCAGCAAAGTTTGTTTGCTGGGTTAGAGTTGCAGCGAAGGGGTCGCTGTTTCGGCGCTTCTGGGCCCGCTCCAGTGGTGGTAGACGGGTGAGTGATAATTTTAAAAACACAGAGAATTAGGCGTGACACAGATATACAATTTTTAAAAATGCTTGCTAGTCTCCCGGCTTCCGCCTCAGAAGCTTACGAGATTCTAGTGAGTGGCGCTGAAGGCAGCGTTTATATAACGTGGGCGGCGGGTGGGCATGGCCTCTCTCCCTCGCCGTGAATGGCGGCAGCAAAGTTTGTTTGCTGGGTTAGAGTTGCAGCGAAGGGGTCGCTGTTTCGGCGCTTCTGGGCCCACTCCAGTGGTGGTAGACGGGTGAGTGATAATTTTAAAAACACAGAGAATTAGGCGTGACACAGATATACAATTTTTAAAAATGCTTGCTAGTCTCCCGGCTTCCGCCTCAGGAGCTTACGAGATTCTAGTGAGTGGCGCTGAAGGCAGCGTTTATATAACGTGGGCGGCGGGTGGGCGTGGCCTCAAAGTGAGCGTGGCCTCTCTCCCTCGCCGTGAATGGCGGCAGCAAAGTTTGTTTGCTGGGTTAGAGTTGCAGCGAAGGGGTCGCTGTTTCGGCGCTTCTGGGCCCGCTCCAGTGGTGGTAGACGGGTGAGTGATAATTTTAAAAACACAGAGAATTAGGCGTGACACAGATATACAATTTTTAAAAATGCTTGCTAGTCTCCCGGCTTCCGCCTCAGGAGCTTACGAGATTCTAGTGAGTGGCGCTGAAGGCAGTGTTTATATAACGTGGGCGGCGGGTGGGCGTGGCCTCAAAGTGGGCGTGGCCTCTCTCCCTCGCCGTGAATGGCGGCAGCAAAGTTTGTTTGCTGGGTTAGAGTTGCAGCGAAGGGGTCGCGGTTTCGGCGCTTCTGGGCCCGCTCCAGTGGTGGTAGACGGGTGAGTGATAATTTTAAAAACATAGAGAATTAGGCGTGACACAGATATACAATTTTTAAAAATGCTTGCTAGTCTCCCGGCTTCCGCCTCAGGAGCTTACGAGATTCTAGTGAGTGGCGCTGAAGGCAGCGTTTATATAACGTGGGCGGCGGGTGGGCGTGGCCTCAAAGTGGGCGTGGCCTCTCTCCCTATATATATATATATATATATATATATATATGCTGTATTGAACTAATAATAAATACATTTCTATGTGTCTGGATTTTCTTGATTTCCTTTAACTTCATTTCAGGTTGCTCTATATCAGAGCTGAGTTAGGGTGACAGGCCAGAGGCACTTTCTAAAATGCTTTGCTTGGTTCCCTAGTTCTCACGTACAGTACAAGGAGAAAAGAAACATTATCATAGTTTATGTTTCTTTTTTTTGTCCTCATATCACCACCCTGTAGTCCGTGGCTGCAAGCGCCTCTACCTCCATGCCTGGTCTGGTCATCTACTGAATGTCTCTCTACCCTGCTCAGTTACCTAGGAGCGACCGGCCCAACCTCGGTCTCAGCAGGGGTCTATGGTGTAATCATTGGACATTCCGCTTTTGGCCTGCCAGGTTGGAAAAGAGCTCCACATTTTATAATTTGTGGCCTTTTTACAGCATAACTGTAGGCCACAGATATAATTAACTGACCTTAGCCATTCTGCTACTGTTGGGAAGTCAGCAGTAACCCACTTTATACATAGTTCTCTTCTTGCGGATGAGGAAAAATATCAAGGAGGTCTGCTACCTCTGCATCTAGGGGTTAAGCCCCCTATTGACACTAAATAATATCAAGGTGTAGCTTACCTTGATTTCTTGACTAACAATTTCTGCAAGAATCTGACTTACTTTTACCCAAAAGGAGCTTAGCGCTGGGCAATCAGTGAACATGTGTTTGTCATTAGGGACTTCCAAGTGAATCTCATCAATGCTGTGAGCGTGTGCGTTGTGAATGTGCACCCTTTGTGAGGATTTGCCTTGTTATCGTGTGCACGGAATCCACGTGAGTCTCATCGCCGATGTCTGTGCAGGTGCATTGTGCACAGTTAGACTTTCATGAGGATTCACTGTTATCGTGTGCACTGGAGTAAAGGGAGTCTCAGCAACGCTGTGCGTGTGATCTTCGTGCAGCCTGAGACCTGTATGTGGAGTATCCAGTGATCTTGCACCCGGAGTGAAGGAAGACTCAGCGACACTGTGTGGGTGTGCTTTGTGGCAGCCTGAGATCTTCGTAAGTGAAGCGGCCCGGACCGGCAGTCCCAGAGGAGCTGTGTTGCCTGCCCGAGCTGCCGTTGCCATTTCAAAAATCTGCTTGGAGGCCCAGCCTCTGGACAATGAGAGGAGAGTGGGCTCGCGCCCCCCAGGTAACGTGTGTCGACTACTGGGGTGGGACGCGGACTCAGAGGGAGACGCTCTCGGCCTCTGTCTCATGCTGGCAGTGCGAGCTTCTGCTTCGGCTCATGTCACGGCCTGTATTGCCAAAGGGAGTGGCGGTACAGGGGCCCAGTCCGAAGCTGTACTTTGGAATTACATCGTACTGTGTTGGGGCAACTGTGAGAGGCTGACTGAAGGTCAGAAGAGGAGGCGGAGGGACCGCCTAAGGCCCGGTGATTGGGGCCTGAGTGTACAACGTAGTATTCCATTTCTGAGAGCGGAGTACCTGACTGACTTATTACACATTGCAACATTTCTATATAACAAGCTACTTGATTGTCGTATGACGCATTGCCTTGTTCCTGCATTATGAACTACCTGATAGGCGTATTGCGCATTGCATATTCCTCCATAATGAATTACCTGATTAGTGTATACACATTGCCTTATTATTTCAGAACAACTTATCTGGTGGTTGGATTACGCATTGCATTGTTTTACCTTGCAAAGTGCCTGATTGTTGCATTACACATTGCATTCTTTTCACTGCAGAGTGTCTGATTGCTATGTTATGCATTACAGTATTTTTACATTGCAAAAGTACCTGATTCTAGCTTTATGAACTGTATGACATGTGGTTAGAAGTACAGGAGAATGTTTAGAATTGCTCATTGACATCTCCAGAACTTACAAGGCCTGGCTGGCCTAACAACCGGCCAGGAGAAATATTACACAACCTCATATGTTGGTTTTATATTGTGAGGTCTTATCGTATATCTTTTTACATCAATTTGTACTTGTTTTATAAAACTCGTGTGGAGTCTATTTGTGGTGTCATCATTGGGTTATTTCGAGCGTGGTTGCGAATACTTTACACATTTGCCTTGAAGATAAGCCTGGCTGCTCGTGCCAAGCTACCGAGGGGGTGAGCGGGGCTATCTAAAAAGGTGACCTTCCTTTCCCTGACTTTGGAACGTGGGTCCCTACTTGGCCTAAGGTACCTACCTCAGCCAACCAGACATCCCGGGTCTAACAGTACTCTTACTCTAAATCCAAGCCTTCATCAACACAGTCCTAGGCTCCACCATCCCAGTCGCTTGGATAGGCAGTCCGACCATGCATCACGAAACTTAGTATTAACAGGAGGTGGAGATGAGGTACAGCCTTCTTATTGGCCAGTAAAATGGGTGGGGTTACATTTAAAACAGGGGATTGTGTTCTGTTTTGAAACGCAATGGAAAAATTCATTGTAAGGGGGCTGTAGGAAATTCCAAAGTGTGGGCACCTAGAAGAAGGGCTGTTATATGAAGGGGAGTGAGAGGATGGTGCACTACCAGCTTTCCAACAATAATGTCTCAAATAATTATTCTTAGTTTTGTCTTCTGAATTGTTGACAGAGACAGCAGAGGATGGTCACCTCTTCATTGTGCAGCCAGCTGTGGGAATCTACCCTTGGTGAAATTTCTTATCCAAAAAGGGGCATCGGTCAATATGAGAGATGTCTGCAGCTACTGCCCGCTACACAGAGCTGCACTGAATGGGCATACAGAAACCATGGAGTATCTCTTACAAAATGGCGCTTCAATAGATATGCTCACATCTTCTGGAGAATCAGTCCTGCTTATAGCTGTGGCCAATGGTCATACATCTGCCGTAAAGGTATTACTTCAATACAAAGCCCCATTGACTATTAAAGACAATAAGACATGGACTGCAATGCAGTGGTCGGTCATCAACGACCACGTAGATGTACTTGACCTGCTTGTATCATTTGGGGTTTCGTTAGAAGAAGAAACCAGTACTGGGAAGACACTCCTCCACTTGGCGGTCCTGGCTGGCTGTTTTCAAACCACAAAGTACCTATTGAGGAAAAAGTTGGATGTAAACATCAGTGATGAGGATGGACAAACTGCAACTCATATAGCAGCAGAAAATGGAACTGAGGAGGTAATGTACAAAACATGAGAAATGATCTTCACTCAAACATGTTCTGCAAATTTACTCTCATTTCTTTTACGACGTTTTAGCAACACATTTTAATACATTTAGTGTAAGAGAAAAGTTTTATGAAGAATGCTCCTTTTTAACACTTCAGGAAAAGAAGAGGGGCGGTACCATTAGGTGATGAGTAATGGCACATTGACTTTCTTTGATTGTAATTTTCCTGTATATCCTAACCCCTTGGTCAATGCAGAGCATCTGTTTCTTGAGTATTATCTCCCATTCTTGCCTAGCATGACTCAGTCATGTCACCAGAGAAAGAAATGTGTTACATTCTACCAATTCTTTTGTTGAGAATGCTCTTGTTCCTAATGTTGCTTTAGGGAATATCAATGTCCTTACTAGACTAACCTTTTGTAAGCCTTTTTTGAATTTACCTTTATTTAGGCAACCAAAGCACAGCATAAGAAAACAATTATTATTCTGTTGGTCTAAGTACATTTTCAAAGTGAATGGCTCAATGAAGACAGCGAGACGTAAAGGGAATAGTGAGCACCCCTGCCTTGTGACATGGCTAACTGAAATCTTTTCTCCTCTGAATCCATTTATTATTGAGTGGATAAAAAACCCTGTGCATAACCCTGAGTTTGGCCTGAAGAACCAAATGGTTCCTATACAAACCATAGATAGTCCTAGTTCACCATGACAAAAGGCTTTCTCGTCATTAAGAAAAACAGTATGCCCTCCCTCCCTCCCTCTTATGGAGAGGAAATACCTTCTGTTAGATCATGCGTGAAATCTGGTTTTGCCAACTGCCTGCGTCATAAAAAATCAGTTAGGTGGAACCCGCTACACACTCAATAACAAACATCAAGCAGATTGTCAAGATCTTCGTAAATATCTTACAGTTTATGTTGAGGAGTGCGATTGGTTGATAGGAACCACACTTGACTGGATCCTTAAGTCTGCATCTGTTCCTTAGGTTCATAGAGAGTTTCATTTAACAATGTTGGAGCACCTGCTTTCTTTACATAGAAGAATTTTGTTACCAAGTATTTACAATGTTTATTTATTTTGTTCTGTTTTTCCTTTGTTTGCACCTCCCTACTACTGTTTGTGCCTTACTATTTTTCTAAACTCTTCTATTTCGGATATTGTTGTTATTTGTAAATGATACATTGGTTTCTGACTGTATAATCAATACAGCTTTGAAAAAGGCCCAGGTCTGCTCACCACCTAAGGGGCAAAACACGTGTTTGCTGAAACCTCGTAGATTTTATCATTTCTGAGGCTGATTTATTCCTCAAATCCCAATACATTTTTCAATAAGTTAACACATAAACATTTGTATAACTCAAATTACCTGAAATTTGCCTTATCTCAACAAGAACTTCATTACATCTTCTATTGCCTCCCTGTGTTCCCCTTTACTTAATCTGTCCCGGTGGGCAAAGGGGTACCGTAAACAAAGTAGGGCTAGGCAAACACAACTATAAAGCAAGCCATTAAAGAACAATAGAATCCACATGAGACTACCCCTCATCTCGATCGCACTCATATAGTGTCTGCTTATGCAAGGCAGAGTGAAGCAGCTGTTGTTGATAGAAGATGGTCTGCATGTCTACCTCTGCAAGAGTGCATAATGGTGAAGAATGGTCAATGAGCAGTGTTCAAATCTTGGATCTGACGTAATGGATTAGCTAGCTATTATAAAAGCAGAGGCTTAATTCAATATTTAATACAAACTCAGATTATTTTGCTGCAGGAGAAACATATTTGCATGTAAAGATAAGGAAGATCAATTGGAAACAAAGATTCAACTGAATCAAAGATATCCAATGTTCATGCTCATCAGCTTCGCATCATGAGACGAAAGGTCTTGCGGTAAGGCAACCATCTCAATTTTCAAGGTGTCAGGTTTAGATTTAGCAACTGCTCTTGTGGCAAGTTTGTGAACTGAAGAGGAGATGGGTTAAGAGGAAGGTGAAAAATAGGTTGAATCTCCAATTGCTTCAACACCGGAAACCATAGGCTATGAAGCGGATATGGGGCTAAGAGAATCACTTCCATCTCCCCTCAAATCTTCTTTAGTTCCTTTGGGAGGAGGTGAATTGGACGAAAGGCATAAAGAATGCCAGTTGGCCAAGAGATGGACAGAGCATCCACTGCCCAAGCTTCCTGACACCATGTGTCTGAGCAGAACTGTGGAAGTTGAAAATTGGTTGGTGATGCAAACAAGTTCAACCATGGACCCCCAAACAACTTCCCCATCAAGTGAAACATCTGTACACTCAGGAACAAAATCACTGAAGAAGGTAGACTTTTCTCTGTCCCCGGAATATACATTGGTTTTAGAGATTTAACATGGGCTCCCATCTATGAAAATATGGCTGTTGTAATCTTTGAGAGAGATCTGCCCTTTGTCCCTCACTGCCTGCTGATGTAACTTTTCACTACCCAGTTGTCGGTTTTCACAGTGAATGACTGTGATGATCTATGCAGGGCATGACAGATACCCATTAGCTCCTGACAATTCAATGCCTGAGTGTGCTCTGTGATTGACCATTTTCCCTTCTAGTCCATCCCTCTACAATTGCAACTCACCCACAAGCAATGGCATCTGTGATTATCACTAAGAGATTCAGATACTGCAAAAAAGTTCTCTTTTGTAAATTTACAGGTACAGACACCACAATAGGTCTTGTTTCACCTCTCTCTGAGGACACTGGAGTGAGCTTCTCATGGTCCTTGGTTGAAGCCAACCACAAATGGCAGAAGATGGAACAACAGATGTCTGATGCGATGCCAACCCCAAGGTACTTCGGCCATAGTTGCTGCTAACAGTTGTTGAACTTGAGCCACACTCTGGTGGTAGCTTGAGTAAGAGAAAGAAAGTGATCTAGATCACTCTGAAAGCTATGGATTATAAATTCCCTTGTTCCACTTTGAGAAGGACTCCAATGAACCTTTTCTGTTGAGTGGGAACAAGACTGGATTGCTGGTGGTTGATTATAAACCCAGGATATGTAGACAACTAAATTCCCAATCCACATTCTCGTTAGTCTTTAAAAAAAAAGAACCAGATATGAGCCAGTCATCAAGGTTAAGGAAATATTGTATACCTTGCACTGCAATAATGCTACAAAAAGGGCCAAAACCTTCATGAAAATCTTGAGAGATGATGACACACTGAACGGAAGAGCTCTCAACTGAGAGTATTGTTCCTCCAATACATATCAGAGATATTGTTGGCTGTCTTGATGGATTCAAATATGGAAATAAGCATCTTCCAAATCCAGTCTTGCCAATCTCCCTCTGAAATGAGTGGAATTATCATCTTCAATGTTACCATCCTGAATGTAATCTAAAAGGCATGTCTGTTCAATGTTTCCCAGTTCAGTACTGGCCTGTAATTCTCTCCTCATTTTGGAACCAGAAAAAGCCTTGAATAAATTCACAGCACAGTTCTGCTAGCGCTTACTGAATCGCTAACGTCCTGCTAAGAGCCAGGATCCACGCGGCGAACAGCAAACGCCGAGCTAGCTTCCCACGCCAGTTCAGTAAATGAGCACTGGGCACTTCTGCACACGAAGCATTTCAAAAGTGCTGCACGCTACAAGCACTGCCATTTATGTACAAAGGAAACCATTACAATAAACTTTGCATCTTAGCTTGACACACTCTATCAGTCCAGTAACTGTAAACCAGCAATGATTCAGGGACTAGGGTAAGTCACATGGGTAGCAAAAGAAAATGCTTAGGACACGACCTGTCCAGGGTCGGAGCCACCTTATTCAGTAAAGACTGGGAGGAGGAGCATGGGTGAGGGGGACTAAGACCTAGCAGCAGGAAGCAGAACAGCTGGTATCTCTCTGCGCATAGAAACAAATACACCAGGATCAAGCTTTCTTCAGTGCCAGCTTTGCTCTCATATAGTGTTATATGGCTTGACAGATGTGTCAAAACACCAGGATAAACAAAGGGAATGAAGCCCACCACTTTCTCAACCATGGTAATCTAGTAGAGCCACTGAGCATAAATAACTAGGCAGGAATGAGTTCAGTCAGCTACTGCAAAGTCAAGCCTACCCGGGCTCATAAGATGGAAGAGGAACCTTACAAGTTAAAGGTTTAATCCTGCTAGTTCTGGTTCATCCACGTATCTCAAATTGAATACAAGCACCAGTGCAGTAAGCAGTAGCGCCCAGACATTCGAGAAGGCAGGGGGGTTACCGGACCACACACACACACACGCACACTCACACCCATCCATTCACATGCGCACACACAAACCCATCCACAGCAAGCACTCACTCATTACGCATACACTCATGCACGCACAGGCGCACGCACCAAACATAATCTTTTTTTAACTTACTGGGCCGCAGCAGTGATCTCAGATGGCAGGAGTGAAGCCTTGGTGGTTCCTGACACTTGGGCACTGCTGCCTCCTCTAATTAGCTGAACTTGTTATGGGTCAATATGTGAGAGGAAGAACAATTGTTACTTACCTGTAAACAGGTGGTTCTCCAGTATTGGTGTCGTTCATAAATTCACATGCTTGAATATTCCCAGTCGTCGAAGTGGGAGTCCCACGGTAAATAAAATAGCAATAATGCTAAATATATATAAATATATATATGTACACATAATACATGATAAAGAAGAGGAAAACATAATAGAAACCTCAAAAAACGATTCCTACATAGGAATGCATGGTAAAAAGAAAAACTATTTGCAACACATCAGTGTCATTATGTTAGTCCAAATTACAGCCAATCAGGCGCCAGCACCCTCTAGAACCTTCTCCTCAGAAGCTCAAGACCTCAGATTTTCGTAGCACCAAAGTGACCAAGAATACATGAGGAGAAGAGAGCCTCCGAGGGGAGCAGGGTGGGTCGCATGTGAATCTATGAAAGACACCAATACTGGAGAACCTCCTGTTTACAGGTAAGTAACAATTGTTCTTCTCCAGTATTAGGGGTGTCTTTCATAGATTCACGTGCTTGAATAGAATAGAAAGCAGTAACCTCCGAAACCTGAGATTGCTAGGCACATATGGCAAATGCAAGACAGTAATAATTATACAGTCATGTAAAACATCATAGCAATCAAGCAAAAAGAGCAAGGAGGGGGGAAACAGAGGCTCACCTTAATGGAAAAGATGGCGAAGCACTGCCTGTCCCACAGCGGCATCCGCTTCATTGATGGCATCCAAACAGTAATGTTTGGTGAAGGTGTGCCTGCTGGACCATGTCGCTGCACGGCAAATCTGATGAAGTGGCACACCGGCAAACAAGGCGGTGGATGACGACAGCGCCCTCGTAGAATGAGCCCTCACTGAAGACTGCAAAGGTTTGCCAGCTTGTGAATGGCAGAAGGTAATGGCTGAAGAAAGCCAATGGGCAATTGTTGGTTTGGAAACTGGATGCCCCTTACGCAGTCGTCCGTAAGCAACGAACAGTTGATCAGACTTGCGGAAGGAGGCAGTTCTGGCAATGTAGAATTTAAGGCATCGTTTGATGTTCCGCCGGAGAGCTTGGGACCGGAAAGAATGTTCGTAGGAACTCCGTAGGCACTTTAGGTAGGAAAGAGGGGTTGGTGCGAAGCGCCACTCCATTAGGTTTGAACTGCAGATAAGGCGGCTTGAAAGTAAAAGTGTGAAGGTCGCTCACGTGACGAGAGGAAGTCAGTGCCAAAAGCAGCGCAACTTTCCAAGTGAGGAATTTGATATCCGCCTTATGGATAGGCTCAAATGGTGACTTCATAAGTTGAGATAGGACAATATTGAGGTGCCAAGATGGAGGAGGGCGCCGCACAGGTGGGAACCTGCGGAAGAGCCCTTTGAAAATTTGCCTTATGATTCTGGATGAACAGAGGGAAGAAGATCCATCGTGTCGAAAACGAGAGATTACAGCTAGGAAAACTCTAGGGTAGCATGTGAAAGTCCTGACTGAGCGAGACTTAAGAAGAATGGAAGAAGCTGCTCCGGAGTGGAATGGATGGGATGGACATTCGCTGCCACGCACCAATGACAAAATCTCTTCCACTTGAGTTTGTAAGTTTTGATGGTAGACGGAGCCCTAGCTTGAGCAAGGATGTCTCTGCATTCCTGAGATATGTTCAAGTTTGCGAATTCAAGGAACTCAGGTTCCATGCCGACAACTGTAGCGTGGAGGGGTCCAGATGGCACACTTGGCCCCTGTCCATTGTTAGAAGGTCTGGACGGGGTCGCAGAGGAATGGGCTTGCACTGGGACAGCAGAAGCAATTCCGAAAACCATGCCTGTCTGGGCCAACGAGGTGCGATCAATATGATGTGGCAGGGCTGTCTTCGCATCTTCCACAGCACCCGCGGTACTAGCGGAATCGGCGGAAAAGCGTAAGCGAATAGATCGCACCAATCGATCAAAAGGGCATTCCCGCACGACCCGGGGTGGGGATGCCAACTTGCGTAAGACGGGCATTTCCGATTCTCCGATGTGGCAAAGAGGTCTAGAGCCGGGTGACCCCAGCGGTGGAACACAAGATCCAGAGTCCGTTGGTGCAGTTCCCATTCGTGGGTTGAGGATGTGGACCTGCTCAGAGAGTGCGCTAGGATGTTGGACACGCCCGGCAGATGGACAGCTGTCAAGGTGATCTGATGTTGAAGAGCCCAATCCCAGATCGACTGGGCCAAGCGAGACAGATGTGAAGACTTGGTTCCTCCCTGTTTGTTCACGTAGAGCATGCTGGTGGTATTGTCCGTTTGGATAAGCACTGACTCCCCGTGAACTACAGGTAGGAATGATTTGAGCGCATGGAAGATCGCCATCAACTCTAGCCTGTTGATATGCCACTTGCGTTGGGGCGGAGTCCATTTGCCTTTGATGGAGATGAGCGCCCCACCCCTCCAGAGAGGCATCCGTCGTGAGCATGAGATCTGGTGCGTGAACAAGGAAGGATGTTCCCGTCTCCAAATTAGTTGGCTGCGCCCACCAAAGCAAGCCTTTTCTCATGTGGGCCGTGACTGCGACCAGGTCGTTGAAAGACCCTGAGACCTGACGCCACTGTAAGTCCAGTTCCTCCTGAATGGGACGGGTTCGCAATCTGCAATTTGGGATCAGTGCGATACAGGATGATGCCAGTCCCAAAAATGACTTTAACGTCCGAACAGAAACGGACTGTTTTCTTCGAATGAGGGAGACCAGACGAAGGATCTTCTGTCGACGCTCCTGTGAGACGAACGCTTTTGAAAGTTTCGTGTCTAGGATCGCTCCCAAGAAGTTTCTTTTTTGCAGAGGCGCAAACTGTGACTTTTCGATGTTGATGGTCAACCCAAGGGATTGAAACACTTGTTGGCAAAGACGAGTGTCCTGACATAGCCGACGGTGGGATTGAGACTTGAGGAGGCAATCGTCCAAATATGGGAAGATTTGAACACCTTGGAGACGCAGGTGAGCCACCACGGGGGCCAGTACTTTCGTGAACACACGAGGAGCTCATCGCAGCCCGAAGGGCAGGACCTTGAACTGATAGTGCATTTGTCCCACTTTGAAACGCAGGTACTGGCGATGTTGATGGATAATTGGGACATGAAAGTACGCGTCTTGAAGGTCTATGGTGGTCATGAAATCCTCGCGGAAAGATTGGCACTTTAGGAACTGGTTGAGAGCCCTCAAATCCAGAATGGGACACCAATCTCCGGTCTTCTTGAGTATGAGGAAGAATCGAGAGTAAAACCCCTCTCCCCTCTGATGTTTCGGGACCACTTCGACTGCACCCTTCAAAACAAGAAGACGGACTTGATGGTAAAGCTCCTCGAGGTGTGCAGGAGATGGGCCAAAAGGTGGAGTACGAGGCGGAATCTCAACGAATTCCAAAGTATGACCCCGCCGGACCACTGGGAATAAAACAGAGAGATTCGACCTCCAACACTTTGGGGATGACGAAAGTCTTTGACGCTTAGGAGCGGAGCCGCGATAGGTGGACTTTCCCCTGTAGGGTCTGGGGGGCTGCTGATGAGTCTGCTGAGTGGATGTGTAACGCTGGTTGCTTCCCTGATTGTAGGAGCGGTACTGTTGCCCTCCACGGAAATTGGAAGAAGTGCTGCGTCCGTGCGCACCTCGAAAGGACTGCTTCCGGAATTGCAATGTGCCCAAAGACTTCGCCGTATCAGTGTCCTTCTTAATGGACTCCAGGGCGTCATCGATGTGAGAACCGAAGAGCGATTCACCATAATACGGCATATCAAGTATCTTTGACTGGACTTCCTGCCGGAAAGACGTGGATTTCAACCAACCCTGGCGTCGGAGGGCAGCTGCACTTGCAAGCAGACGGAAACCTGTATTTGCAATATCGACTGCACAATCGATAATTTCTTCGGAAGCGCTCTGCCCATCAAGAAGAAACTGCTGAGCGTCCGCCTTGGAAGCATCAGGTATAAGATCTATTAATGCAGATATGTCTGACCACATCTGCCGGTCATAGCGTCCCAGAATGGCAAAGGCATTGGCTGCACGGACAGAAGTAGAAGCCATGGTTGAAAACTTGCGGCTAATGGCGTCTAGGCGTCGACCCTCTCTATCTGGAGGTGCAGTGATTTGAGACGCTGGGTTCCGTGCTCGACGCTGTGCAGCCTGAGTGACTACTGAGTCCGGCTTAGGGTGAGAAATCAAGCATGCTGGACAACCAGTTGGGGCCTTGTATTTTTTCTCAAGGTGCGGTATCTGAGCAGGTAAGGAGTTTGGAGCTTCCATGAGTTTAATCCCTTCTTTCCAAACAAAGTCGCTGATTGGAATCGTGTGGACCTGCTTATAAGGCTTATCTTTAAAATCATAGAGGAAACAGTCCTCCTCACGTTGCGATCTAGGTCATTTGAATCGCTGTGCCGCTTTATCCATTAGTAGGTGAAAACTGGCGATATCTACCGGAGGTGATTCACCAGAGTTTCCTGGCTGAGGAGAGGGCATTTGCCCTTGGTAATTGTCCCACTCTGCCATATCTTGGTCGTCTTCATCATCATCCGAATTGTTAGGGACCTCTCCGTCTTCACGTTCTGGGATCGCCTCATCATCTGCATCGTGCGGATAGACCGTAGTATGGATTCTGACTGACGTCTGAACCTGAGACGAAGTTGTAGGTGGCAACGTAGGCGGAGGAGATGGTGGAGGCAGTGCAACAGCAGCAGGAGATTGTACAGGAGTACCTTGCGGCGTTGCTGGAAAGCGACGGTTGTAATCATCCAGCATATGTTGGAGATTTGAGATCAAAGTTAGTGGTATCGTAGCCATAGGTATTTGGACCAACTGTTCTTCAGGTTGATATTCTTGGTCTCCGCCATCTTCGTCAGTGTCCGTATCCTGACATTTGATAATCAAGTCAGAGGGGCTATGGGCTGCCCCAAACGTGTCAACCTCATTTTCAGACTCACTCTCATGCTCCGAGGTAGAGGCAAACATTGGAGAAGGTGGTTGCGCCTCTGGAGCAGAGATTTGTTGGCACGGAGCCTTACTGCGACAATGGGAGGCATCAGTAGAGGATCCTGAAGTTTTCAACGGCACCAAAGGCAACCGGTGCCACCGTTGACGGCGCGGTCAACGGAACCGATTTGGCTGTCGACGAGGAGGACTTCGAAGAACTCACCGTCGACGGAGTCATCGACGGGGCCACCGTCGACGGGCGATCCATCGTCGACGGGATCGTCGACGGTACCGTCATCGACGGTACGTTGTCGACGTTGTAGTCGTCGACGCAGGCAGTACCTCCGTAGACGGGGTCCTCGTCGACGGGGCTTTGGTCGACGGAGACTTTGTCGACGAGACCTTCATCGACGGAGTCGTCGACGACGACTTCTTTGAGGCTTTCGTCGACGAGGATTCTTTCTTCTTCGTCGGCGAGGTGATAGGAATCGTCGACGGGACTGGTTTGGATGACATAGAAACGCTCGTCGACCTGGACGCTGTCGACGAAACCGTCGTCGACGAAGTAAAAGCTGACGCCGTCATCAGCGTCGTCGTAAAAGATGCAGTCAATGCTGTTCTCTTCGTCGGAATACTCGTCGACGGTCCCGTCGACGACGGAACCTTAAGGGGCGTGGAAACACCCTGAGAAGCAGTAGAAGACGCCTGAGAGCCAGGTCTCGTGAGCGTAGTGGTAGTGGAAGTGGTAGGAGCCACCACAGAAGCCAGAGGTAGGGCTAATTTCTTCTTTTTAAGGAAAGGAGATGGCAAATCCTGAACACTACCACGCTTAGAGGCAGAAGAATGACCAGAATGAAAACTTTCTGCATCTGATAGGACAGACTCCTTGTCCTTTAGACGTTGAAGCCAAAGGAGAAGACGGCCTTCCCTGTCCTTAAGTGTCTTAGTTGAAAAAGTTCAACAGAACTTGCAGCTGCCAGCCTCATGTTCTGGGTATAAACAATAAATACACTTCTGGTGGGGGTCCTTTTCAAAAAGGCGCAGCTTCCCACAAGAAGAGCAAGGTCTGAATAAAGACTTCTTACTTGACATTTTGAGGAAAAAAATGGAAAACTTGAAGTTTTGAGGTGAAGAACTGAGCAGAGCTCAGGGAGACTCCCTTCACACGACGTGCGGTAGAAAATCTGAGGGCTTGAGCTTCTGAGGAGAAGGTTCTAGAGGGTGCTGGCGCCTAATTGGCTGTAATTTGGACTAACATAATGACACTGATGTGTTGCAAATAGTTTTTCTTTTTACCATGCATTCCTATGTAGGAATAGTTTTTTGAGATTTCTATTATGTTTTCCTCTTCTTTATCATGTATTATGTGTACATATATATTTATATATATTTAGCATTATTGCTATTTTATTTACCGTGGGACTCCCACTTCGACGACGGGGAATATTCAAGCATGTGAATCTATGAAAGACACCCCTAATACTGGAGAAGTGCTGTCCCTTACTTTTACCCAGAGTGGGATGGGATCAGTAAAACTGCTGACCCACCCCACTCTGCGAGGCGCATCACTAACTGACACTCTGCCCTGGGCGTTCAAGGCTTGAAACTGAACCACCCACGTCCACTGCTATCAGTCATGCTCCCCCTGATAATGAGGGGGAGGACCACCATGCACTTTGCCGAGCTGTGGAGGTCACACCCACAGGGCTGCGACATCTTCAGCCCAGCAAAGTTCAGCTCAGCCAGCCAGCCAGCATTTAGCACAAGTACAGAGCCTGGCTGACTTACCTGAACATAAGGAGTGCTTAAAAAAATAAATAATTACGGGCGAACTTGACCCGGTATCAGGTATTAGAGCGCTTTACATAGCACCAGTTGCGTTACCTGAGGACACACATTCATTTTTTGTTTGGGACGGGGAGATAAAGTGATTTGACAACAATAGAAGGGGGCTCCCCGTAGGGTTTCTAAATGATATAGGCAGGCCAAGGGGGGAAGAACAACTGTATATAGAAAAATAGAAGGTACCCTGCCAGATATTTATAGAGGTCCTAGCTAGAGGATCCTACTGTGATAAAGTGAGGGGGTGGTTAGCCCAGAGGCTGAGACTGCACAGGACAAAACTAAGTCATTCCAAACACACTCAACAACATGTTTTGAAAAAATACATATTTTTTATTTTTCTCTTCTTAAATATATTCAAAAAACATACATGTATAAATTAAATAGTCAGTGGTATTTAGCAAAACACATAGCAAAGATTCTTTTCAGGATTAAGATCTGCCCACACTTCATACAAACTACCACACTCATTCACACAGGGATTTCCTAGCTAAGGTAGAGACATTCAACTTTCATTCATCCATTCTTATAGTCCTGGCGTAGACAACAATAGATCTTCAATCAGTTGCCTAAAACGGGGGGTTCAACCAGGAAGATGGTGTTAATACGGGTCCTGATGTATTTGGAACAGATTGCCGTATTCCTGGGACAACGTGCCGACGCGCGTTTCGGTGGGAAGCCAATACGGCCACACCTTCGTCAGGGCCAAGGTAGTATGCTGGGCAGGGGTAGGGAGTAAAAATCTGGAAGTAAAAATTCATGCCTTAGTTCTTCATTTTTGATATACAAACACAGGATGGACATATTTCATCATTTCATTCTACTTGAATTACTATCACTCTAAAGAACAATTATAAGCCGAGTTGATTTGATACATGCCGGGATGATATTTTTGACACTGTGCAGTGACAGACCACCTGATAACACTCCCCAAGCTGGAATTCCCTGTTTCGTGGAATCCAAAAAAGGCAAACAGATAGCCTTAGCCAAATGAATAGTAGAATCTTTTTTTACAACATCATACAACATCATACACCTATTTTATATAATCTCACATACTCAATATCATCCACCAAAGACCTCTTGTATCAACAAAGCAGCTTTCCATTTATATTTTTAATCAAAGAAGGTTACTGATAGGAAAAGAAATGGATTTATACTAACAGAAGGTTAACCAGATCGTATTATCTAACCTAGAACAGATTATAACTATTTAGAACATGATGTTATAATAGATGGTTTTGCTTTTGTAAGTGTTACCTGTTTGTTTTATTGAGGACGCCTAGGATGTAGGGGCCACCTTCACCAGTTTAGGAGGGAGTACGTTCCAGTTATTCCCTTAATGAAGAGGTACATTAGGTTACTATTTGCCATCCAAGATTAATTAGCCTTTATAAAATACTCATTAGAAAAAGTGTTCATTTACCAAGGTTTAAGGAATCCACTCGTGGTTCCTCCTGTAGGGTTAACAAGTCGGTTTACTCAACCAAATGGGTCCTATAGGTCGAATAGACAGAGATTTCGAATCGTCTGTAACTTTTCGTCATATTTTCTAAATATAGAGAAGACGAGGAGATTATATTGCTATCCTTCTATCTTTAATGGAACAGTCATGCCCCACTATCAATAAACAATTTAGCATGAAATTATACCTTCCGTTTAGTTGCTCTGTCAGTTATTTTATCACTTCTTCAATTGAGACCATCGGGCATCCGGTAGGGGGTTGGTTGGTAGGTAATCCTATTAATAACATAGAACATTGGAGCGTACTCATTACTTCCAAGGTATGCCTGTATTACCGTGATTAGGGTAGGAGATTCATCTAAACTTAGTTACCTGCACTGTCTAATACTTTGCTTTCGAAGCCACGGGTAGAGTCAAATAATAAGATCGAATATTTCTGTAACTGGTACAAACAGAGAAACAGATGGGAGAAAAGGATATAAGTGAGCGTTACCTTTCATGTTTGTGTGTTTTGCCATTTTATAACACCGGTGATCCCCTTTACTACCAGAGTCAATTTTAAAGGACTCGTTTTGTAACTTACAAAATATGAGTTTCAACCGGGTGATTAATTAGTAGAGGGCAGATAGGAAGACTGAGAAAAGCCCATTGCATAGGGATTTTAAATACACCCTTTTGAAATGTCGAACAATGGTGTACAACCAAGGGCTATATATCAGGGATAACCACTTAGTTTACCGCGTTATTGACTCGAAAACAGTATTTACCTTAAAATGGACCAAGCCGGGCTTTTAGATAGGGATTCCACCGACATTGTTCGGAACCATGACGGAGTGCCGCTTCCGCGAGTCCCTGAGCAAGGGCGAGATAAATGCATACCGCCCGTTATGCAATGGCTTAACAGAGTGGTTTTAGGCACTAAGACACGCATACGTCGCTCTTCTGTACTTACCGTCTTGGAGTCGGTCCTTTTCGTTCGATGGGGTTCCGCCGGCTGCCTCGGTCGGCCAACTGCGTGATACAGGACACTCGCCAGTGCTCCCTGTGTTTGCGTTTAAATAGGGATTATTTCGCGCTATCCTTAACTTTCCTCAGCTGTGTCCCGTATTTTAGTGAACACTAAGAAAGGACTTCTCTATCTACATTTCAGGTCTCCGCCATCTTGGTTAAACCACCAACAGGCGATCGATTTACTGTTGTAGTTTACTTTTTAAAATAGATTCGGCCATATTATGCAAGTCCACCTTTCTGAAATATGATGAAGGTTGAAATTGTTATAGCTAGTTAGCGAGTCCTCGCTATACCCTTTTCATGAAAATGGATATTGTATTCACGAAGCCAAATGACTTGGCCTGGTTATGCCACTTTTTACAAATATTATATTCAAAAAAGGATACTTGCGTTAGGATCCGGGCCCTTCTATTATTCACATAGAATAATTACGCCGGTTATGACAGGTTCATTTTTATATGTTCATACTAGGTGTTAGAGTTACATCTTCTGTATAGTCAATTTACCATATTTTCCATCACAAAGTGCCTTCAGTTTGCTCGTATGCACACCTTCAGTTTATTAGTATGTTCCTACAGAATTGCCTGGTGCCAGGGGCATTCTTCATTCAGTCCGTTTTCCACCGCATTTAGGTAAAAAATCCAAAAAACCTCCCGTTTCTTTCGGAGGTTTGTGATGTTGGTTCCTGGGCAAGTTTTTATTTTTTCCAAGATGAACCATCGGAGTTCTAGCTCTGTGTGATTTTTCTCAATCCAGTGGGCTACCAATGGGGCGGCCAGCTTTTGGTTTCTGATATTGGATTTATGCTCACCGATTCGTACCCTACATTCTCTGCCAGTTTCTCCAACATAGGGGAGATTGCAGGGGCACAGTATCAGGTAGATGATGTTGCTGGTCCGACAATTGGTCATGTTTTTATTACATATTACTGACACTGTGCGGGTATTTGTGCTGACAGTCCCACCAGTAATGGCCTGTGGGCAGATATGGCAAGTCCCACATTTATGGTTGCCATATACTGGATCCAAACCAGTGATGGTAGTTTGACTGTTCACAAAGTTTTCTTAAATCTTACCCCGAACCAGATGGTTTTTAAGGTTGGGGTTCTTTTTAAGCGCAAAAATGGGGCGATTTAAGTGTGTTTTATCGTTTTCCAAATCCAGAATATGCCAGCTTGAGTTGATGGCTTGTCTTATCTTATGGTTCAACTCAGAATGGCGGGTCACACATACAAGTTGTTTTAGTTTCTCTGGTTCTCTTTCCACAAACATAGCCTCCCGATCCGTATATCTCGCTCGTTTGAACGACTCTTTAATGAGTCTTGGTGGATACCCTCGGACTCGTAGTTTTTCCTGCAGAATATCGGCTTGGCTTAAGAAGTCATCCACGTGCAGTTCCTTCTAATGCGAAGGAACTGGCTGTACGGGATACTGTCCCTCTGGCTACGTGGGTGGTAACTAGCATATTGGAGCAGAGTGTTCCGTGCCGTGGGTTTGGTGTAAAGTGAGACCTTGATGATGTTATCGTGGTGCTCAATCCAAATGTCCAGGAATTCTATTCTGGTTGTGCTCAGGTGGCTGGTAAATCTCAAATTGGCGTCCGCCGCATTGAGCCACTCAATGAATTCGTGAAGTTGTTCCTCTGCCCCCTTCCAAATAAAGAAAATATCGTCAATAAACCTTTTCCCACTGGATTGAGAAAAATCACACAGAGCTAGAACTCCGATGGTTCATCTTGGAAAAAATAAAAACTTGCCCAGGAACCAACATCACAAACCTCCGAAAGAAACGGGAGGTTTTTTGGATTTTTTACCTAAATGCGGTGGAAAACGGACTGAATGAAGAATGCCCCTGAACATACTAATAAACTGAAGGTGTGCATACGAGCAAACTGAAGGCACTTTGGTAAATTGACTATACAGAAGATGTAACTCTAACACCTAGTATGAACATATAAAAATGAACCTGTCATAACCGGCGTAATTATTCTATGTGAATAATAGAAGGGCCCGGATCCTAACGCAAGTATCCTTTTTTGAATATAATATTTGTAAAAAGTGGCATAACCAGGCCAAGTCATTTGGCTTCGTGAATACAATATCCATTTTCATGAAAAGGGTATAGCGAGGACTCGCTAACTAGCTATAACAATTTCAACCTTCATCATATTTCAGAAAGGTGGACTTACATAATATGGCCGAATCTATTTTAAAAAGTAAACTACAACAGTAAATCGATCGCCTGTTGGTGGTTTAACCAAGATGGCGGAGACCTGAAATGTAGATAGAGAAGTCCTTTCTTAGTGTTCACTAAAATACGGGACACAGCTGAGGAAAGTTAAGGATAGCGCGAAATAATCCCTATTTAAACGCAAACACAGGGAGCACTGGCGAGTGTCCTGTATCACGCAGTTGGCCGACCGAGGCAGCCGGCGGAACCCCATCGAACGAAAAGGACCGACTCCAAGACGGTAAGTACAGAAGAGCGACGTATGCGTGTCTTAGTGCCTAAAACCACTCTGTTAAGCCATTGCATAACGGGCGGTATGCATTTATCTCGCCCTTGCTCAGGGACTCGCGGAAGCGGCACTCCGTCATGGTTCCGAACAATGTCGGTGGAATCCCTATCTAAAAGCCCGCTTGGTCCATTTTAAGGTAAATACTGTTTTCGAGTCAATAACGCGGTAAACTAAGTGGTTATCCCTGATATATAGCCCTTGGTTGTACACCATTGTTCGACATTTCAAAAGGGTGTATTTAAAATCCCCATGCAATGGGCTTTTCTCAGTCTTCCTATCTGCCCTCTACTAATTAATCACCCGGTTGAAACTCATATTTTGTAAGTTACAAAACGAGTCCTTTAAAATTGACTCTGGTAGTAAAGGGGATCACCGGTGTTATAAAATGGCAAAACACACAAACATGAAAGGTAACGCTCACTTATATCCTTTTCTCCCATCTGTTTCTCTGTTTGTACCAGTTACAGAAATATTCGATCTTATTATTTGACTCTACCCGTGGCTTCGAAAGCAAAGTATTAGACAGTGCAGGTAACTAAGTTTAGATGAATCTCCTACCCTAATCACGGTAATACAGGCATACCTTGGAAGTAATGAGTACGCTCCAATGTTCTATGTTATTAATAGGATTACCTACCAACCAACCCCCTACCGGATGCCCGATGGTCTCAATTGAAGAAGTGATAAAATAACTGACAGAGCAACTAAACGGAAGGTATAATTTCATGCTAAATTGTTTATTGATAGTGGGGCATGACTGTTCCATTAAAGATAGAAGGATAGCAATATAATCTCCTCGTCTTCTCTATATTTAGAAAATATGACGAAAAGTTACAGACGATTCGATATCTCTGTCTATTCGACCTATAGGACCCATTTGGTTGAGTAAACCGACTTGTTAACCCTACAGGAGGAACCACGAGTGGATTCCTTAAACCTTGGTAAATGAACACTTTTTCTAATGAGTATTTTATAAAGGCTAATTAATCTTGGATTGCAAATAGTAACCTAATGTACCTCTTCATTAAGGGAATAACTGGAACGTACTCCCTCCTAAACTGGTGAAGGTGGCCCCTACATCCTAGGCGTCCTCAATAAAACAAACAGGTAACACTTACAAAAGCAAAACCATCTATTATAACATCATGTTCTAAATAGTTATAATCTGTTCTAGGTTAGATAATACGATCTGGTTAACCTTCTGTTAGTATAAATCCATTTCTTTTCCTATCAGTAACCTTCTTTGATTAAAAATATAAATGGAAAGCTGCTTTGTTGATACAAGAGGTCTTTGGTGGATGATATTGAGTATGTGAGATTATATAAAATAGGTGTATGATGTTGTATGATGTTGTAAAAAAAGATTCTACTATTCATTTGGCTAAGGCTATCTGTTTGCCTTTTTTGGATTCCACGAAACAGGGAATTCCAGCTTGGGGAGTGTTATCAGGTGGTCTGTCACTGCACAGTGTCAAAAATATCATCCCGGCATGTATCAAATCAACTCGGCTTATAATTGTTCTTTAGAGTGATAGTAATTCAAGTAGAATAAAATGATGAAATATGTCCATCCTGTGTTTGTATATCAAAAATGAAGAACTAAGGCATGAATTTTTACTTCCAGATTTTTACTCCCTACCCCTGCCCAGCATACTACCTTGGCCCTGACGAAGGTGTGGCCGTATTGGCTTCCCACCGAAACGCGCGTCGGCACGTTGTCCCAGGAATACGGCAATCTGTTCCAAATACATCAGGACCCATATTAACACCATCTTCCTGGTTGAACCCCCCGTTTTAGGCAACTGATTGAAGATCTATTGTTGTCTACGCCAGGACTATAAGAATGGATGAATGAAAGTTGAATGTCTCTACCTTAGCTAGGAAATCCCTGTGTGAATGAGTGTGGTAGTTTGTATGAAGTGTGGGCAGATCTTAATCCTGAAAAGAATCTTTGCTATGTGTTTTGCTAAATACCACTGACTATTTAATTTATACATGTATGTTTTTTGAATATATTTAAGAAGAGAAAAATAAAAAATATGTATTTTTTCAAAACATGTTGTTGAGTGTGTTTGGAATGACTTAGTTTTGTCCTGTGCAGTCTCAGCCTCTGGGCTAACCACCCCCTCACTTTATCACAGTAGGATCCTCTAGCTAGGACCTCTATAAATATCTGGCAGGGTACCTTCTATTTCTCTATATACAGATAAAGTGATTTGCCCAGAATCACAGGATGTTCAGCGTCATTGCGGAGACTCGAACCTGGTTCCACAGATTCGAGGTCGACCGTCCTAGCTGTTAGGTCACTCGTCAGACTGACCTTAGCTCAACCTGACAGCCATTCTTATTTTTTTTTTTAATGCCCCTCCGCCCTTAGGGACAGCCTGCCCTTGGCAGTAAGTGCATATATGAACAATGTGCTATTTGTTCATCTGTGACTTCCAGATAGAAAGTAATCATCAGCAGAATACCACGCTATGGTCATTACGACATTCGACCCTGTCAAACGTGCATATGTGCAAGTTATCTGAACGACGATCTCTAGTCAGCTCGAGAGTCCAGTGAATCATACTGGGTACTTCTTGCCCAAGAGCCGCTTGTTCTTGAGTTCATAAGTGTACCTCTTGCTCCTTTCTTTAACAATATCCCTGACTTAATGGCTGCAATTATTTCATTAATGAACAATTACAATTCTTAAAACTTATGTCGCCATCAGTGGTAAATAAAAGATAATTCTAAGCAACCAAACCACTATTCACCACTAGATGGCACCTAATCCTCGTAAATCGCAATTTGTTTTAAACTCACGTCACTATCTGCCCGGATATTTTAACAGCCGCTCAATGCTGCCTTGTTTCATTAGTGGATAAAAACTGGATATGTTCCATTAACTATACATTTTAACAGATTACAGAAACATTTTAAAGAGAGTGCATTCATCTTATTTTAATCCTCCAAACATTTAGGCAGGGCCTTAAGTGGGTCGGGTCCGTCCAGGTATCCGAATCGGTAATAATTAAAAATGTATATGGAAACGTGTCCCCTATTGGCCCCTTACGTTTACTGGCGAAAACACTGATCGAATTCCGAACAATGAATGCAAAAAACGGTAAGGTAATCCTATCAGAGATTTATCTCCGGTTTATATTTCACAAGTCTTACATGATTAAATTACCTAACAGCACCATCATGTCCGCAGAAAAGCAAGGAACAAGTGAGCCAAAGATAAAAGCAGAATATGCAAGCAAGTTCCACCTTGGGGTTGGACCAAAAGCAATGGAAACCGACATGAGGACAGGTGTCTGGTACCTGTTGGCAGGGCCGGACTGGGAACCGAAACCGGCCCTAGCAAACTGTTCGGCTGGACCCCCGGGGAGGGGGGATGCGGCCAAGGTTTTTGCTAGGGCCGGTTTTGACCGATTTTGTTACAGGCGGCTGATACTGCCGACCCCTGGTAACAACGCCCCCCCAGGTGCCCAAAACCGGCTCCTACCCTGTTGGCCCAACGGGGTAACGCCCGGTGCCCGCTAAGGCCAGTCCAGCCCCGCCTGCTGGTATGGGTCGTCCAAGCCTGTCTAGCACCAGCTGCACGAGTGGTAAAGGCACTTACAGTTTGTTGCCAGTGGTGGCTCCTCGATAAGGGCGGAGGAGCATCGCCCCACTAAAAAATGCCACCAGCAAAGCCCCAGAGATGAAAAATAAAATGGGAATAAAGTAAATTTATTACCATTTTATTTTTCACTAACCCCCCCTTCCCTATCCTCCCCCCCCCAACCCCCTTCCCTATCCCCCCCCCCCCCCCCCCCCCCCCCGGACCGAGTGTCAGGACGGAGCAGGGCAATTGCTGCTGAGTGGCAGCACGAGCTGTGCACTTAAGTTTAAAGTGTGCCTGTAATTTTGTCCGGCTGTCTTGAGACGGCCAGCCAGACATGCACATTTTAAACCTTTTAAATTCAGCTGTCTAGGACAGCTGGGTTGAGGGCAAGCACAGGCCTGCACTGCTCTTAAAATCACTGAGAGAGCCTGCTCACTCCAATCCTGTCGCTGCTCTCATGCTGATTAACGTATAAGAATTCGCCAGATGATTATCTGGAAAACCTGATGCACTGCTCAGGTCACTCAATGCGAGTGTACAAGGATAAGCATTGAATAATGTAATACAAATTTTAACAAGTGAATCAATATATAACCACAGTGGAAAAACACACAGTGTAATGAACAAAGAAGAGTCTTCAGGCTTTGAATTGAATGTCTTTATAGTAAATCATAAAGTTCAAGGATGATGTTCAAAATTCACAAAATCCAGGCGTAGAATATTCAAACAGGCCTTCAATTATATCTTGGATTAAAAATCCCAATGCATTTCGGGCTTCAATGGTAGCCCTTCGTCAGGGGAATCTATGAAAACAATATAATACAAAATGGGACATGTGGCAGCTGCAAACAATCATGTTCTTACAGTGGGGTGAGGATACAGTTATGATGGTGAAACGGTCAAATGCCTCAGCCAAAGAAAAGAAAGGAATGAAAGTCAGTCGTAACTATGGAGAATATCTACAGTGTACCACAGGGAGAGAAAAAAATGAAAATCCTTCAGTGAAATGCGAGGGAGAACAGGTGAAAAGTAACGGGGCCAAAGGCCATATGTCCCATATTGTATTATATTGTTTCCATAGATTAGAGCCGACAGTCCTGGATCTGAGGGTCTGTGTTTATATGTAGTGAGCTGAGACATGTTGAAAGCATCCTCAGGCCAATCCCTCATGTGATTGAAAAATGAAGCAGTGGAACCGCGGTGGCTCCTCCGCTATGTCTGAGGAGCGTCACCCCACTCACTGCCCGCAGAGGCAAAAAAAAAGAAAATGATCTTAATGCAGACTCTTTTATTTTTGGGCCTGTGGCTGAGTCGGGGGAGGGGGTTGCCAGAGCACTGCAGTAGGTGGAGGAGAGGTGCACACTGTGTCAGTGCGCATGACGGTTTGGTCAGCCTTCTTAGGACAGCCAAACCGTCATGCGCACTGAAATCTCTCCAACCCAACTGTGTTGCTGGGTGGACAGACCAGCAGACATAGGCTCCCAATGGGGTGCAAAACAAGCCTGCTCCACCCAATTCCGCCACTGCTCTCATGGGTATGAGAGCAGCATCTGGATTGGCCGTAGGGGAGGCTGGGAGCTTCAGTCTGTGCCCAGAGGAGCGAAGACCAACGAGCAGAGTGGTGGGCAAAAGACCTGTAGGCAGTTTTTTAAATTATTTTCTTTGTTACAGCCCCCCATGCTGTCCCCGACACCCCCAATGCTGCACCTCCAAATTTCCCTGACACCAGCTGCTACTGGTGGACCACAAAGGTATTTCTTTGCTCCACTGGTCCTTCGGGCCAGGGATGGGGTGAAGCAAGTTTATAAGATTCATGCTTATTCTCACAGCTTGGCTCTGAATTAGTTGTAGTCCCAGTAGTTCCTTTTAGTCTAAGGGCGACATGGCCATTGTCTAGAAAGTTCCGCCCAGTCTGTTGATAAGAGAAAGGGGAGAGATTTCTAAGCATCATACTGTGCAGATTGAGACTGCTAAACCTAGTGCTGATTTGGAAGGAAATAGTAAGGTCTGTGGCAGACAAGATTGCTAGGTTCTTGAATTCTAAAGGTGGTATTGTACTTCCTCCCATTACATGAGACCAGTTAAATGGAATATATTTTTTGTTTGAATTGGTGAACAACAAACTTTCTCTTTTGGATATGTTTCTGCATTAGAAGTTGTCTTTCAAGTACAAATTAATGTACATAAGATAATTGATGATAGCGATGTGGTGCTCTGGACCGGTCCTAGTTTCATCTGCATACATCTGAAATTGAAACTGGTGTAGTCAGATAAAATGTCTGAGTGAGCTCAAGAACAGTTGAATGCTGGGTGTTCACTGGAGGGAGTGTAAAGTGATCCAGGAAGTGACTCTCTTACTTGCAGACTCTGAGGTTCAGATTATGAAAGTTTTTTGCCCATGTAAATTGCATATGGCTTGTTTTAGGAGTGAAAATTCACAATATGCGTATGTCAGGTCTTTACCAGACACTTGAAGTGGAAGCAGTGCTTAATTTGAGCTGGTGGGAGCCAACAGCACTCATCTTTGGGGAACAGCACTTATTTTAACTTTTAAGACCTTTCCTGAGATCAGCAGAGAGAAATAAGCATAACAGGAAAAGGAGGAAGACAAAGATGGAAGAATGCTCACAAATGAAGAAAGCAAGAATGAGTTAAAAGGACAGGGAGTGTCTGGAATTGGATTAAAGAGGACTGGGGTGAATTCCAGACTATGCATCCTTGGTATTCAGCATGTTGACATTTCATTGCACCAGTCGCGGGCCTCTGAGCAGAGCTTTGGGCACCGGCACTCATCATTTTACAAATTGATCACTGAGTGGAAGGGACCGTCTTGCATATTTGGCACATGCTCTCTATTGACTATCATGTTGGGTCTTGATTTTAGATTGAAAATTGGGCGCCAAAGACACTTTGACTCTCTGCTGTAGACTGGTCGAACAATCGTGAACTAGCACTTGGGGCGCAGTCAACAGCTGCACAACTTCAAAGCTCCCTGGATAATGCGGCTGCGCACTATTCCCATCGTCTTGAATGGCCACAATCCACACTTTATCTGGATACTCGTAACCGATCATTTCATACTCAGATGAGGAAGATCTGGCATCGACAAGAGCCGAGTTGCCATACTTACAGCCGCTCAGGTCTCTGTCAAGGTAGCAATTGATCCTCCTTCCCAAGGTTCTGTGTTACTAATCCTTCAACTGAGTGTGACTCCATGGTGACCATAAGAGATGTTTGGCTTGACAGAACAATCAACTGCTTCTTTTTCACAGTGGATGCGCTCTTTCCTAGAGTGCCCTCCGTTAATCAATTCAACGTATCTTTCCTCAAATTACCCTTCAGAAGTAATATTCAGATCTCCCTGTTGCATAAATTGCAGCAGTGCCAGGTAGTTTTACACTGGTTCTGGGCAATTTTGCACCAGTTCACGGCCATTCTGCAGTGGCATTTGCACTAACGATGAATGAAAAAACAGTATGTCTACTAACCAGTGGGAAAGAAAAATTGTACCAGTTAGTTGGAGAAAGTATTGCTTCAGATCTGGTAAGATTTACATGATTTGTTCCAGGGCATTGAAATGTTTGTATAATCTATGTGCAATCATCAAGAAAAAAATACATATAAGATTCTATTTTGCATAATAGACTTATAAATTCCATATTTTGTGCCACCCACTTCTCTCTTCAATAATAATAAAATCACAGAAGACCTGCATTGTGACAAAACTTGAAAACACTACTTTTATGCTATTTCACTATCGAACCCTGTAGTCTCACCTGTTTTCTTGTTGGCCAAGTACTGCAATCAGATGCATGTGTCTACCCTGCATTCTTTTTTTCTTTTATTAAGGATTGATAGTTTATAAATACTTTATAATTTTAGTGCCCTGCACTCTTTGTACAAAAAATCATACTGAAGAACAAGAAAGCATTGCTAAATCTAAGTCATTTTCCAAGGCATTAGTTATGTTTCTTTTGATATTAAGATTTGGTGGTTTATTAATCGTCAGTATTGATTGAACGAACATGTGTTACATTTTGCAGAACTTTAATAACTATCATTTTTAATGTTAAAGAAGCTCTTGTCCTTAGTGGCATTATTGCTGTTACTGTTATTGCTAATTTCATTATTATTAATATTGTTGAGTGGCACCTGTATAGCGCAGTCTGCCATTAGTGGAGCATCACAGCGCATTTCGCTATTCCAGAATATGACTTTTGTAAAGGTGTGATCAGTAGTACTTAGGGCTTACTCTATAAAAGAATGAGTGTGGGAGCTGAAAGCTCTGTTTAGAAGCCCGCAGCTGGTGATATTAAATGTTGGCTCCCTGAATACCAAGGCTGCCTAGTCTTGAATCCACATCATGCCTCTTTAATCCACCACCAGACACTCCCTGCCCTTTTATCTCACTCTTTCAGATTCCTGCATTCTCCCTTTGTGACAGTTTGTCCGTCTTTCTTTTCTTCCTTTTTTCCCTGCTTGTGTGTTTTTCCCTCTCTTGCTCTCGGTAACTGTCAAATGAGAAAAAATAAGTTCCCCAAAAATGAGTGCTGGTGGGCCCCACCGGTTCAAATTAAGTACTGGTAGTGCTAGTAAGCTAGTTTTAATGAGTTGTGTATTTTTGGGTAAATTGATATTAACTCATCCTTCCCTGTTTCATAGATTCTGCAGCTGCTGTTAAATGGAAGGGCTTCAATAGACGCTTTAGATAAGTACCACCGCACGCCTCTGCACCGAGCCGCAAGCAGCGGCTCCGACGTTACAGTGAACATGCTGCTCCAACATGGCGCGTCGGTGGACAGCCAAGATCTGCTGAGCATGACTCCGCTGCATCACGCAGCCTACAAGGGCAACAAGGAAGCAGCCTCTGCTCTCCTTCAACATGGCGCCGATATTAACGCCAAGGAGTGGCTTGGGAAGACGCCTCTCCTGCTCGCCGCTGAGAAGGGACACACTCAAACTCTGCGCTGTCTGAAGGAATCAGGAGCCGACTTATTTGTTAAAACAAAGTGGAACGAAACAGCCTCTGATCTGGCGCTGCAGGGGAAACACGAAGAAGTGCTTAATATAGTAAGCGTGCATGGTATGCATCTCTGCTAGGTATGCTTATTGACACGTGCACCAAAAAATCCAAAGTGCCACAAATTACTTGGTAGGGATAGAAAACGTGTTGCATCAAAGTAACTTAAGTACCAAATATGAACTCTTTAGCTGAGACACACAATGTGTTGCATTAAAGTATTGTAAGTGAAAAAGATTGGTTCTGTGGTTGGGATGTAAGGTATGCCATATGACGAGTAAAAAACCAAGTCTTCGGGCGGGCTACAAAATATGTGATATAACATCTTTATTTAAGCTGTAGGCTGCATCTTCTAGAAGCGTGTTGCTATTTGGTACTCCTAATGTCAACTACTCATTGTCTATTCTTTTCGTTCAATACATAATTTTCTTCAGCAATTACTAAAAATGAAATATTTTAGTCACATGTGTTCATTCTGTACATAGCAGATATTATGACTCAAAATTGTCCCATGCATTCAAAGCAGTTTTCAGATCAATGTAATACATGGATGATATGCTACCTTCATTTGACACAATTTAAAGCAGCTATTTTAAGGTTAATCTTATGCTCCGCGGTATTGCAAAAATGTACATGAATAATTAAACGGTTTCATTTATACCAGATGTTGGTGTTTGTTTAGGATCTGAAGGACGGTGCTAGACTTCTCTCTGTGGTAAAGTCCCTGACACACACAAGGCGCGTGAAACTCCCACAGTGAAACACCTGCAGGGCTGCCCCAGGCCCACGAAGGCGGCCCTCCTAAGAGGGTGGCCCCCCCTTAGTGCCACAGGATGGCACACGAGTCAGCCGCCCAGTGTTTTGGGACGATCAAGGGTCCCCATGCCCGTGTCACTTCGGGGCAGGAGGGGGCGGGGGGGAGAGGTACTTATACCTCTACCGCCCACTGGTCGCCCTCTTTGTCTGCTGCCCTGACGCCTGCCCTGGGATCGCCCATAAGATAACCCACCATGTTGGCATATTTGTTATGCAAATAAACCTGCAGCAATTTTCTCCACAAATAATGTGTCTTGTCTGATTATTTCTCCAGGATATTGCTGTGGGAGGAATGGGGAGTGTTGCCGATTTTGGCACTATGTCTGAGGATCCAGTCTCCTTCCGTCTGCCCTCATGTATAGCTGCTGTATCTGCTGTTTGTATAGAGGCAGATTTCACACCACCAGAAAGAACACACACCATCTGAAGACAGGGCTATAGGAAGAAGGGGCGGAGCATGTCCCCGTAAACATTTGGGGCAAACGGTGGTACATGAAGGGGGAAGAAAGACTGGTATATTTCTTTATCTGTTCCACCAGGTTCAGGAAATTGGTACGAGGACAGCGGCGCAAACCACTAGGCAACAGAGACAGAACAGATTCAATTTTACTCTGTTCGTCCTGGGTCTCCTAGGACAGGGGAGGAGGCAAGCCAGGGAGGGAGCTCAGGACTGAGGTTGGACAGGGAAAGTTTTCCACACATGCCATGTTCCATTTCCCACCAGGGCGACCAAAGCCTGTTTTTAAAGGGAGGTGGTCTGCAGCCGAAACACTCCTTAGCAAATCCGTGGGAGAAAAGATGAGTGTGGAGAGAAGGGATATACGATTGGTCCTGTATACTTCCCGAGGAACACAGGAAGGGGTGGAAAAACCACCCCTGTGAGGGCAGATCAGGGTTAAGAGTGGTCAGTCAGTGAGATGAAATGGGTGCAAGAGCATATTCATGGATACCTGCCTTTTCTTCTACCCGCCAGGCATGTGAAAGATATCAAGGTGGAGATTGGAAGGTACTGTCAGCGTTTGTAGAAAGGGTGGAGGTGGCTGGGATGGGAGCATATTCATTAATAACTGTTTCTCCTCTACCTTCCACGAGCCCTATCTTTGTCAAGTGGACGTTTCAGGTTACTGAGAGAAAGAGACTTGGTGATTTTGTTGACTTTACCTTAAAAGAGTGGAAGGGGTCAGACTATATGTGTATATCTAAACCCTCTCAATCCACCCAGAGGGAGAGAATGAATTCTGATTTTAGATATTTGTATTCCTACCTGGTATGAAAACTTATCCAGTGGGGAGACGGTGTATTAAATAAAGGAAGTTACGAGAAAACTACGCGAGTCCTCAGTAGTTTGTGTACAAAGTGAGATCAGGAGTGGGATCAAACCAGCATACAGTCACTACTACCGAAACTGACAGAAGGCCATCAACAACTAAGCCAAGCTGTTTAGAACAGCAGACTGAAACAGATCGACCAAAACTTCCAACAAGACATCCAACTACAAAAGGCTCATAACAGGCGGCTAATGAAAAACATAAAAAGACTCCCACTCAGCTCATAGACATTAACACCATCACTCTGGTCTACCCAATATGCCATCCTCTATATCATAAAAGTATACAGGAGGGGAGGGCCCAGATTTTATTTTTCGAGAAGGTAGCCAGCAATTCCATCTTGCTCAAGGAACATTGGACCCACTACATGGCTCCTTTATTGACTGGGGAACAACAGTCCAACTATCAGACTGTAGAACCAGATGGGAATTCCCTTTATGTAGAGATCCAGAAGACAGGGTTGGAAGAGATGGGTTTTGATGAGGATACACATCAATTGAAATTCCATATTGTCAGGCAAAAGTTATTGAGGCTTCTCGCCAGCTGTTTTTCTACACCGATGATCTAGTGGGTAAGGGGTTGAAAGTTTCTTAAGTGTGTCTTACAACACATTTGATTTTTCCTTCTTGAGAGCCTTCCTCAAGCACAATCATTGAGTGTTATTGTCTTCCACAGTTCCCCCTCCACCTAGCCTCCCCTTTGCTTTTTTCTTAAGGACCTGGAATCTGAAATTGTAGAAATATATTACACATGCACGACAGCTGATGTTGTTTACTTTCAATCAGATGTTAATTTAAAATAAGTAAACTATGAACTCTGCCAACATATTTATTATACTTTTACCATTTGAACAACTACTGCACAGTGTGCTGATCCAGACATTTTCTAAATAGACTATTACCGTGCTCTACATGCACTCATCTTTCAAAGTTAGAAGGATAAAAGGCCAAGTTTTACTCACCTGTTGACTTTGTGGATTGAAGAGGGAGCTTTGGACTGCGAGCACGCTGGAGCTGCTCTTCCTTTAATCTCTTCACTCTACTCCTCGCGGAATCCGCTCCGCGGGTCCCGCTTCGCCCCTGGTTCTCTTTGTCTGCGCTGCTGGAAGTGCGCTGTGCCTGCAAGGAATCTTTTCGGACTGAGCCTCTGTGGCGGTGGTGTGGGCAGGGCTGCGAGCGTGGCCAGGCGAGGACTCCAAGTCCCAGGAGCGCCTGACCCTCGGCATCATCAGCAGCTGACCCGCTCTCCCTGCTGGCTCCTCCCCCGCCTCAGCGCGGCTAAAACCAGCGCGTCAGTTTCACTGTTGGTTTACTCACCTGTTGACTTTGTGGATTGAAGAGGGAGCTTTGGACTGCGAGCACGCTGGAGCTGCTCTTCCTTTAATCTCTTCACTCTACTCCTCGCGGAACCCGCTCCGCGGGTCCCGCTTCGCCCCTGGTTCTCTTTGTCTGCGCTGCTGGAAGTGCGCTGTGCCTGCAAGGAATCTTTTCGGACTGAGCCTCTGTGGCGGTGGTGTGGGCAGGGCTGCGAGCGTGGCCAGGCGAGGACTCCAAGTCCCAGGAGCGCCTGACTCTCGGCATCATCAGCAGCTGACCCGCTCTCCCTGCTGGCTCCTCCCCCGCCTCAGCGCGGCTAAAACCAGCGCGTCAGTTTCACTGTTGGTTTACTCACCTGTTGACTTTGTGGATTGAAGAGGGAGCTTTGGACTGCGAGCACGCTGGAGCTGCTCTTCCTTTAATCTCTTCACTCTACTCCTCGCGGAACCCGCTCCGCAGGTCCCGCTTCGCCCCTGGTTCTCTTTGTCTGCGCTGCTGGAAGTGCGCTGTGCCTGCAAGGAATCTTTTCGGACTGAGCCTCTGTGGCGGTGGTGTGGGCAGGGCTGCGAGCGTGGCCAGGCGAGGACTCCAAGTCCCAGGAGCGCCTGACCCTCGGCATCATCAGCAGCTGACCCGCTCTACCTGCTGGCTCCTCCCCCGCCTCAGCGCGGCTAAAACCAGCGCGTCAGTTTCACTGTTGGTTTACTCACCTGTTGACTTTGTGGATTGAAGAGGGAGCTTTGGACTGCGAGCACGCTGGAGCTGCTCTTCCTTTAATCTCTTCACTCTACTCCTCGCGGAACCCGCTCCGCGGGTCCCGCTTCGCCCCTGGTTCTCTTTGTCTGCACTGCTGGAAGTGCGCTGTGCCTGCAAGGAATCTTTTCGGACTGAGCCTCTGTGGCGGTGGTGTGGGCAGGGCTGCGAGCGTGGCCAGGCGAGGACTCCAAGTCCCAGGAGCGCCTGACCCTCGGCATCATCAGCAGCTGACCCGCTCTCCCTGCTGGCTCCTCCCCCGCCTCAGCGCGGCTATAAATCTCCCTTGTGACACCGCATCGCGGGAGCGCGCGGGAGTGCGCCGGGAGAAGCCCGGGACAAGGGCGGGACCGTCTGAGGCCGTCAGAGGCTGAAGAAGGCTGGGCTGGGCCCCCTCCCTTTGATCTCCGGTATTAAATCTGTGTGACATTGCCTCTATAGACTTGTATTGTATCTCAGGGTTTGGTTTCATATTTTACAATTTTTATTATTTTATTTTTCCCCTTTAAATTCTGTCTCATGACGGCTAAAAAACTGCGCTCTGGGCGCGTGATTGTAGGGAGATCTGGGTCTAAAACCAAATCTAACCCCCTACGGAACAAAATTGCATCTTCCATGCAACTGAAAGGCCAATGTCAGCTTTTCAATTTATGGGACAAAGGGAAAGATAAATCCACTGATCTGCAGTCCCCGAGTGAAATTCCAGGTTCTAACGGTTCGGTGCCTGTTAATAGGGTTATTGATGTTTCCTCTAGTTTGAGTTTGGTTGCTAGTCAATCCTTGCCTATTCCGGCTAGCCCCGAAGTACTAAGGGGCTCGCCTTTGTCTTCAAACAATGCACATTTGAAACAGAATGCTCCCCTTGAGTCTTCGGGTAGTATGCCCTCAAAATCTGACAGAATTGACCTCCCCCAAGCAGCTCTTATGGAAGTCCCTAAAGTTTTAGTGAATACTGATCTTTTGTCAGCTGTGTCAGTTAAATCTCCTGTAATAGGAAATGATTTTACATTACCTGACATTGATCTAACAGCTCATAGGCTTCGGGTGGGATCCCTACAGGGGAACTCTAAAGGTATGCCTAATTTAGAGGAAGCAATAACCATTTCGAGTACCGGTCCTCTAAGTAGCACACCATCTAATAAATTAGATTTTTCCCTTGCGCAATTAAATTTTACATCTTGTTCAGGTCCAGTGTTGAACAATTTAGCTGAGGGTTTTCCAAATATTAATGGGAGGTTAATTTCCAATTCATTGTCCTCTTTGGAATCAATTCTTTCTTCGATTCTGAGTTTACTTGAAAAATTTGTGGGAGGTTCGGAGTGTATTTTTGACACTGTAACGCAAATTTTGCAAGTTCTCTTGCTAAGTAAAAATGAGTTAGTGTCAGATCTCCCCATAACATCGGCTTCTCTGTTGGTGCCTCCAAAAATAAGCGCTCCTACCGCTTCGGCAGTTTTGGATTCAGCTCAATCTCCTCCTTTGACAGAAGGTCAAAAAGCAAAGAATCCTGTAGTGCTCCCAGCTGTCCCCAATCCTTCCAAAGTGGTTTCGGCTGGCGCTAATTGTATAGCTCCCATCAGTGAAAAGATAGAGGTAATATCTACATCTCCACTCATTCTCAAAACTGAAATTCCCTCTCTCTTTCCGATATTCTCCTTGCCGTCAAACAAAGAAGAGGAGATTCCTAAAGTAAATATTGGATTGATGGAAAAAGTGAGTCCCCTGAAACACAAAAAGATCAGAATGAAGAAGAGGAAACCCATCCGAAGATTCTCCAAAAAAAGACAGAGAAAACTTCTTTTTGATAAGAATGCAGAATCAATACTAGAAGATTCTCCTCAGGTGGAGCAGTCTCCTACCCCTCATGTAGAAGCTAGGGTTGTTTCGCCTAAAGGGGACCCCCTGTCTACTGGTCTAGGTCCCATAAGTTTCACTAATCCTTTCCTTCCCAAGGTTTCCCAATCATCCGTTAATCCTTTTTCTTCATATTGTAATGCTATAGCAGGATCTTGCCAAGTCGTTTCTAAGGTTACTTCTCCTTCTGTCATTCCGTCCCTTATTTCTCTCAATCCTTCAGCAAGACCCTTTCAGGTTCCATCCTCAATGACAGTTATTCCCCCAAAAGAAAAAATAAATGTAGATACTTTGTATCTTGATTTTTCTCCCTTATTTGAACAAGATTTAATTTTAAATAGATCTGCCCTACTGATCTGTTTTAAAGAGATCGAAAGTTTAAAATTAATTCAAACGTCCGATTTGGACGTTGTATTTCTCCTTAACTCTTTGGTGGGGAAATCTATAAGATCTACAAGGGTGAAATTCCATTCGAAAGTTGTGTTAAATCTTGTTCTACAGTGGGCGGAGGAATTACAAGTTAGAGGGATAGATGTCATGCCATACTTTGGGGAAAAACGTACTCAAAGTATTCTTGCCAATTCTTCACTATCACTTCCCTCTAATATGGGTGTGCTGTTGTCGGATTGGCCTAATCTTAGATCAGAGGACTTAAAAATTTGTGTGGCTAGGAATGAAAGGCAAGTTTCATATAAAAACCCTCCCCTTAAGCAGACAGTGAAGGATGATCAATCTAAATGGAGTTGGTTACCTGGAGTTTTAGCGAGTAAATCTGCTCCCTGTTCCAAACTACATTCTAATTTTTAACAGAGAGCTGAAATTTATCTCATGGAACACTGCCGGTTTCAAAGATTATAAGGAGAAATTATGTTTCTTGCATTCTCAAAAGGCAGATATAATTTGTTTGCAAGAAACCTGGGTCGAAGGAAGATTAGCTTTGGAAAAAGATTACTTTGTTCTGGAAAATAGCGCAATCAGCACCAGAAGAGGCCATGCAAAGGGAGGATTAGCATGCTTGTTATCTAATAGATTGCAATGGAATTATTCACACTATCTCGATCCAGGGAAACTGTTTCAAGCAATAACCTTAAAAGATGTATTTGAGGATTGCCGTAATAGATCGTTGTTTGTGATAAATATTTATATTCCCCCCAATTGTAGCTTTAATGCTGGTCTAAAAACTTTGTTCACTTTTTTAACTAAAGCGTTGGACATTTCCCCGGCTCCGCATGTGTTAATGTTTGGGGATTTGAATTGTAATATATCTAACTGTGGGTTGGAGTTGTTTAGAAATATTCAAATGGAAGAGTCTCTGAATATACCATCAGCCCAGTTACCTACCAAAATTAAAACTAACAAAAGAGGTAAACTTATTTTAGAAGGTCTACATAAAGTTGACTGCTTAATAGTAAATGGGAGGCTTCCGTCTGACACCCCGGCAGCTTATACGCATAAATCAAATAAGGGAAAATCTATTATTGATTTTATTATGGTAGATTATGCTTGTTTTTACCTATTGAAGGATATGTAGGTCATTGAGTCTAACCTTAGTGACCATAATGCGTTGATGCTTTCAGTCTCCGTTAATCTCCCGAAAGTGGATCCGTGGAGTTTGGATACAGATTTTGTGAATTTTGATTCCAACTCAGGGAAATGTTTTTGGAACTCTTGTTCCTTTGAAAGTGTGGTGCCTCTTTTGTATTTTACTGTCGAGAATTTACCCCTCTGGGAAGGGAGAGAGTTGTTGAGTTTTGTTAACTTTTTAGAATCTGTAACGTCTAGAGCGAAAAAGAAACCAGGTGTGAAACAATCCTTCGCAGTCCCTCATCCCCTACGGGCTATAAACAGAGAAATAAACAAAGTTATAAGGGGGCAATTTTTATTCTTTACCCAAGAAGCTAAGACTAAGTTGTCTATCTTAAAAAGAAGGAGAGTCAGGCTTAAGGCCCGTTTAAAATGCTCCAAGGAAGATGCCCTCTGGATACAACTGAGGGAAGCTTCTTATAATGGCCAAGCCAAGACATTCTGGTCCTTAATTGGCAAAGGTTGTGGTACCAGAGCCAGTCCCACTCCTATTGCCATTGAGGAACAGGTGTGGGTTCATTATATCGAGAAGTTGTACAGTAACAATAATTCTCAAGTATACAATGCTGAATTTAATAATGTCTCACGTATATTTGACTGTCCAACGGAAAAGGAAATTGAATTTGCCATTAAGAATATGCGCTCCTCTGGTGCGATGGGTCCTGATAAAATCCCAATTTCAGTATTAAAACACCAGAGTGAACTTTGGAGCAAAATTCTCTTTCCAGTGTTTAAATTTTGTTTTTCCAGTGGAACAGTCCCCCCTTCCTGGAAAGGAAGTATTATTGTTCCTTTATATAAAAAAGGGGCAAGAGATCTACCACAAAATTACCGTCAAATTGCTTTGCTTGATGCCATTGGTAAGGTTTTCGCAAAATGTGTTCTTACTTTAATGAACCAATGGGTATCTGAATATAAAATCCTCCCCATGGAACAAACAGGTTTCAGACAAAATCATGGAACTCTAGATAACTTGACGGCATTGCAAGTTATCACAGAAAAATATGTGAAAGTCCGTGGTGGTCAGGTATATGGCGCCTTTATTGACTTCTCCACCGCTTTTGATAAAGTAGACAGAATTTTGCTGTGGAGAAAGTTATTTGATTTAGGTATGCCCCCTTTCCTTATTAAGTTAATTCGCGCCCTCTATTCAGACACCTGGTGTAGAGTTCTACTTGGAGGTGAACGTGGTGTATCTAAAATAATTTCTACTGCCAATGGGTTGAAGCAAGGTTGCCTTTTGGCTCCTTTGCTATTTTCCCTATATACAGTTGACCTACCCGTCACCCTCTCTGCTTGCGCCGGTATTGCCCCGTCTTTGGGCGGAGTTCCAATTGCATGCCTTATGTATGCAGACGACATCTTGATTTTGGATCTCACCCCAAAGGGCCTGAACAATCGGTTGCAAGCACTCTCTGAATATGCTGAAAGTCATTTCCTATCGATAAACACGGCAAAAAGTAAAGTGATTTGCTTCTCTGGTAGAAAGAAGCCCAAATGCCTTAACTATCCTTGGGTTGTGGGGGGAAAAAAATTGGAAAGTGTGAAATCTTATACCTTCCTGGGTAAAATTGTCACTTATAATTTAAGTGACAAATTACATATTGACAATAACTCTCGGAAGGCTATTTCACAGGGAAAGAGTTTAGTTTCCCTGTATAAAGCCACAGGTAGAAGGCATTTTTCTATTCTTTTAGATGTTTTCAGAGCGAAAGTTCCTGCCTCCCTGTTATACGGAACAGAGTTAATTGATCTAAAAAAGTGGAGTTTTTTAAACTCAGCGGAAGGGAAAATTTTACGTAGTTTAATGTCTGTTGGTACTGCAAATTCGACTGCTTCCTTGAGACAGGAACTGGGTTTACGTAGCAGCTGGGTTCAAGGTCTGGCAAGTATCATACGTTGGGTAGTAGCTTTATCTAAAAGTGAGCCTAACACCTTAAGAGATCTTATAAAAAATGAATTATTAGGATCTTTTAATGATTTCTCCTTGATTGTAAAAAACTTCAGATTTGCCGTGCTACAATTGAAATTGGATGAGGAGACTCTATTTTCATTATCCTCTTATCAATTAAAAACCATTCTGAAGTCAGCCTCTTGGGAATTGGGGTTTTGTCAGGATAGAGATTTCTGTCTAGCGAAAAAAGGTTGTACGCCTGTTATTGAGTCTTATACTTTGCGGAAAGCTCAACCTTATATGTACTGGAACATCTCCCATGGCGTTAGACGCCTTGTGTACTTATTAAGACAAAATTTGCTTCCGTTGAAAGTTCTACATGCCAGCTGGTATGGCCATTCGGCACGCTGTGATCTTTGTCAATTGTATGATCAGGACTTAGATCACGTTGTGTTTGTTTGTCCTGCCCTGATGTCTTGCAGGCGTAGATGGTTAAGACCAATTTGCTTACAACTCAACATTTTATCTGCTTCTTCATTTAAGGCGGCCTTGATTAACCCACCTAATGAAATGTTTTCTTTTAAACTGTACAACTTTTTAAAATGTTTTTTGGACCTGTACTAGGATGTTTCTTCTAATTGTGATGGAATAATATCTTATGTATTTCTTGTTTTGTATGTATATTTTGTTTTATGTGGACCTCATAAAGAGTTCCTTATCATAATAAATAAACTTGAAACTTGAGGCCAAGTTTGTTACACCCTTTTTTGTCAATTTGACCTACATGTGTACGTGTTTCTCTGCAGCCTTTACATCATCATAGTGAGACATGTTAGTGGAATAAGTTTGCAGGTTGACCACAAGGGTATATTGAATATTTTTTTAAGTGCTTAATATCTGTTACGTGGAAAAGCTATGTATTTTGCAGCAATGGTGTGTCAGTGGAATATGTATATAGACGGACGGATGGATAGATGCTTAAACAGATATCTAATATCCTTATGGTGTTCTGATCACTGAAATACTCTATAAGGACACAGCTGCCACGGTCAATAAGCAACCAAGATGGCCCTTAGTTTTTCTTCTAAACTGCATGAAAAGAGAGGCAGAAAGTAGAGCAACATTAGACCAGTTCTGTGGCTAATGGCTATGAAAACCTCAACATCCCACTCTTCATGGGAACATAGATAGATTGCAGGGCGAACTGCAGATCATTTATGCATTATTCATTTCTCTAGTTAACTAAAAGCAACCATGGCCTCTTCTCTGTGTGTCAAGATGGGTATGTTTCTCTTGTAGCAGCTTCCTTCCCCTATAACTGTCCGCCACCACAGTATGTACTTTTGTACACACCTACCCACTTATAATGTTTGCAAAATTGCATGTGAATTCTCTTACTTCCCACAGTCTTGCTGCTCTTGTTTTTTGGCCAAATGAAACTTTCTGTTAAAAGATTTGCAAAATATTGCTAGTGACTAGCCCAAGAATCCTCATTTCTGCTTCAGAGAACTTTTGACTCCAAAGTATGTCCAAATGAACTATAGTACAGGGCTCACGTCTGACAGTAGATGTGTTATTGCTCCAGTAGATATCAGTGTTTACAGACAATATAATAAGTGCCCTGCATTGTAGGAAAGTACCCTTTTTGGATGTTCAGTCCCCCCCACCTTTTGCTTGGATGCAGAGGTAATTTATAAGAAAGTCTACTGGAGATTGCTAACCAGGTCCCAGTTCCAGTGCCCTTTCCCTATTATATTCTGTAGTTTTTGTATAGCACATGGCTACCCATAGGCTTCTCAGTGCTTTTCTCAGCTACCAAATAATGGCTCGGTGTGACACTATTCCTTGTCTAGCCGGGTCTTCCAGGCTCTACGGAATAGGAGTGCTTGCTCCAGCTGACTAAACTGCGGAGGGAGGGAGTTCCAGAGCATGGGTGCCAGAAAGGACATTGAGCTTCAACCCCAGGGGGCTCTTCGAATCTTGGGGACCTTTAGTAGGTGGGCAGAAGCTGATCTGAGATGCCTACTGGGTACATAGGGGGAGGCCAGTGAGCATAATAGTGGGTGTCCTCTGCTGTTTGATGCCCTGTGAATGATGCATAGGGACTTAAACTGCACTCTGTGCTCCACCGAAAGACACTGGAGATCCCTGAGAGCTTTAGTGGCCAGCTGATATCAGTCGAGCCACTGCGTTCTGCACAATCTCACTCAAACCTCTTGACCACATAAGACGGTGAGCCGAGGTATAAGGCATTGCCATAGTCTAGCCGTCCTAGTGCCAGAGCCCTCAAAAGGTAATGTGAATTGCTATGCCCAAATGGCAATATACATTAACCACCTCTTGTAAGTTCCTTGTATATGGTATCAGTGGTATCCAGGGCAGGGGTGTTAAAGGGATCACAAAGGTTGCAGCACTATTTTTTCCACCCTGATTGACCCGAGTAAAAGAAGTCAGCAAGTCTGCCATCGCAGCCTGCATGAGCAGCTTCTATGCTTGACACTGACCCTGCACACACCATGTGTAACGGGGTTACCTCACTGCCTTAAAGATAAGTAAGCCACCCCTAAGGCAGGCCTTCTTTAGCCCAGGAGGCAGGGTGCAATATATTAATGGTGTGGACAGTTATGTGCAAGCATATATGTCCCTACAGTGATCTTTCCGTTAAAGATTTACTTCAATTACTGCATTTACAGTGGCCAAGGCTGGTTGGTCGACTTGCTGACTACCAACTCCTTTACTCCACACTCCAAGAAGAGGTAATTGCGTGCTTATTCAAGCGCTGGCTTCAGTGATGCAGTTGTCAAGTATTTGCATCTCAAACCTGCCTGCCTTGGCAAGCCTTGCAAAGCAGCCCTTGCAGCTCCGGTTCAGCACCGCGGATAGCCAGGTACACCTCTGCACCTGGGACGCCTAAGCTGGGTAGAGCCATTCTGCCTGGTGATTCCTGGTCCTGAGGCCCCTCCATGGTATTAGCCTGAACTCAAACTGCAAGTGACCGAGTGTCACAAGTACTTTTTTTGACAGCTTAAGCGGATCCCCGTTCAGCATCAAGGCAGTCAAGTCACCTCTGCATCTGGACTCCCTGGGCAAGGTAAAATTGTTCTCTCTGTCGAAACTTGGTCTGTGGACCTGCAAGACCTTAACTCCAAGGGGGGTCCATTGAAATTACCCCACAAGTGACCGGATGTCATCTGGTGTTTTCTTCATTAACCGAAATGGTAAGGTTTGACAGTTCTGCAAAGTACTGATTTCCCTAAACACTTTAAACTCGGTAACTCTGGTTATACGCATTGTATTGATTTCAATTTGGTGTCTAAATTTATATAAATATTAGCTCTATTTTTATAAATTGATGTCGAATTTCTTTCGAGTCGTGTTAATTACTTATCGTCCATGTTGGTGCTCTGAAATGCTTAACACGGAAAGTAATGTCCAGGCTCAATGATGTGTAGTCTAATAATGTTTTATCCCCTCTAAATATGTGCGAGTGTTTTCTCGTGCTCTTAAGCAGTGCGTCGGATATCCTCATAAAGTCCACTGTTAGGCATAGTTGTCTGACCTATCTCTCTCTCGTGGTCTAGTTCTAAGTGTTTGCTGTCTTTTGATTTTCAAAATCTTGTCTTATTATGACATTTATTGAGCGCACGGCTACCCCCAACGGGGGTGTTCCGGCGCTGAGGACTGCGAACGGGAGGAACCCAGAATTTAGCAGCTGGAAAATAAAAATGTCTTCAATTTGCCCCTGAATTGTGATTCGGCGTCAATAAGACGGAGACTGATAGGTAGGGAATTCCAAAGCTTAGATACCACCAACGCAAATGCTCTACCACCCTTTCTTGCTAGGCGAAATCTGGGAGGGAGCAGGAGACGGAGGTGGTTTGATCTAAGAGCACGTGACAATTGGACTATCTTCAGCCTGTGTCTGAGGTATCTAGGGCCTTTTCCATTCAGTTCCCTGAAGACAAGTACAAGGGCCTTAAATTTGATGCGCGCAGTAATAGGGAGCCAGTGAAGCTTCCTTAGGTAAGGCGAGATGGAATGCCAGTAGGGGACCTTACAAATCAGCCTGGCTGCAGCGTTCTGCACGATCTGCAGCCTGTGGAGGAGGTAGGCTGGAAGTCCTACATACAGACTGTTCGCATAGTCCAAATGGGAGGTAACAAGGGCGTGCGTCACTGTCTTCAGTGGGGAGAAAGGGGGAAATCTTTCTTATCATGTGAAGTTTGCCAAAGCATGCAGAGGTAACTTTCAGGATCTGGGTTTTATAAGATAGTTCGTTATCAATTTGGACACCGAGATTGCGTGCCACTTTAACTGGGGAAGGCGGAGGATTCAGTTCCGCAGGCCACCAGGTGGCAAGCAACAACGGGGTCGCTTGATTAAAGAACAGCACCTCCGTTTTGTCGGTGTTGAGTTTTAGCGTGTTCAGAGTCATCCAGGCTACGATATTGGATAGGCAGGTTTTAAAATTTTCTAACCCGAGGGGCAAGTGGTCTCTGAAGAAAAAAATAAGCTGCATATCGTCAGCATAAGAGACCACTCTAACCCCAAATGCCTCTATCACCTTTGCCAGGGGTGCGAGATAAACATTAAAAAAAGTGGACTAAGGGCAGATCCTTGTGGCATGCCACAGCCGAGTGGCTTTTTATCTTTAGACCAGAACGGTCGGCACCAGACTTGTTGTGTACGGTCTGTCAAGAAGGAGGTAATCCAGGCCAGCGGGGTATCACAGATCCCCATCTCTAGGAGCCTGTCCAACAGAATGGAGTGGGAGACCGTGTCGAAAGCTGCGGACAGGTCGAGGAGCACAAGCATGGCTACCTCTTCCCTGTCCACGCTCTCCCGCACGGTCTCCGTGACCTCCAATAATAATGTCTCTGTGCTGTACCCGGTCCTAAATCCAGATTGTGAATCGTGTAGGAGTTCATTCGACTCTAAGTAGTCGGAAAGTTGTTCTTGGACAATTTTTTCCAGAATTTTAGCTGGTTTGGGGAGCAATGATATTGGGCAATAGTTGCTGAACACAGCTGGATCGGACTCAGGTTTTTTCAAGAGGGGGATGAGAATGGCCTGTTTCCATGTCTCCGGGAACTGACCCGATAAAAGGGAGGCATTCCATAATGTTGCCAGGGGTTGTACAATCGCTGGTGCCACTGCTGTGAACACCTGGGCGGGAATGGGATCTAGTGGCGAACCCGATTTACATAGCTGTATTTTTTTCAACGCCACGTCCAAAGAGATAGGTTTCAACGCACGCAGCCTCATGTCCCTAGCAGGAGAAGGATTGGGGGGTGCAGACTCTATGTCGGACTTATTCGCCGCATCAAATGAGGCAAAGATGTCAGTGACTTTCTCGTGAAAAAAATCCGAAAGTCCATCGCAGAGCTCTTGGCAGGGCTCTATCAGGTGCGTGAGGGCCGCAGGGTTAGTGAAGTCTTTAACAATCTGAAAGAGCACCTTTGCTGAGTTGTCTGAGGATTTAATTTTGCTTGCAAAATATTCTCTCATGATGCTTTGTTTAGTCTTGTGAAATTTTTTTAGCGCCACTCTATACGTTGTTTTGGCAGCTGGATCGTAGGTGCAGCGCCAGAGGCGTTCTAACTTATTACATTTACTTTTTTCTTCCCGTAACGACTGGGAAAACCAGGGTGCTGAGGGTTTAGTTCTGGCCGAAGAGAGAGTGGTTAAGGGGGCGATGCTCTCAATGGCCGTGGTTAAGTATTGGTTAAGGTTTGCTACATCGATATTTACGTCTTTGGAGGGTTGCCATTTGAGCTCGGCTAGTGCAGGTTCAAGCGCTTCCTGCGTTACTTTGAGCCATTTCCTTCCTACTTTCTTTGTTCTGCACATAGGGGCAGTGGTAGGGACAATTTTAAAGTTAAAAGGGATAATAAAATGGTCCGACCATGTCAGAGGTAGGGGGGCGAGGGTAGAGAGGCCTGGTAGGGTCGAGAAAATGAGATCTAGGGTATGGCCCGCTATATGGGTGGGGCCCTGAACGTTCTGGTTGAGATTAATACCCGCCATAGTTTTTACTAGGGAACAAGCTTTTGCACAGTTGTTGTCGTCTATTTGTAGGTTGAAGTCACCAAGAACAGTAAAGTGGGGGTGCTTTAAGGAGAGATAAGCCACGGTCGTAAGTAAATCAGTGGTATGGATAGGGGGGGTATTGGGTGGATTATAAATCAGCACCCCCGCACAGATAAGAAGTGAGGCCTGGGAAATGCTGAAGTACATAGCTTCGATAGATCCAAGTTTAACTAATTTCCTGTAAGTTATCTTCCAATGGGCTCTGAGAATTATGGCTATGCCTCCCCCTTTTTTTGATCCAGGTCTGTTGAACCTGACAAATTGGTAGTCTGGGGGGACTGCCAAACAAATGTCGGGGTTTGAGGCATCTTTAGTCCATGTTTCCGTGAGAAACATCATATCCCAGGCGTTAGAAGTAAGGGATAGCCAGATGTCACTTGCATGTTTAGGCAAGGACCGGCAATTGAGTAGACACGCTTTAAAGTTTGCATGGAGGTGGTGGGCAAGGTCCATCTCCAGTATCCCAACGTTAGGCGTGGCGGTGGGGGAACAAGGGAAAAAGGGCAGTCTGTACAAGTAAACCGTTCATTAAATAGTGCTGGGTTGCACCAGGTGTGGTTGCCTTCTATTGTGGGTCTAAGTTGAAGGAGACTCTTTCTGGTCCACCTGCGGCACTCTGTAAGGTGAATTTGGGCAGAATGGCTGGCACTGGACGAGGCACAGGCGCGGACGGGCGCAGACGGGCTTGGCTCCGGCGCACGCTGACACATAGGTTTTATAGCGAGCGAAGCTCACAATCAGCTCCGCCCCCTCTGCTGCCGGGAACGCCCTGCGCGTTCTAGTGCCCGGTCTCCACCGGCAATACGTTCTCCCATGTCCTGTATACACTCCTAAAAATCTGAATCCTGACAAGAGATTCACCTTGCACACATCATCTCCCCATATGGGATTGCTTTAATTTGACTCTTCAGGTGTGCACTAGATGCATGGAGAAAAGAATTACAGGAGGTAGGTTTACAGTATAGCCTACTCTGAATAGTGTTATCCTGAATTAAGAGTTCTGTATCCCCCAAAAAATTCACTCCTTGCTGCTGTGATATGTGAATCTAATATTTGGTGTCATTTGTATTAAGAAAATCACAAAATTTGTTGTAATTTATGTTCTGTACCAGTCCAGATCATAAGGCAGTCGTCCATTTAGCGTCCCCAATAAAGAATAAAGTCAATCCATTGACTACCCTTAGTGCGCCAGATCCAGTCCTACTCCAGCCGCCTTATACCAAGGTTTGCATATGCTGGAGAAAATCTTGAGGCCATGGCCACACCTTGTATCTGTTGGTACCACTCATTTGTTAAAAGAAAGACATTATTATCAAGATTTAGCTTAGTCATTGTGATCAACATATTGGTGTTTCCCAAAGGCTGGCCGATCCTGTATTCAATATGTGTCTCAATGCCTCGATACCTATGTAATGTCTAATGCTTGTGTATAAAGCCACCACATCCATGGTTACCAAACTCATACCCTGTTCCCAGGTCACATCAGAGATTAAATTAATATATGTTCAGTGTCTTTGATGTAGGAAGGTAAATTAGCAACAAAGGGTTGTAAAAAAATATCTACATACATGTGCATGTTTACACAGTTGACTGAGGTGAGCGGGTATATGCGCTTGGAGAACTAGTATAGTACGAGTGATCTGATGGGGATAGTCAATCATTTAGTTTATGTTTATTTGACGGGTAATGCAGACTTTATACTAGTAGCAGCCTTACACTATAGGATTGCTTTGCACATGACAGAGAACTCTCAGTGGACTGGGTGAGTTTGTGCACTGTTTTTAGATTTTTATGGATGCAAGTCTACATGTTATGTTATTTGGCACGCAACAAAAGGAGATTTATGGTGATGAGGGTTATAGTAAGAACGCTTTGTTTTGTATCGACTTAGGATTCATATGTGGTATATTTCAATACAAGGCTGTTGGGTCAGAATTAGACCTGGTTAACAAGTACGATCATATTTGATAGCATAAGGAATGGAAACGATGAATACAAAACGTGGATAATGAGATTCTATTGGTTGATAAACAGGTTTCCTCAAGAGCACAAAGCGTCACCTTTGCAGATATTTGGATAAGTTCAAATGTCACAGTAATTCATTTTGACTTATTGCTTTTGTTATTGGCGCACAGAGGATAACTTATTGTGTTGAGGTGAATTACTGGACATCGTGCCGCGCTCCTTATGGTTTAAAAAAATAAGCATATCATTATGTTTCTGTAATAGGTTAGACAAAAATATACAAGCTTAATTGCAATCAGTATAGATTGCATGGGTTTCCACTATATTGTCACAAATGTATTGCAATATTTAGAAACCACACAACAAGTCACTGGAATAATGTAATGTGTAGCGGATCCAATGTAATGAATGTACATTTTTATTTGGAAACATTCTCATTGTTTTGTATCCCTGAAGAAGTCATGAGGCACTCTCTCATACGATGAAACACGTGCTGGCTGGCTATAAAAACAAAGGAAGATTCCAATAGGCTCAAAATAAAAGAAACATATTCAATTGTGATTTTCCAATCTCTATAACTGCACTGATTATTTTAGTATCTAGACGTATAAAAGGACTGTGTGTGCTAGAGCTGTGTATTATATTCCTGTTAAGAGATCACAAACTGTGAATCATTAAATCTCACAATGTACAATTCCTTAAAAGGAATCTTTGTACATGAGGGCCAATAAGTACTAACTCCAGATTGGGAGCAGAAAGAAATAGGTTGTTTCCACTCAACTAATTGTAATTTGAAATGCTCTTTAATGGTAAAGCCAGATTCTTAGTTACAATGTATTACTGTTTGTGTGTTGCATAAATACTTTACAAATTGACTAATACATCTTCTATGACAGGCTTGGCGTCGCATATCGCAATGCACACACGCAAGCTGCGTCACGTGCAACCAAAAAAAACACATGCAGAAAGGGCTGGCTAGGACCACCCATAGTCAAATATTTCACATATATAACTGAAATAATCCTTGTAATGTCGTGATCAACGTAACGTCACGACCATGTGATATGTGTGATAACCACGTGACTGTAGTTTAATAAATACAAGGGCCCCGTCGACGTAAGCCAGTTCAGGCGACAGACACAAGCCCAGTAGTCAAGCAGCAAAACGGGCTACTGTCGATATTTCATACACTAACCTGTGTGCCACCTGGTTTCCCCACGATTGTGTCGGCGCTGCCACAGTCCCGACACAACAACTGGCGACGAGAGTGGGCGTGACCTCGTGTCTTTCGGTGAGGCAGCCGCGAGCGTGTCCTGGTGCTCGCGGCGCTTGTGCCCCGACACGTTGCCCATCGTTTTCTGCTGCTCTGAAGGCCTGCTGTGACCCCGAGGTGAGGCGCGACCTTGCTTTGAAGCCGCCTGCCGCGTGTGTGTGCCTGCGGCGATGCTCGGCTCTCGGCCACGCCCTCCCTGTACTCTGACTGCCAGTCTGCCCCGCCCGATCCCAGCCATCAGCGTGAGTGCGGTCGGCACTCGAGAGGGGCTGCCGTATGCTCTGATGCTGCTGCGAGGGGAAAATAAAGCCTGAAAGTAACCCGGCAGCAGTTTTCAACCGGCAACAGGCCTATGGATCGGAGAAGTGATCCTGCACGCCCACTTGAGCCATGCCCCTTTTTTTTTTAGAACACTCAAGCTACGCCCCTTTAGAGGAAAGGTCCTCACATAAACTGCAGAGAGACACAAAAAACGAACATAGGAGGCTGGAAAACTGTTAAAAGCGCAGTGCATGGGTGAATACTGCCTGGTGAAACACAATACATCACCAATCAATATAAAAAAAATAAGGGAATAAGAAAATAACGCAGTCCCAGGGGATAACAAGGACACATACCTGCAACTAAGGGGAATTACCACTTTGCCTTGCCACCTTGACAGCCAGTGTATATTTCTAGAAGAACTGATTGCCTGCGCAGTGTAAAACCCTGAGGTGGGTAGCTGGTGGGAAGTAACTACACCCATAAGGGCTACAGGTGCTGCTCTTCAAAGTTGAACCATGGCACAGCTACCGCCAGTAGAGCCCTTCATAGCAGAAGGATCCCCGTCCTCCCTTGCGCCCAAATGAAAAGACTGGGTGGATCGCGTCCAAATATTTTTTGAGGCCACTAAAGTACATAAGGACCAAAAACGTGCAATGCTACTGCACCTAGGAGGAAAAGACATACACAACATTGTCAAAACGATTGTGGAAGTTACTCCAAAGAATCACCACACCTTAATAAACATGCTCAATGGGCATTTTGAGCCAATGGCCAACCAGGACTACGAAAGGTTTATATTTAGACAAGCACAACAACTTCCCGACGAATCACTGGACACGTATCACACAAGGTTGAAGAACCTCGCCTCCATGAGTGGATTCTAGAATACTACGGAAGAAATAAGGAGTCAAATAATTCAGGGGTGCGTGTCAGCCAAACTTCGAGCATGTATCCTAGAAGCATCTGGCAAACCGCTTGCTGACATCCTAACACTGGGACGCACCAAGGAGCTCTCCAAAGCCAGTGCTGCCCACAAGGAAGCCGCCCTCCAAGTCCCGGTAAAAACGGAACCGGTCAATGTAGTGACCACCAGACCCGTGACAAAGTGGACAAAAAAAGGACCCAATGCTGCGATGGCTGGACCAGCCAAGATGTGTGGATAATGTGGCGGGCCGCCACACCCGCCAGCAGAGTGCCCAGCAAAAGGAAAGAAATGTTCTGGATGTGGAAAGTTTAACCACTTCGAAAAAGTATGCCGATCTAAGAAGTATCAAAGGCCACGACAGAGAGCCAATGCAGTGTCGGAGAGGGATCAAACTCCAAGCGAGGTGGACGATGAGGAGGAAGAAGAGAAAGTGGTACACAAGGTACACATGATTGGCACTACCACCCGGAAGGCTAGTCGATTGCCACAATGTAACATCCGCGTGGGATCTCAAGAAGTGATGGCCGTAGTAGACACTGGAGCCACCATAAATATCATGGCAGCTGCTCTACACCGGACTCTGCGTCCTGCACCTGTACTACGCCCCTCTGCGATCACGGTATTTGTCTATGGACAGGAAACCGCTCTGAAGATTCTAGGGCAGTTCAAGACTTCCATAGCTCATGGGAAATGGACTGTCAACACCAATGTATATGTCACGGAGGATGGGCAAGGAATGCTGTTGGGGTGTCGGGCGGCAGAAGACCTTGGAGTTGTGACATTTGCCTACAGTGTACACCATGAATCCATACAGCACCTTCTTGACGAGTTTGAAGAAGTCTTTAAAGGAATTGGCCGATTCCGAGGAAAGGATATTCACCTTCACAGCGATCCCACGGTTCAACCTGTTGCTCTGCGACATCGCAGAATAGCATTTCCTTTGCGCCCACAAGCAGAGGAGGAACTTAAGAAATTGGAGGCTGCTGGAATCATCGAGAAAATCTCTGGTCCCACTCTGTGTGTCTCTCCCATTGTGGTCACGAGAAAACCAAAACAGCCTGGAGCTGTGAGAATTTGCGTTGATATGCGTTTACCAAATGCAGCAATCAAACCGGAGCGCAATATCACCCGACTATTGATGATGTCATTGGAGAGATGGTTGGAGCCTGCTGGTTCTCGAACCTTGATCTACGCTCAGGATACCATCAACTGGTACTTGATGAGGCGTCGCAAAACATCACCACTTTTTCAACTCATGTGGGGTTACGACGTTACACCAGGTTGAGTTTTGGAGTGTCAAGTGCGGCTGAAGTTTTTCAAAACGTCATACATGAACTGATCATGGACATCCCAGGGGTGATCAATGTAAGTGACAACATCATGGTACATGCAAAGTCACTTGTATGTTTGTATGTGAATTGGTATAGTAGATACCTAGGGCTTAAAGGATGGCAAATACATGGGCGGTAGAAGGTTTCCAGCATAAAAAGGTAGGGGGGATGTAATATGTAAACTGGCACATCCTTCAACATCGATCCTAAAGGCTTGTTAGAGTCCATAATTTATTTTTATATGGTCATAAAAATACATGAATAATGGATGGATGCAGGGTGGGTGCATTAATGATTGTTCGGTGGATGGGTGGGTGGATGGTTGCATGGATGGATGCATGCATGATGGGTGGATGGATGCATGAATGATGGCTGCAGGATGGATGGGTGGGTGGATGGGTGGATGCATGAATGAATGATGTATGGATGCTGGATGGGTGGATGCATGCATGATGGGTGGATGCATGATGGATGGGTGGATGGGTGCATGAAGGATGGGTGGATGGATGCATCATGGATGCATGGATGCATGCATGATGGGTGGATGCATGATGGATGGATGGGTGGATGGATGGGTGGGTGCATGAATGAATGATGTATGGATGCAGTATGGGTGGGTGGATGGATGGGTGGATGCATGAATGATGTATGGATGGATGCATGCATGATGGGTGGATGCATGATGGATGGATGGATGGATGGGTGGGTGCATGAATGAATGATGTATGGATGCAGGATGGTTGAGTGGATGGATGGGTAGATGCATGAATGATGTATGGATGCATGCATGCATGCATGATGGGCGGATGCATGATGGATGGATGGGTGGATGCATGAATGAATGATGTATGCAGGGTGGGTGGGTGGATGGATGGGTGGATGCATGCATGATGGGTGGATGCATGATGGATGGATGGATGGGTGGATGGGTGGGTGCATGAATGAATGATGTATGGATGCAGGATGGGTGGGTGGATGTATGGGTGGATGTATGAATGATGTATGGATGCATGCATGCATTATGGGTGAATGCATGATGGATGGGTGGATGCATGAATGAATGATGTATGGATGCAGGGTGGGTGGGTGGATAGATGGGTGGATGCGTGAATGATGTATGGATGGATGCAAGGTGGTTCGGGCTCGCTCGCTGCGCTCGATCGCTGCGGTGCAATATGCAAATTAGATGCAAATTAGTTTACGCCTCACCACTTTCAAATGTCACCAGCCGCCCCTGGGGAGGAATGTAATTGTTGGGGAGGAATGTAATGTTGTGATCAACGTAACGTCACGACCACGTGATATGCGTGATAACCAAGTGACTATAGTTTTAATAAATACAAGTGCCACGTCGACGTACGCCAGTTCAGGCGATGGAGACCAAGCCCAGTAGTCAAGCAGCAAAACGGGCTCCTGTTGTTATTTCATACACTAACCTATGTTCCACCTGTTTTCCCCACGATTGTGTCGGCGCTGCCACCGCGCCCGACACAACAATCCTCATCCTCCCAATATTAGGGCATGTACAACCTACAATCGTCTTGTTCTCCTTCGCAGTTTATTTATCGTTATTGTATACATGAATTTTACAGTACTAAAAGCACCATTAGCAAAACTTTAAAAATACAATATTCAAGCCAGGGACTAAATGAGTTGTAAAGTGTGGGTTAAATGTAACAACTATTGCCTTAGTCAATATATTCCTTTTAACATTGTGTCAATAAATAGAGCTGAAGTTGCAGCCCTGCGTGTCCGATTATTACCCAGCAGATGGCACTAGAGGCTTGTTTGTGAATTTAGTCTAATTTATTATTCCATTTACAGTTTATTTGAGCAAATTAACTAATCTTTGGCGGCGGTTTTTGTGCGAACTATTGGTATGGGCGTCATCGTCTGTAGGTTGCTGGGGCTGAGGGGACTCATGGAGAGTGGACTAAGCTTAAAAACACCCATGTGTGGCCCACCAACAGAAATGAAAATAAACTGAAGAGCACAAATACATGTAATCGAGCCAGTCGCAGCAACGGAGTAGGCTGTTGGAAATGTCACAGTGAAAGCCTCTGCTTTTTATGCCCATCTTGAGTTGAGGAGTAGGTGGGAATGATGCTGATCAAAAAATAACAGTGCATGTGGCAACCCTTCTCAGCAGACTTAGATAGCGCCTCCCCTTTAACAAATGTGTATCGGTCAGCGTTCCATCAATAAAAAGGAACAACTTTACATTCTTCCGTTAAATTAAAACATTATTCTAAAATATAATTTTATACATTACAATAATTATTTGGGAGGTGCGAAGCGTGCATCAAAATATGCGGGCATCTCCTCAAATATATCCATTCGCTTTAAATTAATTTGCTGCGTTTGTGAGTTTTTCTGCAGTAGAAGCAGAGATGAAGTTTTTATATTTGAAAACTGGCTTTTTTTGCACTTGGCGAGGAGACCCAAAATTATCCACTGCAAAATGGCCTCACCTTCCATACACTCGCAAGTCCTCTTTTTAACGTTACAGTCCTCCTTGTTATGTGTGCAGTTTTGTATGTTCTCCACTCGGAGGTTTTAGTTGTTATGTCTTGCGCAACGTTACAGACTTTCACAACGGAGACAGCGCATTTAGGTCCGGCTTCCGGAAGTAATGATGGCGGAGGGATATTTTTTTTTACATATTGTCCAATCAAGAAGGAAACCACACCAGAAGCGAGACCTTGCTGGAAATTACGTCAGTGGTTTCGGTTCTTAGAACACCTGTCTAGGTGCGCCTTTTGCACTTCTCATTTAGTGTCATTATCTGACGTCATCTTCTAGCACTTTCTGTGCTCTGATTACCGTTCTGCTTGCCCCAGTGTTGTTAACTTTCTTCTCTTGGCACCGACAATGTGTTAGTTGGCGGCTTTCTGCAAGACAGAAAGTTGTCGAAAACCTGATGTTTACGGTGGGTTGAGATTATGGATTGGCGACTTTGTCTGTGGTAGATCTCTTATGCGGTTGGGAAGGGGCGAGCCAAGCTTCGTGCATGCGTGAATTTTAAAAGTCTGGCGATGCACAAGAAAGTGATATCAACTGTACATCCACTCAAACTGGTATGGTCTCTGTTCTATCCCACTTAGTTTTTGGTCCCTTCTTGTTCACCATCGGTACATTATGGATGGGATTGCATTTTTAGGGTTTCAGTTATTTATACATTTTTATCTAGCGTGTACTTTACCTGAAGGTGTCAGATTGCTTTACAAGTGATCCAGTTACATTACAGAAGGACATCACAGTACATGGATCACATGCAAGATACGAAACAGATACATGCGTGAAATAACAACGAAACAAGTAAGTCCGGTTATCAGGTTCGCTTTAATACTCCTGACACAGCATCGTTAGACTTGACAACTGCCGTTGAACCAACTGAAACACAACAGACAGAGAAGAACATAGCGACCGGGCAAAAGAATGAAAGGTTAGTTTGAGGGGAGAAAGGGCCAAACCAATTAAGAAAGTACTAGGCGGGAAAATACAATTTGGTAAATACAACAACGTGCCTACACGCAAAAAACGTAGATATCTGCCAATATTGGCGGGAAGTGAGCACAAACAGTATTGGCAGGTAGTGAGCGCAAATAATGTAGAAATAGCATAATGATATAATATAGAAAAGCATGAAATACAAACAACAGTATACATAGAGCGCAGACGAAGGACATATGAAACGATAAACAATGGTCCATTTTCAGACAGTTGGTGGACCTACATACATGGCATTCCCTTTCTCTTCAGCCATCAGGGACTGTGCTTTGCACGTCTTCTTTATATGGGTTGCATCAGACACACATTACAATAGACCCTCGAGAAGGAGTCGACTTCAGCTGCTTTTGTGCCCTTACTGGAAGGGAGAGCCTCCAAAATTGCTGTCTGTTGCTGGATAGATGGTGCGTAGTCCTACCCCAGTTTCTCCTTTTTGGGGCATGTCCAGGCTGGAGTGAGCAAGGAGGGGGAAAGACTGAGCATTCTAAATCCTCCTTTTCTAAATCAGGCCTATTTAAAAAGTATAACTCCATGTTTGAACAAACTTATTGAATATAATTACCATTTATACTCCATACATGCCAACATTTTAAAACGGGAAAGTGGGAGATTTTCTAAAAATAATGGGGAGACTGTATACCTCCCATTGACCTCTGTTGAAGCTTGAATTGGGCCTATTGTCATGTACTGGGACTAAATAAAATATAGTTGTTTTACCTTACCTGTCAGCACAGAGAAAGTGCTATGGCAGGCAGAGAGAGCATGGCGAAAATGTTGTGTCCTGCCCTGCACGAGAAGGTTACAGGCAGGAAATGCTACAAGTCTCACTAGACTTTTTCCTGTCTGCAGAAGCCAGAGGAACCTGTTTTTTGGATGCAGGAATCTGGATGCGGGAAACTAGCCTTGAAATCGGTAGTCCCCTGTCTTAATCGGGAGGGTTGTCATTTATGATGGTCTATATGAGTTTGAGTCCCCTTACTACCTGCTGAGGTAAGCCGTGGCTGCTAGTTATTTCAACATTAGAGAGACTGGTTTAGCGGATGGCCAACTCTAGTATCCAAGTTGAATGAAACAGCCTTAAGCTTTGAAATGCAATGGCACATATCAGTATATACTACACATTCAGCCCATTAACCTCCTACTGCCACAGGACATGGTCCATTGGCTACCTTTTAGAAACAGAACTAGATACATGGCATAAAATGTCAGCTTTGCCACTTTACCTAAATATTGTTGAAATAAAAACTGTATTTGTAATTAAATGCCTCTTTTTTTACCCAAAGTGCACTGCGGCCTGCTAACCAGACCTCAGTGCCAGTGTTCTATCTACACATTATAAAGTTTATGTCGAATAGTCCAACCCCAATTGGCGGAGACTGACATATATAAGTCCCTGTTAGAAATTGTGTTGATGATTGACTGGGGTATGAGCCCTGGTCTAGCAGCAACCACAATCCTGTCAGGGTGAACCACAAGCAAACCCCAAATTAACCCTCTGGTCGCTTGGCACAGAGTAGTCAGGCAGGGGCGTAGCTTCATGGGGGTGTTTGGGGTGTTACACCCCCCATAATAAATGTATTATATAATAAATAGTCAGGGCTCGATAAATTCACTCGACCGCTCGCATTTGCGTGGTAAATTGTATGAGGTCGAGCTATTTTTAGGTCCTATTCGCCCTTTCTGGCAAGTAGGAAAGCATACTACTACTCGCCCTTTCTGGCAAGTAGGAAAGCATACTAACTTTTGTCCTCCGTCTCTGAAAACAGAGCAAATGTGACAAGATTTAAAGGCCTTTTTATTGCTCACAAAGCAAATGAGGAATAAAGATGCCTTTAAATGTTGTTATCTTGTCACATTTGCTCCGCTTTCAGAGACGGAGGTCAAATAGGTTACTGTTAGGTCGAGGAGATTTTTGAAGGTACTAGACCTGCAGGACTAATACCTTTTTTCAGATTTTTCGAGCCCTTCTAGTTGGGTACAGAAGCTTTCAGGTGGTTATAGTAAAATGTCTGTTCGACTTCACCTGCGATATTTAAATACTCACTCAGAATAAACACACACAATATCGTCTATGTTTTGAAGATCTTAAAACAAGATTATTTTACAAAATGCTGTGTTTTAAGTACCCCTCGCAATCCGCTCTCCATTCCCTTTCCAGTGGCCCTGAAGCCCTCCTTTTGCGCTGCTTCCCATATAATGATTAATATATGTCATCATGATTGTTAAAAAATCTGAAGCTCACCCATTCCCCTCTCCCCCATCTTACTGACCAAGGTAAGCCCCTGCAGTCAGGCTTAACATGAAGGCAATGTGTAAAGTATTTATGTTATGTTAGTATGAATTTGTAGAGCGCACATTCACCCCGGGGTTTCTTGGCGCTGTGTACCGCTGGGGAACCCGTCCTGGCTTTCCCTGTGAGATGGTCCCTATTGAGCATCCCTAAGGTGAAGCCAGGCATCCCCGGCAGCGAGGGGGCCATTGTGGAGATTAAGCAAGCTATTGCCCAGAGTTGCAGCGTGGGACCCATGGTTAGAGAGGCACTGAGGCGAGATTTATCGAGCCCGCTGACATTGGTTCCGTACCCTGCCGAGTCAGGAATTGAACCCTGGTCCCGGGCCGACCTCTGCTTCTGGGTCTGCCGCCTCTAACCGGTGAGCTACACTTCTCCACTATAGAAGACATATATGTAAGTCTCCCCTAAGGATGCAACACTTCAAACAGTAAAACTGAACACTCCACACAAAAGATCCCACATCAGGTTTAGAACAATAGTATATATTTAATGAATATAAAAGACCAAAACGGCAAAAGTCCAATAAGTAGAACTTGAGATATTACATTTTAAAGTTTTTCAGTAAAAAAGCACCTAGAAGCAAAAAGCGCAATTTGGGTTATCTGGTCGCATCAGACCAGACCAGGACAAAGTCGAAAGTTCAGGCTGCCTGCAATGGAGCACGAGCTAGCTACAGGGACTCAGCTAGGTCCTGTGAATCAAACTACCTTAAATCCTGGTTGCAGAACGTTGGGTGTCTCTGTGGGAAGAAGCCCTGAGCAGTCGAAGCAATGCATCGTTTCCGAGATGCGACGAGACTGCGGTGCGAGGTCCTGTGCATTCGTATTGAGGATACTGTTGACAAGGCTTTACAATACAAAGTTCAGTTCTCGAGGGGTCGGTTACGAGGAGCTGCAAGGCTGCGAAGTGGAGGCTGGCATTGTTGAGCTCCCATCGCAGAGGGATGGAAGGACCTGAGTCGTAGATGTGCAGGCGTTGGCGGAGATGCATCTGTTCCTAAGATGCAAGGGTGAAGCAGACCTCCAATAGGAACAAAATTCCCTGGCAACCTTATTTTATATCTCACAGCTCATTAGTCTCACATCCACGCATGAATGTATGGCTCAACAGGTTATGGTTTTATCATTTGTTTAACACTTTATTTATTTGTTCATTCATCTGTGCATATAACTCATTCATATTAGCATAGACCTTTTTCTTAAGTATTCACAATTCAAGACAATATGAAAACTATGTTAACACTGTTTAAAAATCAGCATTCATACCACATCCTTTATGCATTCATACAACTCTTCATCTATACATGCACCCACTAAAGCAATTATTACCAAATTATTGTCAAAAAGCTGTAATACCAGAAGTCTTGAGCATTCACAACATGTTCGTATTTCAACATTTAGCAATTCTTCTTTCGTCTAGATTCCGAAATAATGGGGGGTGGGAGCAATTTAGACATCCTATTATCGCTTATTTACAATCACTAGAACAATGGTTAGAAATTTGTTTCTCTCACTATGGTGGCTTAAGACTGTAACAAAGTACAAAGGGGCTCCCAGCCTGCCACTGCAGACTGGAAGGGCAGTGTTAAAAATACTAGTTTAACTTTGCCATTTAAACCAATGGCAAAGCCCCCACTTTCCTTAACAATATATGTAAGTCTCCCCTAAGGAAGGCCTACTGAGCCCTAAGGCAGGGAGCTGTATATTAATAGGTGGGACATGTATTTTTAAAAGTATATATTTTCTAATTGCAATGCTTCCAAATTGTCGTTTCTGCTGTGGAAGACTTAGTAGCCCCATTGGCTAACACAGAGTTACCACCTGACCACTCAGCCCGGCTAACCTCTGAATGGGACTACCTTAGCGGATACTTTAAGGTGCCAAATTAATCGTGGCTTTAAATCTTACTTGATGCCCAAGCTGAATTAATGTCAGTTTTATGGAAACACAACTTTTAGAAAGTTGCCAGTCTGTGACCCAGTTTGTCAAATGGCCTCACTGTCACTGGCCACCAGACAGCTTTCTGCCCACCTGGGAAGTAGTGTGAACGATTCCTAGGCTCAGGAACAATAGCAGCCTGCAAGAAGCCACTCATGGTGTTAGCCCAAAAGGCGAACTTCATAAAGAAGCCACCTTCGGTGGGTAAATGGCGATCACACTCCTGAGCTCCTGAAGGGTTACCTCTTCATTTAGGTAGATAGTCTAGAGGCGGGAACAGAGAGGTGAGACCAGTGCCCAGACTGTTTTTTCCGTGGGCATGTAGCCCACAGGTAGCCACACCTCTAGGGTGGGGGCTACCAAGCTCCTAATATGGAAGGAAGGGTTCAGACATCTTGAGAGTGGGCAGAATAGCGCACTCTACGATGACTAGATGCTACACATAGCTGAAAGTCGTCACAGGATGGGAAGGTTCCTAGTAGCCAAGTGGCTAGTGTCCGCATAATCCCCCCAGGGCACGTTCTAGGTATAAATATGGCACCCCTGATATCCTGAACCCCAACCATGACGGAACTGGAGAAATGACTGAAGATGGACTGCCCTGCTGACCCCTGTACATGGCAAAAAGAGGCTGCACTGTTTGCTGGACTACACCTGCCGTTCTTTGGGCTAGCAAAGGGAAGACTGCCTTTTGTTCCTGGTTTGAGGAATAGTCTCACCCAAGCCCCAGACCAAAGAAGTGACTCCAAGGGTCGGTTGTTGACCTCCTGAAACCACCACCATGGCCATCAAAGTGGAAGTATCCCAACTTGGCAAGTCAGTAGCCACTTCTGAAGAATCGCCGCTGGGCTCCCCAAGGGACCAATCCTTGACTGCCAAAAGTTGCACCAAACCTGCGAGCCCCGGAGTGTCATTCGAATCCAGATTGGTCGCCCAAGAGGGACTCTGGCCTCCAGCAAAGGATACCGATGGGACCGCTGTGGACGGAGAAGAGTAGTCATGCAGCAGCTGCCTTCTACTGGCTCAAAGAGAACTTTGAGGGATCCCGACTTTTGTGGCCAAATTCGCTCAACTAACCCGTGAACTGAGGTGTAATTGTAAGAACATATATATCCACCATCTCAACGGCGGGCTCCTAGCTCTGCACCTCACGCTAGTTCCAACAAATCCTGGTCCTGCGCAATGCTCCTCAGCGCCAGCCATTGCGTGACTCCTCTTTGCTCCATATCCAAATAGATTACTACAAGTGGGGTGCACCAGGCAATGAAGTCTAGTAGAATGTAAGTAGTATAAAAAAAACTTTATTTCAAATTAATTCATATGGAAGTTCTATAGAAAGCATCACTCAGCCAACACGTTTTATTCCCTCAAGGGGAACTTCATCAGGGCTTATAGAGTCATCAAGTGATATCCAAAAGTGTAGTGGCCCATTGACCATTTCCTCCAGTGTATTGCGCTGGAAACCCTTGGAGTTCTTACAGGCATAATAAAGCCTGCATGTTGTGAACCACAAAGACGCCTGTCCGGTCAGACTCACCCCCCCCCCCACTACCCCACCCCACCCCACCCCACACACACACACACAAAAAAACAGAGCATTCTTCATCTCCTGCATATACAGCATCAGGAGCACTCCATTGAAGTCTATGGCGGTCATGCTACAGAGTTCAGAATTGGTCTGGAGAGCTCTTTGGGGGCTAGGTAATTGTCAAAATATTTCTTAGTAGCCCCCCTGACCCAGTCGGACCGGGGTAGCGGAGCACAACTTTTTATGGTTACGATTGCTTCTTTGCGGGTGAATTGAGAATTACGTTTTCTTTTCAAATCTATATCTCCCGGAACACTTGAGTGGATTTTGTTAATCTTGAACTCTTGAAATTCATAAAAATATAATTATTTTTATAAATTGGTGTCAGATTTCTCTCGTGTTGAGTGACTTTCTTATTTCGTTGTTTGGTGCTATGAAGTGCTTTACACTAGTTACTTTGATTAAGCTTTTCTGCTCGTAGCTACAGCTACCCAGGATTAAGCTAGAGGTTTTGCAAACGAGGCTGACAGGACCCTACACAGTTTTTGAGAGTGAATTTCATGGTAAGGTCGCACAACCATACCATATAATGCACCCAAAACCTTACCATAATTTAAGGTGAGGGTCCACATCACAATGACATTTCCCTGTCAAGGAGTAACCATTTGGCTTTGCCATTAGAATCAGTGCAACGCTAGTTATGACCGCCTAGTGGACTTGTGGGAAATGTGGAAGTAGCAGATACTGTCTCTAATTTGGACATATTGTGTGCTCTTGATTAATCACTTTTTAAGTTTTGCCTAAACTAATATGGCGCTGTGCTTACAAAATCTCTTGTGATGAAAAAAAAACTTAAAAGAGACTTGGAACCCACCCATTGCCTACCTTTACTTACAGTTGGTTGGTTCCCTTGTCACACCTGTTTCCTTGCTTCCTATTGGTCAGCGGCTCCTCCTGGCCTCCGCCTTTCTCCTGGGCTTTGGAGTCTTCGACCATGCCGTCGAGTATAGACCAAGCACTGCTTCCTGTGGCCAGTGTCCTTCCACTGGCAGCAGATACTATTTTTTGTTTTTTTTTAACCCACTCTTGCCCCTTGTTGTTTCACACCCACCCTCCCGCTGTTTCTAAGCCCCCTACCCTCAACTTTCACCACTCTTTTATTTGTCCTCCTCTCTATGGTTCTTCTTTCACTCTGTCACTCCCACCTTCCTCTCACTCTAGAAAGAATGTGAAACATATGATAAGGGAGTCCATTATTAATGGGATCGCTGTGAAGATATGGAGACAAAGCCTCTTGTGTGGCATAATACTAACCTTTTTAATCCAGCTCACTGAGGCGATAATACTGATGTTTGTTGGTAAAACACGTCGGACGGTGAGCAGCGCACAATGCGTCGCAGGACCTTCAGAGCTGATTGGCTCTTAGAACAGGCTGGTCACGTAATGGTTGTGCGTTTACCCGTATGACTAAACCGTGGTTCTCCCTCCACCATCCTTCCAGGTGATGCACCAGTACTTCAGGACCTGGGGTTCTCCCACGTGTAGGGAGGTAGCCAGTCCCGTCAATGCAGTTTTAGCACCTCTTCAACGATGTCCTACTTTGATTAAGTGCCCATCACTAAACTGCACCTTTGCATAATGAAATAGTTGCAGCTTAACAAAGGACTAACCCTGCCTAAAGATATTGCACCTCCAGTAAGAACTTTATTGGCATACTACCCTAGACAGCGTATCAAAATAAACACGTTTTCATTAAATGATCCACGAATAACGATTCTCTACATTGCCTTTCAGTGACATTTCTCTAGAGTGCTCAAGTTATCTCATTTAGCTAAGGGTTTTGCTTTGCATTCTGGGAATTGTAGACCCGTTTTTAAAGTGTGGTAAATTGGAACGCAATTCTTGAAATGCAAAGCAAAAACCAGGGGACCCCTTCCCCTTTGTTATTGGGTGTGAAAATATCTTTTAAGAGCAGGCAGTGGCTGGGACCACTGCCTACCCTTAAACAAGCATTTACAATGCAATAGGTCTCGCAGCATTAAAGTTTGAGTTATTGGCATTGTGTATGACAATGCCAATAGCTATAACATTTGCAAATGTGACACCTATAGCATTTGTAATGCAATATGAGTTGTATTTACATGACTTAGATGTATTGATATTACAAATAACAATGGCTTTTCATTTTTTTAATACTTAAATAAAAGTTATTGTAATTGAGTTGGTGGAAGGGTGAAGTGGGTCGTGTCCCCGAGTGATGTGGTGGTGTCCCGAGTGATGTGGTGGTGTCCCCCAGTGATGCCCCCGAGTGATGTTGTGGTGTCCCTGAGTGACGAGTGGTGCCCCTGAGTGATGTGGTAGTGACCCAGAGTGGTGTGGTGGTGTCCCCGAGTGAAGTGGTGGTGTCCCCGAGTGAAGTGGTGGGGTCCCCGAGTGATGTGGTGGTGTCTCCGAGTGATGGGGTGCTGTCCCCGAGTGATGTGGTGGTGTCCAAGAGTGAAGTGGTGGTGTCCCCAAGTGATGTGGTGGTGCCCCCGAGTGATGTGGTGGTGTCCCCAGAGTGATGTGGTGGTGTCCCTGAGTGATGTGGTGGTGTCCCCGAGTGATGTGGTGGTGTCCCCAGAGTGATGTGGTGGTGCCCCCAGAGTGATGTGGTGGTGCCCCCAGAGTGATGTGGTGGTGCCCCCAGAGTGATGTGGCGGTGCCCCTGAGTGATGTGGCGGTGCCCCTGAGTGATGTGGCGGTGCCCCCGAGTGATGTGGCGGTGTCCCCAGAGTGATGTGGTGGTGTCCCTGAGTGATGTGGTGGTGCCCCTAGAGTGATGTGGTGGTGCCCCCAGAGTGATGTGGCGGTGCCCCTGAGTGATGTGGCGGTGCCCCTGATTGATGTGGCGGTGCCCCTGAGTGATGTGGCGGTGCCCCTGAGTGATGTGGCGGTGCCCCTGAGTGATGTGGCGGTGCCCCTGAGTGATGTGGCGGTGCCCCTGAGTGATGTGGTGCATGGCAGTGGTGGTGTCTGTGTGTGCATGGCAGTGGTGGTGTCTGTGTGTGCATGGCAGTGGTGGTGTCCGTGTGTGCATGGCAGTGGTGGTGTCCGTGTGTGCATGGCAGTGGTGGTGTCTGTGTGTGCATGGCAGTGGTGGTGTCCGTGTGTGCATGGCAGTGGTGGTGTCCGTGTGTGCATGGCAGTGGTGGTGTCCGTGTGTGCATGGCAGTGGTGGTGTCCGTGTGTGCATGGCAGTGGTGGTGTCTGTGTGTGCATGGCAGTGGTGGTGTCCGTGTGTGCATGGCAGTGGTGGTGTCTGTGTGTGCATGGCAGTGGTGGTGTCCATGTGTGCATGGCAGTGGTGGTGTCTGTGTGTGCATGGCAGTGGTGGTGTCCAAATGGACTTCAAGGTGCACTTTTCCGAACAGAGGTTTTTTTAATCGAAGACTGTGATTTGTGATTGTTGAGACCGTGTGGTTCTGAATGAGACGCCGACAATAGTATATCTTCTTTAGCTTGGATCTTGTAAATAGTGTCCATTCAGAGATTGTCTTTCTATCAAAAGAAGGTATTTACAGCCCTACACCAAAATCATTGTTATCACTCTTGCTGGATGAGCATTGAGTTGTTGACGGTATGGGTTGAAAAGGTAATTAGTCTTTGCATTCTGACCCAACAACAAGGAACTTCGGGTAATATTCAGCTCAAGCATTTGCCTACAATTCTCAGTTTCCACCACAAATGAAGCTGCCACGTTCCATCTCCTTCACATAAGGCTACAATTGCCACCTCTTTCTGTCGAGCAAGCCCCTCCACGTTTTTTGCATGAGCAACAGTGACTAGTGTCCACCATCAAATAGTTGGGAAAGCGATTTAACTGTAACAACATCGTGACCGTGGTAGGACCCACAAACAGGCACCCTAAAGACCCATAGCGAAATGCTCAAAGTGGTTCTTCTTTAAAAACAAAAGAAGTTACTAGTACACAAAAAAAGCGTGGTCTTCCCCTGATTTGCACCTTCCCGAAGGAAACTGGTAAAGGCCGAGATATTCTTAGTATAAATAGACAGATGCTGTGGTTCCACCGGGAACTCTGACAATTGGAGTAGCTTCTCGTGTCCTGGGCCCACATGACTAGACGATCCCGAATTAAATTACTAAGCACTCCCCCTTAGCACTTCACCATGAATGGCAAAAAAACAGAGCAGCCCAAATGTTAATGAAGGAAGTGATGAGGCGTACACACTTAGGCAACAGAAAAACAAAGCAGTGCCTCTTTGACTGGATTGTCATCCGTTCTTAACTGTAAAAAAAAAAAACAGCACTTTAATGCATATGAACTAAATGCAGCACATATAGTATGGATACGCAAAATAAGTATTCTCTAGCTCCTTACCAGCTAAAGATCTAACTCCAGACATTATAGCATCTGCATGCTAAGCACTATGCGTGAGTCGGACCACGCACGCGCACATATGCTCACAGCGACAAAAAAACGTGCTGTCCCGGAACAGAACATGCCACCAATGACTGTACAGCCGTAAGTGGGCCGTCGTTCCAGGAAGAACACGTTTTCAGATTAATAATATAGCTGCTGCCTGTCTCTCGTGGCGAAAGAGTTGAGCAGGCAAAATAATCTCGAGGAAGTCACAAGGCCCTCTGCCTACATCAGAAAGTCGAGTTCATCGGTCGCACACGGTGCTGTATCGCTAGGAGCGGAATGGCCCGAGAAACTATGACAAGGGCAGCCGGTGTTTTGTTGGAGATAAGGAAGTTCCAATAGCTGACAAAATGTCCAGACCCACCCCTATTACAGGAGGCTGCTATTAAAATGCCCCCGGAATCCCGCCGCGGCCGCCCCGGAAGTCAGGCACGGTCGCCTGTGACGGGGGCGGGGCCACGTCCAGACCGGAAGAGGAGGCAGGCGGAGTCAATGCGTCTCGCGGCCCGGGGCTCCTGTGAGCGGTGTAGAGCCCCGGGGCCGCACCAGCAGGAGGTTGGGCACCGCGTGCTGAGAGCAGAGTCCCCGACATTGGCCATGTAAGTTCCAAAAGGCTGGGGGGGCTTGGTGCACTTGTGTGTGTGTGTGTGTGTGTGTGTATGCTCGTGTGTGTATGTATGTGTGCGACGGTGACGGCGGGGAAGGGGGGCCTCGGTGCACTTGTGTGTGTGCGCTCGCGTGTGTGTATGTGTGAGGGGGGGTGTCTCTGTATGTATGTATGTATGTGCGTGCGTGCATGGGCGCTTGTGTGTGTGTCTGTGTGTATGTGCATGCGTGTGCGTGATCTTGAGCTTCCCAGGAGACAGCGCCTGGCCACAGCGCGCGTGCGCGTGGTAGTTTCAAATCGCCTCCAAGGCGATGCGCGCGGCCGGTACTGTCTCCTGGGAAGCACAGTCGGCAACAAAAGATCTCTGGCGAGACACAGCGCTGACGCGCTGTGTTTTCGCTACGAGACCTAAAAATGAAAAGAAAAAGGGTTTTTTGGTTTTTTTTTAAACAGACAGCTGCATTTGAAAAAAAAGTTGCTTTATTCAAAAATTAAACACAGACATAGGGATCTACTGTTCCCAGCGGGCCCCATCCCTGTTTTTGCAGTCTATTCCGAATGGGTCGCAAATTACGATCTGCCTCATGAATATTAATGAGGCAGGTACCTTGTGACCCATTTGAGAATTGCAAACAGTGCCTGAGACACTGTTGTACATTCCATTTTGCGATTCGCAAATTGCTAGTCACAAAACGTCGCATTTTGTGAGTTGCAAAATGGAATGTTCGTACATCTAGTCCCAGATTAATCTGAGCCCATCTCCAGAATGACAGGATGAGATGATCGGAAAGGATTTGTATGTGTTTGGCATAAATAAATAAAGACTGACAGTACTCTTGTAGGACGTTTAAGTTGCACTGGAGCCCTTCTTAGATTGCTGTTGATGCTCTACATTAGTTCACGAAAACATACAATAACCCTTTATTAAATCACAGAAGATTTAGCTTATCAAATTTTACAAGGGATTGCTTTGATTACTTTACTAAATTTCAGTTTAGAGCAAGTAATTGCCCCTGTTCGCTTGTATTACATTGCAGAAGCAAATTACTCCGTGGAGATTGGCACTTGAGAATAAAGAACGTTACTCTGATTACTGTTCCCTTCATTTGTTTACAGATTGTGATTACTCAGATTTCTCTAGCATGCACTATACACCAATTGATTGTTAAGATTACTTTATAACACCTCAGATTATAGAAAGTTATTGTTCAGTTTACATTCTCCTGCATTACACTGCAAAGGTTGATTGTTCTAATTAGATCAAAAAAGTCTGGAATAGTTGATGGGCACAGGGCAAGCACGGGCAAGTGGGCTGCTGCTGTGCTTGCTCCTGCTGTCCCCCCTCCCACTCGCTATTGTGTTTCCCAACCTCCTCCCCTGTGTTGCTTGATCTCCCCCCCCCCCTCCCCCCCAAACATCTTGGCTGTTTTGAGTCATATTGCACAGCCTGTGGCATAGTGCTTTTACATTGTTTCCCTTTAAGCCATGTTGCACAACAGTACGTGCTGCTGTGCAACATGGCTTAAAGTAAAGAAAATAAGCTGTGACGTGACCGCTTCATACTGCTGTTATTTCTTTAATTTCAGCCAAGTTGCTCAGCAGCCCATGCTGCTGTGCAACATGTCTAAAAACATTTGCAAAGCCAATAGAGCTTGCATAGGTGAAACCTATTGACTTTTCAATGCTAGTTGAACTTCTCCCTCTGCTGCCTTTTAGGCTAGATTGTGAGATTTATAATCAGTGTAAAAGTTGCTAGTCCGCATTTGATTAGAATGTACTGGATATTATGTGGGGAAAGGAGAAGTGTGCAGTCTCATGGTATAGTCACCAAAATGCAATATGGTAGGAAATCTATACTCTTTGCAGCAAGTAGCAGTATGTTGGAGTCTCTGGTCTACTACTTTAACTAACTGTTTGATCCTGGGTTGCTAGTACTCTCCCTGTTCTTCTAGCCACTGATCTGACAGTATGTTAGCACTTTCAAGCTCAAAAACCAAAGGCATACTCCAAGGATATCCGGTTACCTCTGTGGAATTTCATCAGTAGGTATCTCTTTTACAGCTTGTTTGGTCTTGAAGAGTAGGAGTTGCTTGTCATTTTAGGGGGCTAAAACAGGCTCCAAACCAAATAGCAGGACAGTTGGAGTCCTTCAGTACTTCTGTGCAGGCAGATGGCCAGGTTGTCAGGAGCCAAGACTGCAAGACAAACCTGCAAAGTGGTTGGCCACCATGTCCTTAGCCTTGCCACGCTTCCAATTACTGGCTTAGTAGTAGAAATGGAAAAAAGGTTTACTACAAGATCCCGTACATTTAAGACGAAGGTGTGGCATCTGAAAGGGGGTGGGGTTAAAAGGGTGAAATCCAACATTCAAAGTCTAAAAAAAAATTTCAGCTGCTGAGAAATTGGAAACCAGGACAAATGTGACAAATATGTTCTTGTGTACATATTTGGTCGCAAACAGGCTGTATTTAAAAATATTTTATGGGGTAAAGGTATCGGCTGTAGAGATTTTTGTGTGGCCAGTTATTTTCAGAGGATAATTACAGTAAGATAACTCTAGTGGTTAATGTAGTTCTGGAGAGATATATGTTTTGCCTAGACACAGTTTAGACCTCAATTAGCATAGAGGCATTTGTGTGCCTGCTGCAAACTGCAACATGTAACATACGCAGATCACAGATTTGTATTGTATATAGTTGGGTCAGTGGGTACTGCTTTTGCTACTTGCAGTTCCAAAGTTACAATGTTTCTAATAAAGCACAGTGAGCTGTGCACCTACATCGCAGGTGTGTGTAAACTGCAAGGCATACCTTTAGAAAGTTATTGTTTTTTATCACTCTTTTCTTATGCTAAGGTTGCTCAAAATAGTTATTTGTGGGCAGTAAGAAAGCCTTATTAGTGCAGAAATCCCTGTCACTGCATTATATTTTAAATCCTAACTTTGGGGTTCTCCATACCAAGCACTCTTAACATAATGCCTGCCTATATGGATGATCTGTGACTACTACACCTTGTAACCCTCATTGTTTGATATAATATATCCCGTACATGGATTTACACACTTGTGTGATTCATTTTCACTATATAGTATGTGTGTGATGTAAGCACTGCATAGCTGCCAAGGTTTCAGATTGCCATGTGTGACATTTTCATCCACCACAAACAAATCAAGGTTTAGCAATATTCGTCAGGACAAGAATTTTCTACCAGTTAGAACATCAGTGCTATGACAAGGCGGTATGTAGGCCTGGATTGCAGGCCAAATTAGGTTATAAATCTATTACAGTATTTTACATTTATTTTCATAATGATAATAGAACAATTGTACACCTTTCTTTGGCTTCAAAACTGGCTTTGCAAGAGGACATTTGATTATAGGGGGTGATATCAATACAATGCTAGACCCAACTCTAGTTTATTCCTTTCTAAATGCATACTGTTGGAGACTCTCCATAATTACTAAAAAGGATCGAGGACCTAGAACTAACAAATATTCAGAGACTTATTCACACCATGGATAAGGTGAACGTATACTAAATGTTCTAATGCACAGTGTGCTGAATTCTGAGATAAATATATTCATGCACTGTTTACTTAAGGCACTTAATCAAATGCAGTTTCAGCACAGACACACACAGATTATCTCTAATCGTGCTCAGGTGATTTGATCTATTTATGCAGTTTTATATTCTGCAAACAAGGCCTTAAGGCGTTCCAGTGCTTCACGGAATAAAAGTCAAAGTTGCACCAGAAAATACATCAGCCTAAGCAAAAACAATAAGAACCATTCATGAAAACTAAAAGTTACACTACAAAAGGAAGCACAAAAGGGGGTGAGTAATAAGACAAGAGGCCAAATTGCAAAACATCATTCAATTGAAAGACAGTTGTAATGAGCATGAGTCAGGATCCTTCTCACTGAGAAAACTTGAGAAGGCCTTGAATCTAAGACAAACACACAAACATAAAGCTGAATTCCTCAGTTTCCTAAAATCACACTTCTGTTTTCCATTATTGAACGTGAGGATACGGTTTACTGTGATGTAGGAAATGTGTATTACCTCAAATAACAACGCTTCTAGTCCTACAGGAATCATACAACTTAGCTTGCGAGTTAAGGCTGATGAACACTTCAGGTGGATATAAAAATAACATTCTAATTTGATTTTGTAATATAACAGTGCACATTGACATATATATGTGCAAGGAAGCATTAATATTTAAGGCAACAAGAATACATGGTTTCGTTTTGTCAAACACCCCCCCCCCTTTTTTTCAGGAGGCAAAACCATTCACAACAATTCCACCAGAAACAGTCTAAAATATTCAGTTTTTACATCTTTATTATCACTGTCCTCTAAGGTAGCAAATGGATAAGTATTGGCAGTGCCTTTATTTACGCAAGTGTGTAGGATGATGAACATCATTCATTTTATTAGCACTTACGAACCAACCACAATTAAAACAATAGCAATGAGAAGGTCAAATTATTTAATTCCCCAGTGCAAAACAATTTCACCCAGCCATGTCGAAATGATACTGAGTTTGAAATATAATCCTTTCTGAATCTGGCAGTTGTTTCTTAGTACTATCCCTAATGCCGTCTATTTGCTTGTGTTTGCTAAGGTAGGTATTGGGCAGATGGGTGGAACATTCAGAACCTACAATAGCACAAGCCCTAAACCCCTATTGCTGCTCAAATGTAATCTATTGCAATCCTTTTCTGAGTTGGCATTTTAGCATGTGTGTCCAACTGTTCCACCACTCATTCAAAATTTAGCGATCGCTTCCATGACTTCTGCATTTTGGCTTTCTTCGTTTAAAGCAACAGTTATACTATGTGTTGGGATTACTGCAGAAAAGAATCTGGTAGTAGAAGCAGCTCGCCTACCACACCTTCACTGTAATGGGTGGCCACCAAAGTTTCTCATTGCATGTTTGTCGGGTGCAGGATATCATGTCCCAGTCCAAAGCAGCCAAGGAGAGGCTAGGGGTGTGCAAATAAAGTGTGCATAGGCTCCCTTGCAGAAGAAGCTTATGGAACAGCAGTCTAGTAGGAAGATGGAATTCATAAGAGAGTGATTTGAAAAGGAATGTTCTCAACAACACGGTCACATTGTCTTTCAATCAAAGAAACTAGGGATCTTCTTGTTCTGATGCTGACAGATATATCCTTGGTCAGTCAGTGCAAGGTTACTCACATTTGGCATGCTCTGGCACAGAAGATGGTTAAACTTTGAAAGGCACTGATAAGAATTCAGGGATTTGCCAGCACACTCTGGCAGTCAGAGCCCATGAGAGAAGTGATCAAGGCAAGTGTATCTTTGACTGATGAGCATACCAATCAAGGGAATGCAACCCTCATATCAGCGGCTAAATGCATGCGAACCCAGTATGAAACAAGATTAAATGTTTCTATTTGTCCCGCAATGGCACATAGAAGTAGTTATAATGAGCAGGGAGGTAGCTCTGCCCAAAAATACGTTCAATACAGTTAGACTTTGGAATAATTTCCCATTCCTTAGCAAGGATGTATCCCACCACCAACCAAAACTGTCAAGTAAGCGGCAAAGAGAGCAGGCCCGACCCCAGTGGTATCCAGTGTCTGGCAGAGGGTTGCATACCTCGGACACAGGTGGAAATTATGAGAGGCTGCAGGGAGAGCATTATGCGGTGTTGGGAGCGAGCAGAGAGGTTGGACAGGAAGGGCCTACCCTACTGGCGGGTGGGATGATGGCTACAAAGGCACTCCCAGAAGGGGATGCAGGACTAAGCCCGGGTGGTAAACTGCTCGCTGTATTTGTGTAATTCGTGCACTCTGGGCGGAATTCCTAAATTCTGCCATTCAGCCCGTAGCAGAGGTTTTTTTCGTTCGCGTGCTCAAGTTTCCTTTTGGGTCTCAACCGCGAGCGTCGAAAGTCTCGGGCTGCTTGCGAGCATGCACAAGACATCTCACACCGCTAGCGAGCTCCTGCAAGACTTCGGCTCACTCGCACGGCTTCCGGCAGCGCCAGCGCAAATCTAGTATTTTTAAAGCCTATCGAAATCGGAGCGTTCGAGCAGCTTTTCTGCTTGAGAATGCATCTGAGTGCATTTGGAGTGGAGTGGAAGTGCCCCAGAGACTCCAACTTCCTGTTCCTGTCCACCAGGCTCCTCCTAGTGCTTTGTAGCTCTCCTGGTCACTTTTCATTTGGATTTGGAGCTGAAAGGATCACTCTCCTTGTCTGCTGCATATTTACAATTGGATTTAAGGACTGTGTATTGGAGATTTCAGAAGTAGATTTTAAAGACTGATGTTTAAAGGTGTTGTTTGTTTGATTGGGGGCGTGCCCCTGAATATATCTGAACCTTTAATCAATTTTTGAAAATTTATTGTGTTGGGTCACCTGCAGTTTCAGTAGGGGCATAGCTATTTTTTTGCATGTAGTTTGTCTTCTTTTATAAAGGAAAAATGTTGCACAGTTTACTACATTTTCTCCATGTTTTTATTAAATTAGCAATATTGATTTATTTTATTTTGTGGCCTATTCTGCCAATGGGCATTCCAGCGAGAAAGCCCTGTACTATGCATGGGTGCATGAAACAATTGTTCCTGTTGAAATGAAACATCATTTAGGCCATGGATGACATTAGATTAAAATACAAAATGTGTTTTTAAGTGGTATTTCACATTTATTTCCCCCGCAAACAGTGTATAAGTGGGGTAATGGCTTTGGAGGGGGTGTGTTATTGTAAACACTTTTAACCCTGTTAATTTTCATTTTTGGCATTGCTGAATCAATGCTGTTACCGTGCTGTGTGTGTGTGTATGTCTGTGTGTGTTAGCCATAGGCCACCATTTGCCTTTGTTGTTCCCCATGCCATGTGGCCAGTGGCCATTTTGTATAGTCAGTGTCCATCATAGCTCTGCATGTGTTCTTTGTTTTCCAGGCCTCCTGCTTGTTGTTGTGACCATGTGGCTGGCGGCCATTATGTGTAGCCAGCCAGTGTGCTTTTCCCATAGGCCTGCATTTCTTCTCTGTTTGTGGCCATGCCTCTTTGCTCGGTGTTAGTTGTTGTTAACCATGTGGGATTGTCTGACAGCCATTTTGTGCATGCAGGCAGTGTGGCCCTTTGCCATAGGCTTGCATGGATGGTTGACAATGATAGCAGTTTGATCAATTAATATGCTTGCGTAGATTTTCACTTATCTTTCATTTTTTTGTTTCAATTAATTGACTTTTTTTAATTTTACATTAATTTAGTTTTATTTTTAAATGTTTTTACAAATATATATTTTTCAAATGTTAGTTTTAGTTATTTTAATTTTCTTAATTTAATTTTTTTAACTTATTTTTTTTATTTTCCTAACATCTGGCAACACCCCATGACTGAAATGGGTGCACTGTACAGCACAGCAGCATTCATTGTCTATGAATTATTCCATTGTCACCTTCACCTCCCTTAGTGACACATAGCAACATGATGAACATAAAGAAAAAAAGTTACATCTGTATATTGTTGTTGCTCTTTCTGATCCTTTCTGAGTGTAATGCACAAAATGAAATGTTATGTTGGTGTAGTTTTACGAATGGATAATTAGACTGTATATTGCTAAGTAACCACACTAAATGATATTGTTTGTTTGTACTACTACTTGAACTGAAAAAATGCAAGTTTCATTGATGTTCTTCTTGATTGTTTGCTTTTAGGTGCACAAGAGAAGAGACATCACCCACAGTATTGCCAGATAGAAGGCCTGTGCAGGAGTGGAGAAGTGTGGCTCAGGGGTTAGAGGCGGCAGACCCGGAAGCTGAGATCGGTCCAGGAACAGGGTTCAATTCCCCGCCTTGGCGGGTCTTGGGCTCAAAAATTCCATGGACTCGATAATTCTCGATCCGGTGCCTACTTGACTCACGGGTTTACACTCTGCGACTCTGGGCAATAGCTTGCTTAATCTCCACTACAGCCCCTCGCGGCGGGATGCCTGGCTTTCACCTTGTGGATACCCTGCTGGGGTTATCTCACAGGGGAATACCAGGACGGGTTCCCAAGGCAAGCGCCTTGATGCCTTCGGGTGATACGTGCGCTATATAAATCGCAATACATTTACATTTACATTTACATGTTACACATGACTGGCTTTGCATCACGGTCATCTCTTCAACTTGTTGTGGAGCTAAGTGCGACTGTCAAGTGACAGCTTCAAGATGGCCCCAAAGAGAGGTGCTGAAAAGAAAGTGGCTAGTGGGAGGAGAAGAATCAGATTTCCCCTCTGGTGTGCCTTACTGCAACCTTTTTCAGGAAAGTCGTGCCTGCCACACTGGCCTCTGACAAGCAAGCTGAGAGCAGCACTCCTGCATCAAAAGAACGCCCCCCAATCTAAGCCTTAGACCACGACTGTCAGTGAGGTAGCCAGTGCAATTATGTTGACGGCGACGAGTAGTGATGTTGAATTGGATTTATCCCTTTGTCAAATTAGTACACAATCATTTCGGGAAACACTGCAAAGTGGACAGCAGCCACAGCCAGCAGTAGTACATTTGTCTGATGTTGGAGCAGAACAGGAGGTTGAGCTTCCTTCTGAGAAAGAAGTTGAGCCTCCTCTTTTAGAATCATTGGCTTCCAGATCTCCAGCAAGGAAAAGGAAGGGTACTACTGCACCATCTTCTCCAAGCACCACTTCTGATGATGATGATAGGGACATGGGATGAACCCCGAACAGAGTCCAGGAGACAACGGGAAAGGTAAGGGTAAAGAAAAGTTCCAGAAAGACTTAGGGCCAGATGTAGGTAAATATCATTTACCGATTCTAAAATACCGAATTTTACTGATTATATATTTTAGAATCGGTAAATGATATGTAGCTAATGATTCGGTAAATTTTACCGAATCGGTGAAATTCGGTAAATACCGGTTCGGTATTTACAGATTCGTATTCCCCATTCATTCCTATGGGCCTCCAGGCCCATAGGAATGAATGAGAAATACCGATTCGGTAAATACCGAATCGGTAAAAGGGGGTAGACTAACAAGGGTGGCAGGGTGTCACATTGACACCCTGTTGCACCCCTGTAGAGTGCATGGGTGCCACATGGCACAGTTGAAAAAAGCACAAAATAGCTTTTTTAAGGGTTTTCGATATTTACCACCAACTTGTAGTTGGTGGTAAATAACGAATCCTTACAAGTGAAAAGCATTTCTACATTAAGGATTCGGTAATTTACCGAATCAGTATTTAAGAATTCGGTAATTTACCGATTCCTTAAATTACCGATTCGGTAAATTACTGAATCCTTAAATTAGGCCACTACATCTGAAAAGCCTAATACCGGTCGGTAATGGCCAAAATTCGGTAATTTCAGCTGTTAACGACCGGTATTAGGCTTCCTACATCTGGCCCTTAGACTTTTGGAAGACTATGAAGAGGAGGATGAAGAAGTAATCACGGTGGAAGGTGGCACAGAAGAATCTGACATTGCTATTCAACTAGGCTCCGAGGGATGTGGCTCAGGTAGCCCCACCCCCAGCTCCCATATTTGCAAAGTCCGAGCTGAGACCTGCACCATCCCCTGCCTCATGAGAAGCAGAGAAGCAGAGAGGCAATCTAAGACATGCCCACCTATATCAAGTTTTTCTTCAGGCATTGGCAGTGGCACAGTTAAAAAGTACTCCTCCCTAGTTTGGGCCTTTTTTACAGTTAGCAAAGAGGGGGAGCACATTGCAGTATGCACCATTTGCCACACAAACGTTTGCCGAGGTAAGCCTGGTACACATTAGTGTACTGGAGGCCAAAAGACCCATACGAAAAAACACCACACAATCAAGTGGGAGGAGCACCATAAAAAAACTGTTGAACATGGTGGTGGTGGTGGTGGGGAGAGCCGGGGAACACCAGCTAAAAGCCCATTCACAATGGAAGGTGATGATGAGGAAGAAGAGGGTATCATCTTCACCCAAAGCATCCCTGTACCCAGCAGATTTACCCACCTCAGTGACTTCACAATGGTACAAGAAGACTCAAAGTGAAATGGAGACACCACGGCATACAGTGACTACCCCACCGCGACACACAGTGAGTATCTCACTAGCATCTACTTCTCAAAAGACGTCTGTGTCAGTGCCCCAAGAAAAGAAGAACATCCAGGCTACTATTACGGGCACGTTTAGGCAGGAGGGGCCATACGAGCGAAACCACCCAACTGCACGTTTGTATAATGGTAAGCTGGCAAAAATGGTAGCACTGGACCTCCTCCCTTTTTCTTTTGTGGAAGGAGTGGGATTCTTAGAATTTGTGGCAGCCATCTGCCCAAAATGGAAGGTACCAAGTAGGGCCTGTTTTGCCAGAGTGGCTGTTCCAGCTCTGCATCACGATGTGCTGAAGATGGTTGGACAATCTTTGCAGCAAAGTGATGTTCACACTATCCATCTGACAACAGACATGTGGACCAGTTGTCAGGCGACCTATTACATGTGCATCACTGCACACTAGATCTGTTTTACAGGGGTAAAGCAAAAGATATCTTCAGGTCTTGGCCCTGAAGAAAGTTTTAAGAGCGTTCAGCGGCATGTAACAGTGGCCATCAAATACATCTGTTAAACATATTGGAAAAATGTAACAGCAAGGTGTATGAATGGATGCGACCGAGAGATCTCCTAATTGTATTTGTTGCCGCAGACAATGGCAATAACATGGTCAAGGCCTGTCAGACGGAGGCTATTTCAGCCTCCTGTGTTTGGCCCATTGCATCAACCTGGTGGTGGAAGACATAGTCAGCAACATACTGACCACATGCAGAAGAATTTGCACTCATTTCAGCCATTCTTTTAAATCCCGGAAGCAGCTGTGGATTATTCTGCAGCAGAGGCACATTAAACATACAACACCGCAGTCACAAATTGATTGACCCATACTGCACTTCAGTCCTAGTTGGCAAAAATTCCCTAGGTGGAGAGGAGGGATGATGAATGATAGGTATGATAGATCTGGCTCACTTAACAAATACAGCGAGTCAAGGGAGTAGAACAAAGAATAAAAATAAATAACCCCCACTTAGAACCATACCTTTGAATGATATTCATAACCCTACATAAACTAAGTAAGCAAAGTAGTGAGCAGCATGCTCCTCATGATGAAAAGAGCTGTCTTGCTTATTCATCCAAAGAATCCAAATATTCATTAATCCTTTCATTCTAATTCACCCATAGCCACCACGATTAAGCTTTACTTTCTCCTATCCAATCTTTCAACAAAATTTCCAATCCATTACCCACCCATTCAGTAGCAACCCTTTCATCAAACCATCCTTATGCCCATCCATCCCTTTAACCACCCGCGATCCCTTTCACTCAACCACCTTTTCACTCATCCACCATTTCCTTTCTTTTGAGTTACCTTCTGTTCTTTCATGTCTCTCAAGCCATCAACGCTCATTTTGTGAGATTTTGCTGAGTTGCAGAGATAGTAATAACTCCACCACCGTTGTGCCGGTAATGCTGGGGTGTCATTCAAGGTCATATGTTGATGACGATCAACGCCATGGCGATAGCTAGTGAGCATAGTAGTTACAAGAACTTATGTGACTTACCAGTGCACTGCTGCCGCGTCTCCCCCTCAAACTGACCAGTCTCCTTCTGCAGCTGCACTGGAGCTGGCATCACCGATGTTCCTTGTGGCTAGAATAAAACATTACACATAATTTAGGTGCCAGATACTCAGACGCAAATACAACTGCAATGCAACTCTACAGCTCAGTTAGCACGCCAGTATGTTCCAAATATCACTCTGGGCATTTGATCGGTTGGTTCACAAAGTTAAAGCCAGTCATGGAATAATGGTCAATGAAAGACATATGGTATTGGTTGGCAAATGCAATAGGAGTGGGATCTCACACTTTTTTTCTAGCTTTGCTGCACTTTCATGGGAAACTGGTGGTATACTGTAACTATAGATGAATGAGTCTGCAGCACACTACATTGGGGTGGGGGTCCATGAGGACCATGGCCACTCTTGTGCATAAGAAGGATAAGGAAAGCCTTCTCAACAAACATACATGGTGATTTCTATTTATAATACTGGCTTACTTGGGCCTGCTATCGGAATCTTCATAATAGATAGCACCAACATTCCAATACCTCAAGATTCTACCCTAAGAAGTCTACAGCAATCATAAAAGGACGTACTATGTTCAGCAGAGCCTCTGCAGCAGTGCTGTTGGCCGGCGCCGCTGACCAGCATCTCCCGGACCCTCAGAAACATCCCTCTTCTTTCCCTTGGGTGCTCATGAAAGAAATTAAAAAGATGGATAAAAATAGATTAGTGATTCAGTTAATAATCTCCACAGAATGTTTTATGAAAAGCAAACACAGTCACATACTTAGCTAAAACAGGTCACTTATAGTACTACTAGTTTCGACTCAAGTCTATCGACTGTCATTAAATCCATATTCCAAATTTTATTAACAAAAAGTACAATTGGAACTATGTATTGCAGTGAATAATCTTTTATTCTATTCCCCCTTCTCAACAACGCTGATGGACCAACTCAGTCTCCCTTTTTTTGCAATGCATACTTCACATCATTTTGAATTCAGTTAAATAACCTGGAACTGTACGAGCTACATAAACAAAGTCACAGAGAGAATGCGCTACTCACTGATTCACTTTAGTGAAGGAGAACAGTCTGGGGTGGCTCCTTAATCAGCCAAAGCAGGCGCGCCTGATGAGTGCGATTAGATAGCGTTGAGCACCTGCCTAGCAGAAACTAGATCACGCAATAATATACCAGCGTAAACTAAACATAACTTACCTCTGACTTTGAGCAGCATTCTATTCAGATTTTTAGTTTTTTTTGCATTTTAGAACACAAACACAACACATAATTAATACTTACGAGCCTCAGAGTCCTGACGCCCAGCAGGTCCAGTAATGTTTGCTCAGTGGTGCATCAGCTGCTGGGTGATGTGCCGAACCTGGCACACCGGCCCTCAGCACCTCTGACGATCCGGCAGATCGTAACCGCTACCAGCCTGCCATCTACTGCAAATATATAGGGGAGGTGGCGCTGCATAACAAAAACTAGGGCTGCCACCTCCTCTTCTCCAAAGATCGGCAGGGGCTGCACACCTGGGAAGCGGCGCCGCCTGCAAGGAAGTCTTCCCTCTGCCATGGCACTAGGTTGGATAGAAATAAGAAGGAAAAGGAAGGGAAAAATAAAGAAGAAAGAAATAAGGACAGAAGTTGAAATAAAGTCACAAAAACACGAAAATATTTACCCAAAAACATAAAATACACAAAGACACACTATTAAAAAATATATATTAGGTGTAGAAAAGTAATAAAGGAGGAGGATTAGAACGATTGAGAACAGATACATTTAGGCCCATAACAATGAGTGGAAAAACAAGATGGCCGCGCCTATGCGGACCGTGTGGTGCTGTTCGCGCATGATTTAGAACACAAGAACACACTTGAGAACTACGTGGTGCCGTTCATGGATGATTTTGGAGTACGCGGACGCACTCCTCATTCCCAGCGCAAACAGGCGTGTCGGCAAACTCCGCCCCCAAGCAGAACTCAGTGTAGAGCATCAAGAGTTTTTTACTCCCTAAGATTCCACGTAGTAGGACTTGGGAGCTCTGCCCACCCCTATCCAGGACCAGGCACAGGTCAAGAAGTACAGGAACGCTGTCATATCTAGGAGGAACAGCTTGCTTGCAGTGATATGAGTGGATCCATGTCACCAGACCTCAATATTTAACAGCTGTGTTGGGGATGAGCAAAATCATGTAGGGTCCATGCTAGTGTGGTTGAAATTTGATCCTTTGATGCATGTATAAGAACACCCAGCTCCCGGGTCGTAGGGAGTGACATGCCTCGGTCAAATGTTGCTTGAATCTGACAGTTTGGGAATGCCCTCTTACACACACATATTAGACAGTGATTATGTAGGAACTCAGTGCTATATAGGAAGTTACTCTTTTACTTGACCTGAAATTTGTTCTGCCGGGATCCTGAATGATGTAGGCGTCCCGTGCTTTAAGCTCCTCTTTAGCGCCATGGGTCTGGTGGTGGCAAGGAGAGATGTGGCCAGACTCTGGGGGGCGCTGGAAGTACAAACCTTCACAAATGGAGGTGAGTAAGCACAAATGGAGGTGAGTAAGGGGTCTTTACATGACAGCAGCGAAGGTTACGTACCGCAGTCGGTAAGGGAACGGTGGAGCTGGATGGAGTACTATGGACTGGAGTCAGTGGAAGTCAGCCCCGGCCCTGCCTCAAGCCCAGAAGCCTGTTTGATATTGATGGCCTTAGGGGCGAATGTATGCGAATTGTTTATCACTCTTTCTTTTCAACTCTGTTTGGATGTTCTATGAACTGTATATTTCATGATGGGAATTGTAGTTGTACTCCCTTTGCATGTCTGTGGATGCTGGCATGTTTTACTGCATAAAAATATATATAAATATTTATTTTTTAAAGGGTACTTGAATCTGAGAACGAAAAGTGTAGACATAATATTAGCTTTCGACAATAGTGCAAGACTGCATCATTATTAAGTTGTAAATCTAACTCTGCGGTTGAGTGGAGGAATAAAAAGTAGCATTGATCTGCTCATGACTATTTCATAAGGGCTTAATTTTGTTTTACGGGAGGGAATCTCCCTCAGGGACCTTAGGACTGGTGGAAGGACATGAGGCCATTTGAGTTGGGTTTCAATGCATATTTTGCTATCTTGCTCTGAAGAGTGTCATTGTACTTTTCTCCTTTTCCCGCTGATTTGTAGTAATATGCACAATGGAAATACTGTTCTATCCCTGGAAACTTGCAAACTGCCTGTACTACCTCTGACACAAAGGGCCTGATTTACAAACTGCACTTTTGATTAAGTGTACATGTATACAAAAGTTTACTTATTTTCTAAATTCACAAACTGTGTTTTTGTAATAACTTACACTTTAGTAGTATGTCCGGCACTACAGTAGTCAACAACTGGTGCTGCTACACCCTCCTATAGAAAATAATGGAAGTGGTGACTTAAAATAAAACCCCATAGAAAATAATGTGAAATTAAATTATTTAAAATAGTTAAAATATTAATTAATGTTAAAAATAGTACGTATTTGTTATTTAATAACCTATACCAGTTGAAAGTGCTGGACCCATCCAAACAACTGGCACCTTGTTTTTATAAGAAGAGTGGACATGTTTGGTGGGTGGGGTTTTCTGGATTCCCTGTAGCTTCCAGTACATTCTCTCACAGAAATAAGAGGAAAATGCATGTTTGTAGCCAAAAATTGAGGTTTGCAGGCCTTATATTAGGAAACTGTCATGGGATCTGAACATTTAACACCATCCTGAACTCCTCTGGTTGTCTACTTTTCAAAAATGTCTGGGTTTGGTAGGTTTCTCTCAGTGTGTGTGAATGTAGATTATTAGTAGCGGTAAATGTGCACCTACCACTAGCAATAAAGTCACCAAAGCAATAAAAGGTTCAAACAAGGTCTCAATAAATGATTCCCTTTCTCAACCCTAGGTAGATGGCAACAAGCAGGCTGGCTTAACTTAGGAGACAGGAATGTGAAGCATTTAAAAGCACCAATACATTAAACTAGTAAGACAAAACACACAATTAAAATCCGCTACCAAGTTATAACATTTGGAGAGATTTTTATGATTAAAATGACATAAAATGACAAAAATCCAATGTAGGGAACCGAAGATATGAATATAAAAAAAAGAAACACTTTATAGTGCTTAAAAACATATAGCGCCAACTTTGGCTATCTAGTCACTCTTGACTGGGACCAAGTCAAAGTTTGAGGCAGACCGTGATGGAGCCCTGGCTGGATACACTAAGTGGGAGGCCTCAGTCAAAATGTACCTTCTCACTGAGAAACATTTTGGGGAGGGTTTTCTCTCTAATTTGAGCAGGCCTCCCCAGCATGCTGAATTCGCAGCGGCTTTGTTCATTGGGAGCCCCAAGTTAACTCCTGGAAGTCTTGAGCGCCACAGCTTTCGGTGGGACAAACCTGAAATTCAGGCTTGGTCGCTGTGCGAGATAGTCTGCTTGACTCTCGATGTCGAGTCGGTCACCTTCTAGAGCTTTTTCTAAGAGTTGCTCCAAACTACTGGATCTTTTTCCTGAAGTTCCTCTTGAGGGTTCAGTGTGTCCACAACACAAGTCCAGAGACTTTGATTTGCTCCTTGGAAGTTTGGACTACAGTTCCCACAAGGCACCTGGACAAATCCTCACAAGTCCACTGGACGCACTCTGGTAGGGAACTTCTTAGGGGATTAGGGGAGATGGTGCAGGTGAGCTCTGTTAATCTGCTGCTTTTAGGGAGTCCACTCCTTAATCCATTTTGAAGCAAGGTAAAGTCCTCAAGGCTGTAGTTCTAAGAGTGTTTCAGGCAGCAGACCTGAGTTGCTATGCAGCTCTCACATATTTAGCCAATGCTCTGGGAAATCAAGCAGAGTGGCACCCCTGACCAATGGGGTTCAGGATGCCGCCCAGAAGCATGACAGCTTCCTCCAAAGTGTGGCAGATTCCTGACCCACAAAGCATTGCACTTGAAATTTCAAGATGAAAAATTCCTCTACTTGGGAGTAAGAGCCTAGTAGACCAATCTACTGGTGTGGCTCATTTCCCTTAACACTCACATTCCAGACCTCCTGAAAATTCCAGTCTTGGGGCTGCCATCTGGCTGGGGGGGGGTACAGGGAGGGAGTAGGCATGGCTGGCATTATGGCATTACTTATTGTCCTGCTCTCTTTGAAGCCCAGTTTGATTTACCCAGCCCCCATCCTGTCCTGTTCTCAGCTGATGCAGAGCTCCCGATCAGATTAATTAATTAATTAATTGCAAGTTTATATAGCGCTAGGATCGACTACCGGAGGAGTATCTCCGCGCTTCGACCGCTGCGAAACCCTTCCTGGCTTCCCTGAGAGATGGTCCCTTAATGGGTATCTCCAGGGTGAGACCAGGCATCCCCGGCGGTCTGGTGGGGCCGTTAGTGCAGATGAGGCAAGCTTATGCCCAGAGTTGCCGAGTGTGATCGCTGATCAGAGTGGGCACCGAGGCGAGAGAATTATCGAGTCCGCTGACCCTGGTCAGAAACCTGCCGCGTCGGGAATCGAACCCTGGTCCCGGGCCGTCCTCTGCTCTCGGGTCTGCCGCCTCTAACCAGTGAGCCACACTACTGTACACAGATAACCTCTGACTCTGTGCAGGCCACTTGTCACCTCATCACAGCAGTTTGACTCAATCTGCTAAGGCTAGCCAATCTGGGTTGGCTGCTATAGAAGGCATATTCGAGCGAAACCCTATCACCATTAACAAACTCGCCCATCATGAACTCTCCTACAACCCTAACTCAAAAATACATGGTCAGGCAAGCTCTGTGACATAGGACTAAGGTTACTGATTGACACATCACAGGTGGCATAGCACGCAGCCGGCAAACAAATGCGTGATCAGTAAATTCAGGTTTATCCCCTAGATAAGAGCAGCCACACCACAATGGTCCAGGGAGATTGGCACCAATAAAGGAGACATGGCCGGATGGGTAAACACACTCCCAAAACATCAATAGTCAAATGCCACATGAAGTTTCACGGTCGATTGCCATTGCTGCTTGATCTCTAAGGCAAACAAACGCCATTGAGCGAACCTTCACACGAGCCATTGGGCTCTTCTTTTTGATCCTTGCCGGGGCAACAATGTGCCTCGCTACCCGAGTATGAAAAATTAAGGCTGACCGTACCAATCCTGGAACACGGCCACTTTGAGCCCCTACTTAGTATTGTGACTAAAGGCTTAGTGTAATTATTATGGTTAAGACAACAACTGTCATTTCCTGTCCTGATGATGATGCCCTAGATTAAGATACAGCATCGAAACGTCGTCGACCTCTGAACCCCCAAATGCATTATATGACTGAAATATTATCATTTGCAGTGGAGTGTTGTAATGCAATTTAAAATCGGTAACAACTGATTAATAGTATACAGATGCAATTTTTTGCTTTGCCCTCTTGCCCACTATTGTTGTGTTGTTTTGTCTTGTCTTGTATTATTTGGGTCACGGCTGTGCCCACTTGATAATCAAATGGTCCTTCCATTTTTTATAATTACTGTTCTAAATCAAATTAAAAATAAAAATTCTTGTCCGGCTGGACAAAAGTCATTTCACCTATCAAGTGTATAAAAATTGTTTTGTCTGCCCTCACAGACTATCTGTTTCCAAAAAATAGGGACCACTGTCTTGTAAAATACATGAAGTTAGGAACACATAGCCAATCAAGACACAGCAAACGCAGTGATCATGCGCCCCTCATGCCCGACATCAAGACACATTAACCACTGGCCCACATTGTGTCCACGCAAGGTCGAAGCCCACCTGTATCTGTTATCAGGGGCATTATTTAGGACTCTACAGACAACGCCTGCATTCTTTTACCAAACAAGGTTCACAGCAAGTATTTTTATGATATTAAAAACCTGTATAAAACCTCACTCAGATTGTTTGTACTTTGAGACAGTCCAAATGTTCCTGTTTTGCCAAACACCTCTTGTCTTTTATTTTTTTAAGGTAAATTCATATTCGAGCAACAACACTATGAATAATCATTATAAGTTGCAGCTCTGGTGTTGGCTGCGGGTATCGGGAAAACCTAAACGCCCGGCATGTTTGTGACCAGAAGGGTCTGACGGGCCTAACAGTATATTGTTTTATGAATCACCCCTTGTGGCAAACAATTACAGGTGAAAAAGTTGTCTCCAATTGCTATTTCATTTTTATTTATTTTAAATATTTTTTTATGTGAACAATTTCTTTGGGAAAACATTCAGGGATCTACACAAATGACCCCCCTGAATTTAGAATTGTGCCTATTTTTCATAAATCTATAGCTTCCCAGTAATCCCCTTTGAGTTTCATAGCTGTTTCTACCATAACCTGCTAGTAGATTGAAAGCCCAAAAATTTGGGAAAATGTACTTCTTAAAAGAATGCAAAAACGTTACTTAAAATAAAAATGTATATATATATATTCAACTTTGCTAGTTCCTTAAAGCTGGGGAGATGATGATCCTATCACAGCAAACAAATTATTTTAGGGAAAAAATAAGTGTTCTTACACAGTACATTTTCCTATGTTCCCCCCAAAATAAAAAAGTACCTATATTTTGGCTATTTTCTAGGTTCCTTCTAAGAAAATTGACAAACCTTGGGTACTTTTAGTATCCAGAATGTTTGAAAACAATGACTAGGTGACTTTTGTGATAAAAAATAAACATGACGTCCTAAGTATGAAGTGCCTCAAAAAAAGGTCTCAACCCTGAGGGTGGAAATAAATCAGCAGCTAAGTGGTTAGCATGAACATTGGGCACCCCTCAGCTACAATCCAGGTGAATAAACTCTTTACACCGCCTAATACACTATTGTGGGTCCAGGTGGGCATGTCTCAAGGCCCCTCTTTTGTTTTCTCTCTCATTAGAACCCATGGTGCAAGGGTCTTGCAGCAATGTAATCATTGTGTGTGCAAGAATAATTAGGCCACTATAATAATTTATTCTTTGATGATGATCTTTTTTTAATGGATCCATGTCGATTACTTCCTACTCTCATTAAAGAATTACACCAATTGCATGAGGTATCGGGCATTAGGAGAAATTGCCTAAAATCAAAAGGTATGGGATTGTATAAAAAGATGCGTTGATCCACAGTGGTTTTGTTTGATCCAAAATCACAACAGTTACACAGGGGTAAACCTTACTGAAATGTCAGACTTCAACAAGTATATACCATATACAAATACTTTTCATGCAAATTTATGTTTCATCCATTCACTCGTATTTAAATTAACTAATTGCCATATTGTGTGTGTCCACATAGTGCCTGCTTTTGGTAAAGGAGCTTTTATTGAGCAGTTAACTGTTTTATCATGTGCCAATACAAATTAAATAAAGTTGTTAGCCAATACTCTTCCTAAATTGAATACACATTTGCATTTTCCATCCTAATGCTTTGGGAAAAAACGTTCACAACCTTGATGGCATTGGACCACATTGGAAAACCTTGCCAATACCTTTAGGTATCTTATTGTAAATCATTAAGTCCACTTTTGCATCAAAATGCTTACTCCTTCCCCTCTTTTTGTCTATATACTCTTGCATTGTCTCTTAAAAACTTTGCAACTCTCCCTTCAATGTTACCACTTGGTACTTTCTCCTTCCTACACATCTCTCCCTAAGACACAAGTGTGCCAATGTGGTAGCTGGTTTGTGCCAACTTAGTAGGGGACAACCTAGTGTAGAAAATGCAGTTGTTCCCTGTGTCAATCTCAAAGGTTGCACCTCTGTTTCCAACACAAGCCAGCCTTCACAGCCAACCTAAAGGACTCCACCCAGTTTAATATCTCTACTTGCCCACTGGCTTGAGTTTTATGTAATACTGCCCACCTAAGTCATATCCCATTTTTCTTCAAATAATCACACGTTGTTACACTAGTAACTTTAGCTTCATTATCAGAAAGTATTATAGGAGCCATTCTTAAAAAAACAAATATCTTCCAGAGACTATCACAAAGTCAGTAGTCCCACTAATACCCATGCATACCTCTGGTCCCTTTGAGTTAAAAAAAAAAAAAGACAAAACAAAGTCTTCCTTCCAGGCTTTCTGTGTTGGCGCTTCAGGTGCACCCCACAGTCTTGCAGTGTTTTGCTTGACCATTACCATACCCAACATTACCCAGGTCTATTCTTTGCTGTTTTAGTCGGTTGCCTCCCACACACCTAGGAGGCACTGCTTAGGCGAGGGTTCCAGTTTTACCCCACTACATGATTCAAACAGTACACAATTGTCTCCCAATACTTCTTAATGTACGGGCAGTCCCATAACGTGATAAAACACAGTTTTGGATGCAGCGCCTACTACACTTAGGATCCGACCCTCTCCCCATTTTAGGGAGAGTTTGATATGAAAAATCCGCCCTGTGCAATATTTTAAGCTGTATTAGTTTGAATCTTGAGGAGGTAGCCACCTACTCTCCGGGAGGCCAGCACGCCCTGCCATTCTTCATCATGTAATTCTCCTATATTATATGTCTACTGCTCTCAGGGTTTGAGGCCGGGTGAGGGGAATTATTGATCAATTTTTGGTAGGTCAAATAGATTGCTTTGCGATCCATATAATCTGTAAGGATTCTGTCCCCCAGAGGCCTCAGGAAGGTCCATTCCCTTAGGGATGACCGCCTGTAGAGCATGCCTTATTTGTAGGTACCAAAACGTTTCTGTGGCAGCTTGGTCATAATCTCATTGCAGTGTTGTGAAGGGAGTCACACCTCCCCCTGCCCACAGATAACCGACCCATGCAATGCCTCAAGGTGCTCAGCTGCTCTCCATCCCACAACAGGGTGGCTTGTGTAAACTTGTAGGATCATACCAAACTTTTGTTAACCGCATGCCAAAGGTGGACGGTGTGCTTAGTGGGACCTGTGAGTAGGAGACGCCTGGGTGCAGTCGCATAGGCCCCACCCTGCAGGACACATTTTTCCATTCTATATTCTGGTTTATCCGGGGGTTTATGCATACAGTGATTGATTGCCATTAGTTGTGCGGCCCAGTAATACCTCCATATGTTGGGTGAGCCCCACTTCATCATCATACCATCCTCTCACTAACTTCTTTGTGGCTGTGCACGTGGGTTTCCCATCCCATAATAGCATTCTTTGTTCACACTCTATCGCTTTAAGGTATGAAGCGGGGACTGGAAATGGTATATTTTGCAATATGTATATATATATATAAAAATTGCGGGAATGCCAACATCCTAAATAGGACAGCTTGTCCTAGTAAGGAGAGTGAAAGGGACCTACTGTGGAGCACAACTCCTTTCAAATGCTGCACAGTGGTTAGGAGATTCTGATTATAAAAGAGGGTGGGATCTGTGGGGATGTATACTCCAAGAAGATAGCAGAAACCCAGTGCCACCACTGTTGCCCCACACTCCTTTGGTAGCGGAGGGAGTGCTTCTCCCAGCTAGTAGATAATTGAGTTCGACCAGTTGATGTTATATCTGGAGTATTTTCCAAAATTAGTGAATATATTCAATACTCTATATATAGAAAATTTAGGTGATGCCAGATGTAGAGGTATGCTCTCAGCATATAGGGAAATTCTGTCCTCCCAGTCCTCTGTCCAGCGTAGGCCCCATATCAGCAGATCCCTGCACATCCAAGTTGCCAGGGGTTCGAGTATTAGGGCAAAGAGCAATGGCAACAAGTGACAGCCCTGCTTCGTCCCTCTCTGGAGGTGGAAGGTTTTGGACGTTCGATTGTTTACCACGACTTGCAACAGTGGATCTCCGTATAGTAGTCTCATCTAGGCCATGAATTTGGGGCCAAATCCCATCTTATTCAGCACTGCAAATTGATAAGGCCCACCTCTGGCCACTTTGAATAATAATATGCAAGGAAAAAGGCAAATACTTCTTTCTGCAGAATAACTGTAAAAAAAACACATTGTCTATGTTTTACCCTTAAGTAACTTAATAGTATATAATGGCACAGTATATGCTTTAGCAAATTTGTAAATGTTACTGTAAACAAAACTTTCACATATCCACCTCTCTATCATTGCATGCAAGCTCGGCAAACAAAATGATTCATGAGTCCTACTTTTGTTCTCACCATGCCACCATATTCTTCATGGCTCATTTGAGTGACCCTTGCCTTTAAACCAATGGGGGGAATTATTTTGTCTCCTCTTACTATAATATTTTGTTTAAGCAAGCTGTTCTAGATCTCTGACACATGCTTTAACATCACCATTGTTTCTTTCCCTTTGCCCATCCTTCAAGATATTTTTGAACCATCATCAAGAACATTTGCTCACCTATTTTCAGATTCTACATTTCTTATAATATCATTAAATTCTGTGATGATATCAATGATATATTTCCCGATAAATGCTACTCGCAGGCAGCTCTTCCTGCTCATGCACATTCTTAACACCTTGGCTGCTAGGCGTTTTCCCCCTCCTGTGCTGGATATGGATATTTTACATTATTCATGACGAGCTCAGCTCGTCATCAGCACAGCTCAACTGTGCATCATGACGAGCTGAGCTCGTCATGAGCATCGAAAGGGTTAAGCAGCATTCTAGCCGTGCAGTGCATGTGTACATTACGTTTTCCTGGCACATTTTCAATTCTGTACTGCAAAATTTGCAATTTGGCTGCTAACCACACAAAGCAAGTGATGAGCCTCCTGCCCCTGCTTAGAGACAGATTGTTGAACAATGGTTTACGATTGATGCAGATCACAAATCTGGTTCCCCACAAAAACATTCCAGAGTGATCCAGTGCCCTGTAAATATAAGCATTTCACACTGAATAAAAGAATAATTATATTCTAGTACCTTAAGCGTTGTGAAGTCATAAAAAATCAATCAGCATGCTTATGTTTTTGCAGCAAGACTGATTCCATGGATCAACTGTCACAATGTATTTCTTATAAACCACAAAAGACTTCAAAAAAAGTGCCTGCCAATGATGTTCTTTCTTCATTGTTTCAAATGCCTCCCATTGTTCTCTCATCAATTCAGATCTAGCATTTTCTAATATAGTCTTTGAAATGCATCACTCTTACTACCTGCATAGTCTTTCACAAAGGTTGCATAAAACTGTCATTCTTAAATAGGAACACAGTTGCTCTTTTGCATAGGGAGCTGGTGTCGCTAGAATTGTTGTACATGGCCTGTTTTTGGCTTTATTCCATCTATATATATAAAAACGAATGTTTGTCTGTCTGTTTCTCCTTTATGCATTACTACACCATTCCTCCGATCGGCATGAAACTTTGGGAAGTTGTTGAGTACACTCCCGTGAAGGTTTCTGGCAAAAAAAACTAAAAAAAAAACATTGTTAAAAGTTGTTGAGTACACTCCCGCGAAGGTTTCTGGCAAAATAAAAAAGACGAAAAATGTGTTAAATATCGGCCCATGGCCCCCCCAGGGCCCTCATAATCTTTCCAATACTGAACGTTTACAGTTTCCGGTGTGACTCGCTTTTGCAATAACCATCAACAAAGCACAAGTGTGGGGACTCGATTTGGAGAATCCGTGCTTCTCACATGGACAACTGTATGTGGCCAGCTCACGCGTCGGAAAACCTTCTGCTTTATTCGTGTACGCAACTTTTACAGTTTCCGTTGCGACTCCCTTTTGCAATGACCATCAACAAAGCACAAGTACAATCGCTGCAAGTGTGTGGACTTGATTTGGAGAATCCGTGCTTCTCACATGGACAACTGTATGTGGGCAGCTCACGCGTCAGAAAACCTGATTTAATCGTGTACGCACCAGACGGAAAAACAAAAAAAACATGTATCCACAGGCACTCGAATAAATAAAAAGAATTAAAACAACACTTTAAAATGTTTTCCATATTAAAATAAATAGGTTTCAATAAAAATGACACAATGTAAATTGAATGTTATCATAACAAGTTTCCTTACATTTCCTTTCTTCTGAGATCGCAGCAATGCGCGACGGGTAAGCTAGTTTTTTTATATGCGGTGCTTCAAAAATCCTTCTTTTCCAGCGGTTCAGGTACTTTTTCCAAATTATCATCAACATCATCTTGTCCATCACTACAAGCTAGATTGTCATTTAGAATGCCATGGCTCCTGATACTGCCTTTAATTCTGACATCGATCTCTGGAATAGTGAGGCAGCACTGGCCAACAGAAATGGTATTCTCGTTCGTTGGTGGGATTCTTCTGGGGTTATAAATGCACTCACATTTTTTGTCAATAAAAGGGCAGGACATAAAAATTGATTAGATGGCTGATGCTGTCAGATCTGTAAAAAGGTTTCTCTGTTCTTCTCTGTTTGAACATATTTTCCCATCTGGTTTTGTTCTTAGTAGATTATTTTTTGTTGCAGCATTTACCTCTCACCTTGACTTACACCTGAACACAACATTTTAACTGTGCAGTTCCCTTGGAAAAATTTGTGGTGGCTTGTCATGCAATGTCTTAGCCAGTTCACATCCTTCCCTAATTTGTTTTTTACGTTGTCCGTGTTAACATTTGAGCTCTCAATACTTGATCACAGCACGTTTTCAAAATCCTGAATGAAGCAAGAAATCACAAGCTAGCTACATATTCAACTATTAATTGTCCCTGCTCGTGAATTCCAGAATTTTCATGTCATCTAAACTGTGTTTAGTTTCTTACAGTAATGTTCTTCAGCCTTACTGATGGCATATTTAAATCCATCACAATGTTTTGCATTTTCTAACAGGTAAGTGCTGCAAATCCATTGTAATGTGTTGCGGTGGAAAGGAATATATTTAATCAAAGGAAGGGTCGGGAGACTGAAGAGGGCAAGTTACCACCTACCATTTCAATCAATCAATCAGGATTTGTAGAGCGCGGCTGCTTCACCTGTGAGGGTCTTGAGGGTCTGTCATATCATGCAGCTTGTTCTCCTATTAATTGAACTTCCAGGTCTTGAGGTCCTTCCAGAATTGCTGGAGCAATGGTGTGGCTCTGAGGTTGTTCCACGTTTTGGCTACCAGATGGGTGAAGGAGCGGCCTCCGCTACTTCTCTGGCTTGTGGTGACTGGTGGCATCTAGGGCAAGGGATTCGGATGCGAGTGTCCTTGTGGGCTGGTGAAAAGTCACTCATTGGTTGAGGTATGCAGGTCCTTCATTGTGTAGTGCCTTGTATGTGTGTGTGAGTAGCTTGTACTGGCATCTCTTCATGACTGGTAGCCATTGACATTTTCTAAGGTGAGGGGTTATGTGCATCCATCTGGAGAGGTCAAGGATGAGCCTCGCTGCTGTGTTGTGGATCGTCTGGAGTTTCTTCCTGAGTTGGGCTGTTATTTTTACGTAGAGGGAGTTGCCATAGTCAAGTCTGCTGGTGACCAGAGCCAGCGTGATAGTTCACCTGGTGTTGGTCAGGAGCCATCTGAAAATCTTCCTGAGCATTTGGAGCGAGGAAGCAGGTGGTGGAGACGACTCAGATTTGCTTCTTCATGGATAGCTGGCTGTCGAGGATTATGCTGAGGCAGAGGGCATGTTCTGTGGGTATCTGGGTTGGTCCAGCTTCAGGGGGCATCCATTCGTTGTTCCAGTGTGTGTCCTTGCCTTTCCCAAAGATGAATACTTCTGTCTTGTCGGTGCTGATTTTGATGCCGTTGTTGTTCATCCACTTGGCAACCTCTTTCATGCATCTTTGGAACTTATCTTTGATGGTTCTTGGATTGCTATCAGAGAGAGGATGAGTTGGGTGTCGTCAGTGTAAGAGATGATGTTGAGTCCGTAGTTTTTGATGATGTTGGCCAGGTGGTCATGTATGTGTTGAAGAGAGTTGGGCTGAGGGTTGAGCCTTGAGGAACACCACAGGTGATGTTCTTAGGGAGCGAGAAGAATGGAGAGAGGATTATTTTCTGCATTCTTCCTGTGAGGTATGGTACGATCCACTTGAGGGCTGCTCTCTGGATTCCGATCTGGTGGAGCCTGTTGATCAGTGTGGGGTGGCACATGGTGTCGAAAGCTGCAGAGTGGTCGAGAAGGATGAGGGCCACTGTTTCTCCCTGGTCTAGCAGCATTCTGTTGTCATCTGTGGCTGTGACCAAAGCTGTCTTAGTGCTGTGGTTTGGTCTGAAGCCGGATTGAGAGGGGTCCAGGAGGTCGTCGTTCTCCAAGTGTCTGGTGAGCTGGATGTTGATTTCTTTCTCGATGACCTTGGCAGGGAAGGGTAGCAAATAGATGGGACATTAGTTTTTCAGTTCTCCTGGGTCTACAGATGGTTTCTTCAGCAAAAGCTTCACAACAGCATGTTTCCAATTGTGGGGGAAGTGGGCTGTGGTGATCGAGTAGTTGAGACCTTGGTGAGTTCTTTGCTGATGAGTTGAATGCCGATGTTGAAAGCGTGGTGGGGCAGGGTTCTACAGGGACTCTAGAGTGGCTGGATCTCATGATGGTCGCCATTTCCTTCTCGGTGAGGAGGTTCTATTGGGTGAGTTGGTATGGGTGGTAGTCAGTCTGCGTGAGGAAGTTGATGTCATACCTTTTCATCACCCCTGTTCTACCACAATTAGCAACAGGATGAGTTTACAGCATTTGAACAGGAAAGGCAATTGATGAGGAGTGACAAAGCTAACATTATAATGTGTGAAGATTGTCAACCTGGAAAGGCTGCTTTTATACAAGGTGCAGGAGCCCCTTTACAAACTGCACTTAGCAGTTTAATAGTATTACACTTGTACTAGTCACATACTACAACATGGCAATCAAAAACCAACAAATGGGGACCTCTCCCTCTCCTATCTTTTCTATGCTGATATCTTCATCATGATTGCAGAGATCTCTACCCATGTACGCCTATACTCCAAAATGGGAGGGGTTTAGAGAGTGGAATAGAGTGCTAAGAATTACCACATTGCTATTTAGAAAGTCTATAGTTATTACAGTGAAAAGGTCCCAAACAATTGCAAATGTGGTCAAGATCTGACCTGGAGTAAGTCCAGCACCACACATGGCCAACGCCTGGAACTACAACACTCTTCCATTGAACGTAACGGAGTGAAGAACCTAAAATAAAACCCCATAGGATTTTTTTTTAAAATAAATTAACACATTTCGTTTAAAAAAAAAAGATATATATACAGGATGTTTATTTGAAGTATTTTTGAAACAATGGATAGCATCCTGGATTGCCCCATCTCAACTGCTGTCAGAGATTGACAACACTGAAAAGTCCTTGCTCCAGGTTGATGATGATAACTACTGAATTCATAATGAAGGGTGAATATGGAACCTTTATAAAGCCTATGCACGCCAGCACCATCTTACCTGTCCATGATTTGTTGAAGCCCAGAGCCTCAAGCCGCAGTTTTTGAAATCAGCTCCCACCACTGCCTAATAATGTAATGGGATTTGATTTTGGGTGACAGATGCTTCTATTGGGGGAAGTGTAGGGGGGCGTTACGGGGGAAGGGGTTTTGATTCACCATTTATAATGTTTGGTTTGTAGTTAGTTTTTTGAGCACCACACAAGGCGGGCTCACTTTACAAGATTTTATATCCTGCAGACTCCACTTCCATAGGAGAGATCACTGAGAGGCGATAGGGACCCCAGGAAACCCATATAGTGTTTCACCATCTTCAACTCATGATTTTACATGACTCACCATGAGGGCATTTACGGGCTTGTTAGATCACATTGAGCGGGGAGCTTGCCTGCATTTTTCTACAGACACAGCCCTCAGGTTGTGATGCTGCATAAAATGCATCTCATGGGGGGCCAACTGTACTGTTCTAGCCAGGTATGGGTACACCAGAGTTTATCACTCATGGTTTGGCCGTGGCTCCAGGAGAGTCTCAATTCTCCTCCACAGCTCTCTGCAAATGTTATGTTACCCGTTCTTGTATAGCCCACAGCTGCCCCAGCAAAGGGGCATCCCAGCACTTTCAGCATCAGTAAGGCGGGCCAGGCACCATAGCAGAATTGCCCCAAAAGAAGACCATAAAGGCTATATTAAGGGAAAGAGAAAGGTTTTAATGGTTTTCCTAAAAGCAAGCAGACAGTCCATACTGCGTTTCTGCACAAGCAAGGAGTTCCATAACTTTGCCGCCAGGCAGCGAAAAGAACGGCCCCGCGCGACAGCGATGCACCCGGGGAACACTGACCAGGTGCTGCCCCGCGGAGTGCAACTAGTGAGTGGGAACATAGAGGGTAAGCAAATTACCCAACAGGCTAGGCATAGCGAACTTCATAATCTTAAAAGAAAGACACAACGTCTTGAATTGGAAGCACTTTTCAATAGGGAGCCAGTGAAGTCTCTGAATGACGCCAGCAACAGGGCAGAACCGCGGGAGCCCCACCAAGGTTCTGGTGGCAGCGTTTTGAACACTCTGCAGCTGGACTATCTCAGCTCTATTTGCCCCCAACAGGAGGGAACTGGCATAATCCAGACAAGATAAAATAGTCGACTGAACAATCAACTGGCGTATCGGAGGTTCAAAGAACTTCAAAAGGGGCTTCAGACCCCGCAGAAGGCAGAAGCTGGTACCAGCAACTTTTCTGGAATGGACCTGGAAAGTGAGAGAGGATTCCATCCATACCCCCAATTTTTTTTACCACTTCCTTTGAGTTAGGAGTCTTATCCAGTGCACTCGGCCACCAGTGCCCACTCCACAAGCTTGCGTTCTTCCCGACCAGCAAGACCTTGGTTTTGTTGGCATTCAGTTGCAAGCAGTTGGTAGCCAACCATTCCGCCACTGCCGCCAGCCCATCTCTAAACCTGGAAGCATCCGGAGAGGAGCTTTCAGCCAAGGTCACCACAAGCTGCGTGTCGTCCACAATGGAGACCATAGTAAGGTTCCACTGCCTGGCGACCGCTGCCAGAGGCTGAACGTACAAATTAAATAACGAGGGACTCAACACCGAGCCCTGGGGCACCCCCTGGTTGATAGTATGGGCCTGAGAGAGAAACGGGGGGCAGACACTCGGAAAGATCTTCCGGTCAGAAAAGATCTGAACCATTCCTGAGCCAAACCAGTCACCCCCTCCTCCTCCAGCCGCTGTAGCCGGAAACCATGCGAAACCGTGTCAAAGGCGGCACTAAGATCCAGCAGGATCAGTGCCGCCGTCTGATCGGAATCGAGAGTGGTCCGCAGATATTCAGTCGTGGCCAGGAGAGCCGTCTCAGTACTATGGCCCTGGCGGAAACCGTTTTGCGATGGATCCAAGATGTTGTTGGAGTTCAAAAACAGTGTGAGTACGTTATTAACATGCGCCTCTGCTATCTTGGACACCCATGGAAGAAGAGATATAGGTCTGAAGTTTTCAAACTTGGCTGGGTCCAGAGATGGTTTCTTGAGAATGTGGGGATACCCATGCCTGTTTCCACAGCACTGGAACAGTTGCTGTGGAGAAGGAGGAGGTAACTATTTGACATAGCGGGCCAGAAATAGAAAGAGTGACTCCCTAAACTGCACCGGTTTCAAAGGATCAGATGGAGAGCCAGATTTAATTTTCCTACTCAACCGAGTGAGCTCATCCTGTGAAATACAAGGAATGGCTGGCAGAGTCGGCCGTGACTCGATTCTAGGAGACAAAGTGGTAAAAGGAGTGGTTGCTTGTGGAAAAGACTTATAGATAGCACAGACTTTCTCCACAAAAAAAGTAGCTAGATCCTCGCAGTGCTGTGCGGACGAAATGAAGGGCACAGTGGCTTTCCTAGTCCTGAGATCTTTAAGGATCTTAAAAATACATTTGGCTGGATTAAAACTAAGCTGCACGAACTTTGCAGATAGTTCTATGATAATGTTTAATCTTGGCGAGGTAGCATACTTTTTTCTTGGGATCATAATCCTTTCTCCATTCGCGTTCTGCTCTTTTACAAGCCTTCCTTAAGATTGTCAAAGAGTTGTTGTACCAAGGACTCGTAGTAGAGGCTCATCCCTTGAACCATTTTGCTGGAATAAGGGAATCTAGCCCTTGGGTAATCCAATCACAAAATAGGCCATAATCTGACTCAAAGTTCTGCAGCGGACAAAGGATTGGCAGCGAGAAAATCATGAAAATCCTCTAACCTCAATTTATGCCAAGGGCTTTTAAAGACGGGCCGTTGGATAGCTATGTTAAGGGGCTCTGTGACATTTCTACCAACGAATGGTCAGTCCAACCCATGGGTTTAGGTATTTCCACACTTGTAGAATGAATATTAAAAAATATAGGGTCCAGCAGGAGCCCAGCTATGTGTGTAGAGCCAGAAACCAGCTGGTTTAGGAGATATGCAGCCAAATCTGCAAGCAAACTACAAATCGCGTTGTCATGTGTTAGATCAAAGTGCAGATTAAAATCACCAAAAATACTGAAATTAGCAGAACCCATAGTAAGTGTGCAAACTGCCTCCAAAAGGGCATCTTTAAACTTAGCGAACGGCCCTGGTGGCAGTTCTGCACGTTGGAATGTCCAAGGTGGCACTCGCTAGGCAACGCTATTTGTCGCGAGTAGAGTTGCAGTCTTCTATATGCCTTTTTGTCTATACCACTTCTGCCCAGAGTGCTGAAGAAGATCAAGCTCGACCGGGCCCAAGTCATTATTGTGGCTCCGGATTGGGCACGAAGAGTCTGGTATCCCGAGCTCTTGAACATGGCCATCGATCCTCCGATCAGACTGCCTCTCTGGGAGGATCTTCTGTCTCAGCAGCTGGGGCCTTCCTCCACCCGAACCTGTCCAGCCTCCACCTCCTTGCGTGGGGGATTGAGCGGTGACAGTTGACAGCTTTTGACCTTCCTCCTGAAGTCTGTAATGTACTCATGGCAGCAGGCGTCCCTCCACTAAAACGGTATACGCCTGTAGATGGAACAAATTTGTGGCATGTTGCACATCAAAGGCCGTGGATCCCCTTTCTGCCCCCTTTCAGAGGTTCTCCTCTTTATTCTTTCTTTGGCCCAGCAGGGCTCTGCTCTGGGCACTCTTAAAGGCTATATTTCGGCCTTTCTGCGGCTTCCTGATCTGCCTTCTATTTTCAAGTCCCCTAAACCTCCTTTCCTTGCTGTTCATCCGAACAAGGTTGTCCTCCGAACTCAACCTTCTTTTCTTCCCAAAGTAGTTACCTCTTTCCACATAGGACAGGCAATCACTTTGCCCACCTTCTTTCGGCACCCGCATCCTTCTAAAGAGGAGAGGCTCCACTGTCTGGATCCAAAACGTGTCCTCTAATTTTACCTGGATCGCACAAAACATTCCGGGTGGATGATCAGCACTTTGTTGCCTATGTGGGTGCCAAGAAAGGTTGGGCCATGCAAAAACGAACCATCTCTCGATGGGTCATTCTTTGCATTAAAATGTGTTATTTCTTTGAGAAAAAGGAACCTCCTGTAGGGTTGCGTGCCCATTCCACCAGTGCGACGGCAGCCACTACTGCTTTGGGTCATGGAATAGCCCTTCATGACATCTGCCAGGCAGCCACGTGGGCTTCATTGCACATGTTCACAAAACATTAATGCCTGGACATCCAAGTCCGAAGAGATGGCTTCTTTGGCTGCTCCGTTTTTCAGGACTTCCTGGTATGAACTTGGTTTGCAGACCCACCTCCGGGGTTTGTTTTGCTGGGGTATCTATTAGAAGATATGAAATCCATAACTAATTGTCTCTTTCAGATGAACAAGTTACTTACCTTCAGTAATTATATATCTGTAAGAGAGATTTATTAGTTAGGGATTCCTTACCGCCCAACCCATCCTCCTCGCTCTGTGAACTAACTTCTTGAGTAAAGGACTCCCTTTCAGGGCCCTAGTTTAATCACCAGTGGTCAGTGTATTGCATGGCTCTGCACTTCTGGTGTGGAATGTGTGGTGTTTTTCAAATAAATCAAATGGGAAACAGTGGAAGTTCAGGAGTCCGGTTTAATCGCCTCATCCACCAACAGCTTCAGGTCGTAACTGACCTGGAATATCACGTACATCCCTATTCTAAGAACATGGAAACATTCCTATTCTAAGCAAGTGAGGTTAGAATGTAATGAGGAAGATGCGAGATAAGGAAGAACAACATAACACATCTCCCTTCTTTACAAAAAGTAATGACCAGAAGAATAAACATAAAAGAGTGATAAAAGAAACTAATAAATAAGAAGAAAATAATGAACATTGCTTACACATAATCTTTCATGTACATTGGAGCACTGCGTAACCTTTGACTCCTCATGCGAGTGTTGGGTGAAGAGTTGGCACATGAGCGAGAAGGGTTGCTTATACCAAAAAGATTGGATTTGGTATCTGAGTCAGACTGAGTAAGGTTTTTCGATTTAACAACTACTACTCGACTTTTGTTCCAAATCCTCCCATCTTGTGTTTTGACAGCATTACCAAAAACTTTAATGACGGGCCTGACATTAGTATACTTGGACCAAGGCCTTCTCCCTACACATCCTCGTCGCCAATATTAATGTGGTGTTTTTCAAATAAATCAAATGGGAAACAGTGGAAGTTCAGGAGTCCAGTTTAATCGGCTCATCCACCAACAGCTTCAGGTCGTAACTGACCTGGAATATCACGTACATCCCTATTCTAAGAACATGGAAACATTCCTATTCTAAGCAAGTGAGGTTAGAATGTAATGAGGAAGATGCGAGATAAGGAAGAACAACATAACAGAATGTCGTGTAAAGAACGGACGTTAGTGCAGAGGGGAGGCGTCTAAGTAGATACCGCAATGTCATTCTGGCGATCACGATGCCAATGACGAACGCGGAGTCGACCAACGCCACCTACCGATGCGCAGGAGTGCTGCTTAAGAAAAATTCCCTGGATCCAGTCTGTTGCCTGGGGGTAATTCTAAAGTAAGGCATCCATAACAAATATGTGTCTCTCCCAGATATACCGTTACCGAAGGTAAGTAACTCGTTCATTTCCTCTCAATGTTTGGTTGGAAAAGTTCAGTAAACGGTCTTCATCCAAAGTGATTTTTGTCTCCACAAACTTCTGTTGGTGTAATAGAATGTGTATTGATTGCAACTTGTAACTATAGAGTAGTACAGATATGTTAGTTTTAATTTAATAGTCATTTTGGTGGCAAACTTACTCTTATTTGTGCTCAACATAAATAATTACATACTAATCAATTCGGATATTTCGAGTCGCTATCAATGGTTCTTGAACCTTGCCATACGAGTTCAACACAGTTCATAGCAGCTCTTCCACCTTCAAAAGGATATATTCTATATTCGGAAAGCCATCTATCAACAGGAAATTCATGTTATTAAAAGACCCCACAACAGCAATCTTTTCAGAAACAGGCCAATTAGAGGGCCTTCCAAACCCATTAACACCGCAGAGAAATCATTTAAGTCCAGAGAGTAACAACATGGAGAGTACAGGAACTCGGAATAATAGTCACATAGTTATCCAAGCTCAAGTTCACGCCACGGACCATGCAGAATACTCACATTCAACACCTAAGTCAGCATCACAAGCAATATCTTTTACACAAATACCAGAAGAAATGCATTTTGAAATTTCGGATACCCATAAATCTGCAAAGCTTCTACAGAACAATTCATGGCAACATTCAATTTCATTAACAAATAAAACCGATCTCCTTCAAGCTCTGGAAGTCGAAAATACAAATTTCCCAGAGAATAGAAAGAGCAAAGTATCAATAAAAAAATGGATAGATCCCAAGCACTCGAGAATTAATATATTAAATACAACGGAGCCAATCGAATCTCAGACCCTATCAAACAACACAGATATTATGCATGATCTAGAAGTTGAAAAGCCAAATGCGCTAGTGAATAGAAACTCAATAGAATTAACAAAAAAAGGATAGAGCCAACGCTCACAGCAATTGAAATATCAAGCACTCTGGACCTGCCAATCCAGAGTCTATCAATTCAAGAATATCTTGTTGAGTGCCCCCTCAGCACTGACATAACAACCCCAAGTCAGAGCACCATCAGAACCGCAGATAATGTTGCGAGTAAAGGAATAAACAAAGATAATAAGGGAGTTACACATATATCAGAAGCAGAATGGGGGACTCAGCAGGCAGCATACACATCATTACTCAAAGTGCTGGAAACAACAATAACAGTCCTGAACATGCAGTCTGATAAGTTAGATACTCAGATTGACTTAATGAACATTATAGCCTCGTATATTGTAGGAATAAATACGAAACTGGAAACACTAGCTGATCTAACAATGAAAGACCGAGTATCAAAAACGGTATTAAGCAAAGACTGTGTGTGTGGTCCTATTATTGATAAGTTAAGTAACGTTCCAGCGATTCTAACAAGTATTTTAAACGATATAAAAAGGACCAATGATTGGGAGGGAATAATAAACTGTCCAACAAAAACTGCAGTATTAAACATGGCAGAAATTCCAATAAGCCGTACTGACATCGAAAGTCATAAGCAAAAAAAGGGCAAAGACGGTAAGGAACCACAAAATATAAGAAGTGGCGGACATATGACCACAGTAAAAAATGCAATAGAGGGTCATAGTGAGCAGCAGCAACAAGAAGGTCAAAACAAGATAGAGATGATCCGACAAACGAAGAGACAGAGAAAAAGAGCAAGAAAATCTAGAAAGAATAATCTCAACGTAATACAGGAAACTTCGACGAGTAGGAAATGGTTCCCCATCTTTGAAACTAAAAAACTCGAAATCGAACCAGTGACGCAAGTCGTACAAACAAATCAAAAATCTATAGTGGAGGAAGACTGTCAACAAGAAGATCTTAACCAATGGACTTCATTAAGCCAAAGTATACATACAGACGACTCATGTGAAATAATGCAGATAAATCAACATCAAATTGTATGTGAATCAAAAAGAACCATCTCAAAATGCACAACTACCAGCAGGAATACTCAGCCAAAAACCCACAGATGGGGCGTATAGATCACCCGCCTGAGATGGAAAAAAAGGAAAACTACGCACAAGGGGATCTCTCAGGAAAGGTACAAAGAGTGACAGTAGAAGAACCGCCAGAAAGGCTACCATTGGGTGATGGGAGCAACACAATGGGAAGAAAAGGCACAGAAGATCCAGAATTGAGAAATTATCCAAACAAACAGGAATCGAAGGAGAAGGTACAAAGAGTGACAGTAGAAGAATCTCAAGAAAGACCACCTTTGGGTGGCAGGAGTAATACCATGGGGAGAAATGGCACAGAAGATCCTGACTTCAGAAATTGTCCAAACGAACAGGAATCGAAGGAAAAACTGAGCATCACAATCAAGACACAAACTGGAGTTAGATATGGTAGTACCCACAGGGAAGTAATACATCATACCGCACCGACTCAAGCTGGTGATCACCAGAATAACCCAGGGCAAAGGAAGGAATGTATAGAGAAGGAGCAAAGAAAACCTCTGGTAGGAGACATACCCAATGAAAACCTTGTAATTAAAATCATTAAACACGAAGGTGACAGACATGGAAGGACTCAAAGAGAGGTATTCCAACGCTCCCAACCAAGTCTCATACATCTGAGCGATAATCGAGAAAATAACCTGGAAAAACAGATCATATTGACACCCCATTATATTTCTCAGGGACAACAAGACCTTCTCAATCGAGGGAATTTATTAAAATTAATAGCTGAAATTCCGTCACTAAAGCATTTGTCTACTTTCGACTTGTTGTCAATTGAATTTCTCGAGAATGAGGAGAATAGTAGTACCGAAAAAACATTATCAACGTGGAAAAACAAAGATATCGTAGCACTAATAATGAATGCAAGAGAAATTTTTGAAAGTTGGGGTATCACAATGACAATACCAGTGAAGAGACGATATCCCATACCTCTACTAACAGAGATAAAGAGAAAAAAAAGAGAGGAATTACAGATCGTACCTGCATACTCAGTACTCCATAACCCAAGAGGGAAAACCAACTCGGCTAGAGAGGCTACAGTGAGTCCCACTCTTCAACAAGAGGACAATAAATGGAACTGGATGGCTACAACCTTAAATGTAAGGAATATGGAATGACCAGCCCCAAAGGTAAAAACCTCTACCAGGAATAACATAAGATTTTTATCTTGGAACATCGCGGGTGCCAAAAAAGAACTAGAGGAAGACACAGCCCCATCCTATTGGGAGTCTTACAACATCATCACACTGCAAGAAACTTGGATGCTGGAGTGTAAGGATGTACCTAACTATACTCTCCACCAAGTAAAAGACACCAGAACACACAAGTGTGGAAGGCCGAAGGGCAGTTTAGCAACCTATATTTCAACCGCGCTAAACATTTACACAGAACAATTACAGAGTACTACACACGACGTACAAGTTATAAAAATGGAACAATGCCAAAAAAATAAAACAACAGTAATTCTAATAAACTTGTACATTCATCCAAAGCTAAATAAAAAAAAAGGAACAAATTAAAACTTTAATCTCATTAGTGGCCTCGATCAGATTTGATAATCCAGACTGGGAAATAATTATAACTGGCGATTTCAATTCAAATCTAATCTATACACCAGATAATGATGATCAGTTGTTAGTAGATAACGAGCAATGGTCCATTCCTCCACAAGCAAGTGTAATAACAAAGAGACAGGACCTAAAGGGGCAACAGTTGGTTCAGACACTGGAACATCTAGGCCTGCAAGTCCTAAATGGTAGAACAAAAGAAGATAATCCACCACACTGGACCTATCTAGGGACTCACGGGCAGTCAATTTTAGACTACACTATGTTAACTCTTCCCCTAATGGCGTGCGTGACGAAATATAAGATTAAATACTCCACCCGAAGTGATCATGCATATCAAGTATTGGAACTGGAACTAGGCTATAATAAACATAGTGCAGCGCAGGTGGAGCTGGGTCAGCTAACCACGGCAAACCTGAAAAGAATTCGATGGTCAACAGAAACCCTACCAGAACTATCAACATTGCCTAAGAAATCATCAAAGCCACAAATATAACAGGCAAAACGCAGTAGAATCTTGGTCTATCTTCACCGAAACGCTATTGTTTAAGGCACCAAAAATTAATTTCGTACAGATTAGGAGGATTAAGCCTAAAACAAATATGTCTAGAACAGCCTATATATTAAGGAAAGAATTAAGAAAGATGGTGAGAAAAAATAATACACAAAACACCCCCAAATATACATGGCAGGATATAAAGATCGCCAAAAAACAGTACAAAATCCAAATTTGGAAGGACCTTAAAGCACAACAGGAAAGTCTCTGGACAAAATTACTTTTCAGTGCCAAACAAACAAATAAAAGGCTTTTCTGGGAACAAGTTAATAAATTGATAAGATCAAAAAAAGTGATAAATAGCGCATCTATATCAGAAAATACATGGGTATCTCATTTAACTAAAATATTTGATGACCAAACAACATCCGGGAATCAGCCAATCACATTGTCTACCAAGGCCTTAAACACAGTAAAGTATGTTGCTGGATTACTAGACCATGGAACAACTGCACCCCAGGAAATTCAAAGCCATTCAGTAGAAGACATTACAACCATAATAAAAAAGGGTCGCAACGATGGCGCTCCAGGACCAAATGGCATCCCCCAAGCCATTTTTCGGATGGATCCAGATTACTGGGGGAAATCGCTGCATGGCCTATACAATGAAATCACCTTAACAAATACCCTCCCGACAAGCTGGAAGGGCTCAATCATTAATCCGATCTACAAAGGTGGTGAACGAGCAGAGCCGGCAAACTACCGGTTAATTGCACTCATGGACGTGGAAGCAAAATACTTTGCCACACTAATCCTGGAGGATCTGGTGGAATGGTCCAACACAAATGGCCTGATTCCTGTTAATCAAACAGGATTTTGTAAAGGTTGTGGCACCACAACAAACATTTTAGCTCTGGTAACTATGGTCGATAAATGCAAACACCAGCGAAGACCGATACATGCATGTTTTATAGACTTCAAATCGGCGTTCGATCGAGTGAAACGTGGTCTATTGTGGGCCAAACTACATAAACTGGGGCTTCCGGAAACAATATTACGCCCTATTATCGAACTCTACACAAACACGTGGGTTCGTGTAAAACTAATGAATGGTACCAAATTATCAAAAAAAATACCAACGGAGACTGGATTAAAACAAGGCTGTGTATTAGCCCCCCATCTATTCAATCTTTTTATGGCCGACCTTTCACCTCGATTGGATCAAGTAAATGCTCACCCACCACGGCTGGGAAGATTACCCATAACGCATCTTTCATATGCAGACGACATAGTTCTGTTTAGTCTGACCCGTGTAGGCCTTCAAAGGGCACTTAACGAAATTTTGCTGTTCGCTAACACCAGTGCATTAGAGATCAATGAGACAAAAACAATGTCATTCACGAACAGTCCACAACTACAGTTTCAATTTAAATTAGGACAAAAGTGCCTTGAAATAGTAAAAACCTATAAGTACTTAGGGGTATATATTGACAAAAGTCTGAACTTCCAACCACAGATTCAATCTCTGGGAAAAAAGGAAACGGAAATATTTATGCCTTTTGTGCTATTGCCAAGAAGCTACACGGCCCGTCATTCTCACCGTTAATCTCTGTGATGGCCGCAAAACTCCTACCGTCAATCACATATGGGAGCACGCTAAATGGGAAAGATGTCAAAATCTTAGATTCAATACAGACAAAGGCATACAAAAAAGTTTTCAGGCTACCACAGTCAGCAGCCCCGGCACAGGTCAGACTTGAATTTGGCCTAATCAAGCAGGACATTGGGATAAAATATGCGATAATTAAAACTTGGTACAAACTTTGGCAAAATAGATCCAATCTGCTAAATGATGCCCTGTGGCAAGCCCATGAGGATCCAAATTCAAGTTACAGTAAATATTTAAAAAAGGCATTAGATGATACGAAGATGAAGGAGTTGTGGTATAAGAACCCGTCATTTCAAATTTTCCGTGGCTTAGCAAATAAGTCATCAAAACTGCAATCATTATTGGCAGACAAAGCCACCCTAGCAAAAAGATCGCACGGGTGGATGGTTCTCCAATCATATACTACACTTCGACCGGCGGAATATCTCGGCGCAACATACTCGCCGCACTTAAAACTTAAATTAATGGCATCTAGATTTGGAGTATTGCCAAGCAGAGTGGAACAACCATTATGGAAATATAGTGGCACCAAATCTTGTGGCTTATGTGGGGAAGCCTGGCAATACATCATCCATCTAATATGTGTTTGTCCTACTTTAAAAATGCAACGTATGCGATTACTGAAAAAGGCATTTAATGACAGAGGTATTCGAACATGTAGAGGGGCAATAATTAAAGGACTCGGCACGACTGACCCTCAGCTGGCTTGCAAAATAATGAAATTTTTAATGTATTATGAGACAAATTTTAAATTGGCATAATGAGAAAGACATTGCTGTTGTTTACTAAGATAATGTTTAATTCATAAGTGGGTTCATGCTTTTTAGAAGAAAAAAAAATCATTTCATTCTTTTAAATATTTTTTATTGACCTTATATTTGTATTATGAAATTGTTATGGTTTTAATTAACTTAAACAATAAAAGATATTCTGATTCTGATTCTGGATAATGTGTGATAATGGTTACAGTAGACACTTTAGCAAAGATGGCCCATTCCTCTTCTATAAATTACCAAAAGCTGAAAAAAAGGCCCCATTGTTTTTGACTTGTGCTCAATGTTTGTCAACTTTTACGAGAGCTCCCTGTAATCCAGTAAAGTTAGAACAAGCTTTTTCTTCTAGTTATCACCCCCAGTCAAATGGGCAGAGGGACCTCTGTAATGCAGAACAAACTAATTGGGCATTCTATTCACAAATTTCAGAACTTGCTTACAATAATGTAGGTTCTACTGCTACAACGGTTTCACCTTTCTTTTGAATAAAAGGACTTCATGCAAAAACTTTTTTCCTCATAATGATCCTTTGGTTCCAGCAGCTACTGATTATTTGCATCAGTTTAGAAGCAAAGTCAATTTATTCATGAAATTTGCCCTCCTCGTGTCAAAATGAAGGAATTTGCTGATAGCTCAACAACATATTCTGTTCCATTTGCTCCTGGAAAGAACATTTGTCTGCCTTCTAGTTTTTTCCTGTTCATACGTAGCCAGTCACATTTTGATCAAGATTTGTTTTGGGGCCATATATTGTACAACATCAGGTCAATCCTGAACCGTTTTGGTTGAAGTTACCTAACACAAACAGAATATTCATGCTGTCTTTCATTCATCCCAACTGAAGCTAAATGTTCCTGGTCTTTATTATCAGCTTCCATCTGAACCTTCATCAGTTATGAGACAAAGGCAACCAGAGTATGTGTGATTTTCTGAACTTGAGGTTATCTTCTATTTCTTATACACTTGAAAGGCTATCTTCCTAGCGAATGTCCTCAGCAAGATGCCTCTACAGCTCATGCTCTCCAGTTAGTCTGCTATTTATTTCCAGCATCTGATAAGCCCAAATACTTATGCTACACTGCTACATCTGTGCAGAGACCTTACCTGAGAGTGCAAGTGTTCAGAAAAAGATGGTGCATTTTTGTGTCGTCAGGCAACACGTTGTGGGAGATTGTGCTCAGCATATGGTTTGCCATCACACCCCTTAGGCCCTTCTGTGGTTTCTGTGCTTCTGGTTACCCATTGGGGTTGTTCGTGAGACGCATGGAGCACTGAGTGTGAAGGGCAAGACTGCGGACTACAGCATAGAGCGAAGATGTTAAACATTAGTTCTGTCTTCATGAATTAAACTGACATTACGAGTTTTAAGACTCAGGTGTTCACAATCCTTATAAAGTGATCTTTTTAGGATGGTGGTCTGGTCAGAGCATTCTATTGGAGTATCCCAATCCAGGATGCAGTAGAGTCTTTTCCTGTGATGTCAGTTGCTCTTTGAATCACATATAAGCAGTCCATTTCAAGCAATGGATGCGTCCAACATGTTTGTTCCCTTATTGTTTAAATTGCTTTTTCCTTTCTTGTTTTGCTTCTTGCAGTTATAACTTGTATTGAATCTATCTCTGGATATTCTTGCTTGGCACTTTACTCTCCCCTGCTGTCAGGGAGAGTTTGAAACCCTGCTGATACCTGCTGTATTAGTTGTCATATTCAATAAAGAGCTGCAAGGTTGCCAAAGAGGTGTTTTACCCTTTGTGGATTATCCTTCTAACTGGGACTGATTTAAGGAAATATTTGACACCTTTTGTGTGTACTATTAGGTGCAGCGTGGCACCATGGTTCCTTGGAGGAGCCACCTCTCTCTCGGGCAATCAGGAAGGAGACTCAGTAGACATGCTCAGTACCCAGTCCTTGGCACAGATATTCACTACCTTTAATCCAGTCTCTAACTCCTACCTATCATGCTTGGTTCTGAATACCCAGATCAGCCAGTGCACACAATTCCAAATTCTTCCTTAACACAAATTCTTATATTATCACCAGCTTGCTAATCCTTCATAGCTATAATATTCTGGGCCTACAGTCACCAAAACGAGGCAAAAGGTTAGCAGTCATCCAGAGATTCACTCCTTTGTCGATCTATCTCTGCCAGCATCTACTACAAGTCAAGAAAGGTCCATCATAAAATGTCCACCCTTTTATCTAACAGCAACACATTAGACCTTCAACAATTTACACTATCCAAACCTTAAAGTCAACTTTAAATGACTCAGTCAATTAATATCTCACTTCAAGCCTCATGTCATCGAATGACATGCTCTGAAGATTTCACTCTAGATGGTGTAATCCTCGTATTAAAATAAATACCAGAACATAGCACATGTCCGTAATCCCTACATACAGCACTCTGTTCAGCCTGCACTTAAAATAAGAATAAATATGCTCATGTTTGCGGACGCCTTCTTTATCAAATGCTCCTTACCCATTCTCGTTGCTAGAAATGGCCTTTTTTGCTAGGTCACCCCAAAACTTTTTGTCTACCTCCTCCTACTTTTTGCTGTATTCACTTTTGTTATATGTATGTAATGAAACGCACCCAGGCAAACAGTATGACTACTGGCACAAATTAGATGGCAAACAAAACACAATTAATGATACACAACTGTCTTAGCATTTAAAGTACATTTTAATGAATTACATAAAAGACGTCATGAGTGAAATCATTGACATAATGATAAAATTTGATAAAAAGATAAGTTCATTATCACATATGCATTAATTTTATAAAAATTATAAAACAAAAAGTGGGATGGTTTCCTGTCTACGCGTTTCGACACGTTGAAGGTGTCTTCCTCAGGACTTTACCATCATGTTTCTGTAAATAGATAAATAATCTTTTAAATTTTGTCTTTATGCTAAACAGTAAACAGCGCTAAATACAGTTTGCCAATTTCTAGAGGCCAGTAATATGTTCAAACTTTCATGATATACCGCATAACAATAGTTCAAAATTACAGTGAGTATCAAAAAGACATGCTTATATTTACGTTAATTGAAAAACAAAATAGTTGACATTTCATATAACGTTTGTCACTACTAGGATACATAGAGCAGGGTAGTAGACATGCTTGCTTTAGCATAAGGGAAGTAAACAATTAGTATTCCATATGATAATTACCCAGATGGAAAGCACATAAAGCAAAATAAGAGGAAAGTGCTTCAGGTGATAAGCTTTAGGGTAGAAAAGAAAAGTAAAAGGGAGGATGGTGTTTGTTTATTCATTATGAGTGTTGCATCAGTTGAGTTTAATCTCAATTAGATAGCGAGTGCAGAACATGGGGGACCTATTTGGATAGCAAATCCAGAACAATGGGGCCTATTTATACATTATATTTATATATCATAGTGGGGACATAGTATTTCTTCACGATAATATTTATAACAAAGTACCTGCATTTGTGGTAGGGAGACCGATGATAATATACTGCAGTAGCTTGTGTGGTCTCTGAATAGCAGTTATCTATAGATTTACAGGGCAAAAATGAACATAAACTCTATCTTAGGTCGTTTTTACACAGGTCTACCTTTATGACGATGGTTACAGTTTCCTTTAACTCTCACCTGTCTTTATAAGTCTTGATGGCAACTAAGTTTCAACTTCTTATAGATAATTCTGTGTAGGACCTTGCAGCTTCTTAGTCGAATACAATTACTAATGATCTGAAATTACACAGAGCTGAAGTGAGAAACTCGCTCCTGAGTGGTTGCGCTGAAAGTCGCTGTCTTTTTATCTCTTACCTGTGTTACTCAAAATAATGGCAAAACGAAGTGATGACATTAAAATAGTTGTCCAGCCTAATGGGGTGTGATCCTGTTCGGATACCGGCTCTCTGTTCAAAGCAAGTCAAAGATGTTCAGGGTTACATGTTTGCCAAAGTAATTGCTCTTTAAAGATTGTTTCAAAGGTGGGCGACTATCTGCAACTAATTAACTGTGAACACAGCACAGGATATTTCAAATGATTGAAAGAAAAACACGGCGTTTTTATTTCATAGCTGTGTTGTGTTACATCGATTTATGATTATGTTTAAAACCAGGTAACGTCAAGGAGTTCAGGGCTACTTGTTAGCCCGGGCTGTTGCTCTCTTAAGATTCTTTCAAAGGTAGGCAACTATCTGCAACTAATTAGTTGTGAACACGGGGCTGGATGTTTACACGAGGCTGGATGTTTCAAATGATTGAAAGAGTAGCGCGGCATTTTTACTTCAAAGCCGTGTCATTTTACATCAATATTCGTATATATTTAAAGCCGGGAAACCTGATTGTTTTGATTAGGGTTGGTTGACCCACGGTTATCTATAGTTACAATGATTATACAGGCAATTACTTTCACTTTTGTTATAAACAGGGGGTAACCCAATTGAAGTCAAAGGACCTGCGTATCAGGTATTGTAGAAAAGAGCGGTCCTAGACGTTGATTCAACATATACAATGTAAACATAGATTAATTGTTAATTTCACTTCAGATCACCATCCGAATAAATTGTTGTGGTAGATATCAATCAAACCAAAGAACGTATATTAGCCCAAAATATTTGTTGATGCAAGAGAGCCACACCTGAAACAAAAAACTGTGTCTCATCCAGTCCGAGAGACTGTATTATTCAATATACACTTAGAAAAACAACATAGTAGGCTATTTCCAACAAAAAAATCACAGTTAGTTACACAGGGGGTTCATTGTCAAATGACGTGAATAGATAAGAGTGATAGTAGGTGCTCAAGTGTGAAAGCGACCAAAGAGGTCAGTGAGAAGATAAAAGTTAAAATACAATAAGATTGTTTGGACAGAAACTAAGGTTCAATCCTTAGTATAGAACATGGGTGAGCCTGCCCTTCACATTCGCAAAAAATAATTCTTTCTTGCTAGGCACGTAATTGAAAAATCCTCCGTATTCTGCTTGGCACAGGGGAGAGGGGGGTAGGAAGACCACAGGTACAGGCTCGGGGAAAGTATGTTGACGTTTCGACTCAAAGATAAACAGGGTAGCTGATTTCCTCAGAGGCGGGTCTTCATCAGGACAAGGGGAGGGTAGAAACAAAATATGCACGAAAATAAAGTAAACCCAACTTGAGTAGGCACCCTTGAATGTAACTTAATTAACATCCGTTATGCAGACACAGCTTCAGAGGCAGCTTGTGTGAACGGAGCAAGGTGGACGGCTCCGGTTCCTTTGATGTTAATTAAGTTACATCTTTATAATCAACCCTTGAAAACCTATCTGGGAGATTGATCGTGGTGCTGATTAGCACGTTGGAACTGCCTGAGTCATACCAAGGGTGATGGGCGCTGACTGATTGCGCATTTAGTAGCACACCATTCAAGGGTGCCTACTCAAGTTGGGGTTACTTTATTTTCGTGCATATTGAGTTTCTACCCTCCCTTGTCCTGAAGAAGACCCGCCTCTGAGGAAATCAGCTACCCTGTTTATCTTTGGGTCGAAACGTCGACATACTTTCCCCAAGCCTGTACCTGTAGTCTTCCTACGCCCCTCTCCCCTGTGCCAAGCAGAATACGGAGGATTTTTCAATTACGTGCCAGCAAGAAATAATTATTTTTTGCGAATGTGAAGGGCAGGCTCACCCATGTTCTATACTAAGGACTATACCTTAGTTTCTGTCCAAACAATCTTATTGTATTTTAACTTTTATCTTCTCACTGACCTCTTTGGTCGCTTTCACACTTGAGCACCTACTATCACTCTTATCTATGCACGTAATTTGACAATGAACCCCCTGTGTAACTAACTGTGATTTTTTAGTTGGAAATAGCCTACTATGTTGTTTTTTTAAGTGTATATTAAATTAATACAGTCTCTCGGACTGGATGAGACACAGTTTTTTGTTTCAGGTGTGACTTTCTTGCATCAACAAATATTGTGGGCTAATATATGTTCTTTGGTTTGATTGATATCTACCACAACGATTTATTCGGATGGTGATCTGAAGTGAAATGAACAATTAATCTACGGTTGCAACGTCTAGGACAGCTTTTTTCTACAATAAGTATTCACTTTTGTTGGCCTGTGCACTTTACCACTGCAAACCAGTGCTAAAGTGCTTGTGCTCTCTCCCTAAAACATGGTTACTGGCTCATAGCTAATTAGCCTATTTAATTTACTTGTAAGTCCCTAATAAAGTGCCCTCCAGGTGCCCATGCCCTTTAAATGAAATGCTACTAGTGGGTCTGCAGCACTGACTGTGCCACCCACTTAAGAAGCCCTCTAACCATGTTTCAGGCCTGCCATTGCACTGCCTGTGTGTGTGCAGTTTTCAACTGCCATTCCTACATGACAAAATAAATCTTTTGCCAGGCCCAAACCTTAATTTCTAATTCATATAAGTTACCCCTAAAGTAGGCCCTGGACAATCCAGAGGGCAGGGTGCAATGTATTTAAAAGGCAGGGCTTGTACTTTTAATTTTTACATGTCCTGCTAGAGAAAAACTCTCAAATTCCTTTTCACTTCAGCAGGACCTAATGCTACCATAGGATACATTTTTCACTCCTGCAGGACCTATGGCTACCATAGGATAACATTGGGATTCATTTTATTACATTTTATAAGTTTAATTTTCAATTTAGAAGAGATAAACCCTTCAAGTCTGCTGTGTCATGAATCACAATTTAAAACCCAAACGTATAGTGAATTCTGATTTTAGATTGAAATTCGGAAAATACCACTTACAGAAAGTTGCTATTTTCTTGCTTTAGCCATTTGGTACCTGTACCCTCTCTTTGATCATATGACTGGGTGTAGTTGGCAGTTGGGCTTTGTGTATTCCACCTAGACAGCCACACACAATGGGAGCGTATGTGTGTTGCAATGGCCATATCTGGCAGGATGGGAGGGGAGAGCTAGGCACAGCCTCATTTACATCTTAATAGGCTGTGTCCTGGCCACACACAAAGGGCTGCATACCCCCCCTGTAGGGAGTCTAGAGCTAAGGCCGGAAGGGAGGATCTCTGTACACTTCATAGGCATGTCCTTAAAGTCTCCCCCACTTCAAAGGCAGCACTGAATAAAAGTACTGGACCTCAGACACCACCACTTCTGGACCTGGGGATACTCTTCCAGGAAGAAGGACTACTGTGCTGCTGAAGGAGTGCCACACTATGGGACTCCTGCCTTTCTGTGCTGATCTGCTGCCTTTTGAACTGGTTGAGAAGCACTGGACCTGCATCTCTGACCCCAGAACACATAGTGACTCCAAGGGCTAGTTTGCTGGCCTCCTGATCTTAAGCCTCCGGAATATAACAGGCTTCCAACTCCTGCACCTAGACTCTGCCACCTGTGAGTTTACCCTGTCAAGTGGTGCCACCACTGTTCCCTGTAACGTGCGCGCATGCACCGAAGTCAACCGAGTGTGCAGTGTTCCATATGTAGTGCACACACACAGCATATCCTGCGCGACCGTTCGCGCCTCCGCTTTTGTGAAAAACAGTCATTTCCTAGTTGCGTCAGGTGAAGATTGTGAAGAGATGAACTCAGACTAACAGCAGGTAAGTGTCTCCCTTATGGCCTGTGGGGTTAGGGACGGCTTGGGTTTACGAGCAAGTGGCGCCTGCACTTGCTACATTTCTTTTCTTAATAGTGCGCGGCTGCGGAACAGATTGTGGGCCTTTGTGAAAGTATCGTTGTTAATCGCAGCGCTGTCATGCGCTGCAATTAACAAGAAATCTTTTACAAAGGCCTACATTCTGCCCTGCAGCCGTGCTCTATTAGGAAAAGGAATTCAGCAAATGTAAAGCACGACGTGTGCTTTCAGATTATTCTGAAAGCACACGTCTTGTTTGACTCTGCATTTCTTTTGTTAATACTGGGCGGTACGGGGCTGAATATGGGCTTTTAAGATAGTATTCATGTTAATTGCAGCAAATACGGGCACTGCAATTAACATGAATACTATCTCACAGGCCCACATTCAGCCTGCAGCCACCCACTATTAGCAAAAGGAATGCAGCAAATCTAAAGCACGACATGTGCTTCATAGCTGCCAAGTTTTCAGATTGCCATATGGGACATTTTCATATTTGCATGAGTGACATTTTAAGGATCATGAGTACATAGCTGACAAGGTTTCAGTTTGCTATGTGTGACATTTTCATATGTTTCAGTGTAATATGAGTGACATTTTCTTGCAAGCAAAATCAACACACTAAAATTCACAGTTTAACAGCCGCCATGGCTAACAGCATTGGGATTGATTGGGGTGCAAGAGAGGCTGAGGGGCACACATAGCCGGGCGGCAGTGGAGTGAGCAAGGGTGGTGTATTATTGAAAGTACGTTGCATGGTTTGTGAAAACTAGTGACCACCAGAAACTGTGAGGTGTCACTGCAGAACTACAACTAACAGGGCAGGTTTTAACAATGTATTGTTAATACAACCACATGAGCTATTAAAAGACTCCAGAACATGTGAGTGATTAGCTGTATCAGATAAACAAGCCATAACAATGGACAAATTCGTTTTTTTCAGAGGTACCAGGAAGTAAGGTGTCATGGCTAAATACCATGCTAGTATTAAGCCATTCATTGTGATAATGGGACAGTACTCATACTGAGGAAGTAATAATGATATGGTGTATAGATTATGATCCCTGTAATTAGCTTCAAGCATGCTACTGTCTAAATAATGAAATGTTAAAAGACTATGAGACAAAAATATGTAGTCTATAGTCAAAGCCCAACCTCATCCAATAAAAGTAGGAGGCAGGTTTGCTGAAGTGGACTCTTTTTCATGACATTTACAAAATCACTAAATCATAGGTCTAGATTAAGTTACCCATCATTTCCCCTTAGAGTCCAAAGACATATTAGGTGCAGGGTGATATTATTTATGCATTCATGTGCACAAGGCATAAGTAGAAACACTCATTTTGGCATTAAAATGCCCACGCCTGGAAAGTCATGGCCGGGTAGATGTCGACATCGAAGTGCTTCATCCTGGATACAAAACTGTAATTTTTAGGTCCCACGATGAATCCCCCGCCATCTGTGCCGAAAGAGGGGGCTAACGACAGAAACAAAGCTATGTGAGGCCTGCAGCCAGGCACTGGTGTGGATGCCCCTGAGGAGAAGACGCCTGAAGTAGAGGCAGGGTGAAGGAGGGTTTGCCCAGTGCAGGGTGGTGTCTTTTTGCAGGGGTGCCCTGGGGGACTGATGAGCCCCTGGCGAGAACCGGCTACACTGTGTTCAAGACAGATGATCCGTCATAACACAGGGGCCTGCCTGGATCACCAGAGGGGTTATGGTAAGTGCCAACTTGGGGACGTGTTTGCTATGAGGCGCCATTGGATGTGTCATGTACGTATCTAAAACCCTAGTGTAATTTTCCCGATTCATGCCCATATATAGGTATAAATCACCCGATCCTTATATAGGCATAGAAATCATACCCTTATTTAGACTGAGCCTATGCAGCCCAAATACGGCACGGCTACTTCCACTAAGTTCCAAGAATCCACAACGATTTCTTAAAAAACCCGCTTTCAGCAGCTAGGGACTTCCCCTTGCCTGAATACTAATTTATCTACGAAATCATAGAGTTTTCAAATAACTGAGTCTTTGATGACGTTATTATGTCCAATCATACGTCAAACTCGGCACCTTCAAGTTATAAATATGCCTACATTTGCCCAAACAAACACACGGTGGTTTGCAGCAGATCGACTATCTACTTGCCCGACGCACTATGCAGCAGACCCTCCAGCTGACGCACTGAGAGACGCTGCCTTTTCTCCTGCCGAGAAATCCAGCTCCAGTGTTTCCAGGCTACCCTTGCGGGTTGCTGGGAGATCGAGTCCTGAGAGAGATAGAAGACCTCCTTCATTCTAAAACCAAAGTACGGAGCTGATTAGACCCTTAAAGAATTCCTAGATAGATACTTGGCAGAGAAAAACTTACTAAACTTAAAGCTACACCTCACTTACTTCTTCCCTCGTACTAGACTTAGGTTAGGCACACCGGGGTAGGCGTATTTTAGAAGCACCAGTTGAGTACTTTTAGTCATTCTTTTATCACTGTATGTATTTTATATGTTTTAGGCATTTTATGGCTTAGAAACCATATCATGCTCTTACAGTACTATTTTATAATACTCTTCGTATTATATGCCTTGTACTTTATAACCAGTATTACGATTGTAGCAGTACATTTCTTATGCTTGAGGAAGAAGACTTAAATAAATACTTTTTATTGAAAACGCCCGTCTCTCTATTTTCTCAGCACCTCTGGTGAAAGGAAGCATGCACGATTGACTGATTAAAATAGCTATCTATTGTTTCCGCGACTCTAGAGATTGATTTCTTATTCCTGGGAAACAAAGTGGTCATGTTTATGCGGTTGTCAGAAACGAATCCCTTCTTGTGAATTCGAGAAAGTTTCTAGTGACCTCTGAGCTAGCTGGCACTCACAATTAAGTCTAATATATGCGATTGAGACCTAGTCGACCTCAGTCCTACGTCTAAACTATAGTATATATTATTCCAATGCGCAGAGCCTATTGGGAATATAGGAACTACACTACATGGCACCCAAAGTTTGGTAAGGCGATAATTTAACGCGAGATACTAGAGTAACTTAGTCGTGCTTTTCACACAGACCCCTTTTTGCCCGTAAATACTCCAATAGACGTCTGCAGTGGGTAAAAGGATAATATCTGCCAAAACTAAGTAGAACAAAAATCCTATGTATTAGTTTTTGGTTTGTTCAACGTTGAAGGATACAGTGTTCCAAAATATTGTGCACCTAATCTCTGTTTCCTTGAACATTGTTCTGCAAACTCTTCAGTCAGTAAAATAATGAATAGTGACGAAGAATTAGCTGCAGCTGCAGCTCAAGCAGTTTTAGATGACAGAAATCTCCTACATAATGACCCGGAGGTTATAATCCTACCGGTAAATGTAAGTAAAACTATAACTTACAAACTCATAAATAATGGAGTATCATCGAGAGGTGGTAAAGTAATCTTTGTTATAAAGGCACATGAATATAGGCAGACAGAAGTGTTCTATTCATGGATTCATTTTCCTCCAGCAGATGGAGGGACACACGAGTTTCACTACTACAAAGTAGAGGAACCTCAAGAGGAATACGCTCCTTACGAGGACGTTGAAATTCCATTAACTTACCAAGAGCATCAGCTCTGGTTTAAAGGCGCCCTACAACATGAAAATCACATAACCAGGCTCGGTCCACTAGGTCGACCAGGAGCAACATGGCTGGTACTAGCCAGCTATACACAACACATCCTGACACTTGAAAAAATGACAGGTCTAGAACTGTTAGTACAACTAAAACCGTTAATGAAAATTCATAGACAATTGGTTCAATATGTCATGCGGACTTTAACAGTCCAACCTACTGTAAGGATTCCACAGCACACCCCTCACTAGGGAAATACAAATAAAATAACACCACAGACTATACAATCAGTCATTGGTAAATTGCCCGCAAAGAGGGAACAAATTCCTTTTTGGCTAGCACAAAAAATCACTCAGATAGAGGCAGTATTTCCTGATAGTACACCTCATGAGAAACACAGAATTCTGACAATCTGTTTACCAATGGGGATAGCACCACATGTGGAGGATTGTGACTCTTGGGGTACAGTCTTTGCTTCAATCTACACAAAAAACATGGTGTTCCTTCTATGGCGGTAATACCAGAAGTTCTGAGACAGATTCAAAATGAATAAGGACCAGAACCTGCCTTAAATCTTGGTATGAAATTACTAAAAGATTTCAAACAAGTCTTGGCTATACTATTAGCCAACATTAAAGGTGAAGCAGCATCCGTGGCAATTCGCCAAAAGCTAAAAGAAACAGATATAACAGACCAGCCATATGAGCTTGCAAGAATTATTGAAAAACCATATGAAGAACTAGGTAAGTCAAGTCAAGTCAAACATTTGTATAGCGCGCTACTCACCCAGAGGGTCTCAAGGCACTTAAGGGAGATGAGTTCACTACTGATCGAACAGCCAGGTTTTGAGTTGCTTTCTGAAGGAGAGGTGGTTCTGTGTGAGACGGAGGTGGGTGGGGAGGGAGTTCCAGGTCTTGGCCGCCAGGTAAGAGAAGGATCTTCCTCCCATGGTGGCTTTCCGGATGCGTGGAATCGTGGCGAGGGCTTGGTTGGACGATCGAAGATGGCAGGTGGGGTGTAGAAGGTCAGGCGAGTGTTGAGGTATCTGGGACCTAGGTCGTGGAGTGCCTTGTGTGCGTGGGTGAGGAGACGGAACGTGATTCTATTGTTGACGGGGAGCCAGTGCAGGTCTCTCAGGTGACCGGATATATGGTTGTGGCGGGGTATGTCTAGGATGAGTCTAGCGGAGGCGTTCTGAATACGTTGAAGTCTTTTCTGCAATTTGGCTGTGGTTTCAGCGTAAAGGGTATTTCCGTAGTCCAAACGGCTGGTGACGAATGCTTGGTTGACTGTCTTCCTTGTTTCGGTGGGGATCCATCGAAAGATCTTTCGGAGCATGCGTAGGATGTTGAAGCATGATGAAGAGACGGCGTTGATTTGTCTGGTCATCGAGAGGGAGGAGTCTAGGATGAATCCCAAGTTGCGAGCATGATCCGTTGGTTTTGGTGCGTTGCCTAGTGCCGGGGGCCACCATGAGTCATCCCAGGCAGAGGGAGGTGTGCCTAGGATGAGGACTTCCGTCTTGTCAGAGTTCAGTTTTAGGCGGCTATTTTTCATCCATTCGGCTACGTCTTTCATCCCTTCGTGTAGGTTGGTTTTGGCGGTGGTTGGGTCTTTGGTGAGGGAGAGGATCAGCTGGGTGTCGTCTGCGTAGGAGATGATGTTGAGGTTGTGTTGGCGTGCGATGGATGCGAGAGGGCACATGGAGATGTTGAAGAGGGTGGGCTGAGTGATGATCCTTGTGGAACGCCACATATGACTTCGGTGGCCTCTGATCTGAAAGGGGGGAGGCGGACTCGCTGTGTTCTTCCAGCGACTGAACGAGATGATCCAAGCTAATGCCTTATCCTGTATTCCGACGTCCATGAGGCGTTGTACAAGGGTGCGGTGGCAGACCATGTTGAACGCTGCGGAGAGGTCCAGGAGGATGAGGGCCGCTGTTTCTCCGTTGTCGAGCAGGGTCCGGATGTCGTCTGTGGCTGCGATGAGGGCGGTCTCGGTGCTGTGGTTGGCTCGGAATCCGGATTGTGAGGGGTCGAGGGAATTGTTTGATTCAAGGAAGGCGGCGAGCTGACTGTTAACGGTCTTCTCTATGACTTTGCAGGGAACGGGAGGAGTGAGATGGGGCGGTAGTTTTTAAGTTCAGTGGGGTCTGCTGTAGGTTTCTTCAGGAGGGCGCTGAGTTCGGCATGTTTCCAGCTTTCCGGGAAGGTAGCGGTGTCGAATGAGCAGTTGATGATGTCCCGAAGTTGGGGTGCGATGACGGAGTCGGCCTTGTTGAAGATGTAATGGGGACATGGGTTGGTTGGAGATCCGGAGTGGATGGAGTTCATCATGCGGATGGTGTCTTCAGTGCTGATCGGGGTCCAGGCGTGGAGGGTGTTGGTGGGGGGCTTCGGTTCAGTGGTGGGGGGAGTGGACTAGTCGCCGAAGCTGTTGTGTATGTCTGCTATCTTGCTGTGGAAGAACGAGTCTAGAGAGTCGCAGAGGTCATGAGAGGGAGTGATGTCGTTGTTGCCGGCGTTGGGATTGGTGAGCTCTTTGACAATGCTAAAGAGTTCCTTGCTGTTATGAGCGTTGTTGTCTAGTCGATCTTTGAACGCTGATTTCTTGGTGGTGCGGATTAGCTGGTGGTGTTTGCGGGTGGCGTTCTTGAGGGCGGTCATGTTGTATGTGGTGGGGTTTCTTTGCCAGGTTTTCTCAAGGGTGCAGCAGTTCTTTTTGGAGTTCTTGAGGTCGTCGTTGAACCAGGAGGCTTTTTTGCTTCCTGTCTTGTTGGGATGGTTTTTCAAGGGTGTTAGTTCGTCAGCGCAGTGGGTGATCCACTTTGCAAAATTGATGGCTGCTTGATTTGGGTCCGTTGATGTGGCGAGGGGGTTTTGGTTCAGAGATGTGGTGAGCTGGTCGGTAGTAGTTTTGTTCCAGTTTCGGCGGGGAATTCGTTGCGGGTGGTGGTGGGTCGTGGTCTTTCTGAAGCTAAAGTGGACGCAGCTGTGGTCTGTCCAGTGGAGTCCGTGACGTAATTAAAGGAGATGTGCTTGCTGGAGGAGAAGATTGGGTCAAGCGTGTGACCGGCGTAGTGGGTGGGGGTGTTCACCAGTTGTCTGAGTCCAAGATTGGTGAGGTTGTCCAGCAGGGTGGTGGTGTTGTTGTCATTGTTATTTTCCAGGTGGAAGTTGAGGTCCCCAAGGAGAATGTGGTCCTCGTAGGGGAGGGCGTGTGGGCTGACAAAGTCAGCGAAGTCTTCGCTGAATTGTGTGCGGGGTCCTGGGGGTCTGTATATGAGGGTGCCTCTGAGTGTGGTCTTGGGGTCGGTTTGGATTTGGAAGTGGAGGTGTTCGGTGGCTATGGGGGTGTCGTCGGAGTTGGTCGAGATGCGGATTGTGTTCTTGTGGATAATGGCGATGCCTCCTCCTGTTTTGTTGATGCGGTCTCTTCGGATGATCTTGTATCCGTCTGGGATGGCTATGGCGATGTCGGGTGCTGATGAGGCGTTCATCCAGGTTTCCGTGAGAAAGGCGACGTCCGGCGCTGTGATGTCGAGTAGGTTCCATAGTTCAATGGCGTGTGGGAAACCATTAAAACCCCAACTAACAGAAAATCCTGAAAAGGTTTTTATTAAAAATAATCTCACTACTCCTAAAAAGAAGTGGGAAAATAGTAAACCGACACTTCCTAAAGAGAAACGTTCTCAGTCCAGAGGAAGATCTCCCGAACAGGGAGGTAGGTCTCCAAAAAGGGAGCCCTCTGAAAAAAGATACAACCTTAGAAATATGGGTAATCTGAGAAAACCTGACAGATATCAAGTTACTGATACACATTCCTCTCGTACCTTTCAGACTTCCTCGAAGAAATCCGAGTGGAGAGGACGATCAGAACAAAAAGAAGAACGTGTGAAGTCAAAAGACGAACAGCACGTTCCAAAAAATAAGAAAACTCAATTCACCAAGATGAAGGTAGCAAGTGTAAAGATCAGACATGCCGAGGATCTTGAGGACACAACTCAAGAACGGGGACTGGGCCCAGACAATGCTAAGCGCAGCAGAAGTGACCATAGCTCGCAAGATCCTGAAGGATCATCTGTAGACAGTGGACTTGAATGAATCCATTCAAGTTGAAACTGCAGACACCAGGGTTAATGTACTTCACATGTTATATGAAATAACGCTCCGGATGGAGGGGGACATAGCTAGAAAAATAAAAGCAAATGAAGCTGTCAAAGGGTTCTGACATTCATCTAGCTGAACAAAACTGGCCACCTGCCTTTTGTCAGGGACAGCCCACATGGCGAAGAGATAATTATGCCAGCCTTCTCAAATCACATTCAATTCATAAAAAATACACATATGCCAGGACATGCTCAAGCTCCAGCATTATATAAAAGCTCAAGCTCCAGCATTATATAAAAATCATGCAGGATGGGATGAGGACTCTCCTCACCATAAAATCCAGTTACAAAATCAGCCTACTGCACAAAGGCAGTATCCAGTTAAGCAAGAACCTGAAAAACAGGTCAGGGAGATTTTAAATCAACTTCAATACCAAGGGGTGATTGAAACATGCACCTCTATAATGAACAATCCTTTGTTTCCTGTCTCCAAACCAGACAATTCATATCGTCTAGTTTTGGATTACAGACATTTAAACTCCTGTTGCAAAACATTTGCAGTACAAAATGCACACAGCGAAGCATTGATGAATAACATCGTGTGGAAAAATATAAAACCACATTAAATATTTCAAATGGGTTTTTCTGTCAAAACATTGCACCTGAAAGCAGGCATTTGACCGCTTTCTCAATAATGGGGACACAGCGACAATTTTGCTGTCTCCTCCAAGGATTCAAGAATAGTCCAGGGTTATTTTCAGCCAGGGTAACAGAGTTACTACAAATGGATGATGATGAGGCATTGTCATATGTCGATGACATCTATCTTACAGATGATGATTTGGACTTCCACTTGAAAAGAGTGAACACCATAATACTTGGGTTCGCTTCTGAAGGGTATAAATTCAATTTTAAGAAATCACAAATTGCCCACCTCAACGTCCTATTCTTGGGATATGAACTTTCAAGTGAAGGCAAAAGCCTGGCAGCTAACTTTCTAGAGAAATGTGCGCTGCTCCAACCTCCAAAAACGCTGACAAACTTACAATCAATTCTAGGTTTCCTGAATTTCAGAAGAACATATGTTCTAAATTATGCAGAAAGGGTTAAACCTCTCTACGAACTAATCAAACCTGATTTTAAACCAACGAATTGGACTCAAAACCATACAGAAATTTTGCATTCAGTGCAAACAGACATGTTAGCAAAAACACAGAGACATGCAACAGTGTGCGCAATCTTGTCATCCGAATCATCCCAGGGAGATGCGGATTCACGTACCTAACCTTTAATGAAGGTGAAAAGGTACCAATAGCATACAAATCACACTTGTACACACAAGCTGAAATAAAATTCAGTTCAACAGAAAAAATTCCCACAAGCTGAAATAAAATTCACTTCAACAGAAAAAATTCTGACAGAGGTTCAACCAGCAGTAGCAAAAGAGAGAGCTCTCGCGCAGGGAAAACGCATAATGATCGTTACACCTGTACCTGCCTTAGAAGCAGTGATGAAAGCAAGCATTCCCAATGCTAATGCTTTATATCCAAGATGGATACAATGGGTTAACTCTCTTGCTGCAACAGACGTTGAATACGTCTTTGACACCTATTTGAAGACACAAGAATTCCTACAAAACAAACACGAATGTCCTCTGCCGACCGAGATTCTGCCTCTAGAACATTACGGATGTATAATCTATACAAACGGATCAGCACAGCCCGGAATTGGGGGTAAACAAGCCTATAGTGCTGCGTGCGCGATTGTTAAAGGTCGCTGGCAAAAAGGTAAATTTAGACCTATGGTTACTAAAACTCAATCACTCTGAGACTGTACATCTCAGCGAGCTGAACTACAGGCTTTCAAGATGGCGCTTGAAAATACCGATCGCGAATTCCCCACACTAATAGTGTGTGATTCGTATTTCTGCGTTGAATCCTACAACGAGAATTTGCAGAACAGGGTTCGAAACGGTTTCAAAAACGCAAAAGGGGGCTCAATTAAGCATAAAATGCTTTGGGAACAAATAGTTCTTTTACAGAAAGAACTACAAAAGACTCCTGTGATTCACACACTGAGTCATCAGCGTGATGGCGTTCACATTGCAGGGAATTCTTTGGCTGACAAGTCCGCGAAGGCGACTGTACAAACGGCTTCCGTAGCTACAATCGCTCGCTCGAAAAGAGCAATAGGTGGTGAAACGTTACTAGCGGTAAAAGCCTCAATGGAAGGCAGCTATGCAGCGTTACCTCTAAACTATCCACTCACATATACATACATAATTGATGCAAACTCCGTTCCTTTTGCTCGAATCCCTAGAGTGGGGGACAGAGTAATTCCAAACAGGAACCGGAGAAATGCTTTGGTTTAAGAAGCACATATGGGAGAGGGTCTGACACATCAAGGGATCTTAAAATCTCTAATAGAATTAGAAGAGATGTACTGGTGCCCAGGAATGAGCGTCCAAGTTTACAAATTTGGAATAAACTGTGATACCTGTTACAGATATCATAGCTTTGAAAATCACCAGATACCTGACTACAGTATAGCCAGCCCAGTTCAGACACCATTGTTAGACAGCATTAGACTATCTACACGCAGACATGGACAGATGCGGTCCCACAACTACTAGGACAAGATTTATTTGGATGTGGCCCCAGCACTCGGCTGACGCCAGAACTGTTATAAAGGATTTGCACGTTTTTATCGGCACATACGCAATCGACACGCTACATTCTGACCAGGGTCCTGCCTTTAGCTCTCGAGCTTACAAAGAGGCCATGGCTAGCTTGGGCGTTGCATTGTGGTATTCTAGTCCCTTCCATCCTGAGGGTAATTCGGTAGTGGAAAGAAAAAACCGTGACATAAAGCAATCCATAACAGCTAAGGTATTAGGTTTTGGTGATGGGTGGGTCAAACATCTAATAAGTGTCCAACGTAGTCTCAACAATCTGCCAAGGAATTCTCTTGGTGGAATCACTCCATATGAATTACTTTTTGGTACTAGAATGATAATCGAAGACCTCGATTGTCAGACTTCAGTGGTGAAACAAAAACCCTTTGATGTCAAAGAACGTTTGGCTGATTTACAGGACTTAAATGAAACAAGAAGAAGTCTGAGTAACACGATACAGAAGCCAACAACCACTGAAGAGAAACCACCTGTCCCAGCAAGACCTGTCTGGATTCTAAAGATTGGGGGTCTAGTCAGGGAAAAGATCGCGGTAAAGAAGGAGTGGGCCTTCTTACAGAAAAGCAGTGCCTGTCTTGGCAATCCACGGAACAAGATCAGTATTACTACCGCTTCTTGCTGGTAAAAGGGAGAACAGAGTTGTATTCATTGACCTGGTCAAACCACATCATGTGGCCGATAATAAGTAGTAGACCCAGTGGACTCCCAAGAAGTAGCAGAAGACCAAATCTTGCTACAATCTAAGAGGTTCAAACTGAAAGACTTATCACCTTTGATAAACCAGCAGTAAGAAAAGAAGGACTATGCAACAAAGCCATGGAACTTGTGCCTCTTGAAACCCAAATAACAGTTTGTCAAGAAACTCCTGTCTACAATTATGTAGCATCTGACTATACAAATATGAAAAAGGAAGAAGCAGCTCCAAAGATCGATAACAATCGTGATGCAATTCCAACAATTGACCAAACTGCCCCAGGCTATTTCATCAACTTTGATACATTTTCTGAAGATTCCAGTGAACCTGAAAATACGCCAGCAAATAAAACTTTCAAAGAAAAAAATAACAGAACTCTTTCATCAACTTGAAAAGACATATCTGGTTTCACCATGTATTGAATTTTGGATTGTGTTAGGTATGCTTGTTTTCCTGCTCTGGCTCATTCTTGTTTTAAGCTTGGGAAAAATGATAGATGGAAAATACAGTACAATGGACACATCAAGCAAAAAAATTAACTTGCTCCTGAAGCCTCACAAATCAGCTCATCGTGAACGAAGAGACCTCTCACCAGTTAACATCACAGCCGTTCCTATACCTGGTGGTATAGCATGGGACAGAGCTGTTTATGACATCTATGGCCCAGTAGAACTGCTGAAGATTTCACACCAATTCAAGGTTTCTTTGAGTGACTTTGTATCACCCAGTACATTTTCTGATGATTGGGACTTTGAAACTGTTAATAATATGTTGACAGACTTTGAAATGTCAGCTAAGTTCACAGAACATGAATACTTAGAAGGTTCAACAGATTATGAACAAATGTATTGCTTTAATCATTATGGTCACCATTATTTGCATAAAACTGCAAGCCCTAGAAATGTTTTTACTTATAATCAATGGGAACATTGTCCACCGCCACCAAAGGGTAGCTCAAAAACATTTTTTGAGAAATTTCCGTACTTCTCAGGATTTAATATTACAAATCCAGAAACGTTTTATTTCAAAAATATGAATATAACAGGAATGAAAACAATGTTGACCAATACAAAACACATTTATTCTGCAAACTTTTATGCTCAGCTGTCTACATTAGGTTTTGACTTTTCGAAAGACACATTGAGGCAAAAACTGTCTGGGGCACAAAAGACTGGCAGGTGCAAGGTTTAGAAGCCCTGTTCAGAGCCTGCATTATACCAGAACAAATAATGTTTTCAAATGACACTGTTCAACAAACTTCTTGTCTTGGCCTGGCTAAGATAAAAGATTTAAACAAACCGTCCATACCAAAGCCCGCACCTGACAGTAATAACACTGCAGATGAGGAGGTAGACGTAAAACAGATTATACAGCGCAACAGAACTAATCCTGATTGGAAAAAATGGTTAATCTGGCCCACAGACATGAATGACTGTCAAGAAAGATTCCTGAATAAAACACAAGGGTTCACAGTGAATAGGCCAGATCCAAGATACTCCCAGAGACAACATCCAGCGATAGTAACTACTTACAGTATAGGAAAACTATGCCTTGAATGGCTACAGAAATCCACACTTCCAGAAATCAAACAACACTTATCTTTACTTAAAGAAGGCGATGATTTGCGAGATTTCTTAATGGGGCCTCGCAAACCACGTGAAAAAACGTTTCATATACGCGGGTATATACGCTGCGTACAACGAAGCTTGGAAATAACGCAAATGGAAACTGCAGAAATAATACGAGAAATTGATCGTATTAATTTAGAGAAAACTCTCTCTGTAGTGGACAATGGGTTAATGACTCTGTCCTCCAGAATATATTCTTTGGACAGCATTGCATCCTCTGCAATTGACATAATAGAGCAGGATTTGCTAATGTTACAACATGGCCAGTCCCAATTACGTTCTATAATGCAGCTAGGCTGTACATTACAAAATCTCCGTTCAGGCTATGTGCCATGGCGTCTAATCGACACAACATCATTGTTTGCTGTATTTAACCTTACAGATAAATAAATCTCTTTGGCACAAAGAGGAGCAGACTTTACGGTGCTGAGCATTGAAAAACTGGAAAGATTACCATTGACAGTTTCTGAGAAGCCTGTCATTGAATGGATAATACATGGCACCATCAAGATACCAGTGACGATTTTCCAATTTCAGTATTGTCTACAGCATATACCAGCGGGCCTGTATGAAAGGTTGGGTAAATAATACAGTAAGTCGACCTGGACTTTACCTTCCACACACAAATGTTGGAGTGGAGGAAAAGAGGTATTCCTTAGTGGGAAAAATTGTAAGAACTCACTAAGTGGTACACTTTTGTGCAAAGGTATTAATTTACACGGAGCCTGCGAAGGTTCTGCAAATAACCTCTCTTGCCACCTGCACGGTACACCCTCCACAGTGATAGAACCAATTTTCAGGCAGCTATCCCATGGCAGCTATGTTATGCTCAATGACCACAGCTGTTGTGGCATGTTGCCAGGAAAAGCGTATCTAGTTAGTGTGTCATCCAGGGGCACTTGTTGTATGCAAGTATTGTATCCAAAGAGCAAGTCAGACAGGGAGACGGCGTTATGGCCTCCGCTGAATATCTCTCCTGTACGAATTGATACTTTAAGCAGGTCCTTGAGATCGGGGTCTTTGTTTCTAGCTGTGGTCCCTCGGATAAAAAGGGCACGTATAGGAGGTCGATCATTCAGACTGCTGGCCTCGCAGCTCTGGAACACTTTGCCAGTGACACTGCGTAGCACCTCAAATCTACTGCCGTTTAGGAAGGGCCTCAAAACTTGGCTTTTTACTATGTAGTGATAAGGTTCCATTATTAGTTAGGGATCTCTCTTCTTGTCTGCCTTTTTTTCTCTGTTGTGTTGTGATACAGGTCTGCAATAAAGCGCCGGGACACTCTTCTGAGTAGCCGTGCGCTATACAAGACAAAAAATAACATAACATAACAGAATGAAAGCCATTCTTTTGCAAAAAAACTGCCACTGACCTCGTCCAGAGAAACGTATGATCTGCAAGTTTCAAGGACTTCTGCAGAGATACATGCATTACTATCAACAAACTGCCTAGTACATTTCGCAGAAATGTTAGGTCAAATTTTAAACATGTCTGATACCAGTGGCATCGCACATGTATTTAAGACGATTTTTTCGGGACTGTTACCACCATTTGAAGCAGTCCTCAGCATTTTTCCAAATTTCGTGCACTCTGTGTTCAGCGGCCTGCCTCTCATCTTGGGACTCGTAGCAGGAATTCTATTTTTATTTCTTCTGCTCCGATATGGCAAGTCCAGTCACCAGCGATACCCAGACTACCATGGAACAAACCCTCCTTGCCATGAGGTATCGTGAACGCATTACACAGATTCTTGGCTTGACTCGTTTAAGAGATCTGAACACCACCACAGGTAAGATTGCATCTTACCTGTTCTACGATGCCTGCTTTGCGGAGAGGAATGCGAGTTGGACATTTGTCTTACACTTCCATCAGTCCTGCCATCGGATGTTGACCCTTTGCTAGGTCCGGTAACGACTCATGCATCGTGTTGCCCCCAACGGCTGCCAATTCTGATGACTGCATTCATTGAGGTCTCACCGGCAAGTCTAACTGAGGGTGAGATACGTGACACTACAGGCACACAGGTACCACCTACTGCGGACATTGCTAATGCATCAAATGCTGACGGCGATGATCCTCATCTATGCACATTTGACCTGCTAACTGAAGTGGCTCCACTTTCGCCTACTATGGTAGACAGTTTCTTTGCCAGCCTAGACGATCTGATGTTTTCTCCTGACACTGAGAATAACTTTTGACTCATTCACACAGCGTTCCCTGAACTCTAAAATTTGGCCTTCATTTTTTCAAAACAAACCATCTAACAATTTGAACTTTTTTCAAAATAGAACTTTGGCACAGGGTAATCTGCTTAAAGTAGAACTATTCTTAGAGAACAAGATTTGTTTTTAAAAACTTCCTAATGACTATATTTGGCCTTGTCCTATAAACGAAAACAGTCTAAATACTATGCTATGGGATGGTCTCGACCTTTTTTCTTCTGTACCTTAAGAGACATTTCATGAATATAATTTCATTCTTCATAAATAGTAGGATGTATGCTCTCATAATATGCTTCATATCCTTTGAGACTTGTTTTTCATACAGTTTATACTGTTTTTCATGTGAACAAACCTTTTCAAAAGCAATTTGAATTTTGGGTGGGATTGTAAACACTTGCCTTAGATATGTTCAGTGCTTATAAAATTTGTTTTATTGAACATAATATCGTGGAGTGGGTGTTATGTACGAATCTAGGGCCCTAGTGTAATTTTCCCGATTCATGCCCATATATAGGTATACATCACCCGATCCTTATATAGGCATAGAAATCATACCCTTATTTAGACTGAGCCTATGCAGCCCAAATACGGCACGGCTACTTCCACTAAGTTCCAAGAATCCACAACGATTTCTTTAAAAAAGCCCGCCTTCAGCAGCTAGGGACTTCCCCATGCCTGAATACTAAGTTATCTAGGAAATCATGGAGTTTTCAAAGAACTGAGTCTTTGATGACGTTATTATGTCCAATCATATGTCAAACTCAGCACCTTCAAGGTATAAATATTCCTACATTTGCCCAGACAAACACACAGTGGTTTGGAGCAGATCGACTATCTACTTGCCCGACACGCCCTGCAGCAGCAAGTGCCCAAAGAAGCCGACCCTCCAGCTGACGCTCTGAGAGACACTGTCTTTTTTCCTGCAGAGAAATCCAGCTCCAGTGTTTCCAGGCTACCCTTGCGGGTTGCTGGGAGATCAAGTCCTGAGAGAGAGATACAAGACTTCCTTCATTCTAAAACCAAGGTAAGGAGCTGATTAGACCCTTAGAGAATTCTTAGATAGATACTTGGCAGAGAAAAACGTACTTAACTTAAAGCTACACCTCACTTACTTCTTCCCTCGTACTAGATTTAGGTTAGGTACACCGGGTAGGCGTATTTTAGAAGCACCAGTTAAGTACTTTTAGTCATTCTTTTATCACTGTATGTATTTTATATGCTTTAGGCATTTTCTGGCTTAGAAACCATATCATGCTCTTACAGTACTATTTTATAATACTCTTCGTATTATATGTCTTGTACTTTATAACCAGTATTACGATTGTAGCAGTACATTTCTTATGCTTGAGGAAGAAGACTGTTTTTTTTTTTTTTTTTAAACCTTTATTGTGCAAGTAAAAGCGTACAAATACGGGCCTACAACCAATCAGACCGGCCACGACACATTGTAAACGCACGGAGTCAGCATTAAGATTCCCCAGCAGTTTCTCAGCAGTATATAAACAAGCAATCAACATTAAGAGGCCGAATATAACCGCTAGGAGCAGGATTAAGGAAGGTTAATTTTATAATATAATAGGAAGTATAGCAGGAGCAGTAGCAACTTTTGACATCTGAAGTCCTATGGCGGGCAGTCGGTAAGCATCGATAAAAAGGAGCAGTGAGAAGCAAAGGTAATAGCAGCAATTGGCAAAAGCCAGCATGGAGTCGCCCCTTTTCAAATCAGTTCCCACCGCTGCCCCCCATCCACCCGTCACCACCGGAATGTGTGCCGGTACAATTCAAAGGAATCAGAACAGCAATGTAAGATAGTCATCCACTATACTAACCCAACTAAAGGGAAAAAGAACGGGGAAGGACAGGAAAGGAATATTAAAAGCAGAAAACAAAGAACGCAGCGCCGCTATACTCGTCCCATGGCGAATAAAGTACACAGAACTAGAGACCCACGATCGGGGTCGAGGCGAGTAAGACATGATATAGGCGCCATCATTATCGTGGACGTGAGGAAGTCATACCCACACTGCCGGCTAACACTCCATGTAAGACGCGCGCAGACACAGCGTCCCGATAAAGGGATACAAAAGAGCCATAGAACTAAGAAAGAACGAACAATATAAAGACCCCATCCCTCCCACACCACCCTGCACCCCTGCAGAAGGCTACGGCCTACCCCCCCAGCAGCGTGCCTGTCGCCCTAAGTGGAACCCGAAATATAGAAGAATCAGAAAGTGGTAAAAGACACAAAAGACAAAGGAGAAAGAAAGGGGGAAGAAAACCAGTGGGAGAGGAGATCTGCAATCGAACATCCAGCTCCTACCCCCCCGCCTTAACACTGCTGAAACCCACATCGAAACGAGATCGACACAACCTCAAATATCAGGAACATGAAGAGGAATCAGTCATATTGTTACAGCTGCGAGCAGTCCTCATCTTCATACAGTAATTAGCAGTCCGCTGAGGCAATTTCTATCTCACCCCTGTCCTCTCCTGGTCATAACTTTAGTACACAGTAAAATAGAATACAGCAAGCAGTTCGGCATGGAGTGTACACAGGATCGAAATAAGGCAGGCCAAGGGTGCAAAACAGGGGATCTCAGTCTCGAGCAGCAATGCAAACAATGGCGGCCGAAGACCAAATTGTCAAAGAGCAACATCAGGAGCAGCGAACAGTCCGGGTGCGGCCCCGCCGCCCAAGGGGGCGAGGTATCCCCAGCGGGGCAGCCGTGGGACCCCACCAAAGCAGTTCGAGTCAAACAGCAGCCTGACTGACCTGGACGGGCCCCGGCACGGGGCCCTCACCCACGACCGCCCCAATCAAAACTTCCTGGAGGTTCGGGCCGCAGACATACGGTCTCCCAGATGAACGGCGGCGTCACTTTCTGCAACAGCCGAGGGAGGCACAGCAGCACACTTCTTCAGTCGGGTCGCATTCATGGAGAACGGCCCAACAGGCATGGCAGCAGGACCGCTTTCTTGTACAGCTGCGTCAAAGGCCATGGCCGCATGCCAAGAACACAGGGCGGCGAGGACATCGCCAATCGTAGGCTCACTTCCATAAGCTTCAGCAATCGTGCATCTCGACGGACCAGACTCGCCACCCCAAACAGGTCCGAGACCCAGGGCGCTGGCCGCCATTTTGTCAGTGCAGCAGGAACTCTCCGCTCCTCAACCCTCGGCCCGGGCCGTCGAATAAGGCCCACCGGAGTTCCGGCGAGCCCCGTTAATGGCAATCTTGGTGCAGAAAGATGGGCCGCCAAAAAACAAGGGGTCGCCGGCGCCACCGTCTCACGGGTGCCGCCCGCTGAGTCCGGGCGAAGGGCTTCAAGATGGCCGGGCAGGACAACAAAGGGGGGACTAGCCTCCTGTACGGTCTACCCCCGTCCGAGGCGGGCCGCGCCCCGCAGCAAAGCCCCCGGGCCACCAGACCGGGCCTGGTCAGTCGCCACCGGCACAACCGCACAATGGCCCCCTCAGCCGGCCCCTCTCCTCCACCTGGGGCCGGCGTCGATGTCCCGCTCCGGCCGAGCGTCACAGGCGAGTACCCGGCCCGCACGCCGCGGAGGCTCCGTAACGAACAAGGGCACAACTCCAGATCCGAGGCACCCCGGAGCCCCCAGGCCAGACGGTAAGTGCGAGCAGCGTTTCACCTTTCCATATTCCGCCAAGTGTGTATTTCGGGGTAGGATGAAGTACAGGATATGCGTTTCAGGCTGAAGGTTGACGGAGCCGAGCTACAATGCGGCCATCTCGGTCGCGAGCTTGGCTCCTCCCCCAGGAAGAAGACTGTTAAATAAATACTTTTTATTGAAAACGCCTGTCTCTCTATTTTCTCAGCACCTCTGGTGAAACGAAGCATGCACGATTGACTGAGTAAAACAGCTATCTATTGTTTCCGCGACTCTAGAGATTGATTTCTTATTCTTGGGAAACAAAGTTGTCATGTTTATGCAGTTGTCAGAAACTAATACCTTCTTGTAAATTTGCGAAAGTTTCTAGTGACCTCTGAGCTAGCTGGCACTCACAATTAAGTCTAATATATGCAATATAGACCTAGTCGACCTCAGTCCTACGTCTAAACTATAGTATATATTATTCCAATGAGCAGAGCCTATTGTGAATATAGGAACTACACTACAGAAGCAGCCGAAAACAGCCAGACTGCAGCATAAGAGGAGAGAGTGCCTGGAGGGGTTGTGTTGGCAGCAAGATTTGATATATAGAAAGACAATCCTATACTCATTAGCGCAGCAATAATGTTAAATACTGTTAAAAATTGTCTCCGCTTAGGTCTAGGAATGTTACTGCTAAAGGTTAAAGGGAGCACCACTCGCATGTTAAAGTCTTTGTTCGCTCTCCGCGGGAGGGGGCACAGTGTCCGCGACTAGCAGCCCTGTCCTCTGGCTCCGCAGGCATACAACTGGGGTACTGCTCGCCCCACTAAAGAGCTAGCCGAGACATAAAAAATCATACACTTGTGATTAGAGATAGATTAGGCTGAAGTCGGGAATGTTTTCAACTCCTAGGCACGTTTTTCCTCTAAATACCATGAACCAAAGTATGCATATTTATTAAAAGCATGCATCTTAAAAGTGCGCACACTTACCAACATGCCTATTTTACCATAACTTTGCCCCCTTTCAAATCATAGAAACCAAGGCACCTTTTTCCTCTAAATACCATGAGCCAAAGTCTGCATATTTATTAAAAGCAATCATCTTAAAAGCGTGCACACTTACCAACAAGCACCAACATGCCTATTTTACCATATCTTTGCCCCCTTTCAAATCATAGAAACCAGAACCCTCCTGGCCACAACAAATGACTCCCTTAGCAGACGTGCCGCCGGGATGCATTCAGACTAAGCCACTGCACAGTGTGTGCTCTGGGCTCCAGCAGCCTCTGTGGGGCTGGGTCACAGCGGTGGCAGGGATCATTCAGAATTATGTTTCATTTACCGCACTGCAGTGTAAGCACTGCCCTGGCATTGCCACAGCCTCCCATAAACTTTACGTGACGTCCTGCATAATGCCATGCGCAGCCATGAGGACTACTTCCTATTTTAATTAATACATTGTAGTCAGCATCCTGCAAAGCCTACCAGGAGCAGTGCTCTTGCATGGGTGTGCTTCCACTCCAGTTTCAGTATAGCAGTGCTATAGCTTGACAGTGAGGCAGGCGCTATGCCTATTATTTCTGTATTTGCATTTCAGTGAAGTGATGCGGACCACCACACTGAAATGCGTTAGTCTAATACCTGATGCGTGGTACTTGGCAGGGCTGTGAGTAACACTTTCTCGCAAGCAAAATCAAGCAATGAAGAGGAGGGAATCATATATAGAAACTACATGCATAGCTCTGAAGGTTTCAGATTGCTCTGTGTGACCTTTTCATAGTTTCAGTGTAATTATTAGTGACGTTTCAACAACTGTGAGTGCTGCTTTCTTTTGAGCAAAAGATAGCTGGCAAGTTTAATTTTCCTTACGTGTCACATTTTCATATTTTCCTTGTGGTTGTGTGACATTTCAATTCTTATGTCTGATGGTCTCAATATATTGCTTTCTAACAACATTTTGATCCGTACCCAATATAATAGCAAACTAATTAACATAGTCTTTAATCCCTATTAGTGCTGCTACTATACTGTAGAACTTGTGATTTCACATCTGAGTTTAGTGTGCGTTGCCTTTGTATATTTTACAAAGCTTGTATTGCTGTGGCGGGGTATCAAGAACAGAAGGTAGACCCGATCGTTTTAACGAGAGTTTTATTTTTCCCAATACCCTTCTCTGTCTACTGGTCAGTCTTTCCTTGGCGAAGGTTGCGGAATCCGTCTTGTCTCCGGGGGTGGGAGCCTCAGGGAAGGATATACCGAGCTCTGCGTCTCTTTCTGACAGCTGGTTCCCAGGGTCCGTTGGTCCGGGACGAAGCTGCAACCAAAATAAAAGGAAAGAAAGAAATCAGGACACTTGTCCTATGTTCTGGTTCCTAAACCAGGGACCGGGGGAGTGAGGAAAAGCTACTGCTCCAGTGCACTTCGTGACAACACACGACGGAAGCGAGGGTCGGTGCTCGAGTGCTTGTGAGGTGAAGAACAGGGAGTATTTACAAAAAAGAGGGGAATATATACAAGGACGAACAAGTGGTGGCGAGGAATTGATGTTTTAAGAGGTTGGGTGACTTATCCTTCCTACCCAGCCCGCCACTTTGCTCCGTACTTCTTCCAGCCACGCTCCTCCCCTGGGAACGTGGCAGGGCGACTCATGGGGTCGTTGGCCTCCTGGTGTCTCAGCTCTGCTCTCACGTTCCGATCTTCTCTCCGCGCCGTCTGTATCTTCCTCTACGCTCCGGTCTCTCGCTCTCCACTCCAAAACCTCCTCCTCATGGGAAACGCCGTCCGTCTTCTTCCGGGGATTCCCTTCTTTTGACGGTCCGTGCGTCGTGACGTCATTTGCGGGAGGAGTCTTGTCTTGTACGAAACTCCAATTAAAGAGATCCGCACTTAGGGCCCGATGTAGGTAGGGCTTTACCGATCGGTATCGGCCGAAAATACCGATTTTTGGCCCTTACCGATCGGTAAACAGCCATCGAGATGTAGGGAACCAAAAACAGAACGAATCGGATAGAAAACCGATTCGGAATGTGTACCGAATGTGAAAGAATCCGATACGTACATACCGAAAATCGGATATGTAACGAATCGGAAAAACACCGATTCGGTTACAAAGACCGAATCGGTCCATGTACCGAATCGTTAGTGACACCGAATCGGAAAATCACCGATTCGGTCCCACTACCGAATCGTTAGTGACACCGAATCGGAAAATCACCGAATCGGTCCTACTACCGATTCGTTAGTGACACCGATTCGGAAAATCACCGATTCGGTCCTACTACCGATTCGTTAGTGACACCGATTCGGAAAATCACCGATTCGGTCCATGTACCGAATCGGAAAAAATACCGAATCGGACATGATCCGAATCGGAAAACATGCCGATTCGTATGAATCTCCGATCGGGAAATTCCCCGATTCCGACAGTTGGGGAGATGTAGGGAGGCACAGAAACACCGAAATCGGCTCAAAATCGGTAGAATTCACTCGGTATTTACCATGGATTGCAATCAGGTGGTAACCAACTCCAACCCATATAAACAGTCCCAAAATGCATTGCAACTTGCAGGATGGCAGCTTTCTATGTCATTGCGAGGCGGCTACGGCTACAGCAGGAAGGACTGAGGGAATGGCTAAGAAATGAACAGGTCTACAGACAGAGGATAACCCTGTTCATGCTCACAGAGGCAGAGATCCTACAGAGATACAGGCTGGACTCTGACACCATACTTGAGCTCATCAGGGACCTTAAGCCATACTTGGACCACCACACCCCAAGGGCACACGCCATCCCTGCGCACGTCCAGGTGCTATGCAGCCTACACCTGGTAGCGTCTGGCAGCTATCAAAGTGGAGTAGCAGCAGCAGGAGGGGTGAGCCAGAGCAGCCTGTCAAGGTTCTTCCACATATTCCTTGACGCCATGATAGACAGGATGGACCAATACATCTCATTCCCTGCAACCCACGCAGAACTGCTACAAACCAAAGCGGACTTCTACCAGATGGCACACTTTCCCCAAGTCATCGGTTGCATAGATGGCACGCATATTCCGATTTGCCCACCAGCGGACACCGAATACATATACCGCAATCGGAAATCGACACACACCATCAACGTGCAGGTGATCTGCAATGCCAAGTGCACCATCACAGACCTGGTAGCAAAATTTCCAGGGAGTACCCATGACTCCTATATATTCCAACAGAGCGGCATATATGCACGGCTGATGGCTGGCGATTTTGGAGAAGGATACCTCCTAGGTGAGCCACATCATCAGACCCCCATAACACATAGTAGGTAGGTGTAATACATGTATGCATGTGTCTAATGTGACCCCTTTCTCTTCCAGGCGACAGTGCATATGCCCTCCGCTCATTCATACTCACCCCCTACCTCAACCCCTCCACACCCAGCCAAAGGAGGTATAACCGTGCCCACATACGCACCAGGAATGTTGTTGAACGGACCTTTGGCATCTGGAAAAGTAGATTCAGATGCCTGCACAAGAGTGGAGGTGCAAGGCAGTATACCCCCATCACCTGCTGCAAGATCATAGCTGTATGTGCAATGTTACACAACCTTGCGGTCAAGAAGGGCACTGAGGTGGAGTTGTCTGACTACGAGGACTATGACGACGACGAAGCTGTGCCACTGACACAGCCAGCTGGGGTGTGTACGCCATGTGATGGCAGATACAGACGTGAGGAGATCACTGAGAACTATTTCTGACTGAGTACAGATGCAAAGACAGCTAAATGTTGCTTGGAAAATAAAATTTTTAATAGTGATGCACCACAGTTACATCACTGAAGTGCATCAAAAAATGGAGTCTGTCAAAACAAATAAAGTCCAGGGTTCTGGTTTGATCATCCCCCCTTGCCAGCCTATTTTTTGGCCCGCTTTCCAGACCCACTGGGGTGTCCCTCGGCCCCCTCTGAATGGCCTGCAGCATCAGCGGATCGCCTGGTGCTCCTCCTTGGCTCTGATGCAGCGCTGGCCGGGCTGCTGCGGCTGCTGCTGTCTCCAGCATCACCCAGGTCCAGGGCAGGATTGGAGGCGGCGTTTGATATTAACATGGCCTCCATGGCCGTGGTGATCCTGGCCATCCCCCTGGTCAGCTCAGCCGTATGCTGACTCAGCACCGACTCCTGATTTGAGCTACGATGGCACAGCTGTGCGGTCGCCGCTGCAAGGCGGGCCATGGCCCGGTTGAGCACCCGGGCATCCCTCCTGCGCGCAACCTCATGCTCCTCCTGCCTGGCAGAGGAGTGGGTGATGGCAGTGGTCAGCCTGCCCAACCCTGCTGCCACCTCCTTGTTGCTGTCCACAACAGCCTGGAACCCCTTCACCAACTCCCCCATCTGCAGGTTGTGCTGCAGGAGCTGGCGTTGGCAGGCCATGGTGGATCTGGCCTGTTGGCGCTGGATTTTGACCATCTGGCCCTCCAGGCCCAGGAACACACTGCCCTCCCGTGCTGGTGCAGCAGTGGTGGTGGTGGTGGTGGTGGTGGCACGGCGTCTGGCACTGCTGCCTCCGGCCTGCTGAGTGGGCTGGGGTGCCACTGGTGGTGGTGTGGTGCTGGCCGGTCCCGGAGCCCCTGCTCCCAGGACAGGTAGGACGGGTGGCAAGGCCACGGTTGTGGCAGGAGCTGTTGTCGGCGGAATGGTCTGCCTTGTTGGGGAGTTGTATGGTGAAAATTGCAAGGGGGGTGAGCTGGGCAGTACTGGGGAGTGCACTGCCTGGAAATCAATCACCAGGACTCCCTCCATTCCAAGCCCTGGGGTGTCTCCTTCCTCATCCTCATCCTCCTCCTCCTGGCCAGGCTGGCTGGTGCTCGGCCCTGCCACTGCAGTATGTGATGTCGAAGCTCCCTCTGCTGCCACAGTGGTGCCGCCTGATGGTGCCCCTAGGTACAAAGAAGCATTTGTAAACTGAGTGCCGATGTTTTACAGTCAGTACAATTATGGCATTCCACATGTCCTTGCATCTCCTTACACCGTGTCACACTGTTTCCTGTCTTGTGATTCTGCACTGACATATTTGGCTAACTTCTGCTGACTACATGTACCATGATGCTTGTCTCTTGTATGTTGGTGACAGTACAGTGCTGGTGTTTGCCTATGCATTGTGTCTAATGGGGAGGTGTCTGGTAGGGTGTGTCATGATGCGCATGCTTCTTACCTGTAGCTGTGGCCATCGCAGTGCTGTCCAGGGTCCCGATCCCTACGATGCTCTCCCTCTCGATGGTGCTGGAGACAATTTCCTCCAGCTCGGTGAGGGGTGGCGCCGGGTTCTTGCCTCCTCCGGTGAGTCCAGCCTGCCTTTGGAGGTCGGCCAGCTTCCTCTTCGTGAGGCTGCGGAGGTCATAAAACCTTTTCTTAAGTTCCTCAATGGACCTGGGGGTGACTCCAGCAGCATTGACCTTCTGGGCGATGTCTGCCCACAATCTCCTCTTGGTGCTGTCTGGCACGTTGAGGGACAGCTTGCCAAAGAGCTGGCGGTGCACCCTCACCACCTCCTCAACCAGCACCTGTAGTTCTGTGGTGGTGAATTTGGGCTTCCTCTTTTGGGAGGACTTCTGGCTTCCTGCCTGATCTGCCATATTCTCCTGCTCCTGCTCAGTCTGCAACCTCCTTCTCCCACTGCTGCTAACTGTGTGTTGGGCTCAGGCAGGCTTTCCAGAAACTTCTAGAAACTTCTTAATTGGCTGCACCTGCCAGGGTTGCCACTCCCTGTTTGGGTGGGGGAGCCACCTCATTGGCTGAATCGCCTATTGCCGAGTCTGCTTTTACCGATTCGGTAAAATCCGAATCGGTAAAATCCGAATCGGTATTATCCGATTCGGTAAAAGCCGAATCGGGTCATGCAATGCATTCCTATGGGCTTTTTCGCCATGGGTCTATGATTGCCGATTCGGTTTTTACCGAATCGGCTTTTACCGAATCGGTATTCGCAGAATCGGATATATCCGATTCGGTGGTAGCCGAATCGGTATTTTCCGATTCGTTGTTGGCCGATTCGGTAATTTCCGATTCGGACCGAGCTGAATCGGAACGTACCGAATCTCATTACCGATGCCGACCGAATCGGTTTTCATTCGGTATTTTTTTGCTACATCTCGTTTTCCGATTTCAGAATACCGATTCGGCCCGCCTCGGTATTTTGAAATCGGAAAATCCCGTTTACCTACATCGGGCCCTTGGTTCTTCGTCGGCGTTGCATTAAGCTTGTTTTTGGGGAAGCCATGTGTCCTGCTGAAAGGGGACAAGAGGAGGTAAGACCGGTGTTGCTGCCCACCATTCTCGTGCGTCTTCTGTTTCTTCAGAATGCCGTCCCACCCCTTCACAATTGCATTTCATTATGCTTGCTTTTCTTATATATAAAAAAAATTGTTCTGAAATTAAAAAAGGCATCTACATAACACTTTAAGTGTACCGAATAGTGAAACAATTCCATTACAATACAAGGTGTTGCAGAATTTTCTTTGAAAAAGACGACATCTTCACATCTACCTTCAATAATCACCATTCAACGACTAACACTTGAACATGAGTAATCACTGATTCTAGGCAGCAGTTAAAATGTTTGAACCTTTTATCGCTCACAAATGTACACATTGAAGAAGAATCAAAATTAAGCAAAACAAACTAATATGAACAGAGAACTACAATAAATCACTATAGACTCTTATCTTTCTGAAATCCACCAATCTTTAAACCTTTTCCTTTTTAATGGGATCAAGTACAACAAATACCCTTTCCTGATAGTGACTCAGAACAGAATTGTGTTAAAGGTAATTTACTGTATTATTGCTTGAAAGGGTGTTCTAACTTTAACCAAACACTGTGTAAGTTACCTCATTAACAAGCTGGGTGGTGCTGGTTCAGTCTCCTTGTAATTACTACACACTCCTTTGGCATTGCAAGCCAATGCGCTGGCACAATTTAACTCGATTTCATGCAACTCCGTGTTTAACCTCAGTAGTTTCAGGAGCCGGAAAACAAGAAAAGGCTCCAGGGTCATTGTGAGACTAGACCCAGCACTTACCCTTTGTGTATTTAAAGGCTTCTCCAAGCCACCCATAGCCAGATTCATCTAGTGCCATATCCATGTGTGTTTTAAAGACGCTCCGGGCCCACGCCTGACAACTTGTTTTTACGAGGTGGCACGGAAATGTATCCAAGAAGGGAGTCTGAGATTGTGTGGGCACCAGGTTACCATAGCAACACCCGAGTGAGCTTGCCCAACGGATGTATGTCGTTACAACGCATACTTTTACAACGCATACCTTTACAACGCATTTTTTACACCGCAACATCCATTGCAACGCATTCCATTACAACGCATACTACATTTACATGCATACCATTACAAAGCATACCATTACATTGCATGTATGGTAAGTATTGGATAGTGTAGGGGTAAAAATTACTATTCTAACTCCAGGGGGTGCAGCAGTAGGGTAAGTGTTGGATAGTGTTGGGGTAGAAATTACTATTCTTACTTCAGGGGGTGCAACAGTAGGGTAAGTATTGGATAGTGTAGGGGTAAAAATTACTATTCTAACTCCAGGGGGTGCAACAGTAGGGTAAGTGTTGGATAGTGTAGGTATGCGTTGTAATGGTATGCGTTGTAATGACTGCATTGTAATGACATGCGTTGTAGTGGTATGCGTTGTAGTGACATGCGTTGTAATGGTTGCGTTGTAATGGTATGCGTTGCAATGGATGTTGCGTTGTAAAAGTTTCGTTGTAAAGGTAGTGCGTTGTAAAAGTTGTTTTGTAAGTGTTGTTTCCCTTGCCCAACACACAGGTTATTGCGATGTGAACTTTCTGGAGGGCAGCCTGATGCAGAAAGTTGTGGCAGCACACAGTAAACCAGTGCCCAGCGCAGCCGCCTACCTTACAAGGTCCCTGCTGTGGCAGCAGGACCTATCCCTGCAGTGCCACGTCAGACTTTGTATTACAACCTGACTCTGAGCCAGGCGCGTCGCGGGGTCACAAGATACATTGTAGTAGCACACAGTGTGAGCCTGCTAGCAGCCCATAGCTCAGCTACGAGTCCTCAATCCTTGTTCACCATGCTCAACCACGTTCGCAGTTTGAATGCCAGGGAAAAGCTGCATCACTGAAGGTGTAACAGACAATGCAGATTTATAGACTAGTGTAGCATAATGGGTGCTAATATTGAAGCACATGGGCACATGCCTGTTTGGCCTAAACTGGAATCCCAGGTAACTATTTGGTCGCTTTTCCTATTTGAGTCTCTGGAACAGTTACATACATTCTTTGTAACTCTTATAGCCTTTGCTAAAGATCTTGTTTTAAATTGCAGGTTTGCAGTCTGTGTCTGTAAGGTATTTGGATTTGAATGGTCAGGTGTGGGTACCCATAAAGACATGATAATTAAGTTTATGTTCCTGGTTGGATTTGGGGGTTGCTGTGTAAAAATATTCACAATCTGCACCCTTTTTCTTTTGTAGGTTTGTGAGATCACACTACGGATACAATTGCACAGGCAGAAGAAGCAGGTAATTGTTTGGCAGAGTTAAACTGTGGTGCACCTTGTACATTATAGCATACCAACGTACTTTACCTATTTTTTCTTCTCTTGCAGGTTTCGCAGACAGTATCACACACATTTGAACAGGTATACGTGAGTACAAGCAGAACAGGTAATTGTTCACCAGAGTTAAACTGTGGTGCATCTTGTACATTTTAGTACAACAACATACGCTACACATGATTTCTTCTGTTGCAGGTTTCGCAGACAGTACCTTACACATTTGAACGGGCATATGTGACTACAAGCAGAACAGGTAATTGTTTAGTAGAGTTAAACTGTGGTGCATCTTGTATATTGTAGTATTACAACATACCTTAGTGTCCTGACGGGTTTTTTGGCTCTATTTTGGAGTGATAAAGACTTTAAACTTGCTCACATCCATTATATGTATTCTTAGCTGGTGTTGGCTCTTTTAAGCCCTTTCTTCCAGACCTAGAAGAGGATAGCTGCTTTATATGATGATAGATCCCTTACTCTAATCCATCTATTGCCTATTGGCTTTGCCTTTCATTATTTTGCCTATAGTAGAGGGTTTATCCTGTGGTCCTGACTTTATATTACACATTGGTATGGTTTATGTAGGTACTCTGACAGAGCTAAGGGTTATTTTATCCTTCTCAGGCCTACAAGGCCCAGAACTAGAGAGACTCCATTTTGCTTTCTATCCCTGCAGAGCTGAGATGCTTGAATGGGAAAGGTAATGTTTATAGTTAAGGCTGTTGTGTGCTAGAGGAAAACCATCCAGGACTGGTTCTTATCCGAGGAATGTGTTTGTCTCTTGGGCCCAGACGTAACATGCAGATGCGCAATGCGGTTGCGCAAGGGGCCCTGGAGCTAGCACAGGAATTCGGTGGGAGGCAGCCCTCTGTTGGAAATTTCCATGAGGGAAGAGCATTCTATAATAGTGAAGTGCAGAGGCGGAGTCAGTTAGTTGAGTTGAGTTGGAGGAGCGGAGAGTGTTGGTTGAGTTGGAGGAGTGGAGTTACAGGAGGAGAAGAGACAGAAGATGCTTGGAACAGAGAGAAGACAGACAGACAGTCAGTGAGCTGGAGCTGAAGGAAGCAGTCAGAAGCAGTTACTTATCAGGAGAAGTTGTGAATAGCTGGAGTCTGAAGTAATGCCTTTTAGAAGAGACTGAAGTTATATCGTGGATTAATCTGTGGGAGCAGCTGGTGTTAATTGGACATTGGCATGGAAGTAATCAAACACAGTGTGAAGAAAAGCTAGTGGAGCGAACGGTTATCAGAGCGGCAGAAACCATTAGATTGAAGTTGGAAGGTGGAGAGAGTCCGTGGGGGAGAGGAGTCCAGTGCAAAGTGATCAGCGCAGATGTGTGTCCAAGAGAGCAGGAGAGAATCTAAGACGAGCTAAGGCACAGACGAGAGAGGAGCCCAGATGACAGCTAGAGCAAGACTTCCTACTAATCAGGTGATATCGGTTTTGTTATATTAGTGCTTTATTCCCTAGGCTATTGTATGTCTAATCCCTTTTCTTTCAGCGGTGTGCTAAAAGTTCCTGTTAGTCACAGAGACCCCGCAGATAACATTGTCCCTGTTATATTGTATGTCTAATCCTTTTCTTTCAGCGGTGTGTTAAAGTTCCTGTTAGTTGTAGAGACCCCGCAGATTTGTGTATGTACATTCTATTGCTATTTTGTAATAAAGATACCCCAGTTCTTAGTGAACTAGTGTGCATGTGTTGTTCTTATGATAGAGAGCGTTCTAATCAGGTAATCATACAGTGTGTGTCTATGATTCTTAAAGCACAGGTAACCTTTTCTTCTAGTCAGGTGTTACAGCCAGAACAGATGCTGCCCCTGATCCGGTAAGTAGCCACTGAATAATTAGGGAGAGAGAGGAGCCCTTGAGCTAGGGAATTATTGACACTAAGTGATTCGGCCATCCCATAATATTATTGTAGTAGCGAACCCTTAGTGAATAGTGAGAGAGACTTCCCAACATAGAGACAGAGAGCTGAAGGTATTCATAGGAAAGTGGTCGTCATTGGTAAGTGGCGTTAGTGAGAGCACTGATTGTGGTCAGTGTGTAGGTCCGCCGGATTGTGGACCATGTTGTAAGTGAGCGAGCACCGGGAGGATACGTGTGTAGGTCCGCCAGACTGTGGACCGGATAAACAGAGAGCACTGGGGCTGCAGCCCAGTGTGTAGACACGCCGGATTGCGTGTCGAGTGAGCACTGAGGGAGATCAGTGTGTAATGGTAGATAATCAGAATTGCCCCAGGGTAGATTAGTCTGGACCCATGTGGTCGCGAGACTATGAGGTATGAGTGTGGTGTAGGGCATGGACGTCCTTAGTAATCAGTGAGTATTCCTAGTAATCCCTATAGATTTAGTGGTGTTTCTGATGATATGAGCTTGTATATTGCGAGTTCCCCATCCTCAGGTAGGTACCCAGGTGCCTGGATAGATGGGCCCTGAGGAGGGAGGTGGTTACGTTTTGGCCAGGTTGGTGTTGCTCAGTGAGCTGGTTCTATCTGGTCTGAAAATCTGATCATTACACTTAGCCACATGTTCTATAGCAATCTTTACTTCTATTGCAGGCTGTACGGACAGTGCTACATATAAGTTTGGCAGGGCAGAGAACAGAAAAATCCAGGTAATTATACTCTAGGTTTTGCTTAGCAATGCCTCAAAGAATACTTTGTGACAGATTGCATTCATGAGCATAGGCACTGACTTTAACCATGTTCCTTTATTTTTGCAGGCTTTGTGGCATAGCAGGCTAAAACTGGTTAGCACAAAAATGTTCACGTACAACGCTATAACTTCTGCATCAGCAAAAAGGAAGAAATGTTGCCTTGTATTCAAAGAAGAGTGGATGAAAGAAATTGTGGAGGCTGAGACACAGAAATCACAATTTAAGGTTTGTGTGCAGCTTGGGGAACTATTTCAATATAGTCCAGATGTGGGCTTGACCTGCAAATCATGTGCCGAAGCCAAGACTGTTGGGGACTTTTCTCCAGGGAAGAAATGGAGTGATGGCTGGAAACTAGACTACATGAAATGCCATCTAATTAGCAAGGTTCACTAATCTGCTTTGGTGCTACTGAGAAACAAAAGTGCTGCTGCCAGGTTTGGTTATGGAGTGCGGGCAATGCTGACAGAAACTGCCACGACAAAGCAAACAGGATAGAAATGGGTGAACAACAAAGATCCCTGCCTGAGGAGATAAAGATTCTCATCAACAATGTGTTGTTGGCAGACAAGATGAATACTTCAATGTTGTCTGTCCAAGGCATCCATGACCACCTAGCTTTGTATGTGAAGATACCAGACAGCTGGAGGAGCAAGAACTATGCCTTTGAGTTCCTTGAGGCCATCAATAGCGTGATACAGAAGCAATGGAGGCACCACGCAATGGTCTCTATCACACTTTGATAATTGATGAGAGCACAGATATTTCTTTTACAAAAGTGCTCATCCCGTACTTCAAGTTTTGACCTGTAACATCAAGAGAGCACAAAACACTGCTTGGAGGCATAGTGAAGCTGACTAGTTGTAATGCTGAGGCTATCACTACTGCTGTGAAAGAATTCTACACTGCCTATGAACTGGACCTTATGAAAATGGTCATGTTGACATCCGATTGTGCGTCCGTGATTCTGAGCAAGAATAGTGGTGTAGCTACTCGCCTTAAACAATCTGTACCTCATCTAGTTGAGCAGCATTCTGTCGCCCATCGGGAAGATTTGGGATTTCATGATGCCTGGAAGAGGGTTCCTATGATTAAAGAGATTGAGACATTATTGAAGACTGTCTACTTTGTGTTCTCCAGATCTCCTACAAGGAAGTACAAGCTGGATGAAATCGCATCAGTCACTGAGTGTGAAGTGGTCTCCTTTTGACCATTGAATGAAGTCTGATGACTTTCAAGGCATTTTGCAGTTAGTGCACTAATTCGTAACTACTAGGCTGTTCTTAAGTACTTTGAGCATAAGAAAGTAGAAGAAAATGATCCAGTTGCTAAATATTGTTACAAAAAGCTATCAGACTCAAAGTACTATATTTCCCTTGTAGCACTTAATGACATTTTGGGTGAATTTGCATCTTTGTGCAAACTATTCCCAAAAAGTTATTTGACTACTGTTGAAGCTGTACAGTATGGAATAGCAAAGATTGGCCAAATTAAGGAACAGTACTTGGGGGACACTGTCCTTTGGAGCAGCACAGTAAGGGATCTGATTGTGTTGTACAGAGAAGGACAAGAGTTTGATAGTGGGCCTATTTTGTCTTTTGTTTCCTAACATTGTGAGCACATGCAAAAAAGGTTCCCTGAAGATGAACTGACAGAATGGGCAAGTTTTGAATTCCAGGTAATAGTAACACAATCACATTTTGATTTTGGGACTCAGAAATTACAAAGACTTGTTAAAAAGTTTTAAAATGTCTTGGTCTTGGGTGATTGTGAAACACCAGAAGATGTTGTTCGCCAATACAGAGAATATAAATATGTGGTGGCAGAACATGTAAAGGGTGGGTTTATTGAAGACCTAGAACATGTAAAGGGTAGGTTATTTACGACCTTTCAAGACATGGTGAATTTCACTGTATGCAATGCTGCTCAGTATAGTGTGGTGTCTCAGCTTGTTGATGTCTGCGCAACATTGCAAACATCTAGTGCAGATTGTGAATGAGTATTCAGACTCATAAACACATTAAAGAGTAAATTGAGAAATAGACTAGAGGAGAAGCATTTGGATAGGCTGATGAGGACAAAGTCCTACCTCCTAAATGGGAAAGTTGACCTCGATAGAGTTTATCAGCACTGGAAATTTGGCAAGGATCGACGTGAGAAGCAACCATGTCACCTATCGAGTTATGGCACTTGACTTTGTGAACTGCCCTCTGCCACAGTTTGTGTTTGCTGGGATGTCACACATTTCACAAACTATCTCTGACGGGATATCCAGAGATTAGTCTGTAGCTTGCACATCAAAATGTAAATATGTTATGTAATTGTGCAACTTATTGTACATATGTGCTCCTGTATAGGCTCCAAACATTTCCCCACTATATGAACAGTGCTCGAGTTGAGGATCTTTAGTAAAATCTTACTAAGGTACCACCGTTAGAGTCCTGTGCTTTTCTAAACCCGAAGTGTACTTGCCCGTGTAACCAATTCATGTCATGGCATGTGTATCTAAATTGGAAACCTGGCTTAAGACCCTTCATGTGGTTCTACAGGTGTGGAAATGCACAGTCTTTTCAATATTTTAAGCACAAATTTGGAGTGATATTTGGCACTGCGACAACATGCGCGGTCTGGTTCCCGGCGCACATAGCCTTGGCTACAGTGCACAGAGACCTTACACTGCCGCATACAGAGGAAAAACATTTGAGGGAACATTGAGTCCCACCCCAGTCCAGGCCTCTTGAATTTGGGCCTAAGGTACTTACCAGTGGAACCAATACATTGTCTCTGCTGAACAATGCATCCTCAAGCAAAACCAACTAATTCAGTGCATCCCTGAGCTGAACCGAAGCATCGCTGCTGCTGCATGGAATGGACTTGTCGCAAAAGACTTGCATCACCACCACCTCCCACATTTTAGGACTGATGCATCGCCTTCAGAACCGCTGCTGCATGCCGCTTTTCCCAACGCAAGTTCCTCACATCCTTCATTGATGGCAGCCCGACAACAACGCTGAAACCCCGCATTGTACTTTTACTGCTAATTGTAATCAATGCATCATCTCTGCTGCGCCTCACATACTCCACTTCAGACTTCGTATCACAAGCCCCATCGACAGGAGCCTCGACGTCGATGCAATGAGACCTTGTACCACAGCTTTGCTGCATCTTGGAATTGGCGCATGTCCTCTGCTGCACGATGCATCTTCAATGTGGAGCCACACAATGCTCCACAAACAGGATTTAAGGTACACCTAACTAGGTCCCGGTAGCCAACTGTGCTCTATCTCAGACAGCCTGAACGTGTGACTTTCACACAGTCTGGCACAACCAGATTTCCCCAATAGCACTTTGTGCTTTTTGATGCTATTTTTCCCTATAATATTTAAAAATCAATATCTCTGGTTCTACTCTTTGGATTTTTGTCGTTTTAGTCTTGTTTTATTTATTAAAGCCTGATCCATTTTTCTAACTTGATCATTTTATGTGGTAATTTTACTGTTTTGCTGTTTGAAGTGTTACACAAATACTTTACAACCTGACTTCTTTGTGCCATGCTACCAGTGGGTTAATACAGGTTAATTTTGGGTTTGCCTGTCCCTTCCCATAACTAGGATTGTGGGTGCTACTTGACCAGGGCGTACACCCCAGTCAATCAACAACCCAATTTCTAACATTGGTGGCAGCAGTGGGATAAGGACTTGTGTTTGTGCAGTGCCATACAATGATTTAATTCTCCTGGATTGGTATTTTTGATTTTCTAAAATCATGTTTGTATGTTGAATCTGAACGTACACCTGCAAGCGTGGAAATTGCCTAACATGAAGCTCTACATCATACCCCAGCTCAACAACTTATGCAAGGAGTTTGGCCATCCCAGACTAAGGGGGGAGGAAAGGGTTCCCATGTCACATCTTAAAAACTGGGGGGTGGTTCTGGTGGATGGTGGCCCAGGGGGACTCATTTACAGCCTCACCACTTTGAGTGCTCCCAGTAAGTACACAAGCAGGAGGACTCTGTCCAAAGAAATCACCCACTGGTGGGACCTCTACAGGGCTGGCCAATATATAGCCTTAGAGGTGAGTAGTTCCCAGGGGCAGGTCATTGACCATGCTATGATCTCCCAATGTTGTGAGCTAAACTCGGAAGGTGAGCTTGTGATCCCTGAGGGTGGGAGTCGTCACTTCCACCAGGTAAAAGTCACTGTGATCCCTTTCACATCTCTAAGGGACTAGGGCTAGCCAGACCATGGTAATGGAAAGGCTAGTTTCCCCAGAGCAGTACACCGGACAGGTGTTAGGGTAACTTAGGCATGGACAAGACTTTTTCTGCCCTATGGTCCTGGTATCCCTGGAGTTGGGTGGGGAGGTGATCCAGAGAAAGGTCATAGTTAGTCCCCAGATGCCCATAGACTGCATTCTGGAGAATGAGTTGCCCCCAGTGTCAGGAGAACTGATAGGGGCGTCTGACAGTTCAGATTTCTGGTGGTACCTCTCCCAAGTGGAAGGTATGGGATCCCAGATGGAGAGGCACAGAGAGAGGAGACTCACCCTGTCCCATGTTGAGCCTCAAGGTACAGATCCAGGGTTGATTGGCCGGAATCAGAATACCACCCCTGGAATGATGAGACATAGAGTGGAACTAGGGTGCAAAATTCCAGGCTGGAAGAGAGTCTTGCCCAATATCCACACTTAGAGTCTCCATCTAGTAGTGGGTGGCCCGGGGCCTGGCACCTGACACTGACAGCTGTCAGTGGCCTCTGTTGGTTGTTTTCCTTGTGGACAGAGTTTTGCTTGGGTTGGAGGCAGAAGTTTGATCCAAGAGGTGGAATGGGCCATATCACATTTGTGTCCATGGTGGTACAGTTTGCCTACTGTGAGCAAATTAAGGTTAGGTGCTGCACAGATGGGGTCTATAGATGAGGAGAAGGGTGCCCCATTGTTCACTTCAGTTGCTCAGGAGAGTATAGAGGAAGGGGTCAAACTGAATGCAGAAAGGCATTGAACTGAGAAGTACCCCTTCAGTAGAGGGCCATTGTCCACTGTTAGAACTGTCATCCTCGGGGTGGCCTTCCCCCAAACATTTTGCTTGTTTACCTCCACTTTTTCCTGTATCTTATTACTGGCCTTAGGACTCAGAGTACTTAACTACTGCCAACCAGTGCTAAAGTGCATGTTCTTCACCCCTAAACATGGTGACATTGGTGTATACCCATTTGGCATATTTAGTTTACTTATAAGTCCTTTGTAAAGTGGTATACCATATACCCAGGGTCTGTAATTTAAATGCTACTAGCGGGCTTGCAGCACTGGTTGTGCCTCCCATATAAGTAGCCCTTTAAACCTGACTCAGGCCTGCCATTGCAAGGCCTGTGTCTTCAGTGCACTGCCACTTTGACTTGGCATTTACAACCATGTGCCAAGCCTTAAACTCCTCTTTTGTAACGCATATGTCACCCTTAAGTTAGGCTATAGGTGGCCCTAAGGGCAGGGTGCTGTGTAAGAACAAAGGTAGGACATGCACTCTTAAATTTTAAATGTCCTGGTAGTGATGAACTGCTAAATTAGTTTTTCACTACTGTGAAGCCTACTCCGCTCATAGATTAGTATTGGGAATTCCTTAAAACACTTTTAAGCTGTAATTCCTGTTTAGAAAGGATTAACCGCTTTGTGTTTCATATCTTTGGAATGGTAATGATAAATCCTCTTTAGTGGTAGAGATGGATTTAACATCACTCTTTAAAAAAGCCACTTTTAGAAAGTCAATATTTCTCTACTCTTAAGTTAGCTCTGTGTGCCTGCAGCCTGTCTCCAATACACATCTGGGGAGGGTGACAGCTACACTTTGCGCATTCTAGACAGCCACAAACACATGAAGTGTGACAGAGAGCTCATCTGCATTCATCTACATTCTGGTAGCTCTTCCTGGGTAGGAAGGTGGAGCTGGCACTTCTCCCCAATTAGGCAGTGTCCTGTGCCCCACACAAAGGGCTGATTAACTCCCATAGATATCCTGGCAGACAGGGCTAGGATAAAAGGGGACCTGCACACTTCAAACTGCCTGCTTTGAAGTCACCCCTACTTCAAAGGCGCATTTGAGTATAAGTACTGGGGATCTGCCCCAACCAAGACAGTACACTACTGGACCTATGACGATCTCTGCCAGGAGTATAGATTCGAAAGGAGTAGCTGCATCATGTTTCATATCTTTCGAATTGCAATGATAAATCCTCGTTAGTGGTAGAGATGGGTTTAACATTACTATTTTTAAAATGGCACTTTTAGAAAGTCAGTGGACCTACTAGGACAAATAGTATTAGTGAGAGTCTGCACAGTGCAGACTCTGACTAAGACTTTTTCTCCTAGTAGGTCCATTGATTTAATATTGGCGGGGGTAGTACCGCCACAGAGGATGCACACAAAAAATTCTTATTTGTAGATTCTTTGGTTCACTCGTAAATTTTTTATAATTTGAGTGCAACGACTGCTGTTCTTTTTTTTCCCCTACTTTTAGAAAGTCGACATTTCTCTGTTCTTAAGTTATGTCTGCGTGCCTGCAGCATGTCTCGAATGTATGTCTGGGTGAGTGACAGCTACACTTTGTGCATTGCCTCTAGACAGCACAAACACAGGAAGGGTGGGCGTGACAGAGAGCTCATTTGCATTCATCTGCATTTTAATTGCTCTTCCTGGTCAGGAAGACGGAAGGGGAACTGACACATACCTGAATAGGCAGTGTCCTGTGTCCCACACAAAGGGATGATTAACCCCCACAGATATCCTGACATACAGGGCTGGGATGAAAGGAGAACTGCACATTTCAAGGGCCTGCCTTGAAGTCACCCCCACTTCAAAGGCACATTTGAGTGTAAGTACTGGGGATCCGACCCTCCCAAGACAGAACATTACTGGACATGTGAAGAACTCTGCCAGGAGTAAAAACCGCTGTGCTACATGGATTGCGACTCTGCTTAACTAATGTTCTGAAGGAACTGCTTCTCTGCTTTGTTAAGCTGCCCTGCTTATCTCTGCCCTACCGAGGACAAGGACTAGACCCATCTCACTTGAACCCAGAGTGACTCCAAGGGCTTGATGCCTTGCCCCCTGTTCTGAAGTCTCAGGGTCATCAAAGACATCCTGAAACCCTGTTGCAGGACTCTGCCAGGTTTCGATCCAGTTGTGGCCCTGAGAAGTGTGTTCTGCAGCTTTTTTACTTAAACATCAACACTGTGCCGACTTTGCACTGCTCAGAACCTACGCAGTGCCCTTTGATGCTGATGTAGTGCCGATCAGAGTACATTCCTGCGTGGTTTGCTGATGACCCGACTGCGAGGTCGGCGATGATGCAGCGTCTACATCGTGAGGGGTTCCACAACAACTCGGGATCTGACTGCGAGGCTAAACATCAACGCATTGACCTGAAAGCATGAATCGGAACCGACGCATTGAGTCTTTTACGCTTGCTCCATCCGAGGTAGTTTTACAGCTGGCCCTGCGTGGGTCCTATAGCTGGCCTGCCCTGCATCATAGTCGGTTTGAACATTGGATTTACCCCGGTCCAGTGCGACCTAAAGTAACTCCTTCGCGTTATTGACTTCTAAGCACTACTTACATTTGCTGAATGACACGTAAAAGGACCGCCAAGGAGGAGGTCTGTAGGGCACAGAGGCATTGTCCATCCCTTGAGGGCATGAGGAAACAGGCTGAAGCCAAAGCAGGAGTTGATGTCTCTGGGAGTTATCAAATTTACTGGGAGGCCAACCACCTTTACAGTGAGCCTAAGGCTTCTGTACATGAGACAAGGGTACTGGTGGTCCCCCCATACTAGAGGGATTTCCTACTGGAGCAGGCTCACAGGATTCCCCTGGCAGGACACCTGAGCCAAGAAAAGACCTATGCAAGGATTGTCCCACACTTCTATTGGCCCAAGATGAAGAATTCCACTGATGAATTCTGTAGGACTTGGGTAACCTGCCAGGCCAGTAGGAAGACAGGGCAGAGTTTGAAAACTCCCCTCAACCCTTTGCCTTTCATTGGCATACCCTTATAAGAGGTGGGCATCGACATTGTTGGTCCTATGGATCCACAGACTGCATCAGGCAACAGGTTTATCTTGGTTCTGGTGGATCATGCCACTAGGTACCCCAAGGCAATCCCTCTGAGGACCATGGCTGCACCTGCTATGGCAAAGGCAAATCACAATGACAGTTCTAAGTTCAGTCAATGAGGAGAGTTTAAATTAGTTTTACAATTGTATTTTTCATTAAGCGTTTAGTAAGATACTTTTGTTCTTTTAAGTCAGATCAGTCAATAATTCAAGTAAGTTTACAGAATTCTCGTAAAAGGATGATTAGAACAAATCATCACTACATCAAGTGCATTCCATAAAGGACAAGTACCCTAGTCTAAAGAACAGGATCAGATTTTAAAGTCAGTAGAGATCATGAAGAGTTCCAATTCAAAGGAAAAGAGTGAGATAAAGGGAGCATATAGCTCAAAATCCAATTTAGGCAGCCCAACTTCCCATTAAGGGTAGTTCATGAAACTCAGCTGCGCCTCAAAAATGTTTGCAAATAAACATACAGCTGCAATAGCAATATATAACAAGCATTTGCAATGCAATAGGTCTCGCAGCATTAAAGTTTGAGTTACTGGCATTGTAAATGACAATGCTTTGCATTAATTTTTTTTACATTTGCAATTGGTATATAAACATTGTTTGTAAGTAGTTAGCTGTTGCTTATGCTAAGCTAAGTTGGCAGTAATATAGAGTGCTAGTCTTGCTTGTTATAAGCATGCTGATTTAAAGCGCTCGGATACCTGCGGGTAAAGTTTGCGCTATATAAAAGTGAAAACTAATAAATTAATAAAAAACAGCCTACCTGTACCACGTCCGTTCTTATGACAGAAGCATGCACAAAGAGAGAAGGGATAGAGGTGTGCACACACAAGGAAGCAGGGACGTGCACACATGAAACAATGGAAGCGCAGAGGTAAGCATAAACGCAGGGCACGGGGAGGCAGAGGGATGCACACAAGAGAAGCCGAGAGGTGCAAGCGGGGATGGGGAGGGACATGGATGCGCACAGCACGAAAGAGACAGGGAGTGTACAGGTGCACACAGGAATGCATAGGAAGGCGCTGAGGTGCACAGAGCGGGAGGCAGAGAGGAGTGCACACAAGCGAGCCTAAGAGGTGCAGCGGGAGGGGCAGGTTCTTGCACAACAATAGATGAGGAAAATTACACGGAGCCAGTTGGTTCCTGCAGCTACCATGTTGTATGATTTTAGTACCAGTGTCATTGTCCGCTTTTGTAGTGGGGGACGAACCAGTTTCTCTAGTTAAACGTAGAAAAATGAGATGCTATATACTGAATTAGAAGTGTAGCTTATTTGGTTTATTAAATCCTATTTAAACTCTAAAGTGAATAATCATGCTTAGCAACAATTTATATACAATTCAAGTCACAAAATTATCTTCATAGTGATCATACGTTAATTAAGCTTTATATACATAAACTTACATTGCATCAGCGTTGAACAAGAGAATACAATGCTAGTGTAATTTAAAAAAAAAAAAACTAATCATGCCATGCACACATTTGAAATGATGCACAGAAATTCAAATAAATAAAAAGTTTTTAAAAAGTTACTAGCATGTATGAAATTGAACACTGAAAAAAACACTAGGTCCTTACTAATAATCCTATTGGCTTTGCCAAGCCTTTTTAGCCATGCTTCACCGCTTCGCGTATGCTGTGCAGCATTGGCTATTTTAAAAGAAAAAAAAGCATGACACAGCTGCTGTGTCATTTTGTAGGTAGGCACATGTCTACAGCATGAATGCGCATGCCTACGAAATGACGTAGGTGTTTATTTCTTGTTATTTACCTATCCGAGATGGATCGGTAAATAAAACAAAAATGATTAAATAATGCTATGCTTTGCAGTCAAACGTTTACTTTAGAGTTTAGACCAACATCCTGAAGCAATGGGGAATGTAGGTGGGTGATGGTGGAGGGGAATAACTGGGGGTAGGGCGGCGGGTTGTTAGGGGGCGGAGTTCACATACAAGTAATACAAGGGAGGGTATGGAGATTAACATGAAAGCAACATGGGGAGGGTGGGTGTAGGTGGTGGAGCGAAGCACAAGGAGAATCACTACAGGAAGGGGGCACAGGCGACAGAGAACAACACGGGAGATATTTACATTAGGGAGGGGAAAAAAACTACGCGCAGCGTGCTATTTACAACAATTAAAGCACAAAGCCAGAATTTTCTCTGCAAACTTCCTAAATAAATAATATTATCATTGCCTATTCATGTTTATGGTACTTACAACAACCAACGTCCCTTCAACCGATCTCTAGGAAATGCGTTTTTAGAACATTCACTGACACTTCATAACACGATTTCCGCTCAATCCTCACAAAATCGACTCAGAAGTGTCACTTTTGTGGTACACAGCACTAGGCCACGCCAGAGCCATCTGTCATCAATATAAACATGCGTGCGTACCCATGCGCCCTCCTTGTCTTATGACTTTAAGTCACCCAAGTCATAGTTCACGAATATGTTGCCCCAGCACGAAGCACATTTACTCATCCTTACTCCAAGTAACTGCTCTGGATCGCAACCATTTCTCTTGATTGTGTCTCCATTCGTTCTAGCAAAGATATTGCCAGAATATACAAACTGATGATTCTTTTCTGTCTACCTGAAACTCAGACATCTGATTTCCATCTAAGTCACCCTTTTTTAAATGGCACTCAAATTAAATGTACTTATTAGATTGTTCCCCTTATACATTTAACATTCTGAAATAGTCGTTTTTTTAAATAAAATAAAAATATACTATACATACTCCTCTAGAGTGCCTTTCAGTCGGCCCTTTTCATCTGTTGGTGTGCTGTAGTCATTAATGTTTTCCTTCCCACCCACCACAGCTAACGACATTCTACACAGTGTCAGTCCACTTCAGCCATTGGCTTACTTGATTGTAAGCGATGGAAGTCGGTAGTTCCTCAGTGTCGACATGCATACAATATGTAGTCCTTTTCAGTTCTAGCGACGACTGTTGTGTGCTTTTACATAAAATATATAGCCTTTTTAGCAATCTTTGTTTCCATGCAATCCGTGCCTTCAATACAAAAAACATTCGCAAACAAAATCAGCATTGGCAAAGTAAAAAGGTCAGCAGCCAACAGGAGACCTATTGGCTTTGCATCTGTTTCTTTTGAGGGGAGAACGAGGGTGGATACATTGTACTTCTGTATGTTGATGATACCTCACAGTTTTTATTCTAACTTATTGATGTTAATCTCTGTTGTAAGGCGACTGTAGTACGTTTTGAAGACAACTATAGTGTGGTAATGCAGGAGCTGTCTACTGAGTTTGTTAATGGGAAAGTGCAGACTGCCTGGGAGCGTGTGTGCACGGGCCAGTTGGACCCCCAACCCCGGACCTCCGGCTCTTTCTGCTTTTGAATACTGACTTACTCACCAATGCACTAGCTGTACAAGTTACTGCCACATCACGGACTACAGCGAGGAGAGACGAGGATACAAACCGAGCTGACACCGGCCCAGCAGACAGACGAGCTGCATGCGAAACCTATCGTGGGGCGGGACTGACAAAACGAAATCTATCGTGGGGCGGGACTTCCGTTTTGTGAAGCCCGCTCCCACGGAGTGCCTGGAGGAGCACGGAGGGAGAGCCCCGTGGTCGGAGGCTGCACAAGTCCGGAGGGCCGTTGACCGGTGAGCGGGGAAGGGGGGGGGGGGGGGGATGCCTGTATGTGTGCGTGTGTGTGTGTCTGTGTGTGCGACGGCGGAGGGGTGGGGGGGGGGTGCGACGGCGGAGGGGTGAGGGGGGGATGCTCGGTACACGTGTGTGTGTGTGTGTGTGTGTATGCGACGGCGGGGGTAGGTTCTCTGTATGTGTGGGTGCGTGCGTGCATGAGCGCTCGTGTGTGTGTCTGTCGCTGTTTGTGCGCATGCGAGTGTGGTGTTGCTGCTTCCCAGGAGACAGCAGCTGAGCGCGTTCGCGAGCGCGTGGCCAGCGGAAATCGCCTCCTTGAAGAGGCAATGCGCGTGGCCGAGGCTGTCTCCTGGGAAGCACAGTCCGTGACAAAAGATCTCGGCGAGTACAGCGCTGACGCGCTGTATCGCTACGAGACCTAAAAACTGAGCATCATCATCATATAAACTTTATTCGACAGTTAAGTCATAAAAGTACAACGATAAAACAGTAAAAACAATTCATCATAAATCCATACGGGGGATAAGATGATAAAATGTTTCAGCATAATTCAATACAGTCAAAACTCCCATATTTAAGCAATATAAATAAATAATTTTAAGAAGTGATTACATTCCATATATAACTATCGAATACAATAATAATCTATTACTTTGACTTAAAATATAATTACTTGGGCAAAACCTTCATACATTATTATGGCATTACAATATAATGTTTTGTTATCGGCTATAAATTCATCATAAGGATATATCTCTACTATCAGAAGGTGTACACCAGGTGATTTTAAGAGGGTAGGGGAAATCCAACTCGTACTTGGGCGATAGTATCATTTTTTATCTAATAGACCATGCCCAATTCAAAAACTTGGCCATAGCAATAGCTAGTGGGGTCAGAGCATAAGATTCTCGTAGCCTCCACATATCTTCTAATACCCAACAGTTTACAAATTGGTTTTATCCACATTCGAAGTGGTTGAGCATATAATGGGCAAAAGAACAGTATATGGCTGGCTGACTCTTCCTGGTCCATGCACCTTGGGCATGTATCAGTGGTAGCTCCAGCCCATTTACCAGTGAACTGCCTTGTTGGCAGGGTGCCCACTCTAAGCTGGAAGTACAATTTCCGATCATATGGCTTTTCGATGAGATCCCAATACTTCTCCAACACTGGCCTAGACTTAAGTTCCAGAAACCTGCCAGTACGGTGAGTACAAAGGCCTTTGGAGCAAGTTGCCGAAAGGACCATTTCCAAATATCTCTCCTTCAAGATCTTTTTTGAAGGAAAGACAGCATTGAGAGGATCCTCCCATAACTCAAGTATACCCATTTTCACTATCAGCGACTTAATCTCCTTCAGCCATTTTATTTTAGGGAACGTGTCAACTGTAATAATATCCATTAGGCCCTGGGCGTACTGTGTTAGTTCCTCCGTACACCATATTCTACGGCAAAATAAAAGGGGGCGGAGTTTAGCCAAATCTTCTAATGATTTCCTACCCAAGTCAAAAAGAAGAGGTCTCAGTGGGGTACTTTTTGGGACTGGAAGCTTGTTATCCTGGTGCACTCTGTAGTGGTAAAGTTTTATGAACATGTATTGTAGTAGTTCTTAGTTAGCGCAACTCATGTCACAAGGCGTCCTTCTCTCTAGCTGAGGAGGCGGCGAAGTCACGGAGAACGCCCCCTGATGAAGGGTCCAATGTATGAGGCCCGAAATGCATTGGGAACATAAGATGTTTTGATGATTGGCAAATTATCTTACATGAAATTGTGAAATAAAACTACAAATCAAATACAGATCTAGCATGGATTATTGATCGATTATATATGGAATAATTCGAATATGATATTTTGAAAAAAGTGGAGAAGAAACCGTTGTGTTTCATTGAAAAACAGCGCACTCATTTGTAGGAGGGAGTCTCCCTGCCACACCACGTATCCTGTACTTTTTGGGACACCAGTAATCCTACGAAAAAATGTGTTCTCAGACAGGAACAGATCCTTCAGATTTTCGAACCCCCACAGCTCGGCCGAACTTAACACTATTGTGCCATATATTTCTAACACAGGACTTATTGGCTTCGTTACTGAAGATTTAAAATTTGATAAAAGAATCCCTGATTGTTGTTGAAGTTTTAATGCAGCCAGAGCAAGTTGTCTTTTCCAGTGCATGTCCTTCTGTAACGTAATGCCCAAATAAGTAAAGGCCTTGACCTGTTCCAGGGGGAGACTATTCATATATTTGCTGCCTCTGAAAGATCCGTGCTCATTGAAACACATAAATTTGGTTTTGGCAGTGTTTATTTCTAATCCACGTAAAAGACAGAATTCTTCAAACCTATGTAAGGCTCTCTGTAGTCCGCTTGGAGTTTTGGAGATGATCAAAGTATCATCCTTAAACATGAGGATTGGGATGTAATTACCTGCCAACTTCGGCGCGTCAGAAGGGGTGCGGGAGAGATGGTCCGCCACCCCATTGATGAAGAGGGAGAACAGGGTAGGTGCCAAGACGCATCCCTGCCTCACTCCCCGATCAACGGGGAAGGGTTCCGTCACCTCTCCCTGCGACCCCCACCAGACCCGAGCGAAGTTATCCTCATGCAAACGGACAATCAGTGAAAGCAACTCCGAAGCCATCCCCATGTCTTCCAGGACCTTTCATAATTTACTACGTGGTACAAGATCGAAGCTGCCCTCAGATCAACAAACACGGCATACAATGCCCCCTTCCCCAAGACTGCTGTCCTCCAATAAAGAGTGATGAAACTGAATACTTGGTCAGTCGTGCTTGTCATAGGGCGAAATCCGGCCTGTAATGGGGTCACGATGTTAGATTCCTCTATCAATGTCTGAACCTTACTCAAAACCAATCTACCCATCACTTTTTGCATTGAGTCGATTAGGCTAATAGGCCTATAGTTGCCTGCGACCGACTTATCACCCTTTTTATACACTGGTATAATTTCTACCCCCTTCCAAGACGGGGGGACAGCGGCTCCATGTGCTATGGCGTTAGCCAGGTAGGCGATATAAAAATGCCATATTTGCCTATCATTTAAGAATACATCGGCTGGGATGCAGTCCATACCTGGAGCTCTTCCCTCTGTTACTGCATCTAACGCCTTATAAATCTCCTTAAGACTAAAAACATCCCACTCATAAAATGTATGTGGATATAGTTCTATACTTCCTTCCATGACACATCTAGCATACTGGGGCTTAAAGTATTCAATCCATGAATGTTGAGCTACATTATTCTGCGGGCGATCTGAGCATGCTCCCCTATCCCATCTAAAAGTATCCCAAAACAATTTTGGATTCTTTGCCTTACATGCTTGTTTTAATTCCTGCCATTTAGCCTCGTCCCATAACTTTTTTGCCTCTCTCTGTGCCTTCCGGTAACAGCCCTGTGCCACTCTTATGTTACTTGGATCCCTTTCTCTAAATGCTGTGACCAACACGGCCCAAGTTTGCTGACACGCCTCGTTATACCAGCCTTCGGGATTCTCATTATTTTGCTTCCTAACATGGCCGGGCAAACAAAAATAAGATTTTAATTGAGCAAAAAGTTTAATATTAATGTCGGCCATGAGAGAGTCAACATCCTTGATACTATTACACGATCTCAACTCTAATAGTGCGTTGGTAACACCTTTATTTATAGTAGCCAGGGTCTCAGGTTGTTCCACAACTTTGCTCCATTTTAAGTGGCGCATATCATTGGTTAAAATAGGGTCAGTTGCTAGTACACCCTGGTTTACCAAAACCACCTTTCCTATACTTAGATTAAATTGTGAGGTAAGCGGGTTGTGGTCACTTTCTACGCGTCCCAGTATAGTCATATCCTTGAGACAGTGCCACAATTCTAAATGCACCAGCAAATAATCTATGCGACTTGTCCTATGGCCGTTATCGTATGTTCTAGCACCCTGTCTATATGATGGCGTTCGGCCATTAGCCGCCCTCATTCGCTTCCCCATGCATAACCCCTTCAGTTGTATCGCCGCCTCTGTCCACTTTTGTTTGGGTGGCATCTCAAGATGGGGAATACCCCACCTACTGTCTTCCTCTTCCGTGAGGCATTGATCTTCTTGCCCTAATGGCTCAAATGTCATATTAAAATCCCCCGCTTTGAGAGGTAGTGTATTATTGGGCATGTCATCCATTAGATCGTCTAGGGCTGCAATTACTTCTGACTTGGGTCCCCCAGGGCTCCCTCTTGCATAGATATTATAAATATCTACAAAATGTCCTGGTGATAAGGTAAGTCTCACTGCTAGGATATCATTATTAGATACGAAAATGTTCCGGACATTGCAACCCAAAGCCTGCCTGACCCATACTACTAATCCACGAAACGGTCGACCTTTATCCTTCTTAACAGCTGGGACGTAAAAATTAAGATGCCCCAACCTAAATACAGGATCCACCATTCAAGTCTCCTGAAAGAGACAAATATCGTATTTATCGATGAAGTCAAGCCATTCAGGCGAGTCTAGAATAGAGCCCAGCCTCGCTATGTTCCAGGTTAGGATCGATGTTAAACAAATATTGTGGTTCAGATCTTCTGCCTTGTCAGACCAACTACGTTGAACCAATGAACTATGTACCTCTATGTACAGGGGATAGAATTTGGTTTAGTTCTCCTGACCAATTGGTCTGTTGCAATTCAAACCCTCCTGGATTTAATTCTGGGCTATATAGACTAACTTGAGTTCCAATGCCTGGTGAATCAATTGCCCCATCACGTGTTGTGACATTGCCCTCAAATTGGTTCGTACCCATTCCAGCATTACCTTCCTTTGAACCTTGTCTAATAGCCCTCAGTCTATGCTCAGCTGGTCGTCAATCACAATCTTCCAGACCTGACAGCACTTCATATCTGTTAATCATCCTAATTCCCCCTATGTTATTCCAAGTCTGCCTCCCACCATCTAGGATAATATTTCTGGGGGCAGTGTGTATAGGGGGATAAACATAAGTCAAGGGTAAAGATTGTATTAATGTGGCGGACCGGCCTGAAACCCATCCACAGATATACTCAGCTGCCCTTCTATCCCTAAAATTGACGATTATGCAATCTCCCTCGATAGACTTCTTCATTGGCCCGATCCAGTCCACCCGCCTTGCAAACAAAATTTCAGCTGATATCATTGGAGGGAGTGGCCTGTTGAAATTTAGGCAATGTATACATTTATTCTTTAGCTCTGCATACTCCTCCCTCTTACCATGGCTCAGGTGTGGGACCCCTGCAAGAACCACCACGTATGGTTTAGCTTCCAGAGGAACATCCATACGTGCTGGTCCCATTTTTAGTTCAACATTAAAATTATTGTTGGCCATTTGACATGGCTCAGTAGTAACCCTCTTCCCTTCTCCCGTCTCCACCCTTCCACGCATCACAATTTGGCTTGTCTTTGCTATAGCTATGGGCTGGTGGGGCGCAGGACTACTGGCAACTTCATCAGGGGCACTAACCACAACTGTGTCCCTCATAAGCATTTGATTAGGGGAGTAATCAGGTCCCACATTTTGCTCTGAGAGTCTCTTTTGATTTTCTATAGTTCCTTTATCCTGTTTACCACCCCTTGATTATAACGAAGCAACCAATAATTCAAGGCAAGTAATCTACTTTCAATCAGGGTTAGTCTGTAATAAATGGGGAGACAAGTCTTATTGAAAATACGTTCCAGCTTTGTCCAAAAATCTGAACTTAGCTCAGCAGGAAGGACATCTCCATGACTTGAAGACAACGGGTGCTCTTCCGTGATAGACTGACATACGGGAGAACTGTACATAGATGGTGGTGTTTTGCTACCCACTATTTTATCAGACTTTTGGACTTTGGCTTCCCTTCCTTCAGCGCCCCCCCCCCCCCCCCCCCACCAATTTGAAATAAATGATTCCCCTCTCTTTCATCATTATCATCCGGGTTTAGAAGATCAATGTCGATTATGGGGTTTGGTGAACGCACCCCTACCAAATTTCCCATTGATGACCGTTTATTGAAAGCGGGGTCAAGAGATAACCTTCTTTCTGTCAACGTAATTTCATGGGCCAAGACAGAGGAGGCTCTCGTAAGGAACTGGTCCAAAGTGCCCACTATTGACGTGCCCTTGGATAAATTCCCGCCTCTCCCAATTTTTAAGGAAGTCATTTCCAGAGGGGAGGGAGTCTTTCAATATTTTGATGACGATTAGTGATTTGTCAACCTATAACAAATAACTGGGGGGCTAGTATACACTGACCTTACGAGAAAAATGTTAGGGAGGAGGCCCGTCCCGTCCTCTCACGTTCTCGTACGGGCTCCAACGGGCCCGACCTTGGCCCGGGCTTCGCCCATGTACGTCCCGCGATGCGTGGAACGGGCGTGGTTAAGTGTGGTAGGCAAGTGGGCGGGAAGAGGACCCAGCTGCAAGTGATACTGGGGCTGCTGGTCCTTGCAATCCCGCAGTAGGCGTCCCAGGGCAAAGGCAAATCCAAAAGTCAGCAAAACTGCTGCGAGCGGCACCCGCGGAGTGGGGGCCGCGAGCAGTTAAGTACGTCAGGCAAGTGGGCAGGAAGAGGACCCAGCTGCAAGCAATACCGGGGCTGCTGGTCCTCGCAGTCAGGGCAAAGGCAAATCCAAAAGTCAGCAAAACTGCTGCGAGTGGCACTAATCAGGCAAAGAATGAACAGGAGAAGTGGTAGCCCCTGCTGTCAGTTGCAGACACAGGAAATGGAATGGGTATCATGGAATAGCTGTGTGGAAAAATTAGTGATCTTTAAACTAGGAACACGCACCAATATAAAAGGGAAAAATAATGTTGCAAAATGTGTAGCAGGTCTCTCCTCTCCGGATCCACTGGGGCACCAGCATTTGTCTGAGAGTGAGTTCAGCTCTTCGGCTTTCCTACAAAATAACACGCAGCTGGCAAAAGTTTTATGACAAAGTTTGTTACAGACATCTTAGGTATGTAGCTTTTCGAGTTATAAGCCTCTGTTTCCATAGGCATCAAAGACAGTTTAATCTACGAATGTAAAATGATTAATTGCATAAACAATGAACTATGCTAAAGAAGAGAAACATCGACTTGCAAAACACTGTTTAGTAATGCATTTCATTAACAAGAACAATAAAACTTTTAAAATGTTCAACTATTCTATCCAAATATTATGTTGAATATGGGGTAAATAGGAAGTTTGGTTATCACAATCAGATGTTTCTTAGCAAAATGCAATACTTTTGTTGAACCGGAACATTCTGCAGTTATGACTAATATTTCTAAGTATGTCACATTAAAGCCAGTTCTTTAAATTCCATTGTGCAGATTTCAGCATTGTCGACTTCACTTCAAGTTAAAAGATAACTTGCATTTAAGTGTTTCTGCAGCCTATGCTAATAACTATGCCTGCATATTGCAGTCTGCACATTTAAAATACCCCTCATTTATTCTTTAAATGTTATGTTAATCATTGCACACATAGCTGTTGATCTAAATAATTTTGCATCTAAATCGGTTAGCTTCTGCACCAGTTATTCAACATGATGCACACCAAACCTTTTGTTAGAGAGAGTGAATGTCAATGTGTATCTGATGAGGATTCTTCCATTGAAAATACTGGCACACGCTATGGAGATTTCGAAATCTCTCAGAGATGGTACTGAACCTCTAGCCTCTAAAAGAATAGTAAAAATGCCTGCTAAATTTCAAGAAAATATGTAGTATCTTATGGCTAACACTGATGTATGCTGTGAATCAGTGTTAGCCCAATAGAATATTTGTAGTTCATTCTAGTTCTCTATAGTGATAGAATGTTAGGGTTTGAAGAACAGGCAGCCATAATTGCCCAGATGCATCAAACTTCTTTTTTGCGAATCCTAATTTGCGAAAATTACCGAATCGCAAATTAGGATTCGCAAAATGGTATGCATCATTATTTTCGCATTTTTTATGCAATTCGGTAAAAATCGCAATTTTTACCGAATCGCAAATAAAATGCGATTTGGAAATTGCGAATTCGCAATTCCCATTCATTCCTATGGGCTGAAATGCCCATAGGAATGAATGGGAATTGCGAATTCGCAATTTCCAAATCGCAATTCAACAAAGCATTTCAAGGGTGGAGAGGGGGGTCCAAATGACCCCCCCCTGCACCCATGAAATGCACTTTTAGCTATAAGTTACATACACACATGTCCTAAGGACATGTGTGTCTGTAACTTAACAGTTTAAAAAATGCATTTTTGTGCATTATTAAACATTTTTGCAAATTACCACGAGGTTCAAACTCATGGTAATTTGCACTTGCTATTTTGAAATTCGCAAATTTTTAAACAATGATGCATTGCATTTAAGGAATCGCAAAATTTCGATTCCTTAAATGCAATCGCATTTAAGAAATTCGCAAAATTAGCGATTTTGGACAAAATCTAATGATGCATATCAACAAGCATTTTTGGAGTCGCAAACGGCCGATTTTAAGGAATCGCACCGTTTGCGATTCCAAAAATGGTTGATGCATCTGGGCATAAGAGCCTGGATTTGATCCTGATGCCAGATTAACTACTGAGGTTGGAGTGTTATTATTACTTACTTAATAAAGTATATTCATCTATAATCAACTTGCTGCTTCTGCCTCCTACCTCATTTAATTGGCGACGACCTGAAGCGGAGCGGACCTTATTATTGAATTCCAACACTTCAACTCAATATCTACAAAATACGAAGATCATCTCAACACGGACTCCAACTTTCCTTTCTCTCATATCTTCACTAAAGATAAGTCATCTCTTCCAACTCTGGCTGAATTTGAAATCTCTAGACTCATGAAGTAAGGAGTTTTAGGTGGTTGTCTTGGGAATTAGAATTTTTACTTTCCACTTTTAAAACTTTATTTTTCTGCCTGCCAGCAATCCATGACAACTCTTCGTTATTCTTGTGACTATGTTGTTTTTAAATGTATTTACCTTGTCTTCGGTGTGAGCTCTATTCGGGGTGAGTTACAGCATGAGAGGCACTCAGCGTAATAGCTCTGAAGTGGCATCTCTCTCCACACGCTAAGGGCTAGCACAAGCAGGATTCAGCGCGAGCTCAAGCGCATGAAGTGGCCTTACTTCATTACAGCTTTTGAGCGGAAAAAAAGGAATCTTCACCCTTTGTCACATGACGTCCTACGTAGAATGCTCAGTGACGCGCTGCTTTGTTTCTTGGCAACCAACTTTGTTATACATACTCTGATGAGCACAGTTTATTTTCCGTTTTCTGCGCACCTCCATTTTAAATGTGTAAACGTGTCTAAACGCTGATGCGCACAACTTGTATATCTCTCATTTGTATTCATTATTCAATTTTGCTGACACGCGCAGCTTCTGATGGAGTGCAGCCTACAGTTACTACGCTGATACGCACAGCTTATTGCTCAATAATTTACATTGTGCAGTATTCATTTTGCTGCCACGCCCAGCTTGTAATTGCGTGCAGCCTACATTTACTACGCTGAAACGCAGAGCTTATTTACTGATTTACCACGCTGATACATACAACTTATTACTCAATAATTGACATCGTACAGTATTCATTTTCGCTGACACGCACAACTTGTGATTGCGTGCAGCCTACTGTAGAGTTCTTAGATTATTGTATATGTACATTGTTCACACGTATATGTTGCCACTGATGGGAAATGCATTGTAGGGTGGCAAGACCTTGCCAAGATGGGTCTCAAACTTGTTCCTGGTTCTGAATTTCCTGTTCAGATAAATGAACAAAGTACTTTCTCCTCCATCAATTTTATTGATGTAGGAATTGTTAACAAAATTATTTCTGAATTTCCAGAAGTGTTTAATGATTCTGTCGGCATGATCAAAAACTATGAACATCGCATTCGCCTTAAGCCCAATGCCATTCCTGTTATTCACAAGTTGAGGAATGTTCCTCTTAGTATCAGAGATGACTTAAAAAAAGTACTGTTGAAAATGGTAGATGAGAAAATAATTGAAGCTGTGGATTCATCTCTGTGGGTCAGTCCGATTGTGGTCGTGAAGAAAAAGGATTCTAGCATTCGTTTGTGTGCTGACCTTAGATCATTAAGTCAAAATATTTTAATTGACTGTTATCCCTTGCCTAGGATACAAGAGCTCCTCACCGGAATTGCAGAGTCTAAATTGTTTACTCTTTTAGATTTGAGGAGTGCATATCACCAAATTCCCCTGACCAAATGTTCATCAGAGCTCACCACATTTATTACTCCTTTTGGGGCTTTTAAATATCTGAGGCTCCCTTTTGCTTTGGCGAGTGCCGCAAGTGTTTTTCAAAAATTTATGGACAGTGTTTTGTGTGATGTTAAGGGTGTGCAGGCATATCAAGACGATGTCTTAATTCATTCAAAGAATGTTGATGAACACATTAAGGATTTACGAATTGTGCTGTCTCGCTTCAGAGATGTTGGAATCACCCTTGGTGAAAAGAAATGCAAGTTTTTTTGTGGAGGAATTAGACTATTTGGGTCATTCGATTTCTACCATGGGTATCAAACCCAAGCTCTCTCTCACTCAAGCCATATCCAATGTTCCTGTTCCTAGCAATAAGGATGCTTTGAGATCGTTTCTCGGTCTCACCGAGTATTATTCAAGATTTGTTATGAACTATTCTCAGTTGATTCAACCTCTTAGGATGTTAATTAAAAAAGATGTTGCATTTTTGTGGAATGATGAGGCAGATTTAGCTTTCAATAACATTAAGAAAGTTATTGTCAATGCCCCAGCTTTATCATCTTTTACGCCGGGTCTGAAGTGTGGCATTTACGTGGATGCGAGTCAGAAAGGCCTTGGTGCCATTCTTTGTCAATGGAATGGTTCTGTGGAACATACCATTGGTTTTGCTTCCAAGTCACTCAACAGTGCCGAATGCAATTATAGCACCATTGAGAAGGAGGCTCTTGGTTGTGCGTGGGCTGTAGAAAAGTTTAAAGTCTACATTTGGGGTTCTCATTTTTTACTATATACTGATCATAAGCCTTTACTACATCTTTTAAACGGTAACCAAGCTAGGATCATTCTTAGAACTAAGCATGGAGAAGACAACTCTTCCTTTTCCTTTCCTGACTTACCAACCCAGTTGGAATCTCCAGTTTCTAGTGATACTGCTTTACTGACCCAGTTGGAATCTCAATCTTCTAATGATACTACTTTATCTTCTCAAGACGCCCCAGTTTTAAATGAGGAAGTTTCACCTTCTTTTGATGTTTCTCTTCGTCTTCAGAACGCTTTAGAAAATGTTGAAACTTCTTTTCCATCCTCCTCCACTCCCACTTCAGATGTGACATTTAGAGCACATAGGAATTGCCCTTTTCCCACACGTTTTAGAGACTTTTATTTAAGTTAAGTTTTCTTTCTTTTAGCCAAGTTTCCTTTCTCTTTCTTTACTTTGTGGTGAGGGAGGAGATGTAGAGTTCTTAGATTATTGTATATGTACATTGTTCACACGTGCGTTATGTTCTCATTCACGCGCATCTCTTGAAGAATGTTTATCTTCAAGAGATGCGTTTCTCGTGGCATCCCTCACCTGTAATCTCCAACTGTGGGTCTGCGTACTCATACGGTTGGAGGTTGCTGTGTGCGGACGTGCTCCAGTGTTCCTCTGTACTTCAGAAAATAAACTTACCTTTCTTCATCCACGACGTCTCCTGACTGTTCCTGTTTCTTGAAGAGAACCTACTTCACACCTACATTTACTACACTGAGAAAAAGCTTATGTTCATATGTGTACTCTCAGTTCTGAGTTGATTCTGATTCTAATTTTTTTTTAATTCTTTTTTTAAGCTTCACTTTACAATGCTGATATGCACAGTTTGTGATTACGTATAGCATATCTTTACAACCCTGCCATACACAACCTGTGATGGTGTACAACTTATCTTTACAACGCTGATACACACAGTTTTCATTTAATACAGTTTCTTACTTTATTTATATTAGAAATTAATTTCCATATTTACATCAATATGCAAAATGTAACACCAACTCCGTTTCTTTTAATGAATACAGGAGAGCCACTTATCCCTTGGAAAATATGGAAAACTGTTTTCATCACTTATGCAAGGGTATGTGGAACTTCGTTAAGTGTGGAATGCTAAACAGCCTTATTACTTTATGGTCTTGGTTCAGAGGGCCAAGAAGTTTTTCAACATCTTCCTGATTTAACTCCTGAAATAAGCAATGATTTAAATGAATATGAAATATCTATAAAGAAATTGGACTTACACTTTCTTCCAAAAATGCCAAGAGTTTTAGAACGCTATCAGTTTGGTAAGCGTATGCAAAGATCAGGTGAATCTATTGGAGAATATGTTTCTACATTAAGAAAACTTGCTTCTACATGTTCTTTTGGGGCTAGTTCTGAAGAAAGACTATGTGATCAATTTATGTTAGGGTGTTGTGTAGAGAAAGATGACCCATCTCTTTCAGAAGTTATTACTCTTGCAAAGAGTTTTGAACACAGTAAGGCGTGTGTTGAAGTGATAAAAAAATAGTATAACACCAAAAGAAGAAATTATACAAAAAGGAGACTCTGCTCAAATTGTTTCAGTATGCAAGAAAAATACAAATACCTACACTTCACATTCTTTCCAAAAGGATTCTGGGAATTTCTCACTTCCGCAACAAAAAGATTTCACTAATACTTCTGAATACAACCCAGGAAAATGTTACAGGTGTGGTGATGTTGGACATTATGCCGATTTTAAAGGTTGTGTGGGTTGGAAATCCACTTGCAAGAAATGTGGGAAGAAAGGTCATATTTCACATTGTTTTCGCAGTTCTAATACTTTTAATTTGGAAAAGAAAATCCAAGAGGTTTCTTGTGAATTTGTTGGTGGTTCATCGGAAGATGAAATTATTATGCAAATACAAGATGGTACAGGAGGTCCATGGGAAACATTTGAAATTGATGGGGCACCTGTCTCCATGCTATTTTATTCTGGTGCAAAGATAACCTTAAGTACAAAGATTTTCTCTGAGAATAATCTAGCACACAGAATAAAGTTACTAAATCCTGATATTTCTCCCAAAGTATATGAAGGACAACCTATTAAACTTGTAGGTTATTTTAATGGATCAATTCAGTTCAAAGATAAGTTTACTGCTGGGAAAATGTATGTTCCAGTCCGGGGTGACTCACTTATTAGTTGGATTCATCAAAAAGATTTAGGTGTATATTTAGATCCCAATGAGTCCCTCAGTCAAATTAAGACAAAACTTTCATGTGAATAGTGTGACTCTTAATGATGTTAATTTTGTAGAAGAGTTTCCTGATGTGGTTGATGAACATTTTGGTTGTATAAAAAAATATATACACAATATTAAAATAAAAGAATGAGCTAAACCTGTGGTTAGTAAGGTTAGGAATGTACCATTAATTTTCAAGGAAAAGATGAAAGCTAAATTGGAAAAATAAAAATAAGAAGAGCTTGAAGCCACACAATGTTTGGCTCCGGTAGTTATAGTAAACAAGCCCAATGGTGAAGTTCGGCTTTGTGTTGATTCTCTTCCCAACATAAATGAAATGTTGGTAATGCTGGGGGTAGCTAAGTGTTTCACGACTGTGAATCTTACCTTGGCATATCACCAGGTATGACTACACCATGATTCTCAAGATTTACCAGCTTTCATCACGACATTTGGTACATTTAAATATGTTTGTGTGCCATTTGGTTTATTATCTGCTGATGCAGTTTTTCAGCATGTGATGGAAAAGATGTTGGATGGTATTTCAGGTATTAAAATATATCAAGATGATATACTTATTTATGCTGAAAATGTCTCTATTCACAATGAAAGGGTACGTGAAGTGTTACAGAGATTTAAAGAGAATGGTGTTACTTTAAAATCCAGTAAATGCAAATTTAATTTAATGGAAATATATTACCTGGGTCATAAGATAACTTCAAACGGTATTGAACCTAAGAGAGAATTGGTTGACACCATAAACAATCTTGTCAGTCCGTCATCAAAAGAAGAAGTTGTTAAATTTTTGGGTATGACGGAGTATTATAACAAATTTATTCTAATCTTTGCAGAAAAAACTAAGCATTTGAGAGCTCTTCTAAAAAAAGGGAATTTCATTTGATTGGAATGATAAGTGTGACTTAGAGTTTTGCATGGTTAAGGATTTACTTAGAAAGGCTTCCAGTTTTCAAAGTTTTGAACCAGGACATGAGTCTATTGTGATGTTTGATGCCAGCTCGAAAGGTCTTGGGCTGTTTTGTTACAAAGACATAACGGTGTTGAAAGGACTATTTTGTTCATTTGTAGAAGTCTTAGAGGAGCAGAACTGAATTATTCAGTTATAGAAAGGGAAGCTTTAGCTGTGTCCTGGGCTATACAAAAACTTAGGAAGTTTCTATGGGGTAATACGTTTACAGTGAAAACTGATCATAAACCTCTCAAGGACATTTTTGAAAGAAAAGGTTTGGATGCAATCTCGGCAAGGATTAGGCGTTGAGTCATCGGCTTGCAAGAATTTCGCTTTTTAGTGAGGTATGTTCCAGGTTCCAAGAATTGGGTAGCAGATTATTGTTCTTTTTAGTTAATTCTACTGTTTCAGTTGATGACATCAATGATGAATAAGAACATTTGGATGTGTGTGAGATTAGAGAAGGAATCATTGGTGAAGATGAGTGGTTGGAAGAGGTAAAAAAAATTGATACTTCAAACTGTAGCTAGGAACATAAAAGATACCTGGTCTTATGTGGATAAGAATTATGAAGCTTTACAACCATTTTGGAGAGTCAGAGATGAGTTATCTTTTCATGGCGGAATTGTGTTCAGAGGAACTAAACGTATTCTTCCTCTGTCTTTGAGGGAAGGATTGATTTACTTAGCTCATGAGAGTCATCCTGGCATCTCATAAACAAAAGGAAGATTGAGACTTATGTACTGGTGGTCGGGAATGGACATCCAGGTAGAACATGTTGTTCGTGAGTGTGGAGAGTGTTGCAATGCTGATAACATTTTCAAATACAGAGTCCAATCCATGATTATAAGAGATATTCCAAAAGAACCCTGGAAAGAAGTGTCTTTCAACATTTTAGGTCCTATTCGTCTTGGAAGTGTTGACAAGTATGTATTGGTTCTTTTGATGTTTTCGAGGTGGCCAGAAGTTGCCATTACCATTTCCATTGAGTCTTGGAATGTTATGTAATGTTTCTTAACAGGTTTTTGAAAGAGAAGGCTTTCCCAATTAAATTTTGACAGATAATGGTGTGCAGTTGGTCTCCCATGAGATGGAGGAATTTTTTAAAGAAAGGGGCAATAGACATAAGAAATCAGCCTTATATCATCCCAAGACCAATGGCATGTGTAGTGTCCCACTACAATAATACACGGACACTGGTGTGTATATACTCAACCCTTTATTTCTGTGTCCACTCCGTTCCCCGTCCCTACTCTAACTAACCCCTTCCTGTCCTGTCCCCACCTCTTCCCCTCTGCCCACCTAGCTCCGCCCACCCCAGCTACTGGACTGCTAACTCCTTGACATCTCCCCCTTTCTTAATAAAGTAACAAATGAAATAGAGATTAGTCCATCTCTACGATCAGTCTCTTAGGGGGCTGCACGTGACGTCGGGGTCTCGCTGGTGTGGACACAATGCTCTCAGCGGATGGTTCCTTTGCCGATGAATGTCCAGTGTCGGATGCGACAGACTCAGGATTGTCTCGACCCTCAGGTGTGGGGATTGTGGTTGTGCTTTCGTGGTCCTCAGGAGGACATTTCTTGAAGTGAGAAGCGTTGCGGGTGACTCGCCGATTTTCCGATTCCGCGGTCACCATGGTGCCCTTTTGTTGTACAATTATGAGAGGCTCATCCTTGAAGCGACAGTCAGTCTTTTGGCGCTGTTCTTGCTTGACAAGGACTTTGTCGCCTTCCTTGAGGGAGGGTGACCGGGCCCTTCGCTTGTGGTCAGCATATTCCTTCATTTTCTCTTTGCGGCGCTGATCTGTTGCGGCCATGTCTCTGTGTTGCTGATCCGAGAGGGGCTTCCTCAGTGCTCCGTCCCATGTTGGGATCCGATTTCTCATTGTCCTCCCAAGCATGAGAGTGGCAGGGCACTGGCCCGTCGTGGAGTGTGGAGTGGTTCTATAGGCGCAAAGGACTTCATTCAGAGCTGACCTCAGATCTTTCTTCTCGGCGGTGGCTTGCTGGACAGTTCTCTTGATGGTGGACATGAATCTCTCTACAGTGCCGTTGGCTTGGGGCCAGAGTGGTGTGACTTTGCGGTGTTGAAAGTCCATGTGCTTCGCAAAGTCAATGAATTCGTGACCGTTGAACGGGGGCCCGTTGTCCGTCTTGATGACCTTGGGGACGCCCCATGTCGCAAAGGTTTCTTCAAGCACCTTGAGGGTGCAGGCGGCACTGGTGGATGATATGAACTGGGCCACTGGGAATCTGGAGTACTCATCCATGATGACAACTACATATTTCCCTGATTGCAGGGGTCCATAAAAGTCCATGGCAACTTCCTGCCACACCCCGTCGGGCAATGGGGTCATCTGCAGAGGTGCGGGAGGGTTGCTGTGGCTGGTCAGTTGACATGGATGACAATCTTTCAATGTGTCCTCAACCATCTGGTCGAGGGCTGGAAACCAGACACGCTCTCTCAGTGCCCTTTTGGTGGATACGACCCCTCAATGGCCTTCGTGAGCGAGGTCGATTACTCCTTGTCTCAGTGTCGCCGGAATGACCAGTCTGTGATCTCTCAGGAGGAGGCCCTCACTGGTTACAGAGAGTTCGTCAGAGACATGTCGGAAGGCCTGGAGTTCTTTCTTGATGGCGGGGTCCTCCTCTTCCTCCTGCGGGTGATACCTCCACCTGTTGGATTGTATGCGCTTCAGTACTGTCTGTAAGATGTTATCTTGGTTGGTCGCTTCCCGAATGGTGTGCATGGGGATAGCTGGTGGACGAGCATGACCAGTCACAAAGTGGATGTATTCCTCCGCGATGGAGGGCGCAGTCTCTGAGGATTCTCGGGGGTGGCGGGACATGTAGTCTGCCGGATTCTCTGCCTTCCCCGGTTTGTGGACGATCGTGAAAGTGTACTCTTGTAGCCGTAAGCCCCACCTTTCGATCCTGGGGGGCATCTTGCATTTGGGATTCCCGTAGATTGTAACAAGTGCCTGGTGGTCGGTTATGAGCGTGAAGTGTTTCCCGTATACAAAGATGTGGAAGTGCTCACATGCCCACACAACGGCCAGGCTCTCCTTCTCAGGTTGGGAATATTTCCTTTCGGGGTCAGTTAAGCTCCGACTGGCGTAGGCGATGATCCGCCTCTGATCTGATTCATTGTCGTACTGAGCCAGGATGGCTCCTAAGCCCACGGGGCTTGCGTCCACGGTGATTTCCGTTTTCCTCCTGGGGTTGAAATAAGAGAGGCAGTCGGCCGATTCCACGGCGTGTTTGATGTCTCTGAAGGCACGCTCACATTCCGGGGTCCAATCAAAAGGCTGGCCAGCTTTCGTGAGGAGCCTCAGTGGGTGACTTACAGTGGCGTAATCACAAATGTAGCGGGCACAGTAGCTCGCCATTCCTAGAAAGGAGCGTAGATCGTTGACGTCAGCCGGACTCTTGGTGTTATTGAGCATGGCGATCTTGTCAGGGTCCGGTTTCATGCCATTGGACGAGAAGATGTGGCCGAAGAATTTCAAGGTGGATTGATGAAATTCGCATTTTTCTTTGTTGAGAGTCAAGTTGGCGTCCATCAAGGCGTGGCAGACACGGTCAAGGGCGATGTCGTGCTGTCGCATGTCAGATCCGTAAACCAAGATATCATCGCTGTAATTGAGGGCGTTAGGTATGTGTTGGATGACAAGACGTATCGCCTCTTGGAAAATTTCAGCAGCCGATGAGACGCCAAAACTGAGCCGTTTGTAGCAGAATAGACCAAGGTGCGTGGCAAAAGTTGTGATGGAGCGAGAGCTGTCGTCCAGTTCGAGCTGATGGTAGCCCTTGTTCAGGTCCAGTTTAGAAAACACTTTCGCCCCATTGAGCGCAGTGATCATGTCGCTCAAATGTGGGCCGGGATGTCTCTCCTTTCGATGGCCGTGTTCGGCAGGTGCATGTCCACACAGAGACGGACCTTGTTGGGGGTCCCTTTCTTGGGGACGATGACCACTGGGGACACCCAGGGAGTGGGGCCCTCGGTGCGCTCGATGATGTCAGCGTCCAACAGTTCTTGCAGTTCATCTTCAACCGCAGATTGTAAGTGAAAGGGCACTCGCTGTGGATGCTGGGCCACTGGCTTGATTTGTTCATTTATGTGCAGATGAATTTGCCGGCCTTTCAATTTGCCCAGGCCCTGGAATAGCGATGGGAATTTCACAACATAGTCTGAGCTGTCATTCACATTGAAGAGGACATGCACCAAACGAAGGCGTTCAGCGGTGGGGAGGCTCAGCAGACAGTCGGCATCGGGCCCTTTAATGACGTGGATGACTGCCGGGATGGAGATGTCGCCGTGCGTGAGGGTGGTGTCGAACTTGCCTAGACACAGGAGTGGTTTCCTCGACATCCAGGTGTACACACGGACAGGCGCGAAACGCAAGTGAGGATTTGGGTCCATGCGTTCATGTTCAGCAACTGAAATGTAGTTGAGCGACGCGCCACTGTCCATCACGAATTTGGCTGCGTGGTTGCCCACCTTGATGTTGAGACGTGGGTATCGTTTGAGCTGATCGTTGTCAGCGATGTTGATGTATTCAGTGGTGTATGAAGACCGCCTGGACGAGGACGATCGTGATTCTCTTGACGGAGAACGACGGTCCCATCTGGAGCGTCGAGACTCGTGGCTGGAGTGAGAAGATGCTGGAGATCGAGTGGATTCACCCTGAACCGCTCTGATGTGGTGACGTTTGGTCTCAGATCTCGAGGGCCTCTGCTGGCTGTCACGTCTGTCATTGTCACTGCGTCTTTCTCTGTGGTATTCACCACACATGGCTTCAAAGTGGTTGGACCGTCCACATTTTCTGCAATGTTGGCCCATGGCAGGGCAGGAGTCGATGTGAGGGTAGTCGTATCCGCACCTGAAGCACCGCCTCGTGCGGTCGGGTCGCCGATCCCTCCTCTCAGGTTCTTTCCTTCTGTAATCCGGGCGTCGCCTGGGCAAAAATCTGGAGCGACGTGACCTGTCACGCGGGTTGCGTCTGCTGTTGTCACGATGATCCTGTCTTCCGTGTCGTCGATCAGAGACGCGGTTGGCATGTTCAGTACTGGTACCGAGTCCGGTCTCGATGTCCGCCGCGTTTTCTTCAGCCTGGTCGTACAACGGGGAGTTCTCCTCAATTTCTGCGAGTTCCTGCGGTTTTCGTAGCAGTCGTCGTCTCAGCGACTCCGAATGACATCCAGTGATAATTTGGGATTTGATGGCCGCATCAGGCGAGAAGTTTGTAAAGTCACAGTATTGGGACTGTCGTCGCAGTCGATGTATGAAGGAGCTCAGCGGTTCCTCCTTTCCTTGGCGCTGCTGGTGGAACTTGTGTCGCTCGTAGTCTACATTTCTCTTGTGCAGAAAGCGGTTATTTAGCACGTCCCTCACTTTGGCATAGGTGTCATCTCCTGTGGCTGGGATCTCTCGCACAATCTTGCTTATCTCACACCCCCCTAGGTTGCGAAGGGCAATTATCTTGTCTTTGTCCGGTTCTATTTTGGACCCTTCAACGTAATCCTCAAAGTCCTCTAGCCATTCTTGCCATTTTAGGCCCATGCTGCTTCCAGTTGTAACGGTTAGTGGCTCCGGTGCTCGCAGATGCGTTCCTCCCTTGACTTCCTTTTGCGCGGGAGGGTTAGACATCTTGACGGTGGGTCTTCAGTGCTTGTTTCTGACTCTTATTTCAGTTACTGGTGTGCGTTTCCAAGAGTTGTTTATTTTAGCTACCAATGCTTGTTTGTTTCTTGCTGTCAGTGTTCACTTATTAAGATTTGCAGGGTTCTCTTGCCACGGCTTGTTAATTTCCACTGCTAGTTTTCGGTTCTTGCCTGACTCAAAGATGGCCGCCGCCCATTCATATAGGGTTTGTCTTCCAAGCTGCCTGACCTTAAGATGGCCGCCCCCTCTGCAATACACGAGGTTCTCTCCCTCGCTCCAGACACACACACTCAGGGCCACTGGACTCACAGTTGCAGGCCTCTGCTCTTCAGGTACGGTTGAAGGGTTTTTTCGCTGCACGGCGTGGCCTTCTGGTCTTGCGCGCCGACCTGATGCTAAGTCTCACGCATCAGGCGGCAAGACTTCACTTTTCCGACGGTGTCGGTGCTGGCTGGGGCGCTTTGCCGCTCGCTTGTGGGGCGCTTCTCCCGCCCTTGCAGTGTCTCAGGAGGTGATGGGGCAATGTCGGAGTGGGCTCCCGACCTTCACTCACGTTCTCGTCGGGTCTTCGCGCCCATGGGTCTCGCGCGTCCAGCGCGACCGGCTCCCTTTCTTCTGGCGCTTCGGCGCTTTCACTCGGTGCTCTTTCTTCTGGCGCTTCGGCGCTTTCACTTTGCGCTTCCTTCTTTTCTCGGCTCTTCCCGCTTCCGAGGGGTTGCCAGGTCATTCCTGGGGGTCCTCACTTTGGCGCCGCAGGGTCACGGTCGCAGCGGAGCTCTGGACGCTCCACGCTGCGGGACGGGGCTCGCTCTGGTGGGTTTGCTTCTGGATCCCACCCTCGTCGCCAGTTGTAGTGTCCCACTACAATAATACACGGACACTGGTGTGTATATACTCAACCCTTTATTTCTGTGTCCACTCCGTTCCCCGTCCCTACTCTAACTAACCCCTTCCTGTCCTGTCCCCACCTCTTCCCCTCTGCCCACCTAGCTCCGCCCACCCCAGCTACTGGACTGCTAACTCCTTGACAGCATGGTAGAAAGATTTAATAGAGTATTAAAACAGACCATTCAATGTGCTGTTTCTAACAATCTTTGTTGGAAACATGATGTTTTTTGTAAAGTGAAAAACTACAGAATTACTCCTTATTCAAGCACTGTTTTTTCTCCATTAGACCTATTTAGAAGCAGGGGGGCTAATTCTTTGGTATGTCCTCCCTGGGTGAATGATTTAAATGAGGATGATGTGTTTCTTTTTCAAAAAGATGAGTATAAGAAAAAGAGAGAACACGGGTTGTTCAATAGGAGGAAACCTTTATTTGATTCATGTAAAGCTACTAGAAAAACAGATGTTCAGGTTGGTGATTTAGTCAAAATTAGGAACCCCTTGTGGTGGTGTTAGTAGTTCAGGTTCAAAATATTTATCTCCAATAAGGGTTATCAAACTATTTGGAAATGCTGTCAAAACAGAAGATCATCGCATCTGGAATCTTAATTGAGTAGTAAAAATATTTCTGAGAAAATGATGACAAACATGTTGTAAATGTTCCTGAAAAAGAAGTAAGTGTTTACAGCACTAGAATAAGGAAATCTTCAAGAATTTCTAAGAGACCGTCTTATCTGAAGGAATATATTTAATTCTCTTGTTTTTTTTGTTGTTGTTGGGAATGGAGGGAGGTATGTAGTATTTTATGGCTAACACTGATGTATGCTGTGAATCAGTGTTAGCCCAATAGAATATTTGTAGTTCATTCTAGTTCTCCAGTGATAGAATGTTAGGGTTTGAAGAACAGGCAGTTATTAAGAGCCTGGATTTGATCCTGATGCCAGATTAACTACTGAGGCTGGAGTGTTATTAGTACTTACTTAATAAAGTATCTTCTATAATCAACGTGCTGCCTCCTATCTCATTTCAATATATTTTGTATAGATAGGGTGACCAGACGTCCCCGTTTTCCCAGGACGGTCCCCGTTTTTGGAGAAGTGTCCCCGTGTCCCGACACTTTTCTCCAAGTGACTCAAATGTCCCCGTTTTCAACCAGTGTCCCAGGTAAACACAGAAATGTCCCTGTTTTTCATTGTTCAAGTTGAGCATGCACGCGCATGCTCTCTTTGCACTGGCATTTGCTAGCCTGTGATGTTTTATTGATTCTTGGCAAATATATGCTGTAGTCCTTAAAAGTGTAAATGTAATAAGAAGTACTAATGCTGCTGTGTAAAGGAGAGGGGTACCAATAAAAGACCTCAGATTTGGTTTCTGTAATGCTTCATCTCGGTCTGTGGAGGGAGCTGTCGTTGTTGTCCCTTTTCTATGTCTATGACAGCTGTCAAATAATCCTACTTTTATGTCGATGGTTACTGCAAACCGTAGTCCTACTTCTATGTCTATGACCTGTCCCCGTTTTTTGTTTTGAGAATCTGGTCACCCTATGTATAGATGCCCTTTCTTCCTCAACTTTCTATTCAATGTATAGCACCATTTGTCTTTATGAGTTTGCGCCTTTTGTATTTTATTGTGATGACGGGATTAACGCTGTGTTTGAACTTCGCTTATCGGATACTTTCCCTTTATGGAATTTAGATCGTCTATCCGTTCCACCTGTTGTCTGGCACCAAACGTTCCCTTCATTCCAGACAGCTCAGCTGTGAAGGAAGGTCGTTCCTGGAGCTCCGTGTGTACATTTTACACAGCGGAACATTCAACCATTTCGGTTTTTATCTTTTATTCGTCCATAGGTGTCATCCGACAGGACAGGGAGATTCCCCTCCTAAAAGAGGGAAAGTCCGTCTTCCCTTCCTATGGAAGAAACTGCCCTCGCTGACAGCTACTAGCTCCTGTGACCAAGGTCTGCATCACAGACCCGTTGCGCGGAGACCAAAGCGTCACTGGGCCTCCTTCCAAAGGGACTCTTTCTTTGAGTCAGTCTGCTTCGGCGGATGGATATCGCTTCCGGTTGGAGCGGTGGCATTCGTTCCGGCGCCTTGCGAGCGTCACTGGTCGGCGGCAGCCTGCGCCTCCTTCCTCCCCCGTGGATCGTAGCGAGGACGTCTGTCAGAGTAATGGCGTCAGGCCCGGGCCATCAACCGGCGCCCGCCGCCGCTACCAAGTCGTCCCGCGCGGCCGACGGCATCCTCATTGGCGACCGGCTGTACTCCCAGGTGCATTTGACCATTGACAACTCGCTGATCCCGGACGAGCTGCTATCGCCCACCCCCTCCATGCTGGACGGCTTGGATCTGAACAGTGAGACCGACCTTCGTGTCCTAGGCTGTGAGATGCTACAGTCCGCCGGCATCCTACTCCGCTTACCGCAGGTGAGCGAGCACTCCGGGGACGGGGAAACCACTAACATGGCGCATGAGGAAGAACCGGCCGAGTAATACCTATCTTCTCTCTGTTCACAGGTGGCAATGGCCACTGGCCAGGTTCTGTTTCACCGCTTCTTTTACTCAAAGTCATTCGTGAAACACAGCTTCGAGGTGAGCATGTACCATGTGTCTCGTCCGCTATTGCTGACAGTTTATGTAGTCTCGTCATATGCTTCCTGCTCGAAATATAAGTTACTTTACTTTTTCGAGGCCGATTGTTTACAATTTCTGTTGGTGCATATATTCTTGTAGCCTCCCAAGGAACGACCCAGTCCTCTATCTAACACGGCGCTCCCATATTGTGTCTTTAAATGTTGTTGGGCTTTTAAGGCGATAGCCTCTTACTCTGCATGTCACAGCTGGCAGGTCATTGTAGTTTGACCGGTGTGTCTGCCACACACTTCTCGATGTTCGCCCCTTGCCTGGCTGCCATGTTACGTATTCCTAGCCTAATCACATCACCCAATGGAACTTTTTAATTGTACGCTTCCAGCTAAAATGTAATTGCTTTACACTAGAGGCCTGCCACCTTCGAGACTCTGTTTTGATGAGGCAGTCTAGTCCACCACAAGAAAGTGCGAATTGAAGCTAGAGTATGCTTTTTATTACCCTTTGCCTTTTTACCCACATAAACTTTGTTTGAGACACGCATATGGCTAAAAACCGGCATGACTCTAAGTAAGTTAAGCTACATACCTGTTTTTTTTAGGCCTCGCTGTTCACTGGACATAAAATAGTGGGAATGATTGCCTAACTACAAACCTGCACCACACGCCCCTTGCCTATACTTTGGACACTCCCCACTTTTAGTTTTCCCTTCAAACGTAAGTTTGGAAAAGCATCACTTCCTTCTCAATTGGACTTTTTTTGTGTTTACTTTAGTCTTTTAGGCCGAGCCTAGGCAGTGCACATGTACTGTCTGCAAGACTTGCAGTAATCACTATATGAATTGTAATCCCTCCCACTACTTAGAATTGGTTCAACCCTGCGTCGGTCTACTTTGGTAACTCCTCATTGGTTGGTTCCCCCCCCCCATACACCACTTCCTTTTTTTTTTTTTTTGCTCAGGAGCACTGGCCAAATAAACTACCTACGCCGTAGAAGTTTCTTCCTTTGGGAACTACTCCAAGAAAGGAAAAGTGTGATGACAATCTTCCCTTTGTGCTAGCCTATTTGTAGGTTACTGCTAAAGTATGATCTGTGAGCCAAATGCATTTTTTTACCAGCTTATCTCACCTGTATACATCATGTAGTGTCCCCTTACTAACCTCCAACCTTAACTGTGGCCGCTCCTAGTGCATCGAAATTGGGTGCTGTGTGTAAGGAAGGCTGCAGTTTAGCAGGGGCCCATTGAGTGAATGATGTGTTATTCCTTCAATGTTGCCTGCCATTTATATCCCCATGTGAACTTGACAACTCACATGGCTGCATTTCCTGTGTCTGGCCTGACATCATGTAGCTTGTGATTGAGCAGCACGAGTATGCAGCTTAATTGTGTTGCATTAGTCTGTGCATCCCGTTCCAAGTGGAAAGTTTGCCTTTTCAAACAAAGTTTGTTCTTTGGGCCTGCATTTTGAACAGTTCCCATACAGCAGTAGTGATATATCAACTACCCGCTAATACACACACTTATGGTTTTAGAAAAACATGGTCTACACTTGTTGCGATAAACTTCTACCACAGACAGTGTTTTTAACTGTCTTCTTTAAGGTTTTGGGACTAAAACCTCGATTCCGACAAAGCGCTACTGCTGCGACCTTGTGATTTCGGATCCTCTGTTTCCCCACTAAAGTAGTTTGATAGTTTTCAAAATTTTCGGATCCCATTATTTTGGGTGCTAAAATGTTGTGTCCAAGAGGTAGGTATGTATGTTAGGGAAATAAGTATATATGATTTTCATTAATTACTTTGTAAGTGTTAGGGATGTATATTGACTGAAAAAAACAGTTGAACTACAGTTATTGTCATAAATCAAATTCTAAACCCACTGAAATTCGCCTGTTAGACTCCTCCATGCACTTCTTATGACCTCACATATATAACTAGACATGTTGCATGGACATTGATTACATCGCATTTAGTGAATTTTTAGACCTATGTTCATGCTTTAAGTCCTATTACCTGAAACACATGTGCATATATTTGCTCGAAAAGAGTTACACAAGTTTTGTTTATCAATGTGCACACAACACAATTCATAATTCGCATCACTCCCCATGTGGTTTTCCTGATGAATGTTCTTATGTTTGAATGTTGACAAGTTGGTGATGTGTGTGGCGTTTGCTAAAACTTGTAGCGTGTGTGCAGGTGTGTTAACTGCAATCTTCAAATTTCTGTGGTTTTATGCTTTTGAGCCAGATCTGTGACGCATTTGTACGTTTTTTTTTCCACTGAGTTCGTGTTTGATTTATTTTGATGTAGTAGTAACTGCCTCTGCTCCCTGTACCCAAGCAGCAGCGAAGGGGGGTGTGCCTAGTCAACGGCATGGCAGGCAGACCTACTGCGCATGACCATCAGCAGTAGTGCCTGGCCATGTGCAAGGCCCCATGCTTAACCCACAGCTCTTTAAAGCAAAAATACTGGGCCCTTTATGAAGATACCAATGGTACTTACTATAGATTGCATGTTGAAAGAGAAAATGCCAGATTTTTTAAAATTCATGTCCATAAATCAATAATATTCTCAGTAACTACAAGTGAAAACAAAGTTCGATGGGATGAAATGTTGTACACACTGTGATGAATTAATTTTAATGCTTATCAAGGTACTTTTACATACCCACAAAATAAACCGGTTTAGCAGCCAAAGCGAAGCTATGTTTACGGGCGACCCCAAATGGCGGGCATAAGGAATATGCCAGAACCTGAATCTGTTTAGAATGGCAGCCCACCAGTACATGTGCTTGTGTAGCAACAATGCGTCTGTGCATAGGAAAGAGGTGGCGGGCTGTCTCGACTGGATGGTATCCATGCGACTACCGCTGAGGACTAGGAAGCAACATTTCAATGGAGAATGGGTCTGACACAGTTGAGACTTCCTGCAGCTCTTTTCAGAGTCTGCTGGCACGTTCTGGCAAGAGTGCTCCAGCTGAAAAAACAAACAGGTGTTCTGTTATTTCGAAGTGTGAATGAGTAATAAAGATGCCTTTAAATCTTACTTTTATTTGGTCACATCACGGCTTTCAAAGACAGAGTTCAAATGTCAGTTTATGTCTTCTTACAGATTTCTGCTTGTTCTATCATGGAAATTCTGTAAAGCTTTCCTAAATTTTAACAGGTCTGGTATCACTCAAGAGTCAGATGGTAGCCTATTCCATAGCTGGGCTGCCGCCACAGAGAAGGCTCAAACCCCTCCCTCCCCAATGTCGAGTCTTCTGGAACCTATGTTCCTTAACCCCTTCCATGCTGGTGACGAACCCCAGCCGTCATGCACTACGGTGCTCGTGTGCTGATGACGGCTGGGGTTCGTCATGGCCCGCCCCTGTTCGTTTGTTTACCGCACGGGGGCGGAAACCGGCCAGCAGGGAAGGGGTTAATAAGATTGGCAGTTGTACATCGCAGGGTTCTTTTTGGTGTATATCTTTTCAATCTGCGTTGCAATGGTAGTGGACCCTTATTCTGGTAGACCTTGTAGACAATCCACATTGCCTTGAAGAGAATCCTTTGCTCCACGGGGTGCCAATGAAGTATTCTTAGAGCCTTGGGTGCAGAAGACCTCCACGGCCTGTTTAGTGTCAATTTTGTTGCGACCAACTGCACTCTGTGCAATCTTTTGATCTGATAATTTGAGGCTACCAACAAAAAGGCATTACAGTAATTAATCTTCTGAGTATTACACTATGCGCAATTAGTGCTTTCGCATTATCGGGTAGAACAAAGAACAGTTTTCTTAATCATCGGAGCAAAGTAAACCCGAACGCAGCTACGTTGTTTACATGCTTTTCCAAAGAGACCATCATCGAAGGTAATTACAAGATTGCATACTGCTTCCAAGAAGCGAAGCTCATTTTCTGTAGGAAATGGCCAGAGATTCATAGGGAGAGGCATCATAGGCTTTTTCGCAGAGAAGCATAGGAATTCAGTCGTATCCTTGGATAATTTTAGGGAATTTAAATTCATCCACTATGCACAACTGGAAAGCGTTTGCAGCCCCTGGCTGATTGTTATAAAGACAGAATCAGCTGTGTATCGTCTGCATAATTTACCACAGAAATGTTGTCTTAAAAGGAACACTCCACGGCTGCATATAGATGTTGAACAGTACTGGGCTAAGTGCTGAGCCTTGTGGCACACCTTGTTTAGTGTGTCTAAAAGTTTATTGATATGGGGCAGTGCTACTGCCTGACAGTGATCTTGCATATAAGATTTTACTCCCTTCCATCAGTCTCCCGACACCCAAATCTGCTTATCTTGTCAGCAGGGTATGGTGGCTGACCGTATCGAAGGAGGCCGACAGATCCAACAATGTGACCACTGCGGACTGAACACCATCAACCCACATACAAATCTCATCCAGTGCAGTCAGTAGGGCTGTCTCTGTACCCTAGCCTGGTCTAAAACTGAACTGTTCCTCTTCAAGTAAGGCATGCAAATCAAGAAACGATAAGATCTTGCTAACATACTGTTCCAGGATTTTCACCAGGAAAGGTAGACAAGAGATTGGCCTATAGTTACTCAAAACCGCCGGGTCTGTAGAAGGCTTCTTCAGCAGAAGTGTGCCCACAGACTTCTTCCAGCTGCAAGGTACTGGCTGACCTTGATTTCAAAGATTGGTTACAGAGTAGTAATAGTGGTGGCATCAACTCGTCCATCCACTTATTTCACTCTTTTGGCGGAAGAGGATCTAGTGGAGATCCCGATGTAGACCTAGCAATTGTTAAGAGTTTCCTCCGTCATTGGCTCAAAGGATTTAATCCCACAGGGAGTATTCTCAGATTGGTCAAATGTGATGCCATTCACAGGCTTTAGCCTTTCAGAGACCTCTTCTTAAATGCACAAGGATGCTAACTAAATTGTCCTTTCGCTAGAAGGAGCTGGTTTCATCTCGGACAATTTACTAATATCTTCCAACATTTTACCTAGCTTTCCATCAAAGAAGATCATCACACAGCTGCTGAGTGGGGATCAAATCTTTCTTTAAACACTGGGGGTTAGATAGATCGTGGAAGATGTCAAACATCTTATTTGCACTTTTATCTGTGGCTGGAATAGTCTGTGTAGGAACTCACTTTTGCTATCCCTTTCTCCTTTTTGTACTTCTTTAGCTCGGACTTAAGATGTTATTTGTCTTCGTCCCTTAAAAACTGTGCCATTTTCTTTGATTGGCTACATTCTAGTTTTGTTAGTCTTAGGGACTCCTTGTACCAAGGGGCTGTTGGACAATTACAGGGATTAATTTAATAAGGGGAATAACACCTTCCTGGAACTTTCTACAGTTGATCTCAATTGAATCTCTGGGATCAAAACTGTTAAAAAGACCCTTCCGCCAGAAGGCTTTACAAGCTTATGTCAAGCCCTCACCCTTTTACCTGGCATTAATGCTCTTTTGCTGGTAGATCATTCCAAGATATTTATATTAAATGCTATTAGCGCATGGTCCGACCAACATAGGGGGGACACTTCCTTGACCGAAATCAAATCATCTAATGTATGACCTTTCTGGTGAGTTGGGCCTCACACCAGTTGTTTTAAACCTAAAATTCTGCAAGAGCCACTTTACTCTTCTCCAACGCTCCTCAGCATCTTGCTCTTGATGGTGGCAAGTATTTCTATATTGGACTGAAAGCAAACTCTGTATTATCAACTTGTTTTCGAGCTTCCTTTACAAATTGTCCAGTATTGATGATAAACCTATATCTAGAGAGAATAGAATCGCTGTCAACTGATCTCTTACAAACCTTTTTAATTAACTCTTTTTGTTGTGGTCATATGTAAAAGCACTATTATGCATTGGAATGACTTTATCACAGTTTGTACTAAGTCTGAGCACGGACCACTTTCTTTTCACCAGTAGTAAATGTGAATGTTAAAGATTTATAGCAATGTAAAATGAAGTACGGAATACAATTTCTGAAATTTTATCTTTCAGTTTTCAATGCATTACAAGTATCATTGATGTCTCCCATACAGGGACCAGTGTTTTTGCTTACCAATTACCTACCAGAGGTCGCCATACACTAGAGTTTTCCTTTGTTTCAAATACATAACCCACCAGGTGGGAGCTAATCACTGCTGTACACAGCCTTGGGGCTAGGCTCTGCACCGGGCCCGTTAGACTGTCAACTTCCACTAAGCATAAGCATGTGGCCTATGTGCCAGGTTTGGCCATGTATGTATATTCCTTTTTCTATTTATTTTGGGATATGGGAATCCTGAAACGGGCATAGGAATCCAGCACAAGATTCACACACTGAAGATTGTTTAGGAATTGGGAGTCTGATTTCTGACTCTTGATTACAGACATGTTAAATAATTGCTCGGGACCACAGTACCAAGACAGGTACCAATATCCTTGCTGCCATTATAAGTGTCGGAGATTAGCAAGACCGAAATGAGAGACTGAAATCCTGGAACTGTTTGCTCCTTGTGTGGGTTTAATTTATTTTGTCTTTTCTCAACTGAGGACTGTCTCTGCCCCCCCCCATCCCACTGTGTGCAGTGGATCAGGGTGTGCCCCTTTTAAAAATATCCCTTTTTGTATGTGCAGGGGACAAACCAAATTAACATAATTTGCCAGTGTGTTACAATTTCCTGTTGTCATCTATGAAAGTGTGTAAGTATAGGTAAGTATCTACACGATAAAACCTTTCTAACATTGGACATATCCTCCCACGATTACCTCCATTTCATTGGTATTATAGTTCAGCTCACTGGCTTTTCTCCACTGGCCGCAGACTTTAGCAATTTTCAGGGGACAGCCTCATGCTTTGTAGAACACTTCTTATGCCAGCATAGACCCATACATGTTCTGGGCCCACCTCCTAATCCTCCATTCCCTCACCCCGCCGAATTTTGCACAGTATATCTTCTAGCAATCATAAGTTGAACATCATCTGTTTAAACAGCGTCTCATCACTTCAGATGTCCTGACAGACTAATTGTGCATTCCGATCTATCGCTAACTCGGAGCAGCCACAGAATCTGATTCACTGGCCCTCAGATTTGCCCTTTGTTTTATTAACAATTTACTCAAAAGTAAACAAAACCTGAATATCTTAATCAGGGGCCACTGTTAGCTTCACTTTAAAGAAAATTATTTTTTCAAGGCCATTACCACGGAATAAACGTCGTCAGAAATACATAACTGGCGATGTATATACTGTTCCTGAATTTCCATTTCTGGATTCTGCTGTCACCAGAATCTCTTCATGGCACTATTGGGCCTTTTACAAGCTGTTTATATATGTGTGTGTGTGTTTGAGGCATGTGTGCTGTAGATAAACATGCTTTGCATACTCAGCCATGTAGTGTTAGGTCCGGATGTTTGCAAGTTGTTTTCTTCAAAGAAGTCTTTTCTAGTCATGTGCTAAGGTGACTCATCCTTTCTGTGATTGTGTGCATGGACATTGACTCCATTGTTCGTTTTCTTCCCACCATTGGGTTTGGACGTGTATTGCTGCGCTCCGGTTCGGAACCGTCCTTCGGGTTTCCCTCAGTGGGCGCCCAATTCACTGTACCCTCGTCGGTATTATTGTATGCGTTTCCATATTCTCTGCGCATAGATAGTCATTCGGGAAGCTGCATCTTTGGTCGAAACTATTGTGGGCGGCCTACGAGCCTAGCTGCGTTGGACCAGACTTCTGTCGATAGAACAGACTGTTTCAGTTTTGTCCTCTGTGCCACTCCAAGCACCCTCGCACCGACCTACATAAAGTCTGTAACTTGTGTGCCTCTGACCGGAGAACAAGGAAGAAGATTGTGAGGCTTGTCGTTCGTTCTGATAAAAAAAAGACTCTTGGATAGTCTGGCTCGGCGAAGAGCAATGTAGCAACAAAGCATCCTACCTACTCCAGATATCTTTGGAGAAGAATCCGAACATGAAGAGGTCGAAGTGTCGGCAGCAGATTGAATTGGAGTCCGAAGACGTGCCACAGGGAAAGGGTGCTGTGAGTACTAAAGACCCTTTACCCTACAAACTCTCTTCAGCCAAATATAAGGCTTCAGCACCACCTCTGCCTTCAGTCCCTGGTCTGCACTGAGGTGATGTTTCTGACGCCCCGCCCTAGAGCCCGGCACCGAAACAACCAGTCGAGCCGACAAAAGCAGTCTTTGGAACCGAAACCTTCTGCTCTGAAAGTCCAGTTCAGCACCAAAACCTTCGGTGCCGAAATCGTAAGAGACTTCCAAAACCTCTAGAACAGATTACCGTACGTTATGAAAGAGAAATTAGACCCTGTGCAGAAGAAAATCTAAATCAACACAGATACTGAACATATTCTGGCAAAAACACCTTCCAAAAGGAAAGTTAGTTCAGAGGACACTAGTTCTAAATTTCCTCTTAAGAAAAAGGAGGACATGGCTACAAACTCTATTCATCCTAATCCGCAACCCCCTCCATCTTTACCCCTACCACAATTGCCAGGCTCAGATCTTCTACGCATAACACCCCAGGGGGTCTCCTCATACACAGACTGATAAAGGGGATGATGTTGACTATGGCAATAGTCATTTACCAGCAGATCCATGGGATGACTATAATTCATCCACCCATGGATAATGATCGGGTTAATACCCTGCAAAGCCATCCCCTCCAGATGATGTAGCTTATCAAGAGCAGCAACTTATCATGGGGTTACATTTTACAAAGAGTCTTTGGAAGAAGACTTTTTATTTGAAAATCTAGGGTCTACACATAGGACATGTCAGTCTTCCTATTTTAAAGGGCATGATGAGACCTGCTGAATAAATATTTAAGGACCCTGTGCGTGCCCGAATTCTAACACTTAGGGTTGACAGAAATTACGAACCCCCACCATGTGATCCCATTTTTTATTAAGGGACAGTTGCTTTTAGACTCATTAGTAGTCTCTAATGCTTGTAATAGGGCAAGTTCACAGAACTCCGCAGATGCAGGTCCGCCAGGCAAAAACTATAAATGGATCGATGCATCAGGTAAGAGTGACTGCTCAAGTCGCTAACCACTGGCGTATTGCCAACTTGTAGGGCCTACTAGCAAGGTATAACAGCGAACACTGGGATGAGAGTGAAGACCTACTTCAATACCTCCCAGAGCACAAGAAGAAATCACAGGAGTTAATCCAAGAAGGCAAACTCGTACTAATTTCTCCATTAGATGTGCTTTAGATACTATTGACACTGCAGCAAGGGGAATTAATACCAGCATTCTCCTACAACAACATTCTTGGCTTAGAATTTCAGGTTTTAAACTGGAGGTGTAGCAGTCTATTTTAAATACCATTTTTAATAAACAGCATATCTTTGGACCTCCAGTAGATGAGTCCCTAGAAAAAATGAAAGGACACAGATGTGGGGAAGTCCAGGGGACCGCTTCAGTCCCCATCAAACAGAGGCTCCTTTTGCCATTCATTTTATAGAGGAGGGTCCAAAAGTACATCTTTAGACCCAAATTCTTCCTCCTGTAAATAAAACACACAGCCCTCTCCCTCTACAGGTTTCTATAGCGGAGGGTACAGAGGAAACCATTTCAAGGGTTAGGGGTGAGAGCATACCAGCGTGTAAATCCCCTTCCCCCTAATAAGCAATGCCTTGCCTACACTTCTCTCGATCATTCAACACCTGTCGGAGGAAGACCATTTGACAATCCATAACATCAGGCAAATGGTTACTAGACGTTATCCAACATGGTTATTGCCTGGAGCTCACCAGCATTTCTCCCAATTTTCCACCTCGAGCTCACAAACTCTTGTGAGAGCACCTACAGCTCTTCAAACAAGAGGTACACGCTATTTTAACAAAGGGAGCCATAGAACCATTTCCATTACTGTATCAAGGTTCACAGGGTTACCCTGTACTTTCTCAACCTCAAAAAAGATGGCTCCTTAAGACCAATTTTAGAACGAAGGATGTTAAACCATATTGTCGAACATTTCCATATGGTTACGTTTCAGCAAGTGCTTCCACTTCTACAACAAGGCAATGTTATATCCACTCTGTACTTGAAAGATGCATACTTTCACATTCCGGTTCACCCAACACATCTCAAATTTGTGATGGCAGGAAAACAACATCAGTACAAGGTACTCCCGTTTGGAGTAACTACTGCTCTCTGAGTGTTCACAAAATGTCTAGCAGTAGTGGTAGCTCATCTCAGAAGACAACCGGTTCATGTCTTCCCATATCTAGATGATTGGCTTGTCAAGGCCAGCACACTCAGACTATATATGACCTAGTCCATCAATTGGGTTTTAGACTCAATATGCGAAAGTCTCATCTTCAGCCGTTCAGTCCTATCTGGGAGCGACTCTAAACACTCGCACAGATCTAGGCTCTACTAATCCAGACCGATTTAAAAATATTCAAACTCTGTTACTACAGTTTCAAACCAACCAATACTTAGCAGTCAGGACTTTCATGCAACTGTTAGGAATGATGGCATCATGCATTGTAATATTGACTTATGCAAGATTACACATTCGTCCCCTACACGAATGCTTAGCACTCCAGTGGAGTCAGTCTCCAGGTCAGTTAACAGCTCTAGTGTTGGTAGACAGCCGCACCCATCGCTCTCTGCAGTGATGGAACACTCAAAACTTATCAAGTGTGCGGCCGTTCATCGACCCTAATCCACATTTCGTGCTAACAGACTCCTCGCACACAGGTTGGGGTGCCCATCTCCATGACTTAACAATTCAGGGTTTATGCCACAACAATGTATGTGAGCGGGTGCTGCACTCTAGTATTCAATTTCTGTGTGTTATACGGTATGTGTGCTGTGTTAGATTAGTGCCTGCAACAAGCAAACGTCTTCACATCAACTATCTAGAGCTTCTAGCTGCGTATCTAGCACTGAAAGCTTTTTAGTCTCCTCATAAGGGAAGGTGTCTTAGTCCGCACGGACAATATGACGGCTACGTACAAAAACAGGGGGAGGAGGGGTGGGGGAACAACACTCTGCAACTGCCACGCCTCAGACCGTTGGGCAATCCATCACAGAATTCATTTTCTGGTAGAGCTTCTTCAGGAGTGAAAAATCAAATTGCTGTCCTCAGCAGGATGCGGCAACAAAGACATGAGTTGGAACTTCATCCCCAAGTTCTCCTTCCTTACTTTCAAGAATGGGTATTCCCACTAAATGCCCAAACTTCGCTTTCAGGTTCCCACACCATCTATCCAAAGGCAATGCCCTATGGATGAATTGGTCAGGGATATTTGCCTACGCTTTCCGGCCTCTCCTTCCATTTCTGGTTCGGAAGCTCAGGCAAACATCACATTAATCTTAGTGGCTCCCACATGGGCCCGTCAACCGCGGTTCTTCACACTTGGAATTAACTGTGGTTCCACAGCAGAAGCTGCATCTCGGTTCTAAACTTCTCACTCAGAACCATGGAGAAATCGGACACCCAAACTACAAGGAACTCAATCTAGCGATTTGGCTCCTGAAGTCAGTTTGGATACTTAAATTTGCCACCAGATTGTATGTTCATTCTTAAAGATGCAAGAAAGCGTACCACTGGAGCATGTTATGCAGCAAAATGGAAAAGATTTGTTGTATATTGTAATAAGAATATTAATCAGCTAGATGCATCTGTCCGAGGCAAGCTGGTCTAGCTTACCCATCCATTCGATTGCACCTTGAGGTAGTAGCCTCAAATTTGCAGAACAGACGGACAACATTTATCTTTGTTTAAGGTGCCAGTAATTAAAACCTTAATGAAGGGCTTTAAAATATTAATTCCACCCAGAGCACCTCCTGCACCCGTTTGGAATCTGAACATTGTTCTTACAAGACTCATGGGTCCTACTTTTGAGCCATTACGCAATTATCCATTACAGTTTCTTTCTTGGAAGGTTGCCTTCCTCATTACTAACACTTCATTAAGAAGAGTTGGTGAGCTACAAGCATTAACCTTAGAACAACCGTTTATTCAGCTTCATAAAGATAGAGTAGTTCTTCGCACCAACCCAAAATTCCTTCCAAAAGTGTTTTCTGCTTTTTAAATTAATCAGTTGAGTTACTGGTGTTCTTCCCTCAACCTGATTTAGTAGCAGAAAGAGCTCTTCACACACTTTGCCGGAAGAGCGTTATTGTACTATATTAAAAGGACAAAAGATTTTCGTAAGACAACGCAGCTATTTGTTGCCTTTGCTACACCTCACTCACAAAGGCAATCTCTCTAAATCTGGTATTTCAAGATTGATTGTTAAATGCATTCAAACTTGCTATGCTAAAACTAAATAACTTTATCTATTCCTCCTAGAGCACATTCCACTCGTAAAATAGGAGCATCTATGGATTTTTAGGTAACATTCCTATAGCTGACATTTGCAAGGCAGCAACATGGTCCACACCGCACACACTTACCAAACACCATGTGTGGATGTGGTAGCACATCAACAAGCCAGTGTAGGTCAAGCCGTGCTGAAGACACTTTTTCAAACAACTGCAACACCTACCGGGTAGCCACCGCTTTGGGAGAATACTGCTATATTGTCTATGCAAGGCATGTTTAAGTACAGCACACATGCCTTGAACAGATTGTTACTTACCCAGTAAGCATCTGTTCTTGGCATCTATTTACATTACTTGCGTATGGACATCTCTGTACTACACTCACTCCTTTCTCACCCTCTTGTGCGAAAACAATCTTAACAATGGAGTTGATGCCCATGCGCACTATCACCAAAAGGAGGAGTCTTCTTACCTTGTGACTGGAAAAAACTTCTTTGATGAAAAACAACTTTCAAACATCCAGACCCAACACTAAATGGCTGGAATATGCAAAGCATGTACATTTACAGCTCTACATGCTAAGTACAGATGCTTAATGGGTAAGTAACCTAATCAATACACACACACACACACAGGTTCAAGAAGTGTTGGGTTAATGCATCCAAATCATTACATATATGCTTCTTTCCTCGTTACCCATTACCAAACTTTTTTTGAGTTTGTTACATAAGAACAGTTTCGTACTACCAGAGAAGTTCATAAAAGATCATTTTTGCTTGCCAATTTAGGATCTGATCGGTTACAGCCTGGGATGTGTAATTCCTAAAACCTGACGCCCTTGTCACATTGGGATTAAGAGCATCACATTTTCATGTGTATTTTGTCCTTGGGACAAGTGGGCCCAACCCCTCTAGCACAAACCTTTTGGCTGCCGGTTTGCAGTACCGCATTATAGATCAGAGAAGGGCACTGTCAGCAGTTAAGGTAATATGTTTGTCCATATGTTAATGCTGTTCAAGCTTCATTAATTGGAAGCCTTTATTATTAGGGTGACCACTTTAAGTAAATGTTGTAAGCTCTGACTGCACTACTGACAGTGGTTCCAGTATAAAAATGTGTACACACTTTTTTCAAAGTTTAGCAATATGAGGCTATGTATAATGCTCCCAAAATGCTCTCTTATTTGACACAAATATTTTCAGAAGCTTGAAAGCAAGATAGAGGATTCTTTGCTTTCAAAATAAAATGTTCATAAAAAAATTTAAGCAGAAAAAATAACGCTACGCTGTAAAATTTCAGGTTCCATTTCGTTGCAGCATCATTTAGGAGCATGTGTTGATACATGCTAGTATTTCCCAAAAGTATTCAAAATGGAAAAACAGTGTAACCAGTTCCAATAAGATTATGAGGAAACAAAAATAAACAAGTATTGGCAAAGACAGTAGGTCTGAAATTGGTAGTTGGCTTTTTAGTTTTGTCAGTGTGTGAATTGTTTTGGCATGGTTTTTGTAAAACCTTATTGGTGTGGGAGCTGCTGGGCCGTCACTATTATAACAAACATTAACAAAAGCAAAAATAGTTTTTGGTCTCAAAAAGCACACACTGCCACAGTAGTTACTGGCACTGAACAAACTGCTTTGTGTGCCGATATGCTCCTTGTGAAAGATCAGAATGCAGTCCCTCACAGTGTGAAGTCCGTTAATACATAGAGAGCGAGAGAGAGAGACGCAGAATTTTAATAAACGCAAAAGGTCATAGCCAACGCCAGACCAAATTAGGGTGCCAATTAAAGGAAGTCTCAAGAGTGCACCCATGGTATATGTCCTTGCATTAAGTGCAGCTGTACGGCTTTCGTGAATTCCCAAGAATTTATAGAAGTGGGACTAGAATAAGTACTTCTAGAAAATATTTGTGAACTGCATTTTGGCATGAGCAAATATGCATGTGTAGATTTGCTCGTGCGAAAATCTGAGTGTTTGCAAGTTGATGATCCCTCCAACCACTTTTTTCCCAACTCTTGAAGAATACTTACATCTGCCATTGTCTGGAGTAAATTTCCAACATTTCTCATGTGGGAAAAATTAGAGAAGAGTTGTTGAAACCCCTTAAAACATGCAAGTTAGTAGGTTTGCACAGACTCAGAAGGGCATTCTAACCCTGAACTATTGCTTACCACTACCTTCAGCCCCAGTATGTAGATCTGTAGAAACGTAGCAACATAAGGGTATTGCAAGTCTTCAAATACTACTGTGGTATGAGCTCTGGCATAATCAGGCCATATCGGAGCTCTTATATAATGAGATTGCTGCCATAATTTGTCGCCGCACTACATGGCTCCAAATGGACAAGTGGATTTTTTTACATGACAAGTAGATTGATGAAGAGACGTGCCCCATGGACAAGTAGATATTTTATTAAATTCCACAACCCTGTACAGAGTATGTGGGACCTCGAACATGACAATACACAAAAATGCAGCGATCGTATAATTGAAGTACCAGTGATAAAGTTTTTCACAATGGTGGACCTCATTGAAGAATATCTGATAGCGTTAATTTACTAGTAGTTTAATTAAATGTGAGGGTATCCTTCCTCAAATCTCTCGAAGTGCTACACGAGGTACTGTGCAGCATGGTGAATCCAGCTTGCTGTTTGAATTTTTTTGTGAAGTAAAGCACAAATACACCTGCTGTCCAGGATTGGGCCGCACGGCAGATTAGCAGTCGTTTCGATAAGTTTTGTACTCGGTCACAGCATGGGCTTTCTCATTACAGTACACTTCATGTACAAGGACTCGAGAGTCTTAACTCTCCTGAGTGTGAAACTTTACCTTTTAAAATTCGCATAACGAATAATTATACATTCTCTGGCCTTCTACTGTACAGGCCTCCCAAGGCAAATATACCCTTGGCACAACTATTGGGTCCCGCTTTGGAGTCCTGCTTATCCGGGGCAGACTTCACGATCCTGGGGGATTTTAATATCCCCCTGAAAAGAGTTGATGACAAAAATACGACTACATTTTTAGAGACAATGTCCAGTTGTGGCATGTCCCAATTAGTGAATGCAGGAACTCACTCCGCCGGGCATACCCTGGACGGAATATTTACCTCGAATCCCAACATCACAATAGGAGAAGTGATGTCTATTCCCTGGTCCGATCACAAAGTAATACATTTTTTCCTAAACCTGGACCAGACCAAAATGGTCAGGGCACCTCGGGAGAGGGAGCGCCCTTACCAGGACTGGGAAAAGATAGATATCTCCGAACTTCACTCAGGCTTGGCTCCACCACTTTCGAATTAGATAAGGACTGCGACATAGCCTCATCCCAAGTCGAGAACTGGATTAAATCTGCAGTGTTGTCAGTCGCCCCCATCAAATTAAAAATAAAAAAAGAAGTAAACGCTCTGAACCGTGGTTTTCGGAGAAATTAAGACTACAAAAACAAACGTGCAGAAAGGAGATATGGAGGGCCAACTACGGGTCAACAGAGAAAGTCCATTATTGCAAAACCATAGCCACTTACAAAAATTTGATTTTTGGAAGAAAAATCTGCATTTTTCGTAAAAAAAATTAACGAAGCCAAAGACTCTAGGAAAGAATTGTTCGCCACGGTGAAGAAACTTACAGAGCCCACGACCAATCAGGTCACTGGTAGCACATACCTATGCAACAAATTAGGTCCGTTCTTTACGGGCAATGTGAGACTAATATAAGATTCCTTCCCCCAGAGGCCCATTGTATCAGATGCAGGGGGTGTTAGGTTACCTGATCACCCCACTCAGGACAGTCCCTCAGTCCTTAGCCCCCCTATTCCCAATTTTAAGTTTTCAGTTCCCTCAGTAGAGGAGAACAGACTATTGATACTGTCCACCAAATCTGGGGTCCCTATGGACCCTTGTCCACCAAAGGTGCTGCACTTGTTCCCTGAACTGCTTAGCGCCCAACTCCAGCCACTCTTCAGGAACATAATTCAGTCCAGCTGCTTCCCGAAAGCATGGAAAGCAGCCTCTGTACTACCATTACTCAAGAAACCTAGTCTCGACTCTTCCATACCAGCTAATTTTCGGCCAATTTCAAGAATTCCTTTCCCGGCTAAAATCCTTGAGAAACTGCTGAACTCTCAGTTGGCAGGGTTCGTCAGGGACACGCATGCCCTAGATGACTCCCAATATGGGTTCCGGGAGGAACACGGGACTGAGACTGCCTTGGTGATGGCAGCGGAGGAAATCAGGAGCATTTTGGACACTGGAGGGAAGGCCGCCCTCATCTTATTAGATCTGTCAGCTGCCTTCGACACTGTTAACCATTATAACCTCATAAGCAGGCTAAGCGATATAGGCCTTGACGCATCTATCAAATTGCTGGCCTCCTTCCTAGCAAACACAACCATCTCAGTTCAGCTTGGGGAATTTGTATCCAAATCCTTCAATCTGCCGTAGGGGGGTTCCCCAGGGTTCGTCCTTGAGTCCGTCCCTTTTTAATTTATATGCTGCCCCTTTAGCCAACATCATCAGGAACTGTGTGTTTGTCACTTTATCCTACGCGCATGATACCAAAATAGTGGTGGCAATCTCAAACAACACTTCTGAGACCGCGGAGAGATTCAAACTCTGCATGAACCAGGTCAGTCACTGGATGCAGGACAACTGTTTAAAGTTCAATGGCGATAAATCGGAGGTTATGCTATTGGGGGCTGATCCGGACATCTGGTCTAGCCTCTGGTGGCCAGACAGCCTGGGCAGATGTCCTTCACCGGTGGACAAAGTGAGGAACCTAGGCGTCATATTTGACTCCAAACTAACCTTCGATGCTCAAATAAACAACCTTTCCTCAACTGTCTGGTACACACTGAAACTAATCAGGAAACTGCTCCCATACATTCCACCTGACCCTTCCAAAACCCTGGTTACCTTGTTAGTCCTATCTAAATTAGATTATGGTAATGCACTATATTCAGGGTTTCAAAAACAGCTGTTACTAAAGCTGCAAAGGCTCCAGATAGTGGCAGCCAGGCTGGTTCTGAACATTCCGAAGTTCGAATCAGTAACTAAAAAAATGAGGCCTTCACTTACTCTCTGTAGAAAAAAGAATCCAGTTTAAGTCAGCCTGTCTAGCCTATAAAACTCTGCACGACTCAGGCTCGCGCTTCCTAAAAAGAAGCCTAAAACCCTATGAACCGATCAGGACTCTTCGATCCAGCGGCACCAAGCTCCTCGTGACCCCCAGATTTAAACAACTAAGGTGGGGGGGGAGAAGCTTCATAGGCAACACAGCAAAAATATGGAACAAGCTTCCCGTCGAACTGAAAAACAGCCCCTCATTGTGGTCATTCCGAAAGAACCTAAAGACCTGGCTTTTCTCATCTTAGTCTGAGGGAGCACCCGATCCTCTGGCAAGCAGCCTTATCCTTGGACAGCGCCAAGACGCCCTCGGGCATTCGAGCGCTATATAAATCTCAAAATCAAATCCAATTACTAACGTCTATATGGTTCACATGCATTATTCTTGGATTTGGGGCCCCTGAACATTATTTGTGGCTGCTTCTGGAAATGTCTTTGCCTCAACAAAGTGATCCAACGAAGGGCGGTGTAGGAAGCTGGCCTCTGTATATACTATTAAAATGGGGTATTGTGTGCAGAGTCCAGTTGAACCCCCAAAGGTAGGCAGATGTAAAGTTGGATAGCAGCTCCCTCTCTATTTGTGGTAGTGTGGTCGAGCAGTAAGGCAGTTTTGGAGGACGGTGTCGAGCATTTGTTGTACACACTCAGCAAATGAATTCATACACACCAAGACTGAACTTCAGACCAATGGTTTTTGTATAAAAATATTTGTAGGTATTTTATTTTTTAGAGCCAAGCAAGCCTGGCCCAGGTAAGCAATACATACTTTACAGTAGTAATGCAGTTTGTAAACAGTTTGAATTGTAATTGCGAATGCACTTTGTTTTGACTTGCAGTATGGCGTCCGAGAAATGCAATGCTTTGTAGATACAGTACATAGACTTGAATAGGCTTTTCAGTAAAATACCAGGTAAGTTTTAGATTATTTTTCTTACTCTGAGTAGTATACCTGGATACTACTCTGGGACATTTCCTGCAAACAGGTAAGTAAAATCGTTTTTGTTAAAAAGCACAATTTTAAAGAATTTCTTTAGGTTTTCAAACTCCACACTTAGAAACTTTTCCAAGAACATCAGTCAGTGTTATCATATGGAGGAAAATAGTGTTGTTGGTTTTAAAGTAAGTATCTGGTAGTGGGAGTTGAGGTTCTGGGGGTAGACTCGGGGGTCCCCCAGGGTTAGGGATGCACTCTTGTTACATCCTCAGCGGCACTAGGGAGGCCGGGTGCAGAGTCCTGAGGCCCGATGTTATCCAAGGGGGGATAGGGTGCCTACGGTTGGTGGCTGCTGGCTAGCACCCCACTTGGTTGTGGGAGTCAAGCTCCCAGCTTTGGCTTTGTTTTGTTGCAGCATGCTTGGTCCAGGAAGACTTACGGGAGGAACCAACAGCTGGGCAGGTCATTTGGAGTGCTCAGGGATGTGGGTGCACCTCTGGTTCTTTTCTCCAGGGCGGCTAGATGCAGGGGTGTCTTTTGAGGTCTGATTTCACCTTATCGGGCCAATCGTGGTTGGGGGGGTCACCGTGCAGAGGCTGCAGGTGACGTCGGGGAGTCATGAAGGGGTCAACTCGAGGTGGACTCTGACTCTGGAGCGCTGGGGGACCTCGCTGGGTTCGGTGGGCCACTCTAACTCAGGCCGTAGGCGCCGGGTGGACCTCCCAGGGGTTCTGGAGGTCACTGGCTGCAGGACAAGACTATTTTTATCGCAGGCTCTCCGGAAACTGAATACGGGCCGGTAGGGCTTGGGGCTAAGTCAGTTGTTCTCTACAGTCTTCTCTGCTGGGCATAATCTTTCGTCCTTTTTCTTCTAAGGTTGCAGAAATCTGCTTTCTTGGTTCAGGACTGCCCCCCCCCCCCAATACTGTATTTGGGGGGGCGTTTTAGGGGTCTCTAGGTCAGTAGCCAAAGGGGCTACTGACCTTAGGGTGACTACACCCTTGGTGTGGTCACCCCACATGAGGGAGTGAGCACAATCCCTAATCCTGATTGGGGAGTGCCGTCCATTAAGTTGAACATTTCAAACGTGCAGGACATCCGCCGAACAGTTTCAAATGGATTGTTCTAGAAAAAGCCACAGTGGGACCACGGGGTGCCAACACTGGACATATACTGGACATCCGTGAGTCCAAATGGATGGTTTTCTCCGATTCAATAAACAATGGCCTCAATGAGAATGACAGTAGTTTTGCTCAACTAGCTACGCTATGTCCGTAAACTAAGACATCGCCTAGCTGGCTCCCCCATCACTATGATTCTCCATCCTTTGCTTAATATACTCATTGATGACAACCCTCCCTCCTGTGTCAGAGGGTGACTGATCTATCTTTTTGCCATCAGTGAGCCATGCCATGTAATAAACTTATGTTCACTGTGCAAGGTTTAGACAACATGGTGCTTATACCACCCTGCTTGATAGGTAAGCACTATTAGTCACGGTACCAATGATTATTATGCATTTCCTCCCGACTGTGACTCATCGGGAGCTGTAGTGCATATATAATCATTTTTTTCTGTAAACCTCTGACTGGATCATGACACCATTGGTTTATACTCGCTTATACCGTCCTGTGAGACAGGTACGCGCTGACAAACTCGCTTTCATTTTGAATTATTTAATCACTATGGCTTTTTCCACCACTACTTGTTTTTTTATTAAGTCTGATTTTTGTTCTGTTTACCGTTTTCTCACTGTTACTTACTGCTTAAAAGCGCTTATACCGTCCTGTGAGACTGGTACGCGCCGATTACATTTCGATCACCTATCGCCCAATTCGCACTTGCTTTAGAAACAATGACTGCATACTGAGTCTTTCCTTGCTTTTTGTCCACGCATTGCGCGTGAGTCGCATTTCGAGTAGTTTTTAACGCTGCTGTCTGATCACGCTGCCCCTTGCCATTTCGGACAGAAGCCCCGCCGGATTGTTCACAGCCCACAGGTATTTGCCGCTTATCTATACCAGTGCGTGGCCCCCTTCCCAAACATGCATACCGCCATACCCTTGCATTCAGTGTCCCGAGAGTTGTTGGTTGACTCGTTCTCCCTCTCCCCCTACCTTTACAGAATCTCAACCAGCCAACTGCATTGTGGCGGCATTTTTGAAATAATCGCTTTGAAGACGGGGACTCTGCAGCCCCTGCTCTGTAAATTACTCTCCTCTCCTTTCCTCTATGTTAATTGTGACGTACGGTGCACTTTGCGATGCAGTTGTTTTCTAACGCCGGTTCTGTATTCCTCAGATATTCCCATTGATGTCATATCTCTTGAAGTCGTTTCTACATCGGATTTTTCCTTGCTACATGTTCTGTGTTTTAATGCGTTATTCACGGTAATCCATACACCTTTTCCACCTTTTTCTGCCAATTCCACTGTCTTAACCAGAATCCTCCGGGACCAGTCCTAACTCGTATCCCTTTCACATTTTTTTGCAACTCCGCCCCACCCCTGTCCTGAGGAAGACCCCTCCTCCCCTGTAAGGCTCCTTCACTGCCTACCATATCGTGGGGTCGAAACGTCGACAACCTGTCCGCTTACCAGCTTCTACCTTAAGCGTGACAATTACTGTATCGCCTGAAGCATGGTGTATCTGATTTGAACTCTAAAAACATTCATGTTTTGTGTATCTGGCTTCTTTCATAAGCCTGGTTTATATACTTGTTTAATAAGGTCGTTTGACCTTCATTGTGACACTACCCTCACTTTGCACTACTCCTTCCACTGACACCCTCCCCATCCTTTCCCTCTGGGGCACTAATTCTGATGAAGTGCATTTTTGTGTATAATATATTTTGGTCGATGCATTGTGATTTAAATAACAATGTTTCCTTACAAATTTGACTGCATATGTTTTTAATTCATAGTAAAAGTCTTTGTTTACCTATAACACTGTGTTCTGGGACCCCTCCCTCTCGTACTGCCATCCGCATGATGGCGGGCATGGAAGAGTGGGCTTAACCTCTCCTAACCCACCTGAGGGGTGGAGATGGCAGAGGTGGGCAAACCTTATGCGCTGGCTAGTTTTTCACCCTAGTCTTCATGCCAAAAACGAGGGGAGACAGAAAGGGGGCCTTTCCTTTGCTAGCAGGAGAGGCTGGGGGTCGCATTACAAATGCTGCCAGGCCTTTGAAGCTCCCCTGCCACAGATGGCTCTTCTTCAGTTTAACCATTATGGTGCTGTGGAGTTCGTAATGAAAAGCTTCCAAGCACCATATACTCTTAATGGCAGCACTGCACTTACAATGTCCAAGAATGGACTTAGACACTGTAAGGCTACAGGGCTCATGCACCTGTACCCTCGCCACTGGTATAGGGCACACATCTAGAGGGGTGGATGATCTATGCCAGGGCTATGGCTTGTATGCATGGCACACAGGGATTTTTACCATACAGACTCTTCACTTTGTTCTGCTCCAAAACACACAGTGTATGTGTGTAAAGGTACAGGGCCTCGAAGGGTGGCACAATAAGTGCTACAGCCCTTGGAGGTCTTCTCTGGTCACAGTGCCCTGGGTACCTGTGGTACCATTTACCAGCGGCTGACCTGTGGCTGGATATGCCAATTGGGTTAGTTTTGGGGAAAGAACACAGGCACCGGGAACCTGATTGGCAGGGACCCAGGGCACATCAAGTCAAAGTGCATCAGTAGTCTGGCAAAAAGTGTGTGGGTGTAAACCTGAGCACTTATGAAGGCAGCTGATGGGACTATACTGAACTTTACCATAGGATTATATTAGCTTCTGACCTTTCCCTGCCTTTCCTGTTATTTTAGTGTAATGCTTGTTAATGAGTGAGAGCTAGAATTGTTTAGGTGTTGTTACTGCTCCGGAAGGTGTTATACCATTTTCTCCCTTATTTTACTACCTAAATTACTCTCCTCCAAACACAGTTCCTTTTTGAAGTTGCATCAAGATGGATCTGTTTGTAACCCACTAACGTACTCCAGGCTAAACCTTGATTGATCCACTTCTCTACCCATAAAGAGTGAGGCACCCATAAAGAGTACTTTGTTTATCCAGTTGAAGTGCATCAGTGTCAAAGTTCGTGAGAACCAGTGATCATGGACAGAATCCACCTTTAATTTTGTCCGGTAACCTCAAACTGCCTCAGGAAGAGGGCTAAGACCTCATGACTACCACCACCTTAATTTAATGCTGCGTGCTGTATTGTTTTCTAAAATGTACTGTCCTACCGCTGCCAAAATGCTTTCCCTAAGCATCTGTTCAGCCCTTACTTTATTCTGCAACAACTACATGTTATTAAATCCAACATTCCTTGTCTGTGCTATAGTGGTCCCATCCCCCCACCCCATAGCCTTTCTTTGCCTAATTCTGTAAATGTAGGCTTCTCAACACAATTTACTTTCCTGGACTGCCTATCCTCCCAAAAGCTTCAAAATCCCTTTAGCTTCTCAAACCTTCTATTTGGAGTTTTACATCCTCCCCAAATTCCACATTCCTGCAAAAGCTCAAACCTTTTTTTTTTCCTAGTTGGGCTTATTACATTTACTGCCACAGTTTGGATTGTGGCTCTGTTCCCTCTCCTTCATTACCTGTATATTTTAGGGAAGCTCTTTGCTCCCCTCCTGCAACTTCTGATTGCTACTTTTTCTGCTTCAGGCATTTCTTTGGAACCTCATGGAAATACCATCATCATTATTGGGTTTTTTTTTGGGGGGGGGGGGGGGGGGATTGGAATCAGTCTAGCCTCTCCAGAACTCATATTTTGTTATTTGTTCACTTCTGTTGCCGAGGCTGAATATAAGTGCTTGTAATTCACTGCCCACATCCATGTTTGCCGTCCATCAAGTTCCTAACATGGCCCCGTTAAAACATTTCCTAGGCTCCACATACAGACCGCTTTTAGTAATCTATTTGCAAAAAGCCTATTGTGAATCTTAACTAAAGATACTACTGGCTCTAAGCCTGCCCAATGCCTAGAATTACATCTGTAACCCACCCGTCATCTTGGTATGGCAAATGTTAAAAAAACGGCGGCCGAATGATTAAGCATATGCGCACAGCTTTTCACTTTTAGCCATAATCGCATCATGACATGTCTATACTTTTTATCTTTTTTTTCTTCTTGCCAGTGCTGCACTGCATCGGTAAATCAAGCATTGACAGTGCAAATAGGTCCTCAATGCAAGACCAGTTGGCTTTGCCAATGCTTGTGTAGTTTTGAGTTTTAACAGCATAGCTATAAAACCTACTGTTTTTCATTATCAAACACTATGCATAGTATGATTTGTGCCCACCCATTTCAACCATACATTTTCATGGATCATCCTTTTTCAGGCATTGGCTTGTGACATCTTGGCTCTGCCCAACAGAATATTCCTCTCACCTTATGCTGTAGGATGTTTGGGATATGCTTCCACTTCCACTCCAGTGCTTAAGATTCTTGGCACAAGGAATTATTTTACAATTCTGCCCCTTTCTATCCCGTCCTGCTAATCCCTTCCCTTCTTTCTCACACAAGTATGCTAAGACTGCATGTGTTAGCAAATAAAACCCAGACATTTTGGCTTTGCCAATACCATTATTCAGAAATTCACTTAACTGCCATCTTTTAAAAAAAAAAAAAATGCTTTTAGTCTGACCCACCACCATATCCCAGTCCGTCTCTTACAACACCATCAGTTTAGGTTCTCATTTATGCACTCTGCAATGGCATGAAACTGCACATCCTCGGTTTTTTACTCTAGCCTGTCTCTTGTCCCATTGTAAGAATTGCTCTTATTCAGTGTTCACTACTAACTATTCCTCTTATTCCTTCCATTTTCATATTGGTGTCTACCATTAATTCGGTTCGGATTTTATTTGTGATAACTGACTAGCGATTTCCACTTTTTTGTCGTTTCCACATCCTAACTCACAAATGAATATCCACTTCATTTACCGCTACTCTTCACTGTACTATTGGACTCCCTTTTGATTTTTAGGTACGGAATATCTTCCTTTCCCTTCATCTTAACCCTCATAAAGCATTGATTCTTTTGCTCCATTATCTTCCCATCAGATTGTCCACCTATACCCACTTTCTTTTAACCAGCTCCCTAGCTATCCATCAACCCTGTATGTACATGCATGGTGCTTTATATCTCCTCACTGTTGTCCCTCCACTGCACCTTTTTCAACAAATTAGCTAGTTTCTACATTAATACGTTCTTCACTTTTCACACCAAAGCCCATCCTTGTGAACTTTTCCTACCTGGTCCATTGCACCTCTTTCTCTTCATTCTCCAGCCTGTAAGTTTGCCCTCCTTGTACTCAGTCCTGCTTAAAATTGTTCTTGAAAGCCTAGTACCTGATTTACAAAGATTGATCTTGATGTTTGAATTACACTGTAGTTTCCACATACTCATGGAAAGAGTGCGCTGATTTGGGCCCTTTGTTGTAGATATCATTGCGCCCTCTGATTGTCTACGAACTGCTGGCCTCAGATAAACTAGTATTGCTGAAAGAATAAATCCCTCCTCTTTGATTACAGAGTAATAGGTTCTGTAAGACAAGTAACTTCTTACTCTGCTCCGCTGCCCCTATCCATTTTCTATATCATTCTATTTTTGCAGTTTGATATTGACATGAAGACTGAGAGGAACATGCTTTTTTTGCGTTTCGACACTTGCATGTGCATCGCATTACATTCACCAGCGTAACTTTTTTCCTGTTTCGCTAACTCCTAGCAAATGAAGCCATGCAGTACTATATTTTAAATGGTAATGGTACTTCTGTTCTGTTTGCAAATTTGTTAGAAAGTTTGCAAAAAGAATATTTTCATTTATGTGAGCGTGAATAAGTGTGGAAACAGTTTTTCATCTGAATGGCTTCTTTTCAGATTGTTGCCATGGCTTGCATTAATCTCGCTTCCAAAATTGAAGAAGCACCTCGACGTATAAGAGATGTAATAAACGTTTTTCATCATTTACGGCAGTTAAGAGGAAAAAGGTAAGGCAATTTACTATGTGAATATTTTATTTTACATGAATTTTCATTGTTCAATATAAAGCGAGGTTAATGTGCTAGTTGTATTGGTAAATATTCTTTTTATAATACCATCTGAAATGTGTACTTTCTGTATATAAAAGGAATTAAAATGTGCCTATCTCCCATCTAAAAAAAGACACGGGGCAAGTCTGTTTTGGACAAGATAACCCCTAAAATGACTATCTGTGCTTAAGAAATCGTGTTTTTGTGCTAACTTTTAGATAGGTTTTTGGGGTGGTAGCTGTAGTTCTCCATTCATATAGGTCATAATACTATATACGTAATTTCGTTACCATGGGCATCTGGCCTTATTCTTTGAAGATGTACTTATCTTTTTGTCTGCCAAATGCAGATTTTATTCGACCACTATTCTGAAATTTTTATTTTTACTTTCGAGCATGGTTGCCCGCAACGTGGCCGAGCGTGTATTTTTTATAATGGAAGTAATCATTTGTAACTGAGTCTGAATACTATCTAGGCTACATGCAGATTTGTAGACTTAAACAACCGTTTAAACCATCTTCATTCTGCGATTCTGAAGACTATCTTCATTATTGCACAATGCACTACACTTACTAGTAACACCACTTTCCTCAGTGGCTTTTTTCAGATAAATATGTATGTTTTAAATAAGTCTGGTCCTCTTTGGAAGCGAGATCGCTAAGCCTAAACAGTTGCAAGTGAACACAGTTCAGGTATTGCTTTATTTTTTAAGTAGAACGTATTAAGTTACATGAGTTATGTCAATATTATGAACGTACAACTTGTTTGTAATGGGGAGGACTTAAACTTGAATTCAACGAAATGTTTTCTTTTTTTTGTTCCTGAAGTGACTTTGGCTGCAAGGCATAGTATTACCTGTGTAATTGAGCATACGTATCAAATAGTGTTTCAGTGGTCTGTTGACTTGTGGATGTGCTGTGAACCTCACAAGAACTAAATTTTTCTGGTTAAGCAAGTCGTATGTTTATGAAGTGTTTTTAATACAGTGGTAGCTGCTATTAGCGTCAGTCCTATCTATTTAACTATTCGGCAAGCAATTCATTGGACATATCAGATACTTTTGTACCTGATTTAACACTATTTTTTCGATTATTTGTTTATAAGTGCATTCCAGTTATCAATAGGAAGCAATGTATGCCTCTTGCAGTGTGATTGCAAATAATCTAAATTAATCTTTATTGTGTTTCCAAATGGTTCATGCCCGAATGCTTTTGGGATTCAAGGTGCTTCTGTGGAGAAGGACTGATCCAGATGTTGTGATATACAAATATTGGGAGATGGCACAGTTGCATTCTGTTTATTTATTTCAGGTTGGCATGGTGGAAATTGTGTTTTTTCCCTTTCTTTCGGTTTTTCTTTCAAATGTACATTGAAGCTGAATCTATTTGTGTGACCCGTTATTACCTTTGACTTGGTAGTTTCACACATGACCGTACAAGTGTAATGGAGGAGATTGGGGTCTAAGAATATCCTTTGAGGTTAATCTTGCAAGATAATAAGCCCTGTGAAAAGAATAGATCTGCCAGAAGAATGTTCAGATTCAGCAGTCTGTGCTAACCAAACTGTAAGGATTTGAGTTTTGAATGTTCAGTGAGAAAAGGGAGTTGAATTTGAAAAAACTCATACGACCTGAAGTTACATTTGCTGAGCAGAGCGCACACAACTCTAGACAAATATCTGCTGTTCGAGCATGGTGAGGGGTTAAATGTCAATAGCCTTTATTGCAATTGCTCGCTTATAAGCAGGTTCTTATTCATTTGGAGGATATTCATATATATATGAATATGTTTATGTACGTTACTTGGCAAATATTTAAACATTTTATTTGAAGTGATAGAAAGGTTTGTGCACGTTGTTAAGTCGATTGACTAATCTTGCAATAATGTGTTAAACAAATCAAGCACTTGGTTTGGATTTCCACTATTGCTGCAGTGTATTTTTATTAAAGTGATAAGCATACAATTATTGCCAAGAGAGTCCAATTTTGGTGACTTTACCCGCCGGGCTCCCGATATTTAAAAATGTGTTCTCTTAAGATTTTCCTCTGAACTTGTACCTCCAGAAGAAAAGTTGCATTTTTCAAAAGTGCACTCGGCATCCTTGTCCTTTTCCTTAGCGTGGGCACCATAAATTACCATAGTAAAATCACCCCGTAGCTTATTCAGCCAGAACACCTTTTTGGGAAAGTATTGCTCCAAAATGTTACAAATTTGCTTCTATTGTGATGTTGTGGCTAAAATATGTGTAATACCTATGAATGTATGCTTAAAGGATTGAGGCATATGCGGTTAAGTTTAAAAATGATAGCTTTACTTGATGCCTCAACAATCTGATGTGAAAGCCAACATTGCGTAATGTAGTGTGAACTAATTTTATTAATCATACATATCATTTTAAAGTAAAATCTTTAATATCATTGGGGATTCTCCGGCAGTAGAGAACCTACCTAAAATATTAGAGCATATGTCCTCTCATGCGTATATTCCACAGACAACTTACCCACTGAGCTTTAAAACTTTAAAGTCTTTACTCTTATAATCTGAATTATTGTAATAGAAAGGAGGACTTATTTGGCTAGTTTATCCCTTTGTCAAAAAATTACACTACATAAAATTAAGACTGGATGAACTTCACCCGAAAAACAGGAGGTACGGTAAATGTAGCACATTTGACTTGGCCATCTATAAGCTTAGGCCATGGTTATTGTAAAACAAAGGGGCAGATGCAACATTGGGACAAGCTCTCAGCAAGGGCAGGCAAAGTTAATGGAAAGCCGAAAGAAAACAAAAGACCAAAAGATTTGGATAATTTAGGATAGTGGTTCTTAACCTGTTGTCTGTAGATGCCTGGGGTCCCAAAAAATCCTAAAGGGGCCCCTCAAATTTCTAGAAGAAGTATTAAGACTAATGAAAGTATGTATACATAAAGCAAAATAGAACATTTTAATATGCTGTATAAAAAGCACCAGGAGCAACATCTAAATGAAATTCTACAGTCTAGCGTATTGCTTCATTTTTTCAAAAAAAACACATTTTGAAATGCTCCAACCTTCCTATTAAAATTTCTGTTTTTGTTGGTAAATTAAGTGAAATATATTTGATAATTTGTGTGTTGGTTTGACAGCTAGTAGTGTCCGTGATTTTTTTTTTTTGCATTGTTTTGTGGTTCAAATTGTAAATACTGCGTAGGTCATGGTTATCTCTATTAGAGATTTCATAAGGAATCCACTGAAATAAAAAAGGTTAAGAACCAATGATTTAGAACATTCTTGATGTGCATAATATTAAATTCTGGTCTAGACACATCTTTTGTTGCCTCACCAGCCTTATGTAGTCAAATCAAATGCATAATAATAATATGCATAGAGGGACTTTGTGTCAGCCATCTTTATCCATTGGCCTTTAGGTGCCATTCATCTTATGATTTCACCCAAGACCGCATATGGTTTGAAGTAATAGGCCAGCCACTTTTGCAGTTGACTCTTTCCACTCTTTCTCACTGTGCCAGCTAGTGTTAAATTTGAGCTGGTGAAGGTCACCATCACTTATTTTTTCCCATTAGACATTTTTCGAGTGGGAGAGAGAGAAGAGCATACAAACGGGAAATAAGGGCGGAGACCAAGACAAAAGCTTCTAGAAAGGAGAAAACGTGAACCAGCAAAAGTTAGATTAAATGGGCATTAGGTGGTTTCCAGTGTATGCAGGCTCGGTGTTCGCTGCGCCGGCACTTAATAGTGTAGGCATCTGGATTCTGAGTAGCTCTTTGGGCACTTAATCATTGGTAACGGCATATTGTTTGATTTGTCCGCTTGTTTCTTAAAGGGCCCTGCATGCTCCCCTGACCATGTTGCCAAGTCTTGCGTACAGTACTGTTTCAGATTTTATATGGAATGTGCTGCATTAAGACAGCCACTTCTTTAAATCCAGATAGCCATATTTAAATGTTGTATACACTTTATAAAACTTTTTACTTTTTGAAAAATCTTTCAGGTTTAGAATCAATGAATCTGTCACCACGAATAATACAAAAATTGTGTTTCCAAAGTCTCGTTGTTTGCTGTACCAAAATGGCAGACATGTTTTCTGAACTTGACTGCCATCTTGGAATAGTAAGAAAATTGCTAAGTATGCCCAATACCATTCAAAAATAGTTACCAGCTGCAATGTTTCATTCCAAGCATTAGCTCACACCATTTAAGTGGTAACACTTTTTTCTTTTATATTGTATGTTTGCAAAAACTACATAAGCGCTAACAGCATGAAGGTCTCTTCAAAATAGTCTAAGTCTTTCTGCCTGTTGGCCACCGAGAAAATGGCTCGCCATTCCCAAGTACTCTGCGACACCCTGTCGGACTACTTCCACAGCAAGATGGCCACCATCGACCCACAACTTCGACTCCCAACCCAACGACTTCAACAACTTCCACCCACCTACGGACACCAGCCACTTGATCGCCACATAGAATCTGCTCACCATGACCATCTCCTCCTCCATCCACTCTGGAGCACCCTCGGGCCCCTGCCATTTCTTCAACCTCTGAACCAAAGAAACCAGCGCAGAGCTCGCCAACATCCTCCAAGCCTCCATCCTGACAAATGGAAACTTGCTGAGGTTTGACCCCCTCCTGAAGAAACCCTCCGCCGACCACAGCAAGTTCAAAAATTACCACCCCATCTTGCTTCTTCTGTTCCCCTCTAAAGTCGTCGAAGACCATCAACACCCAGCTCATTGAACAACCAGGAAGAAAAATAACCTTCTAGACTTCTCCTGTGCCAACCACAGCACTCAGACTGCTCTGATCGCCGCCACAGACATCAGATTGGTTGTGTCCCCAGCCGATGTTGACCCCGGCCCCTTCCTTGAGGTGGACACGGAGCCGGACAAGCGCCAACCGACACTGGTACTGCCGCCAACAGTTTTTTTTGTAGCACTGTCCTCCCCTGGTGTTCCCTATCGCCCGAGTGGCTACCAGAGGAGGGTGAGGACGACTGGGAGGGGTCTGTGGACCCTTTAGCAGACCAGTTGGAGGAACCGGACTGGAGAGTTGAGTTGGCTGAGGCCAGTGGTCACCTCCCTAGACCATGACATGCTTTCAACCCCTGCTGTGGCTATGGAGGAAGGTGCATATTATGCAGTGGTGTTGGGTAGGGCAGCAGAGGCCTTAAAAGTTGAGCTTCCTACGGTGGTGGTTAGAATTAACCCCCTGACCGAGGTGCTTCAGCCGGCAGCAGCCTCTTCGGAGCCCCTGCTGCCTTTCAATGAGGCCCTTACAGACCTCCTTTTGGGCACTTGGTCCAAGCCCCAACACAGGGGCTCCTGTGGAGAGGATGACTGCCCGATGCCACCGCCTGGCCCCGGGCGACCCTATTTTCCTCTCAACATCCCACTCCTGAGAGCTTGGTGGTCCAAGCCTCAACTTCTGAGGGCGCGTTCCTACTGCACCACCTGAAAGGGAATCCAAGAAGCTGGACCACCTTGGGAAGATGATGTGTTCTTCCTCCAACTTAGGACTGCGGTCGTTGAACACCACATGTCTCTTGGGCCATTACTCCCACTCGTTGTGGGCTTCGGTCGTGCAGGTGCTGCTACAGTGCCCAGAGGAGGCCTGGGCTGTGCTCTCCCATGCAGTTACCGAAGGGAGATACTCCGCGAAGTCCGCCATAAGATGTGGGCTGTACACCGCCGACTCGCTAGGCAGGCCGAGATGCTACGCCTGGCTGAGGTCCACTGGCTTTTCGGGTGGTGCCTAAGCAGCACTTTTAAACATGCCCTTTGATGGCCGTCTCGTGTTAAGCGACAAGGCAGACCACTTTCTCGAGGGCTTTAAGGACTCTAGGGCTACGGCCACATCCTTGGGCCTCGCTTCCACTTCCTGCCCAGCGCAGCCTGCTTTTTGCTCCTTTTGTTGCTACGGAAGGGGTCCCTGGCACGTTCCACCCAGAGCCAGAGGCCTGTGCAAGCTGTCCAGCCTCTGCGCAGGCGGGTACGTGGTCCCACCATCGTCGGTATGGGTGCCAGTCCACTAGCGCCCCCTCTGCAGCAGACCCCAAACTCTCCTAGTCCGACCTTTCAGGGTCACCCTTCGCCACTGGGCGGCAGGATTTGCCATCACCTCCCCCACTGGCTCAACACCACATTAGACAGGTGGGTTTTGCAGGTAGTCCAAAGGGGCTACTCCCTCCCCTTTGAGGCTAACCCTCCTTCCATGCCACCTCAATTCCATCGCATGTCGGAGGATCACTTGTCTCTTCTCCAACAGGAAGTTAAGAATCTCTTGACCAAGGGAGCCATCGAGCGAGTTCCTGCCCCAGAAGTAGGTTGTAGTTGTTATTCCCACTACTTTCTGGTGCCCAAGAAGGACATGGGCCTGCGTCCTATCTTGGATCTCTGGAGTGTCAACCGCTTCCTCTGGAAGGAGAGGTTCAAAATGTTGACTCTAGTTCAGGTCCTGTTTGCCCATGACCCTGGAGACTGGATGGTTGCGATGGACTTGCAGGACTCTTATTTTCACATCCCTGTCCTGCTGGCCCACCGGCGTTACCTAGGTTCACAGTAGGGTAAGAGCACTTTCAGTTTGTGTTCCCCTTTGGCCCTACCAGCGTCCCTCGAGTGTTCACAAAAGTGATGGCGGGGCCGGATCTCATCCGCGCAGATCAGGGGTTCCAATCTTTCCCTATCTCGATGACTGGCTATTGAAGGCGGGCTCTCCCCAGGCTGTTGTCTCCCACCGCCAGACTATGGCTAACCTCCTGCATTCGCTGGGGTTCACCATCAAAGTGCCGAAGTCACACATGATCGGAGCAGTTCTGGACACATCGCAGTTTCGAGCTTATCCTTCCGAACAGCGAGTCTGGGTTATTCGGGCTATGATTCCGATCTTTTGGCCTTTATCCCGAGTTTCGGTCAGAATGATCCGGAGGCTACTGGGCCTCCTGTATCCTGCTGGTGGACTATGCCAGATGGCATATGCGGGCTCTACTGTGGGACCTTAAGTTCCAGTAGGCACAGCATCAGGGGAATCTTTGCGATTGCATTCAGATCTCAGAGTACACTGCACACCAATTACAGTGGTGGCTCACAAACCAAGATTGGGTCATCGGCAGATCCCTCTCTCTTCCCCAACCAGAGAACACAGTGATGACAGATGCATCACTTCTGGGGTGGGGCAGCTACATGGGAGAGGCGGAGATCAGAGGCCTCTGGTCTCTTGCGGAGTCCGGGCTCTACATCAACCTTCTTGGAGCTTCAGGCGATCTATCTTGCACTGAAGGCATTCCTTCCTTCTGTCGCAGGGAGAGTAGTGCTGGTGTTCAGACAACCCCACTGCCATGTGGTAATGCAACAAACCGGGCGGGGTGGGGTTTTGGATAGCCCTGGGCGTAGTTCGCAGAGTTTTGCTATGCTGAACTCAGCGAAGTTACAAAAAAACTCTGCGAGTGGCGGAGTGCTGTGTGAACTGCAGTTTGTGTTGGTATTCCTGCAGCTCGAGCTCGCGAACTTCCCGATCGCAAACTTACCGATTTTGGGGTGGGGGGGTTGGAGGACTCCCCTGCACATCGTGAAGCAGAGTATTCTGCACTCCACGAGCTCCGCTGACTGCAGAAACTCTGCAAACTGAGCGAATTTCACCGCCTAGTTGTGGACCTTATGTCAGGAGGCACTTCGTCTCTGGCAGTGTCTGGAACATCAGGGCGTGTCCCTGGTGGTTCAACACCTGGCAGGTTCACGGAACGCCAGGACGGCTAACTCAGCCGTCGGTGCATGATGGATCACAAATGCCATCTACACTTGGAGGGTGCTCAAGGTCTCTTTCAACGGTGGGGAGAGCCTTGGTTAGATCTATTTGCCACCGAAGAGAACGCACAATTTTAGCTTTTCTGGAGGTCTTCTATACGCCTTACCGCCTATACCACTTATGTCCAGAGTACTGAAGAAGATCAAGCACTACCGGGCCAAAGTCATTCTTGTGGCTCCGGACTGGGCATGAAGAGTCTGGTATCCCGAGCTTCTGCACATGGCCATAAATCCTCCGATCAGACTTACCCTTCAGGAGGCTCTTCTGTCGCAGCAGCAGGGGACGGTCCTCCACCTGAACCTGTCCAGCCTCCCCCTCCTTGTGTCGAGATTGAGCGGCAACAGTTGACCACTTTCAAACTTTGTCCCGAAATCTCTAATGTTATCTTGGCAGCCAGGCGTCCCTCCACCAAAACTGTATACACCTGTAGGGGAAAAACATTGTGGCATGGTGCTCTGCAAAGGCTGTGGATCCCCTTTCAGAGGTTCTCACCTTCCTTCTTTCTTTGGCCCAGCAGCGCTCTGCTCTGGGCACCTTCAAAGGCTATATTTTGGACATCTCTGCCTTTCTTCGGCTTCAGGATGAGACCTTCTTTTTTCAAGTCCCTATTGTATATCGCTACCTCAAGAGCATTACTCACTTGTTTCCTTCAATTCCTTTCGTAATGCCCCAGTGGGACTTGAACCTGGTTCTGACCTACCTTGTGTGCTCCTTGCGAGCCACTGCTTAACTGTACTAGCAGATTTTTACCTCTTAAGACTGCCTTTTTGGTTGCCATCACCTCTGCTCGCAGGGTGAGTGAGCTTCAGGCTCTTTCTTCCAAACCTCCTGTCGTCGTTGTTCATCCGGACAAAGTTGACCTTCGCACTAGGCCTTCTTTCCTTCCCAAAGTGGTTACCTCTTTCCACATAGGACAGACCATCACTGTTGCCCACCTTCTTACCACCTTTGCATCCTTCTAAAGAGGAGGAGAGGCTCCACTGTCTGGATCGAAAACGTGCGCTTTCATTCTATCTGTATCGCACAAAACAATTCCGGGTGGATGACCATATCTTTGTTGGCTACCTGGGCGCCAAGAGGTCGGACCGTACAATAACGAACCGTCTCTCAATTGGTCGTTATTTGCTTAGCAAAAAAGGAACCTCCAGTGGGTTTGTGTGCCCATTCCACCAGGGCGACTGCAGCCACTACTGCTTTGGGATGTGGAGTCCCCCTTCATGACATCTGCCAAGCAGCTACGTGGGCTTCATTGCACACATTTACCCATCACTACTGCCTGGACAGCCAAGTCCGGAGAGACCGCTTCTTTGGCTGTTCAGTTCTCCAGGACTTTCTGGTGTGAACTTGGTTCGCAGACTCCCCTCCGGGTTGGTATTGCTGGGGTATCTATTCTAAGGTGAGCAATCCATAACTAATTGTCTCTTTCAGATGAACAAGTTACTTATCTTCGGTAACGATATATCTGTAAGAGACATAGATTAGTTATGGATTCCTCACTGCCCCACCCATCCTCCCCATTCTGCGAACTGACTTCTAGGGTAAGGACTCCCTTTCATTTCCCTAGTTCTGTGCACCAGTGGTCCGTGTCTTTCATGGCTCTGTGCTTCTGGCGTGGAATGTCGTGCAAAGAACTGAGTCAGCGCGCAGGGGCGTCGTCTAAGTAGATAACGCAACATCATTCCGGCGACCACGATGCCAACGACTAACGCTGAGTAGACAGACACCTCCCACTGAACACTGGGGTACTGCTGAATAAAATTTCTCCGGATCCAGTCTGACGCCTGGAGGTAATTCTAAGGTGAGGAATCCATAACTAATCTATGTCTCTTACAGATATATTGTTACTGTAGGTATGTAACTTGTTCATCAGGGTCACCGACTAGGTGAAGACCAACTGCCTGAAGCTCAACATGGACAAGACCGAAGTACTGATAACACCTCCCCGTGGAGGAACAGCTGGTGGCCCCTCTGACCTCAGACCCACACCAGCAGACCACACCCACAATTTCTATGCTGCTTCCACATCCCAAAATCTCCAGAAGGATCCCAGTCAACACCAGAAAAACAGTCCACAGCCAGCTAGACTACATGAAGCACACTACTTTCGTATCGCCACCCAAGCCCAGCCAGCTAGACTACATGAAGCACACTACTTTCGTATCGCCACCCAAGCCCTCGAGACTCCAAACCATACAGTGTGCAGCAGCCAGACTCATCCTTAACACCCCTTCCGAATAGACCCCCCCCCCCCCCCAATGAGAACCTCCATTGGTTCGCTGTCCTGTAGGGATGCCAGTTCACTCTACTGACATGCCTACGAAGCCCAACACGACCGTGGACCAGCATAAGTCAACAACTGCCTGAACTTCACCAACCCACCTGCACGTCGCCTTAGTCTTAGCCACAGCGAAGGTAGTTTCTTTGGGTACCTCGCCGCCAAGGTCCTGGATCTACCATCACCTACAAACCTCCCCTCCCTAGTGGATTTCCGAAGGAGACTCGAGACCTGGCTTTTGAACGGAGACAAGTGAAATCTCAGCATCTGGATACCCTCAGGTGTGAAGAGCTGTGCTTTATAAATGATTGACCCAAAAATGCATTGTAAACCACTTGTCTCTAGAAGTAGTGATTTTCCAGTGATTTCTGTGTCGGATATTCGTTAAATACCCTTTGTAGGGTAATACGGAGACAGGATCTTGGCATTTGTAGGATGGGACTAATATTTCCTTCAGTTGATAGCTTAAATACAAAGTTAAACTTCTCTAGCAGGTGAGAGAGTGAAATCCTCCTGATATTCGATTTTCAAGGACTTTGGGTGGGTAATGGGCTAAACTTTCATTGGTCTGAATTAGAAATAGCAAATCTTACTGACAAAATAGTGGTAATAAATTGAAAAGATTGAGACTTGCAAGACCTCTTTAAAAGCGGTGATCATAATTCTTTCAAAGGGGCATCGGAGAATCGTAGGAAGTTAAATCTTACTCTTATCCGAAATGTGCAAAGTTCCAGTGGTTCAAAGAGCCTTGGTGTACTCCAATCATAAAGGAATTTTCATGGTTGATGTAGCAGGTTCAATTCACTGTATTGCTTGCAGTGAAAACATCCAAGATCCCTCAACTGGCTCTTGTTTTTACGTTCTCCATTTTTTGCCCACCCATATAATGTTACAAGGGAGGCTCGGGGTTGCAAAATACCAGACTTCTACCTGGAAGTTGACACAGTGCTCGATTGCCTCTAAGATTGGATGAGGACTAGGGGAGGGAAAGGAAATGGGAAAACAACCAGAAGACTTATACCTCTCATAATCTCCATTACTTTCAACCAGTCCTCCTTCTCCAGATAAATATAACTGAACATTTGGTAGGATAACCCCTGACTTCTAAGTGAAATACAATTCTTCCCCTGCTTTCTGCTTGATGAAGAGTGTAATTTCCTGTTTTCCTGATAGCACCATGTTTTTATCACTATGAAAGAAGCCAGAAGATTAATTCCGACCTCTTGCCTGGAAAAGATCAGAACAAGTGACTCAACTCTTGCTGTGCCTTCGTGGTAAAGTAATTGAATGCCTAGTGCACAACTTTTTTAAAGAATCAAGCCCACAAAGCTGGTCTGTATGCTAAAGTATTGGTTCTATCCTAAGCCAAAAAAGCCAGTTTATGTAATGGTAAACCAGCATTTGCAGTGCGATAGGTCTGCATTTATCAGAGTTAGAGCTATTGCTTTTGTAAATGATGTTTTTTACTTGGGGCAGGTGTGTACGAATGAGAGCCCGGGCAAATATTTAAATGCAATTGTATGTAAATTGATTGGAAAATGTAATAAATTGCAAAAAAAGCTTCACTCGTAGTCTAAAATAGTCTCATTAAGAGCTAACCTTTCCTTAATGCTATACCTTCTCGTGGCCCTGCTCCCAGTTTCACTCTGGTTAACCGTGGTTCATGTAATTTTTTTTATATCTCTTTTTATTTATGTACAAAAACAAAATGAAACTAAGACGTATCAGGAACAGCACATTCAGTTACAAAAATCAAGCAAACAATTTCAGATATCAGGATTTCTGCAAGATGATGAGGGAGGTTACTGAGACACAGACGCCATGATCGCTCAACAATATTTGACAACATACAATTTAGAATGCCTTCTATGCGCTACGACTCTCAGACCGCGCCACCCAAGAAAACACGATAAGTAAACTATTGCCCCTAGATACGAAAACATAATCCGGATAAACAAAGGATAATTATGCACACCATAAAATAAACAACGCTAAAGCGCGAAACCTCATCCCCAGCACCCTGCACCCCTGCATGTAGCTTTCACTCGTCCCCAACTAGCAGTGTGCCTGTCGCCCCAAAACTACACTAATATATCTGAAAATAGAAAATGGAGGAGGACCTTGGAACAGACCCCCAGCCGTGCCCCCCCCCCCCCACCCCCCCACAGCTTAGCTTCCCCTATGCTGACGGATCTAATAAATAAAATGTCAAAATATACAAATCAAGGGGGATCCTTATTCGCCTGCCTCACCTCCCGCATACTAATCCTATAAGAATTGAGTCCTGCACCGCCACAGAGTCCACTAATGTCATACAATAATGGTATATTGCTCAACCTTGGCCTGTCTGATCAGGAGCATGAAGACTCCCCAGCCCATCTGCTGCAACTTCAGGAGAGTCAAAGTACCATACTGGTCTGTTAAGTTCCGCTCGTAGGCCAGTTGAAAACAGCAAAGCATATTGGACCCAGTTTACCCTGCTGTCCCATTTTCCCGACAAGAATCCCTGACGTTGCTGTTGAATGAATGGCGCGAAATCCGGGAGAGAAGAAAGAGCCACATTGATACACCTCAAGCCAGATAACTCGCTGTCCACAGTCTCCCGCACCTCTTGCTCCAAGGAATTCCCGACATCTGTTAACATAGCTAAGTTGAGTTCTAGGACTTTCGCTTTACCATTCGATTCAACGGGGTCCGCACTTGTTAGCCCAATCCCAGGCGCAATATCCTCCAATTTACAATCCAGGGCTAGCATTCTCAGGCTCATGGAGAAGTGAAATCCAACAACAGCCGCCATTACATCTCCCAGCGTCGGTCCCATCTCTTCTCTCACAGTAGTGACAGTTTTCGTCTCCACCGGAGACCCTTCGGGCAGGATGCGAAGTTGAAGTCAGCCTCCGTACCATCCACTTTCGGGGTCGTTGGTCAAAGCACTCCGGTGACAGCCGGAGTGATATTTCCTTACTCCGCTGTTGCTGCTGTTCCAATTAGAGGTCCACCAGTGAAATTGGCGAATCTCCGATCCGGGCCGACCGGTCCTTCTCGGTCTCTCATGGCTGATGTTGTTCAACGTGCCTCCGGCCTCTCCATTGCTCAAGGCCCCGGTTCCGAAGCTGGTGCTGGCCGCAATCTTTACGCTGACATTTCCGTCCACAAAGCTCGTAGATCACTCGGGATCACACGGTCGGGCATAGTTTTGTCTCATCTATGCGGGGGCATGGCATAGGCGCAGGTTATGTAGCAGGATCTTGTGGGTGGAGAAGGAGGTCGACGGAGCTGGGAGCCTAGGCGGCCATCTTGGTCGCCAGGTTGGCTCCTCCCCCGGTTCATGTAATTTTAAACTGAAATTAATTTAAAAACCGATTGAGGGCTCACTTGCACTGTTAAAGACAGCAAATTCAGATTGCAAACGGTTCTGATTCCTGCTGCAAGGCGGCTCTCAAATACCACAAGTTGTGAAAGCAAGGGCTTGTGTGCAAACCCCTCCAGTAATGAGATAAAAAGTTTAAAAAGAAGACAACATTGTGATTTGGTCACCCCTCCGCCCATTTCAATTTGCAGGAAGTTGCACGGTGCGGTATTCACAGCAGAAAAGTTTACATTTCCACCTACTTGTTCAAATCCGTTTTTCAGATCCTAATTCTGACACAGCATGCAAGGAAGCTCAATTGGTTAATGCACCCAATGCAGTAGTATTTTGGTAATACTGAAAGTCTTGTACTTGAATTGTAGAATAGCCAACTCTACCTTTCATGTTTCAGAGATCGAGAGAGTGCTATCAAGCTGTGTAATGACGTGTGATATTTAGGGCGCTATTTAAATAAACGTTATTTCTATCAAGAGAAGCAGTTTCAGAAATAGGTAAATGTACATACTAAAAAAAGTCACCTGATTTAGTTTATTTGGCACATGCAGTTTTCTCCCAGGTTTATACCATAGCACACGCTACCAGACAAATGGCTGCGTTTTAACACTTCCCGCGAACGGTGGCCTCAGTTCACGTTTTCAAATCCTAGCAATGTCGACTTGGCCCTAAATCCTTTCAAGGTCAGAAAGTGGAGTAATTGGAACCACTATAGAAAACTGACTATGTACAGCTGTTTAGGCCAGGTGCGCTGCATCTGATGTGTTGATAGAGCAGCATTTGTTGATGTTTACACAACACACAGGACGGCCTGTGATCCGGATAAGTGTGCATTGTGGAATATGTTGTCTGGCTTTGTAGAAACTGAGCCCAGGCATGCAGACATCCTCCGCAGATCGCCGCAATTACTGCCAGTAGCACGTCAGCCATGTTCATGCGGCTGCGTGTCTGCTGTGAAGGAGGGGGCTAATTGCTCACAAAGGAAAGAGATGACCAGAGATGTCCCAACAGAAAGCAGTGCAAGGAAACTCCCTTTTGAAAACCAGCATGCACGGAACGGACCGCAGTAATGCGGTTGGGGGAGGGGTGGGTGTATGTAAGCATGAAGGCAAGAGATGGCCAGCTTAAAGTATAAATCAGTGAAGTCCTGTGGGAGGGAACCAAGCACACAGAGGCATTACAGATGGACACTATTGACCAACCAGAGTTGAGGAATTCCGAAAAGCAGGCCAACCAAAAGTGCTGGGCGTGTTGAATGCCCTTGAACTTGAATACAACATGCCTTGCAGTGCTGCACAAGCGCTGTCCATGCTCGAACTATAAACTAGAGATGGGGAGGTACAACCAAACCAGAACGGATCTTGCTGTGAACTTGCATTGTGCGGGCGCTTCATCTGTTGTCTAAAACTTGCTCATTCCACACATGGTGCTGTACCTGATCGCCAAATCATTCAATATTTTGTGCGATGCATTATTTTGGTTGTCTACATTCTCCTCGTTGAAGAAACATTTCACTGTATTGGACTGCTGACACACTAGATTGGGAGCCAGGATGGAGTGGAACATGATTGAAATTTGGCTCATAACTGCCTTTAGATCCAATCTGCCATGGTAGTAAAAGTAACTTTTGTAGATTTTAGAAATTGATTCAAAGCTTAAAGCCCGATATTCAACTCCTCTTAAATCAACATCACTATGCACTAGTGGGAGCTTCCTTGTTAGGCCTATGGGGACAGTTTGCATGAACGGCCTTCCTCTAGTTAAGGTGGCTTGACACAGTACTCTACTAATGATTTGAGATCTGAACCATCTTTGTGTACTGCGGAGTTTTCTTGGATAGTAAAACTTAATTGGTTGTGGCAGCAGAGCGAGTACATTTGTAGGGGATACAAAGGTTTTACATCTAAGCAACAAGTAATGCAGATTTAGGTGACCGAGAGAACGCAGCAAAACAGGGAATTGATTTTTTCAGCATAATTTGAAAGTTAATTGTTAAATTAAGCCTGCTCCCTATTGCTGTACGACACACTAACTTCACTTGGGGCTAAGGCTGTGCTTTAACCTTTTAATTACACAATCATGACCTGTAGTAAGCTTGCATAAGGCTTCCAGAATTGTGTAGAAAATGGCAGTGTCATTTTTCAGTATTTTGTGGAGGTTTACTGTTGGCTAGATAGCAGACAATCTAGTCTGTTTCCCAATTTTTGTACAGAGAAGATGTATCCTAGATAAGACAAGGGACTGTCGAAGAGGATTTCTAAGCGGAGAATTGCATTTTGTTCCTTCTTATTTAGGTGGATCTGCTAATGATCATTGACACTGGATTATGCTTCCACCATCATTACCTCATTTAGTTTTTCTCTCTCTGGGATAGTCACAGAGCAATTTTGCTTGTATTTGGTAACTCAGTAGTAACTAATTGGGCGGGTCTGGCCTTAATTGAAAAACTGGAGTCTATCCTACAAGTGCTTCCACTTCTTATTTAACACATCACTTGATGTCAAAGGAAAAGTAAAATGTTGCCATATTGCTGGATACGTATTCTTGCTTCCGTTACTCGATCATAGTAGGTATTTTTGCTGTTTGTGGCCTCGGCTTGAAGAGCTCTACTGTTCATGTAACCAAAAGTAATCTGCCCATTTACTAACTCTTCATTTCATTTTGCCAATGCGTATTTGAGTTCCAGTTTTCAGTAGCATCAACGTATTGACAAGCATTCATAATGCCAATAGGTATTTTGTAATGCACTGTCAAACTAGACCTAAAAATCCATGTGTGATTGACTGCCTTCGTCTGTCTATTCTGCGGCCAGAGAAAAACACCATACATGCTCTAGTTATCGAAGTCACTTTAATAGCATTACAGTTGCATGCGTGTGCCCCTTAAAGTTCAAGCTCATTATCTGGATAAATAAACAAAATGGACAGCTGTGTGGAGGGCATGTTTTTTTGTGGGAGAAACCCACTTCTGCTCAACCAAAACATCTACACCTGGCTTCTAACATGTGGGCCTTGTCAAAGCCCTTCTCCTGGTGGTCTCACATCATTGTATGGCTACAGCTGTGCTGTCAAGCCAGACCATAACAATGCAACCTAACCTTGGACAAAAAAGAAGAGCCTGGGAAGAAAGGACTCCTATCGCTAATAGTTCAGGACATAATAGTTTTTGACGTTTCTTTGTGTATGCCTGCATGCTCAGGCTCCTTAATATTTAAGAAAAGGCTGCCCCTGTTCCCCGAAACTGGTGCATGTCGTTCATGCAAACCTGTATTAATGGTCCTTCTCTCTAAAAGTGCAACCATAAGGACGTTCATGCTTATTAAACTACAGTACCTATCCTCCTGAGTTTCACAAATGTCTTTTTGGCATGGTATTATTTACACCGATTCTTTATCATTTTTTTTGCTGTTTCAGAATCTTTTTGCCCAATTGTGTAGCTGCTCTTTTCCGCAATTTGTTTCTTGTGACCCTTTTACTTAGAAACAGTTTGATTTTTTTTCATCTCACACATTCTAAATAAATGAACAAAACTTTGTTCCCTTCGTGTGGTGTAGGTCTTCTAACGAACGATCATCAGTACTGTTGTAACTCAATTGAGTTTGTCTTCTCTATCCAGGTGGCTGTTTTCGCCTTGGGTGGTGGTGGAGAGATGAGGGATGCATTGGAAGGCGACTGAGAAATGGGTGTTAACGACATGCTAAAGACCCTCTTTGCCATCCTTTAGTTCAGATCTTGGGGGTGGGACGACAGCACCGCTCATGGTAACCAGAATCTGGGAGCTCTTAGAACTACAGGTTGATTAGAGTAACCTTTTTGCACCCCTCAGAAACAGTGTTTTGCTACAATTATTGGATATATTAACATTTTAGCACGCCTGATCCAAAGTCATGTGATTAGTTTTCAATAAAAAATGTTAAATACACCGTTTTTACTGCCTTTCTATAGTGCATCTGAGTATTTTCATGAAGCTGAGAATTTTTCTTTGACTTACGAAAGAAGGAAAGGGTCACTGAGTAATTTCTTAGGGTGAGCGTAACTCGTGTAATTTGCTTTCGCTTAACTACACACCATTAAAGCAAATTACACTGAATTACAGAGTTTAATCCGGCCCTTAGTGCTATTTTCTTAGCGCAAAATGGACTCTTACGTCGAGAGTGAACCAGTGGATGCATTTTGGGGTAAGAAAATGCGGTAAACGCTACGGTGGTACAGTACCACAGCAGCCTCTTTCTCTGTTCCTGTGTTCTTGGTCAGTTATTTTTGCCCCAGATTATGCAAACGGGTGTAATCTTTTGTAATTTCACATCACAAGAGTCACTCAAAATTATTGACTACGCCAGCGTAATCAAAAGTTCACACCTGTCTAGTAATAACAAGCCAGAAGTTTGACGTTCGAGTAAATAAAGTGCACACGTGACAAAAATGAGCGCATGTCAGAAAAACACAGTGACTTTGAACAATTTGTTAAGGGCTTTTATTACAAGGTTGAGCTGCGTTGCTCAAGTAAAACTTTATGCTACAGACTGGTTTTCAGCTTCTCACTTAACCACTGTTGCTTTAGAAATTTGTTTCAGGTCACCTCTGATATATATATATATATATATATACATCATTTTAGATTGTGTGAGGGACCTTATTAAAGTCCGGGTTTCTCTAATATTTATGACACTGTGTCCTCTTAGTGTTTGCCCTGCTGTAAAGCAACATTTACTACTATGGTGTTCCTTTTTGTCTTTTATCCGCTTACAAATTATCTACTTCTGTGGTTGCTACGAAATCTTCAGTGTCCACTTCCTTCCCAAAAATATTTTTTTCCTCGTGGAATGCTTTGTACCTTGAATTACATGACGCAAGTATTTACGACTGTTAACTAGGCAATATATAGAATTCTGCATCCTTCGAATTTAGTTTGGTTTAGGTGGTAGCCTGTAAGTGTCGCATGATTTCCATTTTTCAGTTTTGCCGCTAACACCTCTCACGTAAGGCTTACAATTGGCTTCTATCTATTATCATGCACAATCCTCTTGTCTCCGACTCCCTCCTATTCTTGTTCACCCTTTCAATTACTGCATATGTCTACCATGCATTTTTGTTTTCCTGGCCTGGGTAATATTTTCACGTTATAGCTCGATTTTGTTTTATGTATGACAGTTTCTTTTTAGTCGGTACATTGTTTACTCTTCCTTTTAGTGAGCTCATTGTCACGCTTTCAAGTGCATCCATTAGGGTATCCAGATTTGTCAAGAATGTTTTTGACCCTACTCTTTACTCCTCATAAAACCACAGTATATAAAAATCGTCATCTTACATAAAAAACTATTAAAATCACTTTACACAACTAGACAAATTCCTACATAGCATACGATCTTTTTTAAAGCCCGTTTTAGGAATCCGATAAAATCCTTTTAATGGCCACTGCAAATCTTCTTACGCGCTTGTCACGCTCCAAGAGCACATTTCACTAAATAGTGTTACTGCTTGCCTGAGTTCATAAGTACTGTATTTAAGAAAGAGTGGCTTTAAGATTCCCTTCGGAGGTATTTGCACCTTTAAACAATCTAAAAGAATGTGCAGGCAGTTGCACTTTACCTGTAACCCACAATTTCATTTTCCCTGCACTTCCATCATTGCTGAATTCACTTTGCTGCCAAGATGGCACAGGTTTAAACCAATTCTTAGTCTTCTAATGTCTGCTCTTAGACTGGGGTAGAGCGTCAATATAGGGAAATTACTCAGTTTTGCCAGGACATTAACATGAATTGGACAAAGGATTTCCCCATAGGACACTGCATGTCCTGTTACCTTGCTTTATTTACCAAAGTGCTAAGCTCACCCTTTGTGATCCCTATCTTTAGATTCTCGTTAGAAAAATCTAAACCCAGGATCCTGCATATTTTGCCCATATTTTTTGGGTCCTTCTTGGCCCAACTTCAGCTTGCTATGTAGGATCTAATTTTTGCGCATCACTATTTTTTGTCCTTCTGTTTGCAGGTGTAGCCAGAACTTTACTGTATCAGCATATGCTAAGTAACTCCAGGATGTTCTTCCTGTTTCCATTCGGATTGTCTGGTTCATTGCTGACATCCGTCCCAGCTAATTTTGGCACTTGCGCACAGAGGCTAAGCGCCAGAGAGGCAAAAAAAAATCAGAATAAAGGTCACATCCGCTGCCATGGGATCATGATTCCGTTGCACACACCAATGATACCACCTTCTCCAGGTGGAGCGGTATCACTTGACGGTGCTATCGGCCCAAGCCTTGGACCTGAACTCCGCAGCCTTTGCCGAAAGGCCTGGGACCACCCAGCGTCCCCTGTAATCCTTTATGCCATGAGGGTGAGAGAGCCCTACTCTATCAATGAGTGAGTGACTCCATCTGGATTGAGGAGGAGAGTCGGAAACTGGGGAGTGGGATTGGAAAATCCCAAGAAAGTTCCAGAAGAACCGGAAACCACACTTGAGACCTCCATGTTGGAGAAATGAGAACCACATCTGCGTTCTTGCGTCATACCTGGGCTGATACCCTCATGATCATGGCAAACTCGGAAAAGGCATAGCCCTGTTCGGTCCGCCAACCCTGAAGAAACGCATCCGTCTGCACTGCCAGGGGATCCGATCTCCAACAGAAGAACCTGGGCAGCTGGTGATCCAGGCAAAAAGCAAAGAGATCCACTGAAAACGGACCCAGAGAGACTGGAGATCTGCGAAAAAACCCCAGGTGCAATCGCCAATGACTGCCGTAGTGGAAATGGCGAGACTGAAAGTCCGCTACCTGATTGTCCCGACCCGGAAGGTATTTCGCCATTACGGACACATGATGGTCCAGACAATACTTCCAAAAGTTTGCTGTCATGTCCGGGAGAGCCCTCGAGCGCGTGCCCCCAATATGGTTGATGTACCGGACGGCCGATATGTTGTACATCTTGAGGAGAACACGAGATCAAACCGTGTCCTTGGTCCAGAATTGGATGGCAAATGACCCGCCAATAGTTCCAGACAATTGATATTCAACTGTTCGTCCAGTGAAGACCACAAACCTCCTGTTGTGAACTTGTGTTATCCTCTCCGTCCTCAGGATCAGTGTGTGGTTTAGATAGGCCACCTCCAGATCTACCCAAGCCCCGATTGCTGTTATAGCCGTGGGCTAGAGAAGGATCAGGTGAGGGCAAAACAGGAAGGAAAGGAAGGGGAATGCGGGGAGGGAGAGCTGTGAAAACAGAAAACACAATGATTGGTACCAGTTCTACGGAAGGCACTCCTAACCATAGATACTGACAGTATATAACAGTTCTCTACCTGTGACTTGAAAGCAGCCTGCAATAACTCAGGAGATACTTCTCTTCTACTGAGAACATATAACTTCAGCATGTGTCTGTCTTCCCCTGCAAACACAAACCTCACTGTCATAACAACCCCCAGGACCTGATTTCTAGCAGAACTATAGGTATCACGAAAGAGAAATACATACCCTATTCTCTCTACCCGTGGGTGATAAAGATGCGGAGTCAGTGCTCTTATGCCGATAGTGAAAACAACACAGTCTCTCCCTGAACAAAAATAAGGGTTACGTCACCCAAAAGTAAGGCAAGAAAAGGTTACCTGGAGAGTTGTTCGGTACCTTTAAGGAATCGTAATACTTCGTCACTGCCTGGGACCTATAGGAGTAATCCTCCGCAATAGCCGATGCAAGAAGGCTCGCCAACGGAGGATTACAAGAAAGGAGTATACCAACACAAACAAAAGGGATTCCCTCCGCAATAGCCGTTGAAAGAAGGCTCGCCAACGGAGGAAATCTGATTCAGAATGAACCCTGATCTGAGGTTATGAAATCGTATCCTCCGCAAGAGCCGAAGCAAGAAGTCTCGCCAACGGGGACACGCGGAAAGAAAATACAGCGCAACCAAGGAACACGGAAGTCTGTCCTCCGCAATAGCCGGTTAGAAGGCTAGCCAACGGAGGACCAAGGAGAACCACAAAACTAGGAACACTCTTGCACTTGCCCAAACGTAGAGACGTCAAGAACGATGGCGGTCGTAATCCAAAATATCCGACACCGGATGAAGGAAGTGACGTCTTATTTATACCCCGCCTCCTATACCGCTTAGCAATCTGGGATTTGTAGTTTGTTCATCTTCCGTACCCTTTGTCCATAGCGAGGCGCGACAGAAACCTGACAGTACATCCCCCCCTCCCCTAGAGCGCCGAAGGGGGCCAGGACGCTCAGGAAACCGACGATGATAAGCGGCCACCAGGCGAGGAGCATGGACCCCAGACGCTGGTTCCCACGAGTTCTCTTCGGGACCGTAGCCCTTCCATGCCACCAGATAACGAAGGCCACGGCCCGCCACCTTGAATCCAGTATACCCTCCACCTCGTACTCCATACCATCAGGAACCACCAAAGGGGGAGGAAGGCGCCGCACCACCGCAGCCGCAGGCTTGAGTAGGGACACGTGGAAAACAGGATGAATACGCAGATGCATAGGCAGCTGCAGCTTCACAGCCACCTGGTTGATGCGCTTCACCACTCGATAAGGACCGATGAAGCGAGGGTTAAACACACTGTATCGCCTGAACCTGAAGTTCCGAGTGGACAACCACACCCAGTCCCCGACCTGATACAAAGGACCCGGGCGTCGTCTCTTCTCCGCCGCATTCTTATATGCCACCTTGGAAGTTCTTAGAGAGCCCTGAACTTGTTCCAATAGTCTCTTGAGTTGGGAAACCCTCCTGGCAGCTTCAGGCACCTTGTTATCTTCGAAGGGTTGCAAGAAAGGAAGAAAACGGGGATGATGACCATAAGTACAATAGAAAGGAGATACTTTCGTGGCAGAATGTGTTGCGTTATTGTACGCAACCTCCGCCAGCCATAGATACTCCACCCAGTTGTTCTTGCCTTGGGACACATAGCACCGCAGGAATTGCTTCAACGTCTGGTTGAGACGCTCAGTCTGTCCATCAGACTGGGGATGGAAGCTCGTGGACAAGGCCGTCTCGATATGAAGGGATGAGCACCATGCCTTCCAAAATCTCGCAGTGAATTGGGATCCCCTGTCCGACACAATGACAGCCGGTAAGCCATGCAGACGCACAATATGGATCATGAGAAGTTGCGCCAATTGACCCGCCGTGGGCACTTGAGGACAGGCAATAAAGTGCCCCATCTTAGTCAAATAGTCAATGACTACCAACACTGCTGTACAACCCCGATCTCTGGGCAGACCCACCACAAAATCCAATGAGATACGTTCCCAAGGAGTAGATGGGGTAGGCATAGGCTGCAGAAGCCCCGCAGGACGACGGTGATCTGACTTAGCTCGGGCACAAACATCACACTCTGACACCCATCTCTTTACATCGTCTCTTATCGTTGGCCACCAACATCTGCGCTTGATTAGGTCTAATGTCTTATCCCCTCCAACGTGTCCAGCACTGGGAGAAGTGTGACACCATAAGAACATCTGTTTCCGCAAGGATTCTGTAGGAATCAACAATCGCCCCTTGTTAACCGGAAATCCATGTCGCATTTGCCATTCAGGATGTGTCTGCAACCATCTCTTCCAAAACTCCAATCTAACCCCATACCTTATGCCCTGCAAAAAGGCATCAGGTTGGATAACACAGACCACCTTGACAGGGTCCACTATAGGGGTTTCCAACCCTTTATCAGGTGTTTTCGTGGATGATTGACGGGTTAAGGCATCAGCCTTTCGATTGTCAGCTCCGGGCCTGAAAGTTATGATAAAATGGAACTCCGAAAAGAAGAGCATCCACCTAAGCTGTCTAGGGGTGAGATGTCTAGCAGCCGACATGAATTGGAGGTTTCGGTGATCGGTATAAACCGTCACCACGTGCTTGGCCCCCATGAGAAAATGTCTCCATTCTGTGAAGGCGTTCTTGATCGCCAGGAGTTCTTTTTCCGCGATGCAGTAATTAAGTTCCGCCCCTGTGAGTTTCCGTGACATAAAAGCCACTGGATGTAATTGCCCTGTGTTCTCATGTCTTTGCGATAGTATAGCTCCTATAGCAACCTCCGAAGCGTCTGCCTCAACTATATACGGGATGTCTGGATTGGGATGAGTCAATACTGGAGCAGTGACAAACGCTTCTTTCAGAGTCACAAACGCTTCTTGTGCCTTCTCATCCCACCCAAAACCCTGATCTTTTTTCAGCAGTCTTGTTATGGGAGCCACCACCTTTGAGAACTGGTTGATAAAGCGCCTGTAGAAATTGGCAAATCCTAGGAAACATTGAACATCCTTGATGTTTCGGGGAATAGGCCAATCACGAACAGCCTGGATCTTTCGTTCAGCCATTTCCTGCCCTTGAGGGGTGAGCAAAACACCTAAAAACTCCACTGTGGTGACATGGAAGTAACACTTGGACAATTTGCAGTACAAGCTGTGTTGTTGTAAGATTCTTAGTACAGATGTGACATGATGTACGTGCATCTCTTCTGACTCGGAGTAGATGAGGATGTCATCAATATATACTATGACATGACGATCCAGTATTTCCTTTAGCACATCGTTTAAGAAAAACTGGAACGCCGCAGGGGCATTACAAAGCCCGAAGGGCATGACCAGGTATTCGAATAACCCATACCTGGTCTTGAAAGCCGTCTTCCATTTGTCCCCGGCTCTCATTCTTACTAGATGATAAGCTCCTTTCAGATCTAATTTGGTGAAAATGTTGGCTTTTTTCACCTGTTCCAAGAGCACGTTAATCAATGGCAAGGGGTATCTATTTTTCACTGTTACCGCGTTGAGGGCTCGAAAGTCTACACAGGCTCTTAATTCCCCATTGGCCTTAGGGATGAAAAATAAAGGGGAGGCCGCCGGTGATCGTGATGGGCGGATAAACCCCACTTTCAACAGTTTATCTAGGTACGTTCTCAAGTATGCGTTTTCTGGTTCCGTCAAAGCATATAGTCTACCCTTGGGAATCACTGCCCCAGGAATTAATTCAATCTGGCAATCGTATGGCCTGTGTGGAGGCAGCTCTTTGGGCAATACTTCATCGAATACCCCTTTGTATTCATGATATACCTCTGGTAGTGTTACCGCCTTCTCGGCTGCTGTGGCTACACATTCACCACAGGCCAAAGCAAACGAAGGACTCTGAGCATATCGAAAACAATGCTCCTCGCAATGTCTGGAATTCATTACGATAGTGTCCGTTTCCCAATTAATGTCGGGGTTGTGTTTTTTCAGCCAGGGTATGCCTAGAATCACCCCATATTGTGGCGCCTTAATAATGCTGAAAGAAACCCATTCTCTGTGACACCCAAACCGCATCTCTGTCTTGGCCGTCTGATAACTGATGGGCCCTGTATCCAATTTCCTGCCATCTACCGCAAACACATCGTTACAGGCTTCTTTAGGGACCAGAGGTATGCCTACTCTCTCAGCTTCCGTCATGTCCATGAAGAAGCCAGTAGCCCCTGAATCCACCATGGCCTGCGTGCTCACCTCCATCATGCCAATCATTAACACGATATTGATGAATAAATGTTGTGCTCCCACAACAGTATTCAACATAGAAGGGATACTAACACAACTCCAGGGAACCCCTTCATCAACCCCAGAGTCTCTCAGTTTTCAGCCGGTTTCTCCATAGCTGCTGAAACCCCCCGATTTAAACGGAATTTGGAAAACTTGGGTTTGACAGGGCATTCCCTAACGAAATGGCCTGTTTTGCCGCAATATAAACAAAGCCCATTTTTGCGCCTCTGTTCCTTTTCTGTAGCAGTTAAGGCTGCTCGGACAGCCTTAATTTCCATGGGTTCGGGGCTGAAAGGTACCGAACTGTCATTGGTCTTAACCGGTACTGAAGAGGGAATAGTCCTATTCTTGGATCTACTGTCACCCGTACGATTCTTCATCCTATGATCCAAACGTGATACCAAATTAATCAAATCTTCACACGACACTGGCTGGGGATCAATTTGGGCTATGATGTCCTTCATTTCCTCAGTTAAACCCTGATGGAACAGTGATGCTTGCTTAGCCTCTGGCCACTTTGTTTCGGTAACTAGCCTTCTGAAGTTGTTCAAATAGGTCACAATGTCTTGATTCCCTTGACGTAGTTCTAGCAGCTCTTTATCAGCCGTGTACGTGTCTGCCCTTCTGTCGAACACTTTCGTGAACTCGGCCAGAAACGCATCCCAATCATGTAACAATGGGTCATTTCTTTTAACAAACTGAACTGCCCATTGAGCCGCGTCCCCCACTAAATATGAAATGACGAAGGCTACCTTTGCCTGATTGGTGGGAAACGATCGGGGTTTGCAAGAAAAATGCATCATTGCTTGCGTCAACAATACTTGTACGGACCCAGCATCCCCGTTAAATCGTTCTGGGTTTGCTAGTGGAATGCTAGGGGGTATTTCCACCACTACAGGACTGGCAGTGCCAGACCCTGAAGTCCCTGCACTAAAGGGGTTTCTCTGGATATTATCCAACCGGGTCCTTGATTCAGTGCTTTCTTGCCTGGATGCAATCAATTCAGATTGCACCACTACCAAAGCTGCCATCACCTCATCTAGAGTGGCCATAACCCTTCCGCTGATCAGGAGGACTAAATCTCGTGGGTCGGATATTCTGTTATCCTCTCCGTCCTCAGGATCAGCGTGTGGTTTAGATAGGCCACCTCCAGATCTATCCAAGCCCCGATTGCTGTTATAGCCGTGGGCTAGAGAAGGATCAGGTGAGGGCAAAACAGGAAGGAAAGGAAGGGGACTGCGGGGAGGGAGAGCTGTGAAAACAGAAAACACAATGATTGGTACCAGTTCTACTGAAAGCACTCCTAACCATAGATACTGACAGTATATAACAGTTCTCTACCTGTGACTTGAAAGCAGCCTGCAATAACTCAGGAGATACTTCTCTTCTACTGAGAACATATACCTTCAGCATGTGTCTGTCTTCCCCTGCAAATACAAACCTCACTGTCATAACAACCCCCTGGACCTGATTTCTAGCAGAACTATAGGTATCGCGAAAGAGAAATACATACCCTATTCTCTCTACCCGTGGGTGATAAAGATGCGGAGTCAGTGCTCTAATGCCGATAGTGAAAACACAGTCTCTCCCTGAACAAAAATAAGGGTTACGTCACCCAAAAGTAAGGCAAGAAAAGGTTACCTGGAGAGTTGTTCGGTACCTTTAAGGAATCTTAATACTTCGTCCCTGCCTGGGACCTATAGGAGTAATCCTCCGCAATAGCCGATGCAAGAAGGCTCGCCAACGGAGGATTACAAGGAAGGAGTATACCAACACAAACAAAAGGGATTTCCTCCGCAATAGCCGTTGAAAGAAGGCTCGCCAACGGAGGAAATCGGATTCAGAATGAACCCTGATCTGAGGTTATGAAATCGTATCCTCCGCAAGAGCCGAAGCAAGAAGGCTCGCCAACGGGGACACGCGGAAAGAAAATACAGCGCAACCAAGGAACACGGAAGTCTGTCCTCCGCAATAGCCGGTGAGAATGCTAGCCAACAGAGGACCAAGGAGAACCACAAAACTAGGAACACTCTTGCACTTGCCCAAACGTAGAGACGTCAAGAACGATGGCGGTCGTAATCCAAAATATCCGACACTGGATGAAGGAAGTGTCGTCTTATTTATACCCCGCCTCCTATACCGCTTAGCAATCTGGGATTTGTAGTTTGTTCATCTTCCGTACCCTTTGTCCATAGCGAGGCGCAACAGAAACCTGACAACTTGCCACATCGCGCTCCCCAGCCTTATCTGCTGGCTTTTGATTCGATAACTATATCTGGCGCAGAATCGACAATCGCCCGTCCATTCCCGGCTTCCATGCTGGAAAGCCACCATTGTATCTCCTCCCTGGCTTCTGGAGAGAGGGGTACCTTCCAAGAGTAGGAGAGGCCTTTGCGAAGGTGCTGGGCCTTGAGGCGTTGCATGGCCCTGTATTGAAGTAGGCCTGGAAATATAGCTTGAATGGACCCTGACATAAGTCCTACAATGCAGGCTATTTGCCGGAGGGAGAGCTGGTGTTGGGTTAGAGCTCTCCTCAGTTTGGACGGATTTTCGTCATCTTCCGGGAAGGGAGGCTGAGTGTGGCCGCGATGGAAAATTCCAGGAAAACCACTTTCTGGGATGGAAAGAGCACAGATTTCGCCTCATTGATCTCAAAGCCCAGGCTTTGGAGTAGATTGACCGCTGTGCGAAGCTGTTGAGACGGAGCCGTGGGACTTTGTGCCATGAGTAAAATGTCGTCCAAATAAACTGAGTCTCATCCCGGACGCAAGCAGACGTTCGATCACCGGCCGCAGTACCTTGGTGAAACACCAAGGAGCGGAGGATAGACCGAAAGGGAGTGTGGTGAATTTGTACACTCTCGTCAAAGAAACTGCAGAAACCGCTGATGTGGGGTAAAAATTGGGATGGTCATATATGCGTCTTTAAGGTCTAGACACGCCATCCAGTCGTTCGGTCTGAGAAGATCGCGAAGAAGATGGATTCCCTCCATCTTGAAGTGGCAGTAAACCAGCCAATCGTTGAACTCGCGCAAATTGATGATGGTCCTCTGGCCCCCGTCCGCCTTGTCCACTACAAAAAGATTGCTGATGAAGCCCCGAGCATTAGAAGTGGTTTGTACGACTGCCCCTTTGAGCAAATGAGACTGGACCTCCCTGTTGCCCAAAGCGTAGTCTACTGCCGAACAGTACCCATGCGTCGCCTGTGACAGAAGTCCAAGCCTGGAAACAATGCGCCAGCCGGCCCGCACTCTTAGTTGGGAAGAAGGGTGAACACTCACCGGAAGAACTGGAGGTGCCGCCGCCTCTACCACCACAATTCTTTCCTCTCCGTCCCCTGGTCGGGTAGAAGTTGCTGAATCTGGTCTGGTCCTCGTAACCTGCTTGGTTGGAGCCTCCTCTTTGCTGGTTAGGACGGCCGACGAACGTCCCCTGCCTCGACCGGGCGCCCTGAAAACCTGCGGGCGAAAGACCTTCCGAATTGAAGTTTGTGCCCTGTCCAAAGATGTGAATGTATTTCCGAAGCGACCTAGTTCCTTCATAAAGGGCTCTCCAAAAAGTCCCCCTTGAGCAATGGGTCCTGCTTCAGAATCCGCCAGATCCGCAAGCTTAGGGTCCACTTTTATCAAGAGGGATCTGCGGCATTCAGTCGCTATGGCGCAATTGGCATTCCCTAGAAATACCACTACGCTCTGGGCCCAAGATGAGAGATCGTCCTGGGAGATCAGGGCTCCTAATGAGTTGGCGTCTTTGGCCATATCGAGGATTTTTGTTATGGTCCCCAGAATGTCAAGGAGCTTGTCTTGACAAGCCCGCCAAGACCTAGCGATACCCTTCTTGGGATCCTTTACACATTTTTGTAAACGTCGCCATGCGTGGGTCAATTTCAGGGGTTGCCACAACCTTCCCTTCTAAGGAGAGGTGAGGACATTCCGTTCTAGGACAGTTACGCACTGAGGCCTTTAACGGCCGGCGGATGCGGCTGGCGACGTATTGGGAGACCTTATCACAGGACGCCCAGTCTGAGGATCTAGGGTGCAAGATGTCGTTGGGGTCTAGCATATCTGCGCAGAGATTTTGCTCACCTGCGCTAGGAACAGGGGGGGCAGCCTCTGGCTGCGAAGGACGCCAGATACGTGAAGGGCTGGCTTCCTCGTCCCCTCGAGCAGAGTGCCCAGGGTTGATCGTTTTAGGGGGAGGGACTTTGATAGCCAGGAAATCCTGCTTGAGATGAGCGAAGGCATCGGTGTCAACCCCGCGTCCTTGGCACACTTGGTGGGAGGACGTTGAGGGAGAGAGGCTGGAATGGCCTGAGCTGACTCGGCCAATTTATCACAGGCTAGCTCGATTTTGTTGGGAGAGGCCGTCTCCTGAGGTGGCCATCGCCTGCTCCACCGCCTTATGTATGGAGGAATCTACTGTGTTGTAGAAATCATCATCCCACTGCAATGCTGTGAGTGGGTCGTCATCCAGGTAGGTGTCATCCTGATACGACTCCATGGTGAGACTAGAAAACACTACCTAGGTAAGTGGGAAGGTAAAACTGAGGGGAACCCCGCAATACGGGAGGCTGGGTGTCCGCCGACTTCGTAGCAAGCAGAGCTCTCGTTCGGGAACTAGCCCTGGGACCCAACAGCCCTGGTGCTAAAATGAAATGAGGGCAGCCTGCCAATAAATAGGTCCCAGCAGGGCACAGCCTGCAATACAGACTCCCAAGAGCGTTGAAATAGGCCTAAAATTACTGACCCCAGAGGCTGGGCACACATGAGCTCACAGCCTCAAAGAAATTATACGGACCTTAGGTAAAAGGCGTTCAGGGGTGCTCAATAAATCAATTGCCTAAAGGCAGAACAGACCGCAAGCGGTGTAGTGGCAGGCAAAATGCTTGCTGCAATGCGCTCCGACATTCAAACGTGCGGAATCTCAGGAACGCACTCAGCGAGGAGGAGGCATACATGCGCCCTCTAGCGGCAAAACAGAGCATCGCGAGCCACACCAATACCCGGCCGCTAGGGAGGAACAGTCAGCCGAGTAGCGGCTGACTAGCACCTCACAGATGCCCGAAAATCGTAACGGCAATACACTGTGAACCGCAAATAAAGCACACAATACAGCAAAAAAGAAAAAGCGGCGCGTGACAGCTAGCCTCCGGTGTGCGCCGTAGTTGCACACATCAGAGCGCGAAGGCTCGAACAGCGCCTGAGGGTAAAAGCAGGGGAAAAAAAACCTGAGCACAATACCAACCGAACAAACAGACAATGTAGATCGTACAATTCCACAAACAATTACTGTATTAATTAAATCGCAAGGAAAAGTATCAGATTGCAGTGTTATACAAACAAAACTACAAGAGTAAAGTGAATGACTTTTGTAGCTGCAAGCGGCAAAGAAAGAGGGAGATTGGGCAGTGAAAGAGGACTACATTCACTAGATTCTTCAGAGGCCTTGTACCTAGGATTCTATAAAACTGAAAGAAAAAAAATAGGAATCTCTTGAAACGTACCAGCATATGGCCTTCAGAAAACCAAACACCTGTATATATTTGTACATATCGATTGCATTAGATTGTATTTTCACTGTATATATTTCTTCACTACGTGATCACTATTCACCATTGTCACGCTTTTTGCACTTTTAACTTATCTTGACAGTCATTGTATGTACTGTATGAGACATCAATTTCAATGAATTTAATTCAGATAAAGACACAGTACAACAAATTGTTTACAGGTCTCTTTTTCATTCAGTGCAAGGGCCTGTTCTTGTGTTTTCAGAGGGGATTCTTTGACTGTATTAAGCAGCACTTGTAAATTATTTGTGTATCTACCCGACAGAACCACTTCTTTATTAACCATTAATTACCCAGGTTCTGAGGGACACAGGGTCACCCTTTTTTTCTTAATAATTACATTAACCATGGAGCACGGTGATCGGTGCAGCGTACAAGGAACACTCTAGCCATGGACACTCTATTGTTTTCTTGTTGTTCCCGATGTTTCATAGGATTAGTTATGTTTTGGGGACTTTAAAATGGCTGCTGTCATAAAAAGTAAAGAAAGATGAAGCATAATCCTCGCCTCCGGTCTTGACATAGAATGAGAATTTGCCTAGCCTTGGTGCTGGTAAGTTCCAATTCTATTAAGGACTCGGAGGCGAGGATTATGCCTTCTTTCTTACGCTTTATTTTCCACAGCAGCAAGAAAAAATATATAAGCAACTAAATTTCCCATGAACACCGGGGAAAAAACAAATTTTAACATGAGTCCTTCAACAATGTCCATGCACTGGCAGCTCCCATCATGCCCTGGTGTCTCTTCCTCTATCTTCGCGCGAAGCCTCAACACCTGTCACTTCACGCATCCTGTTTGGAACCTTCATTCCCTGCAAAAAATGCCACACCGTCAGAAACCTGACTTTCTCAACAAACCGTCATACGTTACATGGAAGTAAACCATAACACAGAGTAACAGCAGCAATAGCAACCGAAGCATCATGAATGAGTTACTTACGGTGCATACGGGGAGGGTCCACTTCCTGGAAGTCCCTGGGGGGGGATAATCCTCGCCTCAGAGTTTTTAATAGAATTGGAACTTACCAGCACCAAGGCTAGGCAAATTCTCATTCTATGTCAGGACCGGAGGCTTCGGATTATGCCAGTTCAAAGCTTATCGACAACCAGCCGAGCTACTTCGATCACTGGCTTGAAATAGAATCTCTTGAATGTGGAGTCCGAGGACCAATCGGCCGCTCTCATTAAATCTTCCAAGCGAGCCCCGAGGGCAAAAGCTTTGGAGGCCATAGATCCTCTCGCTGAATGCGCACCAAACCGCTTGGTGTCAATCCCCGCCTCGTGCATCACCCAACGCACCCATCTGGCGATCGTCGGGGAAGTAACAGCCTTGAACGGTTTTCGTAGGGCAATTAGAAGTTGCCTCTCACCCGGAGGGTGAGTATCATCAGTCATTTCCTCATAAGCACGGAGGCACTGCACTACACATAGTTTAGGGGAATCCGGAAAAGCCGGGTAAGAAATAACCCTAGAAAGGGACTTGGTTCTCCTACTTACAGAGAATGAAACTCCTTCTGGAGAAAAGTCTCTAGCCGTGACATCAAGAGCACGTACATCCGAGACTCGTCTGCAAGATACCAGACATAACATCGCCAACTTAGCAGTCAGCTCTTTTCGAGATAGAAACCTGTTCGGTTGCCAAGAAAGGAACAAATTCAACACCCTGTTGACGTCCCACAGGGCGGAGTATCGAGGCTCGGGCGTCAATGAGAGGCGAATCCCTCTCAAGAGTCTCCAAACCAAGGGGTGCTCACCAATGGGAGAACCCTGCACCACAGCGTGTCCCGCTGAAATCGCAGATCTGAAGGTGTTGATCGACCAGTAGGCCCGACCCTCCTGCGCCAGTTCAGCCAAAAAGTTAAGGACCTGGACTACATCCGCCCCCACCGGATCGTAATTCCGTCGCACACACCAGCGATTCCATCTGTGCCATGCAGATCGATAACGCTTGGTCGTGCTGTCGGCCCAGGCTTTGGAAAGAAAATCCTCTGCTTTTCCCAAAAGTCCCGGGAGTGCCCAACGACGCCTGAGAGCCTCCAGCCTCAGAGAGCCCTCCAGGACTAGCTGGTGCGGAATTCCCTCCGGATTGAGGAGAATGTGAGGAGAGTGGGGGAGTAGGATTGGAAAATCCCAAGAAAGTTCCAGAAGAACTGGAAACAAAACTTGCGATCTCCACCATGGTGTAATCATCACCACCTGCGCCGACTGGCGACGCAGCAGCGCCGACACGCGCGTTATCATCGAAAATGGGGGAAACGCATACCCCCTGCTCGCTCGACCAGTCCTGGAGGAACACATCTGTCTCCTCCGCAGCTGGGTCGGGGCGCCAACTGAAATACCTTGGAATTTGATGGTCCAGGCGGGACGCGAAAAGGTCCACTGAGAAGGGACCCCACCGGTCCGAGAGCCTGAGGAACAGAAGAGGATCTAGCTTCCATACGCTGGCATCCAAGAGGTGCCGGGAGTGCCAATCGGCCACCACGTTCTGACGTCCCGGCAGGTACTCCGCCGTGACAGACACCTGATGGTCCAGGCAAAAGTGGCAAAAGTCTCTTGCGAGATCCGCAACCATCTTGGACCTCGTACCTCCGAGATGGTTGATATATCGGACCCCAACACATTGTCCATCCTGAGAAGGACACAGGACTGCACCCTGTCCTTGGTCCAACACTGAACCGCAAAGGAGCCCGCCAGAAGCTCCAAACAGTTGATATGTAAAGATTGTTCGGAAGCGGACCAGGTGCCTCCTGTGGAGAAATCCCTGCACCTGCCTCCCCAGCCTAGCCGACTGGCATCCGACTCAATTACGATGTCCGGGGAGGACCCAAAAATCGCACGACCATTCCAGGCCTCCATGTGCGTGAGCCACCATCTCATTTCGTCCCGCACGTCATCCGACAACGGAATCTGCTGAGAGTATGTTAGCCCTCTCCTGAGATGATACGTCTTCCAACGTTGCATGGCCCGATAATGGAGAGGGCCGGGAAAAATGGCCTGAATCGAAGATAACCGGCCCACCAACCGTGCAAGGTGCCGCAAGGATATCAACGGTTTCGCCAGAGTTTGACGCAACTCGTGCCTTATCTTTGCCATCTTCCTGGCGGGGAGACTCAGAGTTGACAACACCGAGTCTATGTTGAAACCGAGGAAGGTTGCGCATTGTGCGGGGACCAGCAGGGACTTCTCGTTGATAACGAAGCCCAAGCCCTGAAGCAGGTCGATCGCAGACTGCAATTGAGACAGCAGACGGCGCGGGCACTGGTCCATGAACAACATGTCGTCCAAATACACTATCATTCTGACACCTCGGGCCCTCAAGGCCTCCACCGCCGGATGCAATACCTTTGTGAAGCACCATGGCGCCGAGGATAGCCCGAAAGGTAGCGTGGTGAACTCTTAAACCTGACCGTCCCACCTGAACTGGAGGAAACTACGGTGAGGCAGGAAAATCGGGACCGCTAAGTAAGCGTCTTTTAAGTCGAGCCTGACCATCCAATCGGACGGGCGCAACACATCCCGCAGCAGATGGATCCCCTCCATCTTGAAATGGCGGTATACCAGCCACTCGTTAAAATCCTTTAAATTGATCACCGGACGACGGCCTCCGTCGACCAAGAAGAGGTTGCTTAGAAAACCGGCCGGGTGTTCGCATGCGCGACAAATTGCCCCTTTGTGGAGGAGGGCAGATATCTCTTCGCTCACCAAAGCTGCATTGCGCTGCGAAAAGGTAATGGGGCGAGGACGCTGAAGCTGACAAGGACGGCCATGGAACTCCAACCGGAAGCCCTGAACTGTCTGCAGCACCCAGGCGTCGCTGGTAAGGGAAGACCACGCTGGGAGAAACTGCGTTAACCGCCCCCCCTACTCGCAAGCTCGCAGAGGGTAGCACACTCACCTCGTCCACCGCCTTGCTGTTGGCCTCTCTGACCACCACGTCCGCGTAACTTCTGCCCTCTTGTGGGGTAGAAATTGTTGAACCGGTCATTGTCCTGAAACTGCCCGCGTCCGGAGCCTTGTCCTCTGTCTGAGCTGTTGCCCTGACCGAACGAGCGGCCCCTGCCTCGTCCGGCCCTGTCAAAAACACGAGGGGCGAAGACCTTTTTTATTTGTTGGACTGCGCTCGGTCAAAAGAGGTAAAAGTGGCTACGAATTACCAAGCTCCTTGATGAATGGATCTCCAAAAAGACCACCTTGTGCCACAGCCCCCGCCTCCGACGAGGCGAGATCATCCAACTTAGGGTCAACCTTGATTAAAAGGGACCGCCTCCTCTCAGTAGAGAGAGCACAGTTTGCATTGCCAAGAAAAATAATGGCGCGCTGCGCCCAATTTGAAAGAACCTCGGGGGAAATCAAGTCCCCAGATACCTTAGCTTCCTCAGCCATGTCTAAAATCTTCGTCAAAGGACCCACTTCATCAAGCAATTTATCCTGGCACGTACGCCATGACCTGTCTATACCCTTCCGAGGGTCCTTGACAAATTTGGCCAAGAAAGTCGCCATCTTGGGGTAAATATCTGGCGTCATGGCAAGCTTACCCTCCAAGGAAGGCCGAGGGCATTCCGCTCTAAGGGGCTCCGGGCATCCTTGTCCACAGGCCTCCTGAGGCGGTTAGCGACCTACTGGGCCACTTTCTCACCCGGAATCCACTCTGAGGACCTGGGGTGGACAATGTCGTCCGGGTCAAGCATATCAGAAGGGCCCGCGGAGGAGGAAGGCTGAGAGGGCAACCAAGATCTAGACGAACAAGCCTCCTCCTCCGAGTCAGTAGAGTCATCATCCCGTTGCGGGTCAGGGGACATAGTTCGCGGAGAAGGCGGAGGCGCCTCCGCGGGGAGGGGGGCTGGAAGTGGGAGGGACCCTTCCATCGCATTGAACGCACTCTTCACCCTCTCAAAAGCCGAAGAGTCAACCCCCTCCGTACAAGGCTTTTTAGGGGGAGGGGGTGGTGGTGAAGCTACAGGATCAGGCTCCGAAGCCGGGGAGGGCGCGGGAATAAGGCCGCAAGCTTCGCGTACGCCTCATCCAAACGCGCTGAGAGACGCTGCTCAAGGGGGACCATCGCCTGGTCTACCGCCCTATAGAGTCGTCGACTGCTTGATAGAAGTCATCGTCCAAAGGGACGTAGTTTAGAGGGTCTTCCTCCGTATACTGTCCTGACTCCCTCTGCATGGTGAGTTAAGTTAGGCTCTGCAGGCTAGGGAGGTACGGGCAGGCAATAACTGAAACCTCAACGGGTGCCGTATGGACTGGGAGGGCCCAGGATATGGGTGGCTTATAGCACACAATTATGGGGGTGACCCCTGGGGACGCTGCAGCCCACACAGTTTCTGGGCGCCACCCGGTAAAGCGCCCCCGCTCCGAGCACTGGCGCAATTACGACCCCGCAGGGTGTCAAATGTCAATAATATAACCCACACCGGGCGTCTGAATAGTGGGGATACCTAAATTGCGACCCAGAGTGTGTCAAAAACCGAGTGGCCAGGTGCAGGATACAGACTGCGCAAACGCCCTGGAAAAACACCTCAGAAAAGACGTTCCAAAGCGCGCCGGCAACAGAACGACACGCTGCCCCCTAGCGGTGAGAACACTGCACCGCACACTACTGGGATACTGAATCGCGTGAGGAGCGCCAAAGTGTCCCGCGATCGACAGGGAACCTGCGAGGGGATAAACAAAGCCGCGCCTGCAAAACGCCAATCCCACAGACTCCCAAAACCCCAGAAGTGAAAGGAAAAACGACTTAACTTGCTGCTGAGCAGCGAAGGAAGAGGAAGAGACACCAGGGCATGATGGGAGCTGCCAGTGCATGGACATTGTTGAAGGTCTCATGTTCGAATTTGTTTTTTTCCCAGGTGTTCATGGGAAATGTAGTTTATTTTCCACAGCAGCAAGAAAAAATATATAAAGCGTAAGAAAGAAGGCATAATCCTAAGCCTCCTGTCCTGACATAGAATTGCAGGCGAACCATAGCCATCTAAGCTGTCAATGCAGGTAGGAAAGAACTATTTCCATAACATTTGCAAAACCTTTTTAGGCTGCTTATTTATTGATGCTAAGGTTCTCCCTTTAAGGCAGTCCATATGTTCTTTTCATGCCAGCCTCTTTTCGAACCACACACCTAAGTTCTTATACTTATTCACAGTTTTAATTTGTTAGCTCCCAAGTGTCATGCAGCTTTTACAAGTTTTTTCCCAAATGCCATCACTTTGGCTTTACCATATATATCACTAGCTTTTTCTTATTACAATACTCCAGAAACTTATTCAATTTGTGTTGTAGACCTCTTTCCATCATATCCATTGTGACCAGGTCATCTGCATATATGAGGTATGCTATATGGGTACCATCCATTTTTGGGCTTAGGCCCTTGCTTCAGCGAATCCTGCCTGCAAGTCAAAAATAAACTGCGCAAATCACAAGAGGGCCTAGACACACCCATGACTTAAATCGTTCCTAATTGGAATTTTACTGGTCAATCTTTCTGCTATGTCAATGATTACCTGTGCCCAATTTTGTGAGTGCAGACCCTGTATGATAAAGGACTGGTAGGATTTTCATTTTAATCCGCATTTCCCATAGGCATATCCCAGCTACAAAATCGAATGCTGCATGGAAGTCCACGAAGTAACCGAATAGGTGGCCTCTTTGTTCTACTGCCTTCCTTGCACATGACCACAGGCTGAAACAATAGTCAGCCATTGAGTGATCTTCCTTGAACCCCTTCTTGTTCAAGTGGGCCAATTTTATGGAGTTCTGTCCAATCCTTAAAGCTGCCTAGGAAGATATTTGCGAAAAGTTTTTCGCCCCCATCAAGGAGGTTGATCAGTCTATAGTTTTTTAATTTTTTTGTGTCGTCTTTATTATGTATGGGTCCGATTGAGCCCTTCCATGTTTCAGGGAACTTGCTGGTAGACAGGAATTCCAGAAATGAGAAATTGAAGCATTTTGCTAACCGGTCAACTTTTGTTTTGATAATGACGGTGGGTAGACTATCTGGGTCAGACGCTCTAGTTAGTTTCAATAATTCATCAAAACAGGTGGTCTCTGATGGGTAAGTGTAGCCCTGGACGTCACGGCAATAGTGATTATAGAATGAAACCGTTTTGCTTTTTGATATTACGAAAAGTGCATTAATTTATTTAAATATACTCTACCCCCAGATCTGTAGATAACACAAGCGCACCACTTAGTTACTTTATTCGCCTTCACTATGCCAACAAATAATAGGAGCATTTTTTTCTGTTTGTTGAAAGTAAGTTTTAAAAAATTTAGAATTAAAGGATTGAAAAAACAAAGTATGAACGCTTAGCCAATTATCTAAATATATGAATGCACTTATCGCAAAATCAAAGGCAGAACTGTTCTATTCTTTAATATATCACCATTGCTGTGGAATTCCAGGGCAACACTTCACCCTTGGGGACCACCTGTTTTGATAAATATTGTTCAGCTCAGGTCCTAAGTTCTTGGGCTGCTCCCTTTTTTTTAAAACTCTAGTTAGTTTCAAGCAATATGGTACCTTTAATCTCCTCATCTCTATCAGACCAGGCTATCTTACTCTCTTCCTCTTGAACTGCTTCATAAAATTCCTTTATATAATCAACCAGTGCTTCTACTCCACTACATGTTTTAAGGAGCCGATCTTTCTTTCACGAGCTGCCAGAACTTTTTTTGTGTTTTGTTATGCTAGATTCTTACATTTTTCCAACCACTGTCCTTGTAAGCTCTTTTTGGGGTCATTTATAACATTTTTTTTTAGATTTACTGTTAAGGTTCTGGAGGCTTTTATACCTCTTGTAATCCTAATTTACTGTGAGATTTGTTCCTTCTTGCTTCTCTTACAAGCTTTTTCAAGGGTCTGCAGTCTTTATCAAACCAAACGTACCCCATCCTGGCATATTCCTGGGTGTTTTGCTTATTACCTATTTTTGCCTTTTAACTTAATCTTTAAACATTGTAATACCCGGTGGATTATTTTATTATTCCAGCCGGTGCTATTGGCTGAGGTTAGTGCCATATCGTGCCTCTGTTGGAAGTTAGCCAATTCTTCCAAATTGTTCTCTGAAATCCTAGTGGATAGCCGCTTAGTATACCCTACCTCTACAGGGAGGACCGATTCTCAATCTATACCAACCCTGAGCATGATTGCCAAATGCAGGGATTAGTGATCACACTTGCATTCCATACTGAAACATCTGTCTTGCTGGGCAGTCTTGATCCAGTGACTCGAGATAATTCACTAGAGCTATAGCTTGTGTTCCAATCGCACAAGGAGGAAATCTGGCATAGTTGATACTATATGCTGTCCTTGTTTATTTGAACGTGGTTCTGAGTTTTTCAGGTTCAAAGATTGCTTTTACTTGACTCCTGAGGCTTGAGCCGGGAGGTCGTTTATTTTAACTTTGTATTCCGTTTCTTGCACGAATTTCCCGTGTGTCCTTTCCCTCCCCCCTGCACTGATCTAATAGTGTCTGTAGTTTTAATGACATACTAGCGCCTACCTGAAAAACTTGATTTGCTGAACTCTAGCAAGTTTATTGTTGACATGCCTGCCCTGGGGACGCGGTCGACTCTATGACCGGCATCAGGCAGGATTAGCATAGTCAGAAGAGTCGGGCAGCGGCCATATTTGTGTGGGCTCGCGCTGCACGTCGCGCTACAGAGCGCTTATAACCAGACGTAAATGGCTCCGCGCAGCGGACGCGCATTGCGGGCGCGCCGGAGTCAAGCCAGAGTCCTGCCCGTCTGCGCCCGTCCGCGACCGACCGGGGCAAGGGGCAGGACACCCTGGACTAATTAACACAGTTCTGGCAGCTAATAGGGAGCACTCCCAACAGCGTATCCTATACACACGCGCCACTCTACTAGAAATAGGTAAGACCCCCATTAAGCCATGTTGGCACTCCATGGACCCTAACGTGCTTCCACCACAATGTACTTTATGTAATCCTCTATTCCTGACTGTTCCTAACTGCAACTCCCATGTGCCCAACCTAAAATTGATGCTATTAAACTGTAGATCCATGATAAAACATAAAACTGAACTAAGTGATCTACTACAGAACCAAGACTTTGACGTACTGTTTCTTACGGAAACTTGGTTAGAGGAGTCTTCATCCCCCGATATACTTGAGACAGTGCCTCTGAACTACAGCTTATTGAGAATCGACAGACCCAAACAACGGGGTGGAGGTCTTGCTATGATTTTCAAAAAAGAACTGGAATGCACCCTTACTAATAAGACCATTACCAATAGTGAAAGTGGAACATTCTCTATAAAAGTGAATCCGTTAATGACCATTACTGGCCTTCTCATTTATCGGCCCCCGGGCAATGCTACCCCTTTCTGTAATCAGCTCATCGAAACAGCCACGCAATTAGCCATAAAATATAACAATTTCATGATTCTAGGCGACCTGAGTCTTCACTTTGAAGATATCAATGCTAGAGAAGCCCAACTACTCAAAACAGCCCTCCACGCAATGGGAATTACATTGCTTTCTACCTTACCCACTCATCAACATGGTCACCTTCTTGACCCTATTTTCGCCACCTGGGAAGGTATCGAAATACACCCCCCCGTCCCAATTCTTTGGTCTGATCACTACATGATCACTTTCAATATACCCACTAACAAGACTATGAATAGGGCGAACAGACCTCTGTACACTAAGCGTCGTAACTGGAAAAATTACACCCCTGAACGGCTCATTATAGAATTAAAAACCAACCCTCCTCCAATAGGACAAGCCCTACAAGACACCTGGAACAACTATGAACTTTGGCTGAACAGGGCACTAGATAAAATTGCACCATGGACTTCCAAGCCCCCAGTCAGGAGAACAAAATCTGAACCCTAGTTCTCAGAAAAATTAAAAACAGCTAAAGCCCGCTGTAAAACGATCGAAAGAAAATGGAGAAAAAATTATTCTACTGAACTTAGGGAAACCTATAAACTGGAACTAAAATCTTAGAGATTAATAAGAGAGGAAAAAAGTCTTTTTTTATCAGAGCAGAATTGAAGAAGCCACCAATCCAACAAAAGAACTATTCCGGATCTATAAGGAACTGACAGACACCTCTAGACTTGATACTCAGGACACTTACTCAAATGAGTTATGTGAACAAATAGCGGATTTCTTTGTCAATAAAGTAGAGAAAATTCACGCTACCTTTCCCATCCCCTCTACTTCTGGTAAGGAAGCGCCCCCCTCTCAAAATACCTTCCTCACCGAATTCAATACTCCTGACAAATCACATCTGTCTTGCATAATCAATAGTATCCACTCTGGCTCCCCTAACGATGTGTGCCCTCTAGAAAAAAGTAAGGATATTATGGACCATACTCTCATGGATCAAATAAGTCAGATGATAACCCTTTCTTTTAAAGAATGCTATGTTCCGGAAGCTTGGAAAAATGCTCAAGTTATTCCTCTCAAAAAAAAAAACAATATCCTGGTTACCCAATTTCAAAATCTTAGGCCAATTTCTCTCTTGCCACAATGTGCCAAGATAATCGAAAAAGTAGTAAATAAACAACTAATGGCTTTTTTAGAATCTGAAAACGTACTCCATCCAACTCAATCCGGCTTTAGAACCAACTATTCCACGGAATCTGCTGTTTTGTACTCCACGGAATATATCCGCATGATGGTGGACGAGGGAGAGACAGCAGCGTTGGTCATGCTAGACTTAAGCGCAGCTTTTGATACTGTGCTACATGCCACGCTGCTGTCCCGACTCTCAGACATCGGAGTGAAAGACCATGCTTTGGCATGGATTAAATCTTTCCTTACGAAGAGATCTTTTCAGATACGCTGCCCACCCTTTAAATCATCTTCTCGTGACGTGAGCCATGGGGTTCCACAGGGCTCTAGTTTGAGCCCCACCCTGTTCAATATCTATATGGAGCCCCTGGCGCAGGTCGTTGAGAACTTCGGGGTGGGCATTGTCAGCTACGCCGATGACACCCAGCTCATGTTTAAGCTCACTCCTGACACCGAGAAATACGCCTCCAATTTCTCGGACTGCCTGGCTGCTGTAGCCAGGTGGATGGATAACTGCCTCCGGCTGAATGGAGAGAAAACAGAGGTGTTGGTGATAGGAAATAAAACCTCTCTATGGTCGCAAGCATGGTGGCCCACAACATTGGGCGACTGTCCCTACCCTGTTGAAAAAGTGAAAAACCTCGGAATTATGATAGACTCCGATTTGTCAGGAAAATCCCAAGTCAACAAAATAATAGGCAAATGCATCGGTACGCTAAAAATGTTAAGAAAAATCATTGATCTCATTCCTACAGAAGCTAGAAAGACCATCGTACATGCGCTTATCACACCTCATTTGGATTATGGAAATGTTCTCCTACTAGGACTGAACCAAAAACTCCTTCACCAACTTCAATGCCTACAAAATGCGGCCGCGCGCATGGTACTGGGCCTACCCAAAAGAACATCCGCCAAGGCAGCCTTGTCCAAATTGCACTGGCTCCCTGTTAGGGAAAGAATCAAATTTAAGAGCCTTTGCTATGCCCATAAGATTGCCCACAACAAAGGTCCCACCTATCTAAGAGATCTGTTGACTATCCACCGCCCAACCAGAGACCTTAGGTCCTCAGGAATGTCACAATTCAAAATCCCACGTGTCCACAAAGCGAAAATAGGCGGCCGCTCTTTTCGCTATCTTGGAGCAAAACACTGGAATGCTCTTCCTATTCAACTAAGAATGGAACCCTCAGAGACTCTTTTTAGAGCTAGACTGAAAACCCATCTCTTTCCTTAATGGCTGTCTTCTCTGCCCGTCCCCGATCTTTTCTCGGTGAGTTTTGTAGGCAATTAGCGCGGGGATACACAGTTGTGCAGCCAGGCGCTTTACAAATCTCTTAATATTATTATTATTATTAATCTATGGTTAAAGTCTCCCTTCAACAACATCTTGTTTGCACAGATCCATTTCACATCTTCCTTAAACATTCTGATCTCTCTTTCATAGTCATCCATATTCATCAATTGGATATATACATTAATTGTCATACAATGGTACCTTGGGTCTGCATCATATATGTGTAGTCTGCAAGGCACTATCCAGTTATAACTTACTTTTATCATTGTTTTTTGTCTAGTGTTATATAGTGCAAACTAGTCCAGAGAAATCGGGTATCGGAGCGATTTACATGAGCGTCAGTTTCGTTTGATGGACCCATTCAGTTTTGTCATTTGTCATTCATTGTTATCTTTCTTTCTGCTTTGTTGATATGAGTTAGCAGCTCCCCTGATGAACGTCCCTGACCCCGTTTCTTGGCACTTTTATTGACCTGCAAGAACTAGTCTATGACTTGAGATTTATTGCACAGCCAGGTTTCCTGTACGCATAAGATTTAATACATTTCCAGCCTCTCTTCCGCAATTTTTTTATTTATTTTTTAAATCCCATGATTTTCCAGGATAAGATCCTTTGGCTGTGCAACTCCTCTTCATTCTAGTTAATATCGCTCAACCAACTGGCCTGGTTCACGGCTGATGTGACCTGCTCCGTGGTGTTATTGCCTCTGCCACTTGCTCCGTTGTATTCTTTTGGGTTTATGTATGAGATTGTTACTTTTAATACTCCCTTCTTACTGTTTTCTATGTGCCTCTTAATCCTACTTCCATGTTTGTCGGAAATTACTTACCCTATACCAACACCAGCGTGGTGTTTGAGGATGGGGCTGGTGAGGCTTCCTGCTTTTGAGGTCTCATTTTCAGTTACAAACCTAATAACGTCTTTTAACATCTCTGCTTTCGCTGTCTCCAGTGCTTTTATTTACTATTACCAACAAGTGTTGAAGTACTTTCGTTTCCTTGTTACTCTGTCATTAGTGAACCCCAACAAGCCTCGGGTGGTTTGATATAGCCTTCAGGTGTGGTCCTTTTTAGAGTGAGAATACCAACTGTGAATGGCTAGTGGGGGTGTAATTTCTTCTTTTTTTTATGCCCACTTTTTATAGAAGTGGGAGGAATGATAGTGTGCACATAAGGATGGAACCAGTGACTCACTGGTTTCACAGTTGAAGCACTTTTTATAAGTCAAATATTTGTCCACACAATCTTTGATACCGATTGTCCCCCTGCCTCCATTATTGTCCTGCTCTTTTGAGATTTTTCTTCAGCTCACTTGGTGAGTTTCCCATTACTTCCTTGTTTGTGGATTTTGTATTTGGGCGTCTTGGATCTTGTAGAGGCCATACTTTCTGCCTTTGGATTCTGTCCCTATAAGTGCATATTTACGCCCACTGGTTGTTTCCAACAGGAGGCTATGAAGCTGAACTTAAATGTCTTCCCCTTTCCAAAGTGTACCAGCTACGTAATTCAGTAGATACATTGTTAAATCATGCATGTAATCACCCAGAGGGATACACTTACCTCGCCCTTCTGACTCTCAATTTCTGAGGCTTCTGCTGCTACCCCCTTCTCCGCCAGTCCTGCAGGTAATCCTTAAATTCTACTGTTCCAATACTACTCTATTTTTTGCCTTTCATCGGCCTGCCTCCGGGTGCACTCTATGTTTAATAGGGTTAATTACTGACTTTACATGTGCCTTGTCAGCACTCGTCCGTTAGAGGATACCCTTCTCAAAGCCACGTGTAAGCTCTGCCACACACCAAACTCAACCTAGCTGCCCAAGTTCTGTTGGCACAGTAGCGGTTCTCAACCTCAGGGGTTCAAAAGAGGCAGCTGGTTTAGCGGTCTGCTGCTTGCTGGCTTTACCCTAAATTCAGCACCCTGCAGCCAGTCTTGTAGTGTTGGAAGAAAATTAAATATGCAAAGGGTTGAGGCAATAAACTACAGCATCTGCTATCACAGTGAAGTCAATTAAATACTTCATAGTTTTGCTTTTGGCGGGCGGTCTGTATATCTGCAACCTTGCCCGTTAACCTTCCAAATGTCCCCCCACCGCTCTGTTTTGCCGCCATGGTAAAATGTCAGTCATGGGCTAGTGGGGGGGTAGTATTGACGGGTTTCTCAATGTATTTGAGTCCGAAGGTTCTGAAGGTACGTATCTCGGTGGCGAACTCTGCAGTGGCTTGGGCACGGCTGTGTCGGCGCGTTTCATTGTCGGGGGCGGGGGGGGTGGTTCACTGCCCACGCCTTCCATAGTAAACAGTTTGATCAAATGTATTCGATTAATTTTAGTGGCTAGGATGTCCGTTTTTTTGGTGGATTTTTTTGTGCCTAGAATAGCCCCTTCGGGTTTTTGGTTTTGTAATACATTTTTGGCTGCCCTATTTAGGTTTTCTAATCCTTGTCACTTTTTCAGCTGATGGAATAAACCACGAAAGGGTTAATTGTATGTTTCTCTTCCCATTTTGCTGTTGGTGGACTTTGTACCTCAGTGAAAGCACAAGTATTACAGACATTACCTTTCTATCTGTGAGCCTTAAGTGACTGGGGATTTACTGGACTACCTGTTTTTTTAGTAGATCAGCAGCCCTTGTTAAACGTGCAGGTCTTTGAGGCAGTGGTTACATCTTAAACGGTCTGTCATACTTTTCATTGGTTCAAATCTCTAGAGGTATAATGCATACCGTATGTAATCAGACTTTTTGGAAGCTGAACAATGCTATCCATCGGTAGGAAGAGTTGTTGTTCTTGCGTTTTTAGCATGTATGTAAACTTCTTTTAGCCATTTGCTGTTGTATTTTGCCATGGGCATAAATGTCCTCTGGAGTTAAAGTAATATTTAAGGATAGGCCTTAAAAGTCTAGCACCATTAGACACCTTTTTAATTTCTGAGATCAGGTGTAATGCACTTCTTTGCTGACTTTCTGGTAAGCAGTCTGTTCATTGTTCTGTGCACAAGACTGTGCACAGATTTATCATAATATAGAATCTTTCCTCCGGTTCCTGTAGCTGGGATCTTGCTAATATGGATCTGATGGCATGCATGGAAGTATGTTTAGGAATTAGCCATCAGTGGGCACAGGTCCTAGTAGCTTCTAACTAATGTCATTTATAAAGTGCATTATCTCATTATCTATATCCTTCATGTTTTTTTCTTCTGTAGTAACCCCCGCTTCCGCTTTCATTATTGTTTTGGCCCAAGCATTCCCATGGGCCCTTACTTGTCCTTAGGCTCATCTGCCATGCTGCAGCACTGGGTTGCACTGTAAATGTGACCACCTGTATCTGCCCCCCCCCACCCACCCCCTGTTATCTTCACTCATTACAAGCAGGCATGCCTGCTTCCCCTCTGCAGAGATCATCATAAGTTGTCAAAGGATACAAAATTGTGAAGATCTCCTATTAAAAGCCCCAAATCCTTTTTCGTTTTGGGCTTCGCCTTTTAAACGTTGGTGCTACTTGCATGTACTGCCTTGGCAAACCAGAACACCCCCCCCCCCCCCCCCCCCCACACACACACACACACATATTTATAGTTACTTGTGATTTTTAGCCGTGAAACCTAGAATTTTGTTTGATTTTTAATGTATTTAATTCATAGTGTAGAGAATTTTCAAATCATGCACTAATTGAAGTTTCTAATCAGCTGCTGCCAATAACTCCTTGAATGAGGACAACCTTTGTTCTTGCTTGTATCGGGATTACATGAAGATTAATCTTAGCCTAAAAATGGACCAACAAAGTATAAATCCAGACACCTTCTCTTCAGGTGTTGCTTCTACCTGGGACTTCAAGAATAATTTTACTTCTAAACTGAAGAATAGTTTTTTTTAAGCCGGATCTAAAGCATGATTGCACAAACAACCTTGTCTTCCTGCTTGTGTCTTTCAAAGCAAAACTATGAATTTTGAACTAATACGTTTTTATTGTGAGTTCAGAACTGTGGACCATGCTTCGTTCTCATCGAAGATCACAGCCCAGTTGACATCTATCAAGAACTTAAACTTGCTTTTCCAGGTGCCTGTATTTTTGTTGTTGTACCGAATCTCATGGACATTACTGTCTTTATTCTAGTTGCACATCACACAAGGCCACGAGTGGCATGCTGATTTATATGTGGATTAAGCAAATATTTTCGTAATGATCCCAGTAGTTCCTACACCACGGTAACTTTCAGGTCCCCTAAGCGCCAACACAGTAACCAATCAACATTAATATCGAAGGCCACTAATCTGTTGAACATGAACAGAGCTAGTTGAAAGACACTTCCTTCTTTAGGTTCAAGGTAAGTTATTATGCACATGCATACATTTGATTTTAGCCGAATACCATAACGCCTTGCCATAAAAAAGTCCATTCCTCTCCAGGGAGCTTTTTATAGCTGGGCAATACAACTTTTGGGAAACCTTTTCCCAAAAATCAGTTGACTGATCAGATGAGGGCCTCTTAATGACCCTGGCTTCTGCTGCAAACGGAAACTTTTAAGCCACAGTCCTAATGTTTCCCCAATGATAGGACTAAAGCTGTAGCATGAGTTAAAATCTGTTTTATTTCGCTCAGCTGTAAGCAAGAGAAGGGTTTGTATAAGTTAGTTTTAGGACTTTGTGCATCGCTCTTCTCTCTTGTAAACTAGGATTGTCTTGAAATCTTAATGGGTTGAGCTTCACACCATTTGTAAGTGTAGTTCAGGATGTGCTTTTGTGTGGGGGCGACCTTCTTGACAAGCTCAAGATTTTTCCCACTGGCGCATCGCACATAATGAGAATTATTTTGATGTGTTCACAAAGCCTTATGTTTACCAAGTAAAAAAAAAACACAATTGTTTTTTAAATGCCCTTCGATCCCCACTTTTTCATAACTGCATGCAACATTTGTTCAGACTGCTTGGGTTTAGGGTCATGACATCTGTTAATTTTAAAGGCCTACTTAAATCTTGCATATTGACGTGTCCTATTCATATTGGTGTATATGCAATTGAATTTTGGTAATGTGATCTTTGTGTTCTCTGGCGCTACTGTATTTTTAGTGGTAGGTATCGGTTAGCTGGGGTACTGAGGCTTTTTCAAATGCATAACAATTTTTCATACTCAAATTTTAGCTAACCGGTTTGGGAACAGTCTGAATTTAACATTTGTCTTTAAATATGCTCTGTACACACTTTTATTGTGGTGCATTTTATTGACTTGATTTCTTTTTTCCCTTGCAACCACCTATACAGCAACCAGCTACATTTACCAATGCCTGGGTGATGTGGAGTGGTACATAGAGATGAAGCTGTCGTCATGGCAACAATGAGCGAAGTATCGAAAATCCCCACGGAGAAGCCAGTGTTCTGAGAATAGGTCACTGGAATCGGGGACTAACAGGTTGGCCGCTGGTGAACCATTTGGAGGAACTCCTGTATCTTGTTCTAAGCTTTTGTCTTTGCTGTCCAAGTGTAAATTGTTTAATTAATAATAATTAGGGCATTGCACACGAAGCATGGAAACTGATTGCACACATTTCACCATAGTTATAATCCGCTTTTAGACATTTTTCAATGACATTTTCCAGGTCAAAGCTTTTTGGGTTGGTGGGAATATCCATGTTGTATCCAGCTAGGAATCTATTCATAACATAAGCACCTCAGGAGTTTTAACGTTTTGCGAAATAGTTTTTCTTTCAGAACATATAGTAAAAGTGAAACTTGTTTCAGTTATGACATATCAATTGTTTTCAGAGTAGTTAGCCTTAATGTAGTATAAATTGGCGCCCAGTCTGCTTTAAAATAAGATCTGTATGCAATTTAGATGCTCCCTGCATGTATTTTAATCTCACTACTTGTAATAATTTGGTCAGCCATGTAGCTGAGACTGCTCCAGTGCTTTCTCCTTCTATTGAGAGTTTCTGTAGCTGGTATTCCGTGACCATTTCACATGACGTGATTATTCAGAATTGCGCGTGAAGAATTCCATTGGTTATAGAAGTTGTGCACTTCTTTCTAAGTTAATTTTCTGTTGCTTTATTGCATGGACATTTTCTTTACATTTATCCAAACATCATACCCACTCCTTTTAAGTGAAAAAAATAATTTAGAACGTTTGGGAAATTACTGTGCTTGGTTGTGAAATGTCCAGCCCAATGGACAAACTGGCTTGACTAAAACCAGGTGACACCAGTATCGCACTTTTAAGGCCTTTCTCTTCCACCTTCCTTTCTCTTTCACCTTTATCTTCCATCCTTCCTTTCTCTTGATTGCAGGATAATTTAGCAGTTACTGTAGGTTACCTTTTCCAACTACATTTCGAAGCAGTTACTCAACAAAGGAAAGGAGCTTTCAAACTAGGTCAGACTAAGTCCTGGGAAAAAACTGATCATGGATTAGATATACAAAAACAAGCACTTGTAACTCAATAGGTTGTGCATTTGCGAGAGTTTAAGTATATTGGCATTGTAAATGACTGCCTTTTAGTTATCTGTTTTGATAATTAACACACAAATAAAAGTCATTGTCATTTACAATGCCGATAGCTCAAACTCTTGTAAATGCAAGACCTATTTAATTTCAAAGAAGTGGCTGCAATTGTCCTGGGCTGCTTGGAAAGTGAAAGCGCGCATGGCTTTCTGAAAGTTGTGGGAAAGCACGTCTTGCCTGCAGTAGGAGAAACTCATTAAAGAACATACTGTGTAACAGAAGTAAAAGGGCCAGTCTTCATGAGAGGTAACAAATGAAGACAAGGCGGTACTAAGGAGGGATTAACAAGCCTATTAACAAATCAGATGCCATTATTTACAAAGGGCAGAGACACAAGGTAATGAAAAATATGGGCAGAGAGTGAGCAGAGCGTTAAGTCCATACTCTAAAACAGCATGCCTTGCAGAGCAGCACATGCGCTGCCCAGGCTCAACCTATAAACCTTGTTGTGCTGTAAAGGTGATTATGTATATGGAGGCACCAGGACATTATCATGTCTTTGTAAAAACTGGATGACTGGTGATGACAAGCCTGATCTGAGTTATTTGTGGCAACTTTGAAGAAACTCCAGGCTTAAATGATTAAGACTTGCCCAATGTGCTGGTTGCCACCAACTCCCTAGAACCACAAATCTTGCCTGTATGGTGAGGAAGTAATAAGTAAACGTTATTAAAAACAGCTCATCATTCGTCCCTTTTTGAAGTATGTAACCCCCCCCCACCCCCCCCCCCCCCCCTACCCCCCGGAATTCCACCTCTCTGGATTACAGCAACAGAAGCTCGCATATAAAACAATATCCGTGACTAATAAACAAATAACAACTTCATCACTACCACCTAAATAAATAGGAAGTTTTCTGAATGACTTGAACACTTCTCACCAATTCTCTTGCAAAAATGTGGCCAGAGGATGAACTGTTTAGCAAAGAGGATTGCAAAATATTGCCAAATAGTTTCGCAGAAAACCAGTGCTGTGTATTATCAGCTGAAACTACTTCCAAATATGTGTTCACCAAGTATTACGTCTAGAGAGATTGGGGGAGGCATTTGTTTGTTTCTACCATATTTTTCACACACAAAGATTTTTCCCTTCAGTGTAGAGTATGGTGTGTAAATGAGTGGAGAATACATGCTAATTTAAATAAAGGAAATACCAGAAGAGCTTAATGAAGTGTAGACATTCTAAATCAATGCTGATGATTGTCACTAGATTTGTTTTTAAAAACCATGCACCACCTTCAATTTCTTTCTTTTTGCTTAGTTTATAGTTAAGCTGAATTAAATAGTGCGCCATGTTCTGCTCTTTTAACTTGTGCTTAGTGACTTGACTGTAAATTACTTATGCGTTATTATCTTCAAATCAATTTGCTATTTTCCATACCCTGCCACTATCTGAATCTTTCTTTGGTAGTTATGGCAAAGGAACGTAACAATTTGGGGGCAAGAGGCAAAGTCTGATTATTAACATTAGTTAGAGTGTAAATAGAGAAGCATCTCACCATTTTCGTGTGGAATAGATGGTCATTGGTAGAGGAGAGATAACTGCATGTTAAGTCAGTGCACCTTATTTCAACTAGGCACACTTTGATAGAATTTATCTTTAGTAACATTTAGTAGTCACCAATACACTCGCTAGTCCAATTGAGAATTTAATTAGGTCATTCATTGTAACTAGAAGATTTACGTCTTCATGCTCCAAAGACAACCTTGCATCAAAATGTAATATGTTCACCACTGTGAGCATGTAAAATACTATCATTCAGGTGCATTAAGCTGACACATTCAAACTAGTTGTATTTCCTTAACTCGCCACTGCAATGAGTTTGTAATGCTATATACCGAATTGCCAGTATTGGAGTGAACACCCGTGAAGCCTCTTCTCTATCCACTCTATGCAAAAATAAAAATTAGGCCTCCGGTTTGTATTGTAGCACGTATGTAGCGCTTCTTACACCATTGTGTGGAGCTGAAGTGCATTGGACATAATACATTCCGCACTGTGGGGGATGTGTGTGGTTACCCATGTGATTTGCATGAATGATAAGACAGGTGCACACATCTTATTTCCCAGTGCCTGTCTGTGTGTTAGAGGAATCGTGAGAGTTGGGCACTCAAACTGTAATTGCGATTAGCTAGTGGTTATTAGTTACTCTGCATGTTCTTTGCCATGTCTCACGATTTCTGTACTGCTTTTCAGTTGATATCTGAAGCAGACTGCAACAGTTGGATCGGACAATTAAGAATAATCAGAATGCGGTTGGAGAGCTTGTGGAGGGAGTCCACATTATAGGTAGTGGTAGTACAGTTTAAAGAAGGGACTAAATATTTTACCTAGTTCTATACAAATATACCTCCTGAGCAAGGAAAGAAGCCGAAGAGCAACCAGGGACCCTGTTTCTCCAAATGTGGAGAGTCTATCAACAATCAAGTGAGCTTTAGTTTGGTCATGGCTCGAACCCTAGCAAGACTGGCACACTACACTTGCAAGAGATAGACTGAGCTCCTGGTAGGCAGATAAGTCTTATTGGCAACTAACCCTGTGCTACCCCAATAGTGTCACAAACCACTTTAACATTAAGGAGCTAAATTAAGAGCAATCCAATTGAACCCTACCAAATATCACTATTGCAGTTGTCAGTCGGTTAAGTTCATAATGTGACTGCTTTTGGAACCCATGGTGCTCGATAGATGAGTATCTTCGTCCCTTAAAGCATGGATTTCTTATTTGAGGTTTAAACCAATAGACATTTAAAGAAAACTCCACAGTTAAAATTTGGTGTATACTGTATTCAGAGCATACCGGATGGGTACTGTTTAGGCTTAAAAAAGTTTTTTAATCAGTCCATGCAGTGATGCGCAAGTCCTGAATTTTTCTTTTCACAAGCTTTTCGCCATTCTGTATCAAACAGAATTGCATATATGATTATACCATTGGGAGACTGATTAAAAGTATCTTTCTGATAAACATTTTTTGCTTCTAGTGAGACACTTTCACATCAGAAATCCTACCATTACTGAGCATTAATGTATAACACCTAGATCCTTAATAATAAAACAGCTCAATTTCTCAATGAAATATAACTTCTTTAATGCTTCGGAAATAACAATGAAAGGCCATCTGCATAGCTATATAGTGTAGAAATTTAGATTGTAGGGATGTCCTATTCTCAAATCTCTGCTCACTTTACTGGCACTTAGGCGCTCAAGTCAGTTTGTGCTTGTGATTTCCTTATCCTCATTGTCCGAATCTGGATTGTGGAATGTTGCTTTAAGTACACTGAGGATCTGTGAAGTCTTTCTGGTGGGTTAACTTTCTCCGTAATGTTGTAGATCCCCAAGAAGCTACAAACAAGTAAAACATTTTATATGTGGAAGTGTAAGGGCTGTCTGTCCTATATGATATTTGTATCTATATTTCTTTCTAGTTATATTTTTTCAGTATGTTTGCACACAGATTCATTTAAATCGGTAGATACTTGCAAACCCCTTATCTGATTACAAAAGACCCATCTTTGAAAGTCTTAAACTTGGAATTTCCAAAAATAACTCAACAGATTGCATTTAAAATAAAATCAATAAGCAATTAACTTGTTTCAAAAGGCCGATTCTGCCATTCTGAAACTTGGTATCCATTGCTGAGCGAAGTTCTCTAGCTACCTAAAGTAACACAAAGCAGTGAGAAATTACAGCAATCCCTTAAAGCAACTTAAAGATCAAACTTCAAACTCCAATTTTTCAATTTAGAATCCCCCTCTAGCCACCCGATATCCTGACTATCTATTCACTTGGCCTGCAAGCAATAGAAGGTTGGCATGGCTGTATTTTAGAGTGCTTGTTGCTTACTAACCTGGCTATGCGGTACATCAGGATGCTCCTCCGCAGTAATGCAGTCTAGGCAGCACAACAGTTTGAATATTAGATGTGATATTTTGTTGTCGCTGTCCAAAACCAGTGGCTCAAAATATGTTAATAAATGTGTGTGTGTGTAATATAATTTTTCACAGGTCACTAGTAGTGATGAAAGCCCTATGGCAATAAGCCAATCAGAACCTAAATGTTTGTCTTATTGCCCCATGATGCAGAACTACGTTACGCTCCTCTAATGCACTTTTGTGCACTCTTGTCACCTTCTGCTAATAGTTTTTTTTAACTCTCCATTGATGCACAGAGCTGCAATGTGCTGTTCCCTCCTGATAACGAAATGTGACAAAGTAAGCTGTTATCTACTGATAACGCACAGTGAAGTATTTCAGTGTTATTCATTACTAATGCAGTTAGGACATTTTCTCATTCTGAAGGTTTTGATTTGAGAGCAATTTTAAAAGGAGTGGATCTTTTTGTCGATATTTAACTTCTTTTATTTATATAACTTTAGCCAGAATCTTTATCCAGAATAGTCTACATATACTAAACCTGTTTATCTAACAAATAGCAGAAGTGAAACCAATCCTAAACTAATTGCAATGCATGATGTTATACTATTGTAGCATTTGTATAGCCCATATTCCCATTGTCTGGGACCCTGAAGCACTTGCCTACACAGATGGCAAACTACACTGTGTAGGGTTTGTGGATATTTTTTATTTTGAATCTACGCTGAAAGTGTTTTCATGGCACGAATTAGGACCACTGAGGTGCTTTTATTGTGTTAAACAATGCTGCACCTCCGATGTGAAGGTATGAGCGACTCAAATTCGAATTATAATGTAGACTAGCCAGCTTAGCCATAGCAGAATGTTGTGTGCCAATGTACCAAAAAATGGGGTAATCGTGAGATGGCCTAGTATTCCTTACTGTAACATGCGTCTGGCAGAGATGCTGTTGAATGAGTAGCAATGGAAATTGGTGATAGAAGCAGTAGATAGGCACCATTTTATTGTTTTTGATTTATTTTGAATTTTTGTTCAAGACCGTGATACTGCCTACTGCTTAATAAATAGACCATATGAAGGAGAAAGTCTAAGAGCAATCCAGTATGTTTGCTTAAGCTGAAACTACACAAACTTTAAGTTCCCCAGGTTCCTCCTACTCCTGATAGGCCAAAGGAAGCCAGCATATTTTAGCAGGAGTTCACACCTCAAGCCCCTCTCAAGCACTCGAACGCTCTCAAAGGCAAACTATCACCAATCCGGTTAGCCCTAGTAGAGTTGTGTCTCAGGCCCCAGCCTGACTGCCACCCTACATACTACTAGGTGAGAGACTATTCACTTCCTAGGTTGCTACCCTGACGGCAAAAGAGAGTTGGCCTGCTTCGTGTTACCCAGCTGCTCTTGCTCCTGATCCTAATCGTTTTCTTGGGTCCCTGAGCCCCTTGTTCTTTGTGGTGAAAAGGGACTTACTCTGCTTCCATTATTTTGGCCAGCATATCAGTTATGTAGTTCTCAATTTCTTCAATGTTTGCTCCGCTCTCTTCTGACCTGTGAGCCTTATGGAAAGCGCTTTTTAAATGTACACCCCCTTCCTCCTACCCCACTCTGCCCTTTTAACTCTGCTCTCTTTGAACTAAAACAATAGTAGTCATTGGGTGTCCTAACGTGCATTCCTAAAAAAAAAAAGCCACTTTAAATGCTGGCTTCAGCCTTTAGACTCTAAGTCTATCTAGATACTGCAGCTTACGTCTGCCCTGAGACTGCAGAGCCTTTGCCTGCCTTCTTCATACTAAAACTCTGATCTTATGCTGTACAGGCACATTGTTGGAAAACATTACACAACGTCTTGTTACTTTGCCTTGGGCTAGCTTTACTGATTCCTGGTTATTTGGCCATGTCCTCCTGATGCCCTGCATGTCTTATAACCTGCAATCTATATTCATTGGTATTAGAAGATTAAGGTAAGTTGCACTATGCCAACCCCATACCACATTGAGGCTGCTTGCAATGTTTTAGGTTAGGCATGCTGAATCCCAGATGGTTACTCTCCCCATGCTGACCTTTATCAGCATTCGGAGATGATCATACTAAGCCCTGCCATTGCAAGAAGATGAAACATCTTATTGATGTCTCATTTCAGAGTTTAGAAGCATGACTAAGATACCAGAAGTCAAAAACCAGGCAAGGCAGATGAGGGGTAGATGTGGAAAAAAATGAATAGCATTGAAACCTACTGCCTTTGTCAGTGCTTTTTTTTCTGTTAACCACTGTGGATGCTAAGTTGTATTCCCTCTTGAAATATAAAGGAAGGTGTTTAAGATGAGGCAACCCCACTCTGGTTTCCACAAAAGATTTTGAATGCATGTCATATCTTGAGACGTGCAATGATGTAGTTCTTAACCTTTTGATTTCTGTGGACCCCAACATAATCCATTAATGGAAACCGTGGACCCCCACTGAGTTATTACTAGAAGCCGGGGAAACCACCCTAAGCATTTTAGATTATTTTAATGGCAAAACAATGTACAAAAAAAATACAGAACCCAGCATTCGTCAGACAAATACACTATTTTATTTCATTCACAAACCTAACCTTTTTGTTATCAGAATTTTAATGAGGCTGAAGCTTTTCTAAATTCAATTGAGGATGCTTATTCATACTATATTATGTTTGATAGACTTGCACTGCTTAACTGCTTCAACAGTGTCGATTTGCAGTTGTACATATTGCTCCTTTTTATATGCATTTTTAATATGTTAACATTAATTAACTTTCTAAGTAGTTTAGGACCTATTGAGTAGGTTTCGCAAACCCTAGAAGCCCCAAGACCACATATTAAGAAGCATAGGCATTTTCACCAAATGCATTGCCAAGTGCAGTGGAAATATCGGAGCTTTTAATGTCCTGGAAGCCGCCTCCCCCCTCCCTGCAGAGTTCACTGATTGCACACATCTTTATTCCAGGGAGATATAGACCTTGCCATATGTTCAGGAGTACTGCCAGCTACGAAAATGTATTTTTCAAAAGCATGTGTGAAGCTTTTCTACTGCAAATGTGGCACATATTAGTGATTTAGTGTACAGGATGAACTTGCCAGCTCATTGACTGCACATTACGGTAAACTGACATACATGCTTCAAACATACAATTTATTTCACTTTTCTACAAATTGCTCAGTGACTGTTTTAGGTACATTAGGAAGCCAGGACCAGATCTGTTTCCCAGGCTACAGTGCTAACAAATTTGCCAAGGTCTAGATGTTAGAGCTCAGATATGTACTGCGATTCATAATCATTCTTGTATTACATCATTGTGCACCATTGGCAAGGATATTTGTGAGGCAACCAGATACAAATGGTAACATTCTGTTTCAAGATAATTCTCGTATGTGGGGCGATATTAAAAAAAAGAATAGCCTCTATCCGTTTCCAGACTTGTTTGATCTGTCCTGCAAGGTTAATAACTTGATTACCTCTCTGATTACCAGTTATTTGTCAGGAGATTTATTGTATTTTGCTAGTGTTAATTGCTTAACTTTATTAGGTTCTCCTGCTTTGTAGCAAGGGTCGTATTTATATTCTCAACACACACCATTCCATTAGGTAACATGTAAAGTAATCGTCATAATTTGACATTATTTCTGTTATAAAAAACCATAAAAGTTCACAGCAGCATAGGTTTAAAAACATGTCCGAGTATAAACGTTTTGATTCAACAAACAGCATTAAAAAAAAATTCTACTTCCAATGAACAAGAAACTTAATTGGGCCTTTCAACAAAACCCTATTATCTGGCAGCTGTTCATGTACCAAAGCAAAGTAAAGTCGTTTATGCAAATACGTAAGCAGGCTACCATTGCATCAGCCTAATACATTTTAGATTCTCTTGTCCAAGGATTGGGCAAGTGTTTGACTTACAAATAGATCCGTTCTCCGTGGAACTACATAGATGTAAAACAATCTTAAGCCCCCTTGTTGCTTATTATTAACAGTACCAACTAATTAACTCTAATGAACATTATAATGGGAGCAAAGCAAAAGAAATTGATTAAAACATCTTATTACATGAGCAGCTTAGTTTTTAGTTCAGTAACAAATGCGTAGAACTAACTGGAAGCAAACAAAGTGAATCCAAGCCAGCTGCAGGGGATCATTGTGCTATGGTACTGGTATCTTCGAGGTATGTAGTTGTATTGTGGTGACATTAAAAATGTTACAAATAAATCCAGTTGATCCACTGGATGTCCTAAAAACTAGGGGAGCGACAGATGGCTTTGCAATTTATGAAAACTGTTGGATTCCTATAAAGGATTGGAGGAGGAAAGGGATGAATGTCGAAGAATAACCCTCTTCTCACTCATCGCATCTACTGCGCCATCTGGGTCTCACAGAGCTCCGCCGAGATGCCGCCTTTGGGGGTGGGGGTTCCACAGGGCTCTGTGTTGAGCCCATCGTTGTTTAACATCTTTATGTCCCCCCTGGCGGCGGCGGTGGAGGCTTACGGGGCCCAGATCGTGTCCTATGCTGACGACACGCAACTCCTCTTCACTTGTGGTAAAGATCAACCATTTGATGGAGAGAGTATTCGGGGTTGTCTGGGCATGGTATTCGACTGGTTCCAGCATAACAACCTGAAGGCCAACTCCAGTAAGTCGGAGGTCCTATTCTTCGGCTGTGTCACCGACCCTGAGTGGCGGCAATGGTGGCCATCTGAAATGAGCCCTCCTGTACAGTCATCTACGGTCGCCAAAAATCTTGGCGTCAAACTCGATAACAAGCTGTCACTGAGAGCTCATGTCCTTGGTCTGGCCGGAACCTGCTTCGGCATTTTGAAGATGCTCCGCAAGTTTCTTCCACTGCTCTCTGCGGAGCACAGGCGGATTACCATGCAGGCGCCTATTGGGTCCAGGCTCGATTACGCCAATGCCCTCTTTCTAGGCCTCCCTGACTACCTGGTCCAACGCCTACACGTGGCACAGAATTCTGCTGCCCGCGCCATCTTTGGCTTGCATAGGCGGTCACGAGCTTCTGGGTTGCTGCAGAAGCTCCATTGGCTACCTATCCGTAAGCGGATCATGTTTAAATCCCTTACGTTGATGCACAAAGCCTTGTTTGGCTCAGGGGCCGGGTATCTACGTCGCAGATTGGCCTTCTATCGCCCAGCACGCTCACTGCGGTCCGAATCTCTTTTCACTGCCGTGGTTCCACGTGTGCGGAAGGCCCGCACTGGGGGCCGCTCCTTCAGCTTCAAGGCTCCCCAGTTGTGGAATTCTTTGCCACTGGCGTTACGCAGTACCCCCAATCTGCTTCAATTCAGGAAGAGCCTGAAGACCTGGCTTTTTAATGTCTAGTTGCTTTCGGGTGGGCTTTTTCTTTCTTTCTCCTGTATCCGTTCTTTTTGTTATGTTATTTCACACTGAGCCGCTTGTGGAAAGCGCCGGGACACTCTTTTAGAGTAGCCGTGCGCTATATAACCTTATTTTAACATAACATAACTGCCATGCCTCCTCTCCTACCTCTGGACAAAGGTAGGGGGTAGTTTTCCAACTGAAAAGGGCTAACCAGCTTCACAATCCTAGAGACCCATAATGTTTCTGGATTCTCAGAAAGTGAGTTGAGTTTAATTAGAGGGTGTGGCAATATTAAAGTACAACATATGGTTTTGATGCCTTGAAATATCAGTTGACAATGGATGGTGGAGTTCCCTAGTTGTCTCTGCTTATTAGTAAAGGCTGTAGTTCACTGAATGTCTGGTGTTACCGGGACACAGTGGGCTCTGCTGTTGCATTAGCTGCTGAGAAGGGCCTTTGGCCAGGCAAGCCAATGGGATGGATTCTGGTGCTAAGTTTAGTCTCTTTGATGCCACTGATACTAGGGTGGCTCCGGTTTCATGGAGAGAACCTTATGTCTGAGTAGACCCTGGGTTACTGTTGCCTGGGCAGCACACTGCTGCCTGTTACGCTGGAGATAGACTTGTCATTGTAGACTGTGGTAGGCATAATGCAGGTTTGGAATAGGCAGCACACTGGTGCTAGTCTAGCTGCTAGAAGGCTCCAGTACTTTTTAAGTACTGCTATAGGGCACTATTATTGCTTTCAGGCTAGATGACTTAGTGCTTGATGCTGCTTACTCCTTGATTTTGTGTTTCTCGTATCTGCTTTGGTTGATTACACGGTGGTGCTGGCAAGTGTGTGCAGTGTCGAGAGGGTGCACTAGAGCCTTCCCTCCCTTTCCAGCCTTTGAGTACTGAAATACCTTTCCAGATTCTGCACTCCAGAGTTTCCCTTGTGTCAACTCATGGAACACCCATTCCAGTTTTTAAGCCTGTGAAGACCCACACTTTCTTCTCATGCTCCTAACAAACACCACTTGTCCCTTGCCACTACTCTCCAGCAAACTAGGGTCACGTCATGACCACAACAGTTCTAACCAGCCTGGAGTGCTCACTCAAGGCACTTCTTCCAGCAGCCCGAATCCCACTCATGCATGCTCCAGTCCACTCTGCACCCATAACCACAAACTCTTAAGTTCTGTTTTCTCGACCTCAGCCCCCTCTTCCAACCCTAGCTCCCCCATGGCCTCACTTCCTGCTCCTCTCGACACTGACCATGATACATGAAGACAACCAGCTAATTCCTTTTTTGTGCTTACCACTCTTGCTTGAACCCCCATTCACATCCATACTGACAACGCTTCATGCTAACTGTTCTACTGGCACTATACTAGCCAGAAGCCACTTGCTGTTTATTTTTTTTTCTGCAAAGAAATTAGGCTGCCACATGTCTACTGATTTGGCTGAAAGAACCCAATGAGTTGTGACAGTGTTCTTTAATTTCTGCTTTTTTTAGTTAACTTTATAGTGTTGGGCTGCAAAGTTCTCTGCCTTAAATCCTTGCAAGATACTTTCATTAAACATTTTTACATCCTTATATTATTGGAATATTTATATAAAGTCAAAAAGTTTGGATGGCCAACAGAGAAATAATTCGAAGTCTGCTGAAAATGCTCTGTTCAACTTTGCTGGTCAGGCTTCAAGTTGTAAATTATCTTTGGTATACTGTTACCATCATAAGATCAAAGGGAACTGTTGCTTCCCTTTGCCTTTGTGTAAGGATTTATTCACCACTTAAGAGCACAATATAGACTGATTCAACGTGACATGGCAAGACATGCGGCAGCAAAAAGTGCATTACTGCATTTTCTATCAAAGCGTGAACAGTGTACTTCAAAATAAATACTTGAAAACCCTAATACTCCAGTAACGTTGCACTAAAAGACTAGTTCTACAAAGCTTTTACAAGTCATTATCGAAGCATGTGACTCGCTTCTTTCTCTGGTTGAATTTTAAACTTAAGAAGGAGCAAGTGATGGTACTTACACTTTTTTACATTTCCCAGTAGATTATTTTGACAAACAATATTGCGCACCCTGCCAAAGACTTCATAGGGCACTCTTCATTTGTTTCTGTGCTCCAGATTTCCACTGTTGACTAGACTGTTTTGGGAAACATCTGAGTTTTTCTGCAAAACTATCTGGTTAAAGTATGCTTCTTAAAGGTCCATACAATCGCTATTCCCTTTGTAGAACTGGCTTCTCACTTTTAATGTCTGTTGCACATGTTTGCGGGCAAACAAATGCAGGCTTGCCAAGACGAGATCTTGTGCATTAGTCGGTGTTTGCATCCAACTATAGTTTAGTTTTTATTTGTTTTGCATTGATTCAGGGCAAGGAAGTGTGGGACTAGAAGAGACTCTGCCACAGTGTAATAAATACAGGGTGCCGTAAATCACTTTGTCACTGGCACTTGCCATGTAATACACAAGACTCACATGTTTGCTCTTCTACGCTGCCATGCACATTCAAACAGGAAACACAAGACCTACTGAATAAACTTGCATGGGTTTGTTAGAAGCTTGCAACCCTGACCGCTTTGTGCTATTGAAACACCGAGCCGAAAGATGGAAGCTTTGCTTCACCAAAACCAATCATGAGAAAATAACCTGCAATTACTGCAGTTGTGGTGCACACCAGACATTCACACTCATCGGATTAACCAATTACATTGCAGCCTTCTCATTCGTAAACTTTTGATGCCGTGGTGGACCTTAAATGGAGGTGTATAAAAGTGGTACAAAATTCATCTACATAGACGCCCAGAAGTTTATTTATTTATTCAAAGTTTTATATAGCGCGAACAGGATCCTTACAGATATCAGAGCGCTTCACAAAGACAGGGAGGGGCAATAGGAGTAAACAGAGATAATGGGAACAGTATAATAGTCAGTGACATGGTAATAACATGGATGATAGAAACAAACATAAAACCAATCCATATATGATCAGGTAAATAACATGGTAACATGGTAATAACATGGTAATAACATGGTAAGTAACATGGTAATAACATGGATGATAAAAACAAACATAAAACCAATCCATATATGATAAGGTAAGGGAGTAGTATAGAGCAGCACAGGTCATTGATCCGACTACAATGGCGTACAGGTGGATCAGTAAACCAACGTGTATCATATCTTGGTCGGTAGTAAGAGAGTAGCGTAATAGTGCCCCCAACAAGTCAAGTATAGTGCCAGGGGATATGCAGAGCAGCGGTACAAGCAATGCAGAGTCTCTGACCCAACATCTGTAGCGATCAGGAGATCTTGGCCAGAAGCAATGTTTTCACCTCTTTCTTGAAGAGTGCAGTGGAGGTGATTAGCCTTGTTTCAGGAGGGAGCGCATTCCAGATCCTGGGTGCCATTCCAGAGAAGGAGCGTTTGTAAGTTTTCGCTTTCCGAAATCTACGAGGTTTCAGGAGTAGATTTTTAGCACTCCTATTGGATCTCGAACCTCCTGATATAGACAGCTTTTGAGCGAGGTAGTTGGGTGCCTTGTGGTGCACGGCCGCGTGTGTCATAGTTGCAATTTTTAGCTGTATTCTGGCTTCAAAAGGCAGCCATTTTAGAGACTTTAGGTCTGGGGATATGTGCGAGTGCTTTCTAGAGCCAGTAATGAGTCTCGCGGCAGCGTTCAGGGAGGCTCTTAAGGGTGCTGTTGTGGATTGTGGGAGACCGCTGAGGGTCGCAATTCCGTAGTCTATTCGAGGGATGACTAGAGCTTGTACAGCAGTTTGGAAGTCTTTGGCCGGGAGGAAGGGTTTAATTTTCCTCCCTTTTAGTGAGAGGATTATTCAGTACCATGATATCCTCTAGTGGGGAGTCAAAATAAGAGGTCTACACTGTTATCAGGCTTGCAGTATATTCTTGCTCAAAGTAAACACTGCTAAATGTTTCACCTCATCAGTGTGTGCATGTACAGTCTGCCACAAGTGTTGATGGCATGAGGAACAGGACATATGTAACTTTACTTTAACCTTACAGGTTATAATTTAACCTAGCCTGTGCAGACGGACTATCCAAGCATGCCTTTTTGTTTTAGTTAAACCTCATGGGGCTACATCATACGCAGTTTATCTTGTCAAGATTGAGGTATTGTAGTGTTCTCATTTTCTAAAAAAATGTATTCAGCCTTTATCAGGAAATTGCTATTGCACACATTGCCTGACTTTTTTCACCGAGTCACCTATGTGCTAAATGCTACGGCTGAAGTGCAATAAATACCTGAAACCTTGAAACAATATTTTGTTTATAATAGAAATTATAAGTTTTTCAATGTTCTTTAAAGCTTCACATTGTACATAGATGTCACTATGATGTCATTTGCCATTTGCAGTACTATATCTTCTTAATTAACTTTTTTGATACCAGACGGAGCTTTTCAGACGAATCCTTTGTCACTGCCCCCTTTCAATCAATAAAAATATGTTAAGCGAGTAGTGATGTCAAGATGCCAACTTCTCTTCATTCTCCTTGTTGAGTATTTGTGGCTAAAACCTTATATGTGGGATAGAGACCCATGTTGGCTAAAAGCCAATTCTCTGAACACTCCAGTTAAAGTGGACAAGCTGCATAGTGATGCCTGTTTGACACCCGTCTACCTACAGACACTCCCAAGGGAAGCTGCTAAAAAAACAAAATTGTGGTGGACCTGTGGTTCTTGGTAACCAAGATGCATTCACTACTCCCATGGTTGGAAGGTGAGGGGCAAACAGGTGTGTTTCGAGGCCAGCAAATCATTTGGTAAAGCCTGACCGCTTAACCACAGCTGACCATCTTGGACAAATACAGGAGACTAAAACGTAATGGATTTTATAACCGTACTCTGTCTCATCTCTGGTCAGACATAACTGCATCCAGCTCCGTTTTATTTTTTGTTTTGTGTATTCTGGTACTTGGAATCCTGCTTTTGGATTCTTCATAACTGTAAGTTTAAGAATGGCAAGGGACACAATCAGGAGTAGTGGAGCATCGTCCAGGTGACCGTGGATAACTCGAGAGCTCTGAGAGAGAGGCTTCCTTACATAATATGGCATAAAATGCCCCACATAGGCAAGTGTGAAGATATTTAAAGTGTCCTCCTCAATCTGCATCTCTCCGAATAGCAAAATGCATGTAATGTGCATTTGAGGTACTTTATTCCTTAGGAATACTGTTTACCATTGAATTTTTTGGTACTTCAATGTCTGCTGCTTTCACCCTAATTCATAGACCTAAGCTTTTCACATGAGTGGTAGCTTTGAATTAACCCCAAATCTGTCAGATTCTCAGTTAATGCTCTTTTCTAGTCCCTCTTGTACAATGTTCCCCTTTATTTCACAGTGGCCCGTCCCTCAAATAAATAAAGCACCCTGCTATTTTTATGGCACCTTCAGCACTATATCCTGACTAGTAACCAACCCAACTCGTGCATCTAGGCAGTCTTTGCTAGCCAATAATTTGAAAGAGGTGTGTTCCAAAAGGAAGGCATAATTTTAAAATGGTACCTGAAAAGGAAGCCTTCCCTCTCGCCCCCCCACCCCCGACCTTTCTATTATGCGAAATGTACTTCAGCATTCAACTTACTATTCTTAGTTGATATTTGAAAATCTATCTTTTGTGCTATACCAAACCAAATTAGCTACAACATGTAAGCTAAATGTTGGGGTCTTGAGAATTACAGTCATTGTGATATGCTAAACTGTTAATTATGCAACCAGCGCCTCAGTTATTCAGGTACTGAACTAACTTTTTGAGTGCAACACTACATTTCTAATATATTGAAAAAGGCTTTCTCTCTCATCCAAATGAAAGCGGAATCGGCACTCCGTAGGTTAGTTATCTGGCGTGTTTATTTTCAAAATATCAACCTGCTTCGACCGTTGCCTCACCACCTTTTTCGCGAGATATATATACTCGTTTTCCCGCGTTGGTCCTCCTTCACCTTATTCAACCTATTCCGTGGGGAAGGGAAGACCGCACTATTCCGTGGGGAAGGGAAGACCGCACTACTCTGGTAAAAGAAGCATCCAGGTCTGTTATTCATTTCGGAAAATGATTTATTTTTATCATTTTTCTAAATCTCAGCAAAGTGCAAATAGAAAAGAAAGACCGTGTTTCGGCCTGAGACCTTCTTCGGGGTTATGTATGTGTATAAATAAATATATATACGTGTGTGTATATATATATATATATATGTGTGTGTATATATGTTGTTCAAAATGATAGTGTTCTCTTTGAAGGGCTTGGTGCAGTGCCACTTATAAGTGTTCTAAGCAAATCACTGTAGCAGTGTTTGTATCTGGTTATGTTGTGTTACATTATAAAATTTTATAAAGCGCACAGCTGCCCCAGTGAAGGGGCGTCCCGTGGCTGAAGAAAAAGGATCATTAGTGAAGTAGTGAAAAAGCATCTCCCAATTTTCTTTTTTACAAGAATAGATGAGTTTTTATAGCTTTCCTAAAAACGGACAAACTTTGAATTCCTCTGATGTAGGATGGAAGGGCGTTCCAGGCTTTAGCCGCAAGAAGGCGAAAAGAACGTCCTCCCGCTCTACTACGTTTGACCCAAGGTACTTCGACCAAATTTTGGCCCGCAGAGCGTAATGTACGCAGAGGAGCATATAAGTTCAGAGGGCAGAGCATCCTGGGAGTTGTCAGTCTTAAGATTTTAAACGAAATGCAGAGAGTCTTAAACTGTATTCGTTGGGCTACAGGTAGCCAGTGGAGCCTTCGAATGGTCGCAGAAATCGGGCTGAATTTAGGCAAGCCTACTAGAACTCCAGCAGCCGCATTTTGAATGCGTTGCATTTGGACGATTTCTACCTGATTTGCGCCCAACAATAATGAGCAGGCGTAATCAAGTCTAGACATAACTGTGGCCTGGACTATCATCTGTCTGGTCTCAGAGTCAAAAAATGTTAAGACAGGTTTCAGACTACGCAGGATGCCAAAGCAAGTGGTGGCAACTTTCTTTGTATGGGTAGAAAAACTGAGTCGAATCAAGCCAGACTCCGAGATTCTTCACTTCTATCTTCGGTTCCGGAGCTTTCCCGAAAGTAGCTGGCCACCAGTGGTCTCCCAATAAATAGGTATTCCTACCAACCAGAAGAACCTCAGTCTTGGCCAACCAACGGTTAGTGTTACAGCTTTTTAACTAGGACCCCTCTGCCAGTATAGGCTTGTAAATTCACAGCAGCCTTCAGTCTTCATTTTTGCTAGTGTTACCAAAATATTTGTCACTGTAAAGCATCATTACCTCTAAATAATGTTCCATAGATTTCCATGAACTTCCCACCATAGCTTAATACTGAAATAGAAATTGGCCAACCTTTTTTATTGTACTTGGATATCCTATTGGAGGTCTGGTTGCATTTATAAACCATTCTGCCTTGTAATTTGTTGTGCCACCAAAATCCTCTCGCAGGCATTATTACATAACCGTAACATGAAGTTGTTGCTTTGCAACCTCTGTCACTTTACTTGTCACATTTTATATTTTTTAGAACCTTCTGATATAATACCTTGATGGGTTTTACAATATTTGTACTCGAAGGTCCGTCTCAGTATTAATGATGAATGCTTGTTCGCATTGTATACATGTCCAAGCCAGCTTTGCAGTATGCCCTTTGTTGTGACTGTTATGAAATGCGGGGCTGAGTAGAAGCACAAGGGGGGGGGGGGTACACGGCTTCCACCAATTTGTCACACCCTGTCAAGAAGTTGGGCCCTTCAGAAATATGCTGAACGTGTTCTGGTGTGATTTTCAGGCACTGAGACTCGTTCAGCAGCACCTGCACGTTGTCTGCTTTTTCCCAGCAGCAATGGTCCAGCAGCAAGTGGGGCAAGATAAAGGTCAAGTTAAGGGGCCATCGGGCCTCCTTTTTAGGTTTCGCTGGGGGACGGAGCGCAAGCTCCGCCTCCAGAGAAATCTCTTGATTACAGTAAGGACTCTGGAATACGCCCCCCTGTCCCATTGGCTAGCTCCATAAATGGAGGCTAGCCATTGGAACAGAGAGGCGTCCGTCATGGCCGGAGTAGACTCGGGGGCGTTCCCGAGAATCTTTGGCTTTTGGCTACGTCATGATACGTCAGCCAAAAGCCGGGAACGCCCCCGAATCTGGTCCGGCCGGGCCGTGCTTGCTGCTGTCCTGCCTTCTTCCGTGTCCCTCCTCCCGCCGTCCCCCCTCCCCCCTCCTCGCTGTCCTGTGCACGTTTCCCGCCGTCCGTTCCTCTCCCCCGCCTCCCGAGCCGCAGCTGATCCCGATCCGCTCTCCCCGCCTCCCTCTCCCCTCCCACTGCAGATCCCCGCCTCCCTCTCCCCTCCCACAGCAGATCCCCGCCTCCCGAGCCGCAGCCGGTCCCGATGCCGTTGTAACACGGCCTCCGCTCTCCCCCTTGCCGCTACTTGCTTTTTATGTCTTACAGAGAGGCCAGAGGGTCAGCCAAAAGCCAAAAATTCATTGCCCATGAAATCGTCCCTGCCGCCGCCCGACCAGGAAGTCAGGCAGGCCGGGGGCGGGCCTCCGGGACACCCGGAAGAAGAAGGGCGGGAGCCTACCCCGCCTCCCCCGGAAGAATCGCGGCTGCATTGGGCACCGGGGCAGGCAGGAGCCTACTCTGCGCCCCGGTGCACTCACCCGGAAGAAGAGAGGCGGCGGATGGTGCAGGCGGGGCTCCGTTGCGAGGAGGAGAACACCGCCGCCCAGGAGAAAGGAGCCGTCCGCCTGTCCAGCCACGGGACCTCCATGCGCTGAGGAGGGGCCCGCATCCTGCCGGAACCGCAACAGCAGGAGAAGCCGGTGAGTGGGGCAGCTGAGAATCGCGGCTGCATTGGGCAAACCAGAGAATTGAACTTTTTGGGCCTGTTTAAGTTTTCATTACACTCTTGCTACGCCTCTGCTGCGTGTGAAAACATGATAATACACCAATGGCAACATGTGTTTGGAAACCTGCTCAGATGCACAAACAGTAACAGATACAAGGTGACATGCCCCGTTAACATACATGACTACATGGAAACATATGCAGCGAGCTGTGTCTAAGCCCTCTATAGTCAAGCACAGGCGGTGCTGCCTCTCTTCACTAAGTTCTGACTGTATTTTCCCTCAGAGTTTAACCCCTTTTCTTCTGTCCAGGGCTCAAGCTTTCTCCTTCCTGGCTCTCTGTTGTGGGAGGTGCACCCCCCCCCCCCCCCCCCCCCCCCAACCCTTCTTACTGTGCAAGATCGGTCCCTGGCGTTGCTCCTGCGCTCCGAGGCCCTTTCTAGGTATGGACTGCAAACATACATGCTTAGTAGGACACCCTGAATAGTAATGTTGCACATACACCCAGCACAGAAGAAATGTGCAGTATAGGAGGGTCGTGACGTCACTCATCTACAATCAAACGTCACATACACAACAACCAGCAGCACAGTATCGACAGAACATCTCAGCACAGACATGCCTGTACCTGGCACTCGCCACCCGAGCCCACAAACTGCATTTCTGCAGGAGAGGGACCCCGCCCCCTGCCCTTGAACTTGCTGAGGTGAGTCAGAGCAGCCCCGCTCACCCCCCCCCCCCCCCCCCCCCCCCACACACACACACACACACACACCCGTGAAACACCCACAGCTCCCTGGAGTTGACACATTCACCTAACACGGGAATATTAATAAAAACTCCCACGCGAGGAATAGCAGCATTCACGAACCGAAGCAGCCAATGGGGGGGCCTTGCATCTTTGTGGGCAGTCCTGCGCTATGTACAGCGCTGCGGTGCCGCACTGGAGGCACAGTGGGCGCTATTCAAAGAACCAGAAAACAAACTGGGGCACGTTGCATCAATAGACTAATTCAGAAAGGAACGAGAGAGAAAGGACGCATGAGAGACCAAGAGAAGAGAGAGAGACAAAGAGAAGAGAGGCAAAGAGGAGAGAGGGAAGATATAGAAAGGGCCTAAGAGAGAAAAAGAGAAGTGTGAGAGAGACAGAGAGGGGAAATAGAAAACACGAGAGAGAAGGAGAAACAGTGCACATGAGAGGCACAGAAGTGACAGAGTGCGAAAGAGAGACAAAGAGAAGTAAGTGAGAGAGAGAACGAGGCACATACAGTACAGTACGGACGAGGGAGAAATAAGAGAGGGGCGCTGAAGGGACAAGCTGCTATTGTGCTCATTGTGCTCAGTGCAGAGTGCAGATTCGATTGCGTCTTGGCGCTACAAGGACCAAGTTACAAAAAGAATGTGAAAGGGTTACAGGTTGCGATGTAACTGACATCCCTGGCTGGTGCTGGGCGACTGGGGGCATCGATTCGACGGACCCACCGGGCTCCGGGGTTCATCGTGTTTTGGGGCCAGATGACACCAAACTCCTGCAGACGAACGCACGTGCAAGCAGCGCCTCGAAGACTATCTTAGCGCATCTGAGTGTACGTGTGTGATGGCTTCTAGTTCTAACAGAGGTTAAGAGCGGCCAGGGCGAGGACTGACAACGCAATTTCTCTTTTCAACCTGCGCCTCACAACAACCAAGTGCGTCCTTGTAAAAGAAAGCAGTAGAGACCGGGGGCTTTCTTTTAGAGGGGCACTCCTCTTAAAAAAAAAAAAAAAAAGTTTTCTCAGTCCCGTTTACAATTATGCTGTTTGTTATGAGGTGATGCACAACAGATACTTGAAACTCCACGGGTCTGCAACAGGGCCTCTCCTCTTGATACTCTTCTGCAGGAGTAAATGCACAAGCCAGTTTTCATTGTAGTGCAAAATGATAAGTGAAATAGTTGCAATACAAATCGCATTTGCGAGAGATTAAGCTATTGCCATTGTAAATGACAATGCCATTTATTTATCTGTTTTCAAAACTAACACATAAATAAAAAGTTTGTCATTCATAATGCCAATAGCTCAAACTTTTCCAAAGGCGAAACCGTTGCATTGTAAATGCTTGTTTATCAGGTATCCTGTCTGGACATGGCTTGGAACCTCACACTTAAATGCAATGTAGGGGAAACAAACGCGCAGAGCTTGTTAGCTCTTCACAAGTAATTGAGAGGCGTGCTTTTGACTTTGTTCAGTCTCTGTATTTAATTGCACGACCGGTAAGAATGTCAGATGTTGGCCTGTTCCTGTATTTACACAAATAATTTTATATAGCACTATTTTATTTCTTTTATAGCGCTACTCCTCCCAGTGCAGGGTGTCGGCGCTTTACAAAACATACACATTATACATTGACAATAAATCATGAAAGTGTGTAAATTAATGTGCAAGATGTTACATGAGAAAGTAAGGGTTACAAGGTGGAGTCACATGCCCTTCATACCTCACTGTGCTATATTAGGAGGATTACAATTTAGGAACTGCAAGTAACCAAGGGATCTCGGTGTTCAAAGCAATAACCCACTTACCTAGCTACATAAAATATAAATCTTTCATCTGCATGTTACATGATGTGCTTTGCTAGAGACAGATTAACCTTCTATACTGCTTTAATTCAAATCTGGGGCTACACAAAACACAGATCTCCCCAACAAATGCTTTACCCTCGAGTTATCTCATCATTATTATGCACTGACGTTTACTGGACACCTCTGCAGCAGATGCTTTAACCCCATAAAATATTTTAAAATGCTGACTTTGCAACCAGTTAAGAACAGATCTACTACCATGCTTCTCCTTGACGGTTTCTTAGTGGCAGGATTAAAAAAAATGTATTAGTTGGGGTCCAGATTGTGCGTCTGTATTGCCCCACTTTTTTGGTTCAACTCCCAATGCAAAATCTTTTTGTTAAATGTCATGTGCTTAAATGTACTCCTGATAAAAATGTGTGGGGTCTTAATATCTGATGTCACTTCATGGGATTTCACTTCCAAAGAGGTCACTTCCTGCGATGTCACAGATCATATATTCATGTGCTGTGATGGCATGCCCCATGATGTCCCTTCCATACTGCCTAACTTGGTTAGTTCCCCCCCTTCGTTTTAAAGGACTTGTGACCTGGAGCTGAAGTGTTTTTTTTCCGCAATAAATTGTTTACTACTAAATGTTTGTTGCGGACTCGTCTTTCATCCATTGAATTTGCACAAAAGGTTTGTGTCGCCTGACCAAGCAATTTTTTGTTGTATACAAAATTGGAATCCCATTCTGCATAAAAAGTTCTACATTGGAAAGGTGGACCTGATACAAGACCAATAATCAATACACTAAAAACAAATTGAAATCTTAGCTGTTCATCAGAATTAGTTATGGTTTAGGGTCCAGTTAGAATGTATGTAGTTGGAACTAATCGGACGTCTGCTAGAGAAAATGAAAGAAAAGCATGCTGATTAGGGAAGTTCTTGTGGAATTTCAGATGAACGGTATGCTTATATACAGCTGATAATTATCTCCGCATCTAATGCAGCATACCAGGAGAAGAGTTCAAACAAAAGAATTTAAGATGGATTACTTGCCTTTCTGACGGTTGCTCAACCTGTGCTGTAACCAGTGCAAGCCATTCAATGCGGCACCAGCTAGGTACCATAATTGACTGTTTTTCAAGCTGCTTAGAATCAAAATGGCACACCACAATACAGATAGTGGTAAACGTCTAATCTGGTATAGACAGTGTGTACTAAAAATATTCGTTTCAGGGGATTTGTTACTGTTCTCTAATACTCCCTGACCTTTGTGCTAATGGTACCATCGCTGGGATCGTCTGAGCATCTGATGGCTTAATGGGACACCAGCAACCTTAGTACTTTCAACCTTACTCTTTTCATGAAATATCTCCGTTTTAGTTATGTTTAGTTTACCTCACCTGGTAGACATTGATCTGAAGGCGCACAAATATCCCATCAATCTGGGGAGAAGGATACGCCTATGCTGCTGCAGTTCTAAGTAGTGAGGTTAAGTGCATGCTTAGGCGCATCCGCTCTCTTATAGGTAGAAAATGTTGTCCAGAACAGTACTGTAAAGAAAAGCTAGTTAAAAATGTTATTGCCAAAATAATGATACCTGTACTTGCCCTGCTCTCATGTTGCATTAGCACTAACCCAATCTCTTCACTGTAATCATCAAAGGGCCTTATATTTCAGTTGAATGTAAAATGTGATTCCCCATCCTTCGCCCATGGGCCTATTTTAAGAAAATGAGAACACAGATTGTCATCTGTGCACTTTTTTTGGTGCAAACAATTTGCAGCTATTCCATTCTTTATCACGTACTCAAGTTCATTTTGTTGTGTTTTCCTTGTCCTGAGTTCTTTATAATATATCTCAAAATCTGGAGTCCTTGTTAAATTGTAAAATATTTATGCTTGATACCATACGTATTAGTTGGCCATCCTTGACTCCTTGGCAACTTCTTGAAAATGCTGTGTGCAGCAGCTGGGTAAACAGACGTCTGTGCGGACTGATTGCTGTGGACATTTTGTAAATGCAAGCAGAATGATGGCAAAATATAAGCTGTGGGTGATTTTGGCAGACCAGTGCTCACCAGATGTAGCTCACTATTTTGCTATGTTTGAACTGAAAAGGAGCACAAGCAAGACTATGTACAAACGTTTCTACGTTTTACAAGGTGTTCATTATTTAAGCCTCTTTGTTGGGTGCTTTGCAGCAAACAGAATATTTTTATTTCGGCTTTACAAATAGAAAGGGCTAAGAGATAAATGATGTGTCAGAATATGCCTGGGAGTCCAGATCGAGTTGTTGTCAGTGGAAAGACGTGTGGACCATTTCAATAACTGCTATTGAGTTGAAAGAGTAAATGGGTGCGTTGAATTTGCAGTCCGAGCATAAGACTGGGAGCAAGGGAGCGGATTCGAGAAAATGGCAGTTTGCAAGAGAGATGGAGTGTGTGTGGTTGGTCTGAATCTGTTTGCAATTCATCTGAGCAGGCTACAAATGAGTGAGAGTACGAACTTACATTTTTCTTAATGTATATCTTGAATTTGCTTTTATTTTTGCAGTTAATTATTTTCAAAGTTCCACATATTTGAAACCAATAGCTCCTTACAGGGTTCCTGAAATTGTTTGGTCTCGTGACTAGGTGCCTTTTACAGAAAGTCAGTTTGGGGGTTTTGTGTTGTGCATGAACCAACACTATAGGATATTCTGTTGAATGTTTGAATTTAGGGAACACGTGCCTTAGACCTATGCTCCTGTTTGTAAAGCCCCCCGCCCCCTTTATATGGCATAGTACCACTTTTACTGGAGGGCGTTTTTCTGTTTTTAGGACACCTCTTTTGTCTCATTTTGGGACACTTTTTTTTTTGTTTTTTTCTCTTTACCTTTTTAACTGTTTCCCCATCACTACTTTCGTACTACTATTTAGGATAATTTAGACCTATTTTCTGTTTTAAAAAACGAACTGATTTTGGCTTGATTTCCAGCACTCTTTCTTTCCTTTTTGGCCACGTATTATTTCAAACCTTGTTAATTGTTTATGCACACTTTTTAGGTCTGACTTAATAGCGAATATATTTGTATATCTATTGTTGCCATTTTTTTTAAAAATATACACAGTGGGGTTTGGCTCCACCCATAGGAGTTGTACCCTCCTTTAGTTTTTTTTCATGCTCTTTGGTGGATTATTCTGCCTTCAAGCCTTCCATTGGAATGCATGAGGTAGTATTCTGCTTTGAAAGTGTTACTAAACCATCAATATCGGTCATTAGATTATTAATAACTTATTTGCATTCCATGCAAAAGTAATCCTTTTAGCTGCTTTTTTACCCAACAGTTGCAAAGCCAGTAAGGCAGACTATAACGTCATAAATAACGTATGTGTATACCTGTATTTACATGCGTTGACGCATTAAAGCCAGACCTGCTGGCTTTGTTAGCGCTAGTTTACATAGTGTTGTATCAAAAGTCAAAGAAAATCGTTTCTTGGAATAAGGACCGCTTTCTGTGAATGTGTTGTATTTAACCTCATGCGCGCTAGCGGAATTCCGCTCCTGCGCTGAGATTTTTCAAATCGCACTTTGCGTGACGAGCTGGGCTCGTCATCAGCGTGCGAGGAGGCTACGCCATGACGAGCCCAGCTCGTCATCAGCCTCGAAGGGGTTAAGTTACATGCAGGTGTGGTACTCTTGATGTCTAATTTGAAGCCGCTTCTACCAAAGACACCTATGTATGTAGTACTGCATTGATTTTTCTTTTGCAGTAATATTGCCAGCTAGAGATTATTAGAGCAATTTATTTTGCTACTTTGCAGGCATGCTCGTATTGTTTCTCCAGAAATAATCTTCGTATTTAGCAGGTCTTGAAATTCTACTCAGATTTTGAATGATCACCCCCCCCCCCCCCCCCTCAACCTCCCTTCCCCAAGTATGAAAGAAGGGCTTGAGTTTTTTCCCCCCTAAGAACCCCACATTAGTGCATTAGTGTGATACACACGAGAGATCTTTGTTTTTCTGTAATGCCTTCCATGCATTGTGAATCTATAAAAACAGCAGTTATGTGCATAGATGTAACTAATCGTATGACAATCTTGGGGGGTTCGTTCTCAGGTGTGTGTTAAACATCTCCCTAAAATCAGTCGACGGCCATTCCTAATTGATCACCTCACCTTCTGATGCATGAAAATGTAGGTGAAGGTTCTTCCCATTGGCTGGGATGTTTCCCATGTAATGCTTCAGACTGGGGGGGGTCCAAGTGACTCCCTGTTATGTGCTTCTTGCAACAGCAGATACTGCCGGATATTTGCACTGACCTCTTTGCTGTTCAGAAAAAACCCTGCACATTGGGTACTTCAGGTATGTTGTTCTTAATCTCCAGGATAAACTCAAGCGACTGCAGGTTGCATTACGATTGTGCGTAGCTATCTCAATAAAAAAATTTAAACAGCGAAATAAATAAGTGCTGGCCTGCATTGCTACAAATTTTAATTACACAAGTGCCATTATACATTTTTTTCTACCCCTCCAATTTCTTGTTATTTCATCCATTAAAAAAAATCTTGTATTCTTGGCCCTTCCCCAAAGTGACTCTTCCCATTGTCCACTCTGCAAGTGATTAAAACCGTGGCTGTTTTTTTCCCTTTAAATGTACCTTTGCCAGTCTACCCCCGTCACTACCTGCCACCCCTTCACCCCACCCAAGCCCTGCTGTCTTTCTGGTCCTTACTGCCTATGCACCTGCTGCTATGGGCAATGACTTTCTTCCGACTCCCCCTGAAGCTCCAGCCCCCCTGCCCCTTCTCTGCTGAAGGGTCCTCCTTATGCCTACTTTTTCACGTGCCATCTGGCCCTCAAGTCTCGCTTTGGTTTTTTTTCTCTTCCTACTGTCTCTTGGCATCCAGTTCAGCAGGCAGGGCCAATATTATAGATACTTGGTGACCATTTTTTTAGTATCTGTAAAAAAAAAAAAAGATCAGTTTTCAAACTGGTACGGGGCACGTGCCACTTCGGATTATTTTTGCATGAAGCAGCCCCTGCTATGTATGCAAGAGCAGCTTGAAGGGTGTAATTGTCCACAATGAAGGTAGATGATTAGACATTCAGCAAAGGTTGGTATGGCTTGAGCTTCACCACGACAACATTACAAAGGTTGGGCTGTCAATCTTTGAATGAGGCCCGTAATCAGTTTATGATCATTGATGCCCATTGACCTATGTGTGGTATACTTAAGACGTGGAGCATCTTTGTATTGCGGTTACACTAAGGGATATATTATATCATCTGAAACTGACCATTGTGCAGAACATTTTATACTGAGTTCCTGCCCCGCAGATTATTGAAGATTTTCATAGGCAATTTCTTTTTTTATTCTACACTTTGCATTTGCATTTCATGCTCGTAAATCAAAGTGGTAGTAGGATCTTGTAGAAATAGCTTTAGGAAAGCAGAAAAAATTGCCTGTGCCACCTAACGGTGCCCAAACCATTGTAGTCCGCTTTAGAAGAAAATACATTCTTCTAATGTCATATGTCCTGTCAGTTGTTTAGTTTTTGTAATATGAAAGAAATACTGGTCTATAGTGATAGTTCTGCACTTATCTGCATGTAAACTGCAAGTTACTGGTTAAACCTCAACTGGGATCAGTTGAGTTGGGTAGAATAACGCTTACCATGTATCTCTGAAATAGTGTAAGCATGTGCTAGCCAAAACTATGTGTTCAGCATTTGTCGCTTTGAGAAACCGGATTCTATTCACATACTACATGATAGCTCTTTAAGCATATCCCTTTGGGACCATTTCCTGCTGAGAGCTTTGACTTCTATGACGAACTAATGGAGCCTGTGCTCTCACTTATGCCCTTCGAAGTTTTGTGCAACTGTTTGTGCATGGCTGTTTGCTGTTATTCCTTTTTGACTTGTGCTCCATTAGTTCCATTTTTGTTCCATGAGTGCCACATGAATTGATACCCCAACCCGTGCACTGGCCATAGAGCAGTTGATCATTAGTATCTGACCTGCAGTAAACTCTAGAGCCCTTGCTCATTCAGCAAGGATGGGTGCCGTTAACACTGAAGGCCATTGCCATGCAGGTGGCAATTCCGTTTTAAAAGCTTTTACCAATATGTGTTGCATTTGTGACCAGGCTTTACCACCCTTTTGCTTTTTTGTAAAGAATTACGTTTTTGTGTTGGAATTTCCATTCCTCGTTTTCAGGCTTTTGGAGGATTCCAGCCGCCCTTCACTTGAATCATTAAATCCATATTTTGTGTCTCACATTGAGTGATCGAATGTAAGCTGATTAGCATATCAAGTGGTCTAATTTTAGAGAGCTGTAAAGCGCATGAGAAAATCTTCGTAGTCCAGTGAACTAGCTAACTGGAATATTACTCTTTACATAGTTAGTTGGGTTGGGTGGGGTGAGATCGCAGGAGAAATCCATATGCTTGCAGGTTTAGGAGCTCAGTATATTTGAGCTACAGCTTAAAATCAGTGCTACTAAAATAAGTAACTTGCAGTAGCAATTTCTTCTTAAACACATTTTTACTGCTAAATTCTAAACTGTAGTCTGTGTTTTTCAAACCTCACTTTAGTGCCTCTTCATATAGATTGTTGTGGGCATGGTTACACGTTGGACTTCATGGCATTGTGCAGGACATTGGTAGTAAGCAGGATGCCAGTTTCTTTAACATCTGAGAACATTGAGGCAGACCCATTTGTCTACCAGCTATAACATTGTGCAGTATGACTAGCTTGCTGGACAACCCACACTCTTTTTTCTTGCTTGCGACTGGACCTGGTGAATTATGTTTAAATACAAATTGCCCTCTGTGACAGTTTCAAGTTTGCTCGTTAAAGATAGTGATTAGTTTAAGATATCCCTAATTGGATGACCTTGGACAGCATAAGATTAATGCTTAAACTTGTTTGCAGGAGTTTAAAATGTAGCTTCTGTTGCTGTTAAGATGGTTGCCAGGGAAAACTGAAAACATAAGTTCGACAGTCAAAGTGCAAACCAGTTTTGATTTTATTCCCTACAAATTAGGACTCCAAGCCCACTGATTCTTGATCAGAACTACATTAACACCAAGAATCAAGTGATCAAAGCAGAGCGACGGATATTAAAGGAATTGGGATTTTGTGTTCATGTCAAGCATCCCCATAAGGTGAGTTGTATGGCATTAATTTGTTGAGCTTAATCATTTGCATAGTTCGAACACTGTTTAACTTTTCAGGGTTTGATATTTACTGTTAACTGAATAGACAAGGCACCTCACTTTAGGGTGACCAGTCAAACCGGATTTGCAAGGGCAGTTACGGGTTTTGTCATCTGCACTCCGAAATGTCAGTAAATTTAACATCTGGTTTTCAAAGCCTTATCAAGTAATTACAGAGGGTCTCTTTTGTTGCAGAAGGTATATTAGTCAAAACAGATGCCACTGCATATAAAGGTGCATTTTTATAATCTTAATTCTCCGGGGGAGCCTTGACCGATGCAGAATTATACTCCCACTTCGATCATTGTGGGATGTCCCAGTTTTGGGTTTTTAAGAGCCAGCCACTCAATGGTGCTACCAAAAAACTCTGACTTCCCTAAATGATATACCTCTGGACACCATGTTGCTATACCATGAGCCAGAATTCAAACCAATTATACAGCATGATTGAATGTATTGTTGCCCTGATGTGACGTAGATATATTTGGAGTTGTGTATTAAAGAATGTAATTCCTGGGAAACATGTGAATGTCATCACAAGCCAGTCCGCTGTATACAGTGCTTATATTGTAAAATGTCAAAATATATATATATATCTATATCTATATATATCTATCTGGTCATCCTATTGAGCTCGGAAAATCAGAAGGCTGTATCAACTAACCTTCAATCAAACTGGATTTGTGTAGCATGACTAATTACCCCTGAGGGTATCCTTGTGCTGGGAGCCCTGCAGCGAGAAGGGTTCGGTTGAACAGCCAAGTCCTAAATCCTTCCGTATGCACAGGTTTCTAGAGGGTTTGTTGATTTTCAGGCAGTGGTTAATGTATGCTGGTCCTTGGTTGTGTAAGGCCTTGTAGGTGTGGATGAGCACCTTGAATTGACATCTCTTCTGGATGGGGAGCCAGTGGAGCTTCTTGAGGTGTAGGGTGATGTGGGTCTGCTTAGGGAGTTCAAGGATGAGCTCTGTATGGTCTGTCTCTTCAGGAGGTGCGAAGTGATTACTATGTATAGTGCCTTTTCGTAGCCCAACCTGCTGGTGAGTAGTGCTTGAGTGACAATGCATACGGTGTTGATGGGGAGCCACTTGAAGACCTTACCTAGCATTCGAAGAAGGAGGTGAAGGACTGTTCGTCCATTTGGACTGGTGATCCATTTGAGGGAGTCTCCTTGGATTCCAATCTGGTGAAGCCTCTTAATGGTGTGGGGGATACGGAGTTTAACGCGGCTCAATCTAGGAGGACCTGGGCTGCTGTTTTTCCTCGGTCAAGGAGGGTTCAGCTGTCTTTCATCTAGTGGGCGACACTCATCAGCAAGGTTTCCAATGTGGTGAAGCATCTTAAAGGTGTGGTGCGATATGGTGTCTAACACGGCTGAGAAGTCTAAGGAGAAGATATATATACACACACACACTCTGACGAAGGCTAAGGCTGAAACGCATCTTGTTACTTTGCGCAAATAAACCCGAGGATGGTTTAAATCTAACCTGAGTGCTGGTCCGGTCTTTTTTGACAGTGGAGCAGAATATATATATATATATATATATATATATATATATATATATATCTATCCACATTCCAGCCAATCAGGCTGCAGCACCCTCTAGAACCTTCTCCTCAGAAGCTCAAGCTCTTAGATTTTCTACCGCACGCCGTGTGAAGGGAGTCACCCTGAGCTCTACTCAGTTTTCTTCAAATCTTTAAAACCTGTCAACTTCTACAAAAATGTCTACTACTAAGAAATCTTTATTCAGGCCCTGTTCTTCATGTGGGAAACTACGCCTGTTCCATGAGGAACCTCATTAAAAGTGCATCTATTGCCTGTATCCGGACCATGAGGTAAGGGACTGCAAGTTCTGCAGAACTTTTTCTTCAAAGACTCTGAAGGATAGAGAGGCCCGTCTCCTTCTGTGGCTACAGAAGTTGAAGACTACAGATAATCCTATAGCTGATGTGGAGAGTGTGTCTTCCTGCCATTCCAAGACCTCTCTTAAGCGTGGGTCGGAGACTGAGATGCCTTCTCCTTTCCTAAAAAGGAAGAAGTTTGTGGACTCTCCAAAGTCTGTCTCCCCACGGGATCTGCCGGCCTCTACGCATACAGTCCCAAGCTGGGCCCTCGTCATCTAAACCGAAAACCAGCTCGTCGACGTGCTCGTTGAGGACGACAAGAACCGTCGACATTGTACCTACAATGACTACATGCTCTGTCGTCGAAGACTGCGATAACGTCCTCCTCGTCGACTGCGTACCAAGAGGTTAGGCCCATAACCTCCATTGTGAAGAGCTTGTCGACGGCGATTAAATCCGTCTCCTGACTACCTTGCCAAAGAAACATTCGTCGACTAAGGCTTCGTCGACGCGTCGCTTGTCGACTGTACCGCCTTCGTCGACTGTACCGCCTTCGTCGACTGTACCGCCTTCGTCGACTGTACCGCCTTCGTCGACGGCACCGCCTTCGTCGACTAAGAAAACCTCGTTGATGACAGCCGCACCATCGAAGGGAAAAGTCCTGGCTCCGTCGACGTCTTCCACTTCATCTTCGACGCCTGGTTCTGAATTGTCAAATCCATCGACGACTGTTTCAACCACGAGCTCGTCGACAGTCACTATTCTCTGGAGACTGCAACAACCTTTATTGTGGTGACGGCTTCTATTGTGAAACGTTCCGCTCCGCTGGATTTGAGTCCTCTTCAAGGTGATTCTCGCCCCCCTGCTCAACTATTTGCGTCTGCAGAGGAGGAACCTTCAGATGGTTCTTATGTTGATGACACCTTTCGCCCTGCTGTAAGTCCTTCGGAGCTCAATATAAAATATCAGGACTATGAGGATGAGGACATTGATGACCGGGGTTCACTCTTCCAAGTTCATGATGACCAGCTGGATGTTAACCACAAGGTTCCTATGGCACAAATACCGGTGTCTTTGATATCGAACCTTCAGCACATGTTAGACGATTATAATCGCTGATTCCCACCTTCAGCACAGAATTCTCCTGCTCCGCCTCTTCCAGCACAAGAGCCAATTTCTGTTGCTCAGCCAAAATAGCCAGTTCTTCCAGATCCTGGTACTGATGATGATGTCCGCCATGATACGGACCAGGACGACGGCGCTGTCCTTACAGACTGGGACAACTATCGGGCCCAGACACCGTCTCCTCCTCCTGCTTCTCCCCTAGCTTCTCCACCAGTGGACATTGGGGGTTTCCACAACTTGATGGTGAGAGCCGCAAAACATTTCGACTTGCCTATGGATGTCAAACAAACGGACTGCTTCCTTTATGACTTCAAGGATCAACCTTTGAAGCAAGTACATACCATCCTGATTGAGTTCATATGGCAGGAGGGGCTTCAACTTATGGAACGCCTAACTCCATCCCAGCCGTGCTTCCGCACCTTGACAAGAAGTACAAGGCGCAGGCGGATTCACTGGCATGCCTTGTGTCCTAACCTAAGGCTGACTCTGTCATTACGCAGGCTGCCCAGAAGAGGTCGCGTAAACCGGCAACTCTGTTGACTTCCCACCGGATCAGAAGGGTGGCCGCCTGGATACCATTGGGAAGAAATTCACCACTATGGCTGCCACGACGGTCAGGGCGGCAAAGTCCTTGGCCATCCTCGGACGATATGACAGTCAGATGTGGTCAGAGATCGCTGCTTTGGTTGACCAACTTCCAGAATCCTCCATGGCTGAAGGTCATAAGATTGTACAGGAGGGAGAGAAGATCACCTCTGAAATTATAGACTGTGCCATTGATATTTCTTCGGGCTTCAGACAGCTCGCAGGTGCTGCAGTCTTACGAAGGCAGGGCTGGCTTAAGTTCCGGCTTTTCGGCCAGAAGTACAGGCGAGGGTGCTTGACTTGTCTTTTGATGGAGAGTCACTTTTCGGCAAGCATGTGGACGATGCCTTAGAGCCAATCAAGAAGGACACGGACACTGCTCGTGCTCTGGGATCTCTCCAATACCGGAAGCGGCCCTTTCATGGAGCACGTGGCAGGGGTTCTTCCTCCATTTTTCGTGGCTCCTCGCAGTACCGCTCCTATGGTGAAAACAAGCAGCGCTACTCCTATCAAACTAAAAATAGGCAATCCAATTCCAGGCCTTATCGAAGTAAGAGCACCTACAGAGGAGCTGCTACCTCTAAAAACAGTGACTTTCCCAGGGGCAAGTGTTCTCCTGCTCTGAAGATTGGAGGTCGGATCTCCCAGCACTTCTGCAATTGGTCAAAGATAACTTCAGATAGTTGGGTCCTGGATGTCCTCTTAAAGTGCCACGCTCGCAAATTTCTCAAATTTCCTCCCACCCTCTGGCCCTCCCCCAGCACATTTGAAGGAACTGTTTGCGCAGGTCAAAATTATGATACAGAAAGGGGCTGGCCAAGTAGTTCCTCGATTACAAGGGAAGGGCTTTTATTCCCGCTTTTTCCTTATCAGGAAAAAAATCAGGAAAGTGGCGCCCTATTTTAGACCTCCGAACCCTCAACAGACCGGGATAGCTTGTAATACTTTTTTGTGCCTATTTCTTTGGCAATTATATTTCAGTATGCACGTTTGTTATTCTGTCTTGCTGCTGTCTGCCTATCAACCCAGTTTTTATCCTGGATTTGTTCCTTGTTTTGTTGCTTTTTCTCTCCTGTACTGATTTTTCAATATGTTTATTTCTAGTTGTTTAGATGCAGAGTATTCAAGAAACTGCAACCTTATCAGTTTATTTATTTGCTTTGCATTATTGACTAAGTTCAGACTTATGTTTTGGTTCTTTGTTGGGCCCCGTTGTTTTAGTTTTTCCTGTAATTTTTGTATCCGCTTTTTAGTAACAATTTGAAAGTTTTTTTTCGGATTTGTAGAGTGAGTTGTCTGTAATGGTTGTGTCGTGCCTATTGCGTTAATAATTTTGTTGAGTGTCGATGAATTCCACTGGATCCGTCCTTGGGCTTGATTGACCATAACTGTACTATGAGTATACATGTGACCTGGTAATGCAAGTTGTGTTTTCCACTCTGTATCTGCTTGCAACATTGCATGATCGCTTCCCTGTGGAAAGGTAATCTTAAGTTTAAAAACTGTGCCGAACAGATCCGAGCTACAAATCCTGTAGTCCAGGATTGAGGAGCTGCAGTTCCCTTGTCTTGTGGATGATGCAGGAATGTCTCCTTCTACATTGCCATTTAATATTACTCCATTTAACGTCGGGAGTGAGGCTAATAGGATTTTCCCTGTTTTGTCGGCTTTGTTTTCTTTGGGAAATAAAGGGGTGGAGATCGCCAGAGCTGCTTCTTTGTCACAGTTTGCCCATTTTTCAAGCAACTCATTTGATATTTTTCCATTGAAGTCGCCTGTGACAAAAAGTGACGGATAGCCTTGTCCCTCTACTACCTTTTTGATTGCTTCGAGTATTTCTATAGCAAGTGCATCCATTTTTGCACTGGGGAGGGATGTAAACATTGAAGATAAGATCTTTTGGGTTTTCTAGTGGGTTGATCCCAAATTTGATCTTGATACTTGGAAAATTCTTTGACTCAGTTGGGATTATTTCTTGAGCCCACTTGTAGCCTTCAATAAGTATTGCTATCCCACCTTTCGCGTGTCCCTGGTCGACCTGCTCTGCGGGGATATCATATACGTAGTATTCTTCATGGTCAAAATTTGTTATAGACCAGGTTTCTTGTAAGGCCACTATCCCTGGATGCTCTTTTGTTATTACAGCTAATTTGTCTTGTGTGTTTCCGGCGATATTCCTGTTAATGGCTATTCAAATTCTACGCGATCCAAGCCCATGAGTGGTCCCTCGTTATTTCCCTCTTTGGAGTATTTTTACTCCAGCTTCTCCTTTCTCCATTCGTTATGGAAACAAATGTTTTCCCAATAGGGATTTGGAGGATTATTGATGGAGAGTTTTTGATTAGATTTCTGAGTCTAGTGAAATTCTTCTGATAGTTCCGACTTATGGAATTCGCAAATTTGCACTGGAGTTAAGTCATAGCCGTATTTGTGGAGAGTCTCACTTTCCTTTAATATTATTCCTGGAGACCAGCATTCAACAATCGCTGTAGTGGTTTTAGATTTTTCAGGGAACGTTACTAGTTTTACTTCATTTCTGGCTAAGGAATGTAACAGCTGTATCTTTGGTAGCAAATTAATAATGCAAGCGCGATTGAGCAGAGCGTCGCCTGAAGGGAATAGATCAAGCAACAAGCTACTGTGGTCCAGGCTGTATTAGGAACACTTTTTCAAGCTACTGCAACAAATATAGGTTGCCACCGCTAGGGAGGAAAAACTGCTTTATAGTCTATGCTAAAGTATACTTGACAGTGACATGTAATCCTCTTTTTAAATAAACATTTTATGTAAAAGAGCAGTCTCCGATATCTTGATAAAACTTGTTTAATTGTTGGTGTGTGTGTGTGTGCGCCCTTAGAGATAGGTGAAGCGTTTTACTTCATATTGTGCTATAAAACTAATGCACATTTTGTTTTTCTTCCTCATATAGATTATAGTAATGTATCTTCAAGTGTTGGAATGTGAACGGAACGAAACACTTGTTCAGACTGCCTGGTAAGCTCTTGTGATTGTTCTGAAAATAGTAGTAGTTATAGTATGTACTATTGCTTCAGCCAGAAATCGGGCTGGTAATGCCAGGATAGTGAACTGTACCTAACATAACCCAAGAACGCTAATATTATGTTGGTTAGAAAAATTTGAAACGTTTCTCCACTCATTTCTGTAGTGCAGAAATGAATGTCTAGTACAGTGTTTGTTTTGTTTGTGTTTTCCTTTTGGGTCCTTTCTCCTGCCAGTATTTTTAAAAACTTTTTGTAGTGTCTTGATTTATGCCATAAGTCTTGTGTCTAAAGACTTGGTGGCGCATATCTCAGTGTGCTGAACCTAAAGGTCTTTGTATCTGCGTAGCATCCACCACCCCCTACACATTCTTTATGCATGTAGGAAGCTGGCTCTTTATGATCTATCAATCTGATATACAGTGTAAGGAGTCCTGTTCCCTTCATGGACAGCAGGTTGCTCTAGCATTCCCAAGGTGCTGTACTAGGGGTAGTGTGGTTGAGCAGCTTTAGGCTTAATCGAGAGGAGTGCAAGACATTTGTGTGACAAAGTGACTCTATATATATATATATATATATATATATATACTGGACTAGAATGAAGTACAGTGTGTATAGAGTCCACCACCCCGAGAGTTATAACAGAGGTTGAAGTCAGAACTCACCTTACTCTCCAAAGTGGTAGCTTGGTCGAGCAGTAAGGCTGTACCAGAGGACAGTGTAAAGCATTTGTTGTACACACTCGGTCAGCAAAAGGTTTCACGCACTCAAGGACTGAACTCCAGGCCAATTGTTTCTATATCCACAGATATAGGTGTTTTATTTTTAGAACCAACAGTTATAAAAATATACTTTTCTTGTTATGAGTTCTCTCATATAATTACTTTGCAAAGGAGTAATAAAGTTTGTGCACACAATTAATACAGTATTGACAGTAAGCAACACAATCCTAAAACACACTATGGCATTGAGCTCAATGGGTTTTCCACATGTAAGTACAGTTGATTACTATATAGATTAGTTTAGTAGTCCCATGACTAGATCTGAGATTCAGTCCTGGGGTCTAAGCTGAAACCGGGTTAGCAAAAACGTTTTAGTTAATGTAGTGAATTTTCAGGACTATAATGTTATTCAATGGGAGAAAATTCAGGTTGCAGGTAAAGTACGATTTCGTTACTTTTGTAACCCAACACTGGTCTACTAGGGCCAGCACTGGGGTCTTAACTCAAAACAGGTAGGTAATTGCGTTTCAATGTTTTGTGTGATTTTTAAAGAATATTTCAAGTTTTCAAAAGTAGACACTAGGAAGAAATTTCCTAGAAAAGCAGACAATGGGTTCCTATGGAGAAAATACAGATTACTAGTAACCCCGCTAGGGATTACTTTTGTGGTTCAGTACTGGGCTGAAAGGTAGAGCACTGGCTTCTCCCCTGATCACAGTTGAGTACTTCGGAATTCGGACTTTGACTGATTTTATCTGAATATTTTCAGGTTTCAAAACTTAACACATAAAATTTCCGAGTCAAAATGAGTCCATGTTATCCAATGGCAGGTAAGTAAATTACCGGTTTCCAGGTGAGTACTTGGTTGGTGAAGTTAAGGTTCTGGGCATAGACTCCGGGGTCCCCCAGGGTCAGGTAAGTACAGTTAGTTCACTCCCAGCAGCACAGGGGCAGCCGGGTGCAGATGTAGGTAGGCCCAATGATATCCAATGAGGGAAGGGGGCCTTGGGTTGGTGGCGGCTGGCTAGCAGGCCACGTGGCTGTGAGAGCTGGGCTCCTGGTCACTTGCTCAGGGCAAGGGGAAAGTAGGATAGGACACAGGGGTCACAGCCAGCGGCACTCGGGCTACTGTGTGCAGGGTGCTTTTGAGCCGTCGGGCGCTCAATATTATCCAATGGGAAAGGTAAAAAAGGAACAAAGGCAGAGAGGCTCGGACGGAGACTCTCCAGGGCCGACCAGCACTTCGAGAGGTAAGTTGGGATCTTGGAGCACAGGTAGGTACCCCAAAGGGAGGCACAGGGGGCTGTAGGGCGCCGTGTGCAGGGGTGTCTTTGGGTGTCGGAAAAGCTTACCCTCGGCTGGTCGCGGTTGGGTTGGCCCCTGATTCTGAGTCTGCAGGCGTCGGCTGGTTCTTCGAGGAGGGTCTTTAGGCACTGGACTTCGGGATCCAGTCGCCGGGGGGACGTCCTCGTGGTCTTGGTTCGGCGGGTGCAGAGTGGGCTGGTCCAGAGCTTCCTGGTTGGCACCAGGTGGGTTGTTGCAGCAGAGCCTCTGCTAATGAGAGACCCAGTCTTCATGAGGGTCAAGGCAGGCAGGTCCTTCTGGTGTCCCAAGGTTGCTGTCCGCAGGAGTCGCCGGAATTAAACAAGAGCGGGTTCCAGGATCGACAGGCCGGTAGGGCTGGGGCCAAGGCAGTTGTTGTCGTCCTGTTAGCAGCTGCACGGCGGGTCTTCTACTTGATCTTCTTTCTTCTTTTCGTATCTGGCTCTGAGGAAGGAAGGTTCAGGGAGCCCCTAAATACTGAATTTAGGGGTGTTACAGGTAGGGCAAGGACAGGGACCAATGGGTCCCTGCCCTGGGTACACCCCCTAGCCTGCTCCTCTCCTGTGGGAGGGGGGCAGTAGCCTAGCTGTGATAGGGCAGGGCTCCCCATCTTCAAGATGGCCGGAGCCCGGGGTCGTGCTTCACCTCTTCTCTCCCACCTGATTGGTGGGGTTGGCACAGACTGGCACCCCCCCACCCTGACGTCGTTTTTCCCGCTAGAGTGGGGGCAGGACTGGTGGGGGCTGGTCGCTGGGTACATCAAATGGTCTGGAGAAGCTCACAGAGACCGCATGCCTTTGAACCTTCCCCCTGCCCATCCTGGGGGAGGAGACCTAGCACCTCACCCAGGATGTGCATTGTTGCAGGTCCAGAAGAGAGCGGGGGCTCTCCTACCCAGGGGTCCAGCAATATGTCTGTTGTGTGGCAGCCTCTGCAGCCACTCAGCCGGATGTGGTTTGCAGGTTAGGGTTTCAGAGGGCATTTTACATTAAATCCCACACTGGCATCAGTACGGGTTTAATGTGCTGAGAAGTTTGATACCAAACTTGTCAGCCTTCAGTGTAGCCCTTATGGTGCTGTGGAGTTCGTAATGCCAACCTCCCAGCACCATATACTCTTAATGGCATCACGGGGTACTGTAGGGGCACAGGGCTCATGCACCTGTGCCCACACCTCGGGCATAGGGCACCCAGCTAGAGGGGTGACTGAAGTATGCCAGGGCAGTGGGTTCTGTGGGCATGGCACACAGGGATTTGTGCCTTGACTCTGGTTTTAGTTCTGTACTTAGGCACTCAGCCTGCAAAGGCAGGGTGTGGGTGCCAGGGTGCAGGGCCCATGAGGGTGGCACAATAAGTGCTGCAGCCCTCAGGGGTCTTCTCTGGTCACCATGCCCTAGGTACCTAGGGTACCAAATACATGGGGCTGACAGGCGGCCATAGATGCCAATTGGGTTTTGTTTCAGTATAGTTTTAGGGAAGGGACACAGTCCCTGGGTACCTGGTTGGCAGGAGCCCAGAGCACACTCAGTCAAAGCACATCAGCAATTCAGGAAAAAGTGGGGGCATACCAAGGCAAGAAAGATGGCACTTTCTCACAATTTGCAATTACACAATGATCAATAAATGACACACGCAGCACAAGAAGGAGATGCACAACAATTTATTAAAATAGCAAGTAACCTTTATGTATGTTTAGGCATCAGAGAGAAATCATTTAGGTAAATAGTTTTTTTTTAAAATCTTATTCGTTACAACCAACAGTGTGCATTTGAGGACAATACTTTTTTTGTTCATATACATCCATCAGTACTGGACAATAATCAAACTGCATTTATACATTACATAGTATTCACACCGTCTGTGTTTCTATGCATCTCCAATTCCACAGTCGGGGACACCACTATATCCCCCCAATATTTATTCCAGCTGGACCATTTCCGGACCCATTTCTTGGGGCAACCCCTTGCTACAAAAACCTCAGCTTCCGCCACCATACATCTGTCAAGTTATTTCGCCCACATATGGACACTCTGAGTAGCTGCTCCTCCCCATCTTTTCGCTATTTCCCCGTTTAACCAGCGGACAGCCGAGAGTAGTAAACTGCTGTTCCACCTCAGTCAGGTCAGTCGCCTCCCATATATTCAACAAATCCAGTTGTGGCGTCAGGGCAATCTCCTTACCTAGGGCCTTATGCGTGTGTTCAGAAGACCCCTCCCACAGGACATGTGACCTCTGGCAGCTCCATATAGTGTGATCAAATGTCACCTGATGGCCACATCCCCTCAGACAAAAATAATCTGACCTAGAACCTATTTTCACCAGGGTCTGCCCCGTCATATACGAGTGGTGCAGTATCCGAAGTTGGATTAGCCTACATTTTTGCGTGATGGCCGCCTCCCGATGAGACATCAGGGCCTCCTGCCACTCTTCGTCGCTTAGTACGCCCAAATCATCCTGCCATCTCGGAGTCTCTGGAAAGCATCAGGAAGGTTGTTGCATAGTTTCCTATATGTATGGGAGATGGCCTTTGAGGTCAGTGGCCCATCCAACAATCTGAAGTGGCAATGAATCCGGTACGTCTGTAAGAGACGAGAAAGCCACCTTAAGTGCATGGCGGATTTTCAAGTATCTATCCGCTTCTCCTTGGGTTAATTGATATCGTTTCCGAAGTTCCGCAAATGAAAGTATCTCCCCACCCCCCCCCCCTTTGACCAGGTCTTTCACTACAATGATACCAATCAGGTCCTATTTGTCGAACCCGGGCTGATGACACAGCATGCCCAGTTTCTGTGTATACTAGAGTGGGGCCACCTTAGTAAGAATGCCAGCCCAACCGGGAGTTCACCTTTCGCCAGATCTCCGTGTGCAATGTAGGCCCAAAGAAGCGCCTCTTGTTTTTCCTATCATTTACCTACAGGGCCCCCAAATACCCGGACCGGTCAGTTTGGTAGCGCTCGAGTGCGTATGCTGGGTCTTCCGGAGGGCAGTAGATCCAGCGATTGACAGTCAATAATTGTGCTGCCCAATAGTAAAGTTATAGGTGGGGGAGCGCAATGCCCCCATCATACCAACTCTTCGTCAGTTTCTTTAGCGCTACCCTTGGTGCCCTCCCATCCCACAATAGCGTACGGACCTCTCCTTCCACCGTTTTGAAATAAGAATCCGGGACTTTATACGGGCAATTCTGAAGGATATATAAAAATTGAGGAAGGGCCAGCATCTTAAACAGTGCCGCCCTGCCTGTCCGTGAGAGCGGGAGGGACCGCCAATGTTTCCCCACCGCTCGGAGTAGAGTCAGCAGCGGGGCCAAATTTGAACTGTAGAACAGATCGGGATCTGCCGTAACATAAATCCCTAAGTATCTAAACCCATCTTTTGCCACTACTATGGAGCAGTCCGCCGGAAGCAGAGTGACCTGCCCCCACAGCATATACAACACTGATTTATGCCAGTTTATCGCATACCCGGAATACCTGCCAAAATTTGTAAAGATATCAAGCACCACCGATATTGATTTATATGGGGAAGCCAGGTATAAGAGTATATCGTCCTCACATAAAGATAATTGGTCTTCTACATCTTCCGTCCACCGCATCCCACGCACCATAACGTTCCGTCGTATCCACGCCGCAAGAGCTTCTAACAAGAGAGCAAATATCCGCAGAGAACAGGGGGCATCCCTGCCTAGTACCCCTCCGCAGGTTAAATGTCCTGGAGGTATATCCATTTACCTGCACCTGACCCATAATATCCGTGTAGAGCAGCCGGACCCATGCCATAAATTTTGGACCTAATCACACCCTCTCCAAAACTTCCAACATATACGGCCATTCTATGGAATCAAAGGACATAGAGGCATCCAGAGACAACAAAGCGGCATCTTCATCGATATACTGTCTACGGGCCATCACATTATGCAAGCGCCTCAGATTGAGCGTTGTGTTCCTTCCAGGCATGAACCCGACTGGTCTGGGTGGACCAGTGTCGTAATAACCGCCCCCAGCCGATTGGCGAACTTTTGCTAGGACTTTTGCCTCAACGTTAATCAGTGAAATAGGTCTGTAAGAACTACATACGTCCGCTGGTTTGTCCGGCTTGTGAATCACCACTATCGTGGCCAGCCTCGAATCTACTGGTAGCCGCCCATATTCCAAACTTTCCTCAAACATCGCCTTTAAATGTACTATCGTCCGAGATGCAGTAGCTTTGAGAAATTCAACAGGGATACCGTTAAGTCCCATCGCTTTCCCCGATTTAATCTGCACTATAGCCTTCCCAAGTTTTTCACCCGAAAGATCTTCCTCTAGGGATTTCCTGTCTGCCTCCGATAGGGTCGGAACATCACTATCCCGGAGGAGCTGACGTTAGTCCTCCGCCGTATAGAAAGTAGAGTAAGAATAAACCTTCTCTAAATGAGGCAAATTCTTCTGCTATGTCCCTCGGATGTGTCACGGTACCCCCTCCAAGCTTTATCAACCTGTGCACCCACCTCGTTCCCTGTTCTCTCCTCTCCAACTAAGCCAGCGTCCTACCCGCTCTATCTTCCATTTCGTACACTCTGTGCTGGGTATGGCGATATTTAGCCAGCATGTGTTCCCTAGTTTTTATACGATATTCATTTCGTACACTCTGTGCTAGGTATACGATATTCATTTTGTACACTCTGTGCTAGGTATGGCGATATTTAGCCAGCATGTGTTCCCTAGTTTTTATACGATATTGATCCTGCTTTAACTTAAGCCTATGAGTAGTTACATTCGAGGGATTCTGTGCATGATCCCTCTCGAGACCGAAAAGGTCTGTTTCTGCTTGCACCTAAAGTTTGCGCTTTCTTGCAATATATCCCATCTTCAAAGATATAGAGCCTATCCCTTCAAAACCACCTTATATGCCTCCCATATTGTCTGAGCAGACGTAACCGACCCCACATTGTCGGCAAAGTAATACTCAGTTTGTGTGCGAAGTTCTTCTCTAATGTCTGGTATGTGTAATAGCCATGGGTTGAGAATAATAGTAGTGCGTGCCTGTCTTTCTCAGTGTGTGTACTCCACCCAAACCGGGGAATAGTCAGATATACCCCTCCGTAAAATCCGGGAGTTGACAAAGTACCCTACCGCCGATAGGTGGGTGAGGAAATAGTCTATTTGTGATAGGTTATGATGCATGTTAGAGAAAAAGGTGAACAGCTTATCTGTGGGTTGCAGCACCCGTCCCAGATCCTCTAGTCTCAGTGCCTCTGTGAAATCGGTCATTAGGGTAGTGTATTTTGCCTTTGGCCCCGGTAGATGGCGGTCAATTGTCATCTAGTGTCATATTGTAGTCGCCCCCATTATCAGCGTACTGTCCTGTAGTCCCGTCAACCTCCCACCTAGATCCTCCAGAGCCTGTTTGCCCAGGGCAGGCGGTAGATGGACAGAAATTATGTTGAAGTCTCTGCCATCCCATTTGGCCTCCACACCTGCAAACCTCCCTGCAGAGTCCGCCCATGCTTTATGAACCACAAGGGGCACATGCCTCTTTACCAGGATTGCTGTTCCCCGCGACCCGGAAGTGTAATCTGCATGAACCAAACGTTTGTATCCCCACCTAGTGAGGGCCTTCGTCCTATGTCACACTAAATGTGTTTCCTGGAGAAGTACAACATCGTGAGAGTGTCATTTCAAGTACTGTTGCACCATCCCCCACTTAATCTTGTCCCCCATCCCATTAACATTCCACGTCAATACAGTGTCCTATCTCTATACCCCCCCCCGCCCCCATCCCAAGTAACCAGAAGAGCAACAATTAGACGGACCATAAAGGCCATCGAGAGAGATAAAAACATCTTGTTCAGTAACAAAAGTCCCAGCTGCACATACACACTTGGTAACTCCAACCTTGGTAACCCCTAACCCCTGCCCGTGGATTCAAAACTACCCACGCCCCAACATGGCAGAGTGCCTCCCCTCCCCCCCCCCCGGAAATGCTGAAGATGCCTGGGGTGATCCAGTCCCCCTCCTCGCATGTACACCTTACAATAGACTCAAAATATAGCCGTTCACTAGCAAAGTTTTCCTACACACATTCAGGTCACAGCAATACACCCCATCAATCTACCATACTGCAGTGAGTCCTCTCATGATCAAATGTGTCTACTCGACGGGCATGTCCATCCCTCCCCGCTCCCCTTACTTGCGATGACTGGTGTGCTCAAACGCCGCCTTCAGGCCGCCTCAGTCGGTTCGTCTTTTTTCCCCCGCTGGTCGGCCTCCTCTGCCGATTCCTTGTGACCCAGTTCCTTCTGAAGCTCTCTGTTTCGCCCTAGTCTATCTGCTCTCTCGTCGCTGGCTTCCCACCGTGCTCCAGCCCTCCATCCATTCCCCACGGCCTCCAGAGAGTCAAAAAACGACGACTTGCCTTCCGATTCCACCCACAACCTCGCTGGAAAGAGCATTGCGTACTTCACTTCCCGCAGTTCTTTTCACCGCCTGAAAACTGCAACGTTGAGCCTGAACCTTGGCCATAAAATCTGGGAAGAAAGCCACCTCCTAGTTATCTATCTTCAAGGGCGGAGGTGAACGTGCAGTCTGTAGAATAGCATCTCTATCCCGTTAATTGAACACCCTAGTAATAAGAGGCCTCGGGCGCTCCTGGTTTTGGTCTACCCCAAGGTACTCTGTGTGCCCTTTCAATAGAAAAGTAGCTGGACAGGGTCTTAGGCTTTACGTCCTTCATGATCAGCTCCTTTACATACAGGTCCACCGCTGGCTCCTCCATCCGTTCCGGAACTCCTAAAATGCGAATGTTCTTGTGGCGGGCCTGACCTTCATAGTCGTCAAGTTGTTGCGACATCCTTTCCTGCTTTTTTTGTATTTCAAGATTTGCGTTTGGAGGTCAAACGTATCTGATTGTAGGGCACTGGTGACTATTTTGAGCTCTTTGACCCTTTCGTTCATTTTCCGAAAGTTTGCCCTAATTGGCGAAACCTCCACAGTGACTGGGTCCACCGAGGCACGCACTCCATTTATAGCCGCCATGACATCATGTAGGGTTGGCTCCGGGCTCTGCTTGGCGGTCGCTACTCCACCATCCTTATCCGATTGCAGCGAGTCCGGCCTTGGACCACGCAAATTTAGGGAGCTGCTTTTGAACATTGTTGGCCTTCGGGCCTCCTCCTCATGTCTCCATTTCTCCACTCTACCAGGCGATCTCCCAAGCAGGGGCTTCGGGTAGCAGTCCGGGAGGCTGGGGCGTCCGCGGGAGCGACCACCAGCGTGTTGTGCCTCCTTTGGAGCCGTCACTCCCGTACCACCGCTGTTAGATGTTAGCTGTATAGGCTGGAGCCCTCCACGTGCAGTTGCGCCCTTCAATATAATTAACTCCTCTGCCACCGTTCGCCTGGAAGGGCCACTGCCCACTGTTCATGCCGCACAACTACACCAGTCTCTTTGGGGCCAGAAGGCAGCTCACTCTTCCCCACACTCCAGTTACAGCAGCTTCAAACCTGCCAGATGATGGGCAAGGGGCACTCTGCCACAACTTTGCCTGTCCAATGTAGACCAGCCCTAACCCTTACACCATCTGCAGTGCCTCGGAGAAAATCTGCTGCGCTCCCATGCACCTGATTCTTCAAAAGCTGTATAGTCTGCAGGGCACCAACGTGGGCAAAGCGACGCACCACCCAAGTCTTCACTCTGTGTCCAGCCTGGGAGCTATGCACCCCTCCCATGCCCAGCACCGGGCCTCTGCTGCACTTCGCCACCGCCCAGGGCTCCAGCCAGGCCTCGTTGCGATCTCCTGGAGCTTGCGTCCGTTTCGGCGGCAGCCACCCAGGCGTGCACACATCCCTGTGCGCCCAAAGTCCTCGCCTCCTCCTCAAGCACTCAGCAAAATATCTCTAAATCACTACCACAGCTCAGGCACCACAGGCCATACCTTTCCAGCCACCTATGACCTGAATTCCGACTCCAGAAAGGCCGCAAGCCGGGGCCTGAATTTACCCCCCGTCGGCCCTGGGAATTTTCTCTGGCCGACACTAGGCTCCTCCCCTTACCGGCCTCCGGATCCGGCCACTGCGGTCTCAGGTAATCACCTCGGTCAGGTCCGACATCCGGTCCGGCACTCGTCCGCTGCAGTGGCAGGAGGCCCCAGCGCTAATTGCTCCCGGTCCCGGGGCACTTCACCAGACCCTCAAGGCCCAGGCCCCAAAGCCTGGGCCTCGGGTAGTCTCGCCACCCGCTGGGAGGCCCCACCTTCGCAGTCCTCACCTGGCCGTCTCCCGACCAGGCGTGATCCTCGGTGCTCCTTTCTCGTCCCACACTGCGGGGACACCTCATTTGGCCTCGGAAGCCACTGATCTAGTTAGTGTCGCGGGTCAGAGCCCACCTTCACTCCTCTCTTCGACCCGAAGCTGCCATCACGGATCCGGGCACTCTACGACAAGGGGGACACCAAGCCTCACCAGCGTCGCCAGAGGAACCGAATTACTCCAGGGGGGGTAGGGACGAGATTATCTACACAGCTGTGCCATATATTCCTGTAAAGGACTCCGGATGGGTCAGGATTGATAGCGGGAAGGCAGGAGCTCGTTCAGGCTGCGGTCATACTAGACGGCTGCAAGCCACGCCCCCAGGTCAGTAGATTTTTAAATATACATTCTTTTCACTTTAAAACGTTGACACTGAAAATTGAGTTCTGCAATGTTATCCTATCGAAGGAAGAACCTGTTCTACAAACAGGCATAGTATAGTGGCTTACAAGACAAGTTCCAGGAGTTAAAAGTGAGTGGTGGGCATTATCCAAGCTGCACCACCAGTGGCATTGGAGAGGCAGGGTACAAAATTGTGTCTGGAGCCCAGTGTATTTCAATGGAGATCGGTCACTGCAGAAAGAAACTGCAGGCTCTGGCCAGGAGGCCAGTTGGGCTGAACCAGCAAGTGGGTTCAGTCCTTGTGATGCATGAGGACGGGGGTGGGGCCCCTTTGGTAAACTTCTCCAAGGCCCAGGAGCGACGGGTGCAGGGATGTCCTTCGGCTTCGGGTTTTTCCTTACAGGAGCAGTCACGGTTGAGGGGGTCTGCGTGCAGAGGCTGCAGGCAACGTTGGGGACTCCAAGAGAGGTAAAACCACAATCGACTTGAGTTCTGGAGGACCTTGTTGACACCGGAGGCCACCTTCAACTCTTGGAGGAGACAGGTGTAGTGGTGGTTTGGGGAGTCTGGTTTTAGTGGTTCCAGAGGCCTCGGTCTTCTCTTTTGGAGCTTCTTCACAATTTGTCTGCTGTTCACAGTAGGTCTGGAGTCTTTTTGGAAGGTAGGCAGTCATCCAGGACTAGTATACTTTGTGCAGTTTGCGACGAGGGATGCAGACAGGTCAGCAGGGCAGGTACTAGGTCAGCTGCTTCTTCGCTCCTTTCTGCTTTTGTGGCTCTATTGTGTCTTCTCTTCTTAGGTAGTCCGAATCTGCTTCTCTGGTGCCAGGGGCTACCCTAAATACTGAAATGTGATCGAGACCGCTAGATGCAGATAACTTGCCTTTGAATATCCAGGCGTCAGGTTGGAACCAGAAGATTTTACTTAGCAGTACCCCTGCGCGACAATAAGTGGTGTGGTCGAGACTGGTGGGGTCTAGTTTGTCGCTGTGATGTCCGCGAGGTCTATATAGGCGCCACCATGGCGCACTGATGTCCATTCTTTTCTTTCCAGTCAGTGTAGATCCATCATAGCTAACCCCTGTAATTTTTTGACACAAAAATATTCAACAAAAAGTTAAAAATGGTTTGTGTTTAGGATGTCCAAGAAGACCTCTGGGCTCAAACCTTGTGGCTCCTGTCCCTGTGCCATGTCTGTTACAGACCCCAACCTTGTGCGCCTTTGGTACCTGTAGTGCGAACATGCCAGAAGTCGTGCTCAGACTATCGGGCCATAGTGCCGAAAGCTTTGATTGAGCGTTTGCTAAAGCTTCATGTGTCCTATTGTCCACTGCCTCGGAGATCTAGCCCCCCCCCCCCCCCCCCGCCCCCCCCAAGATCTTGTTCTTGCTCCCGGTCGAGAGGAAGGTCTGAGCACTGCTCTGGGGGATCCATGTCTTCGTCCTTCCATTTGAAATCTTCGAAGGGTCCAGTTAAGAAGCACCATAAGAAACACAAAGGTGAAGCATTCTTTGACTTTGCCTGTGCGTCACAAGATGCAGACTCTTGGTGTTCGAGGCCCTGTTCCATGGAGTGGGTTGCTGGGTCGGCTCCCTGTTTCCCTCCCTGACCAGTAGAGACCACCGGCCAGTTAAAGGAGTTTTATGACGCCATGTGCTCTATATTTGGGCGCCCTGACCCCACCGGTGCCCTTTGGGCCCTCCAGTCTTTGCGGAAGGAGCTCCTCTGGGTTCTGAGCTAGCAACTCTGGCCAGACACCCAAGGCTCCTCCTGGATCTGTACCCGGAACGGCGCTGGCCGCACCCATTCATCCTTCCCACAACGGCGCGTCCGGCGCAGAGACCCTCAACATCTCTGGCACAGCCAGCCCCATTCTGATCCTCAATCACACAGAGCTGGTCTGTGTCCTCTAGACCTATTCGGAAGAGCTAGGATTGGAGGAAGACTGGGAGGGGGCACAGGACCCCTAAGAAGTCGTGCCTTACACAGAAGAAATGGACTGGCATGCTTTCTTAGCCATGGTGGTGAATAGGCCTGCTGAGGTCCTAGACCTGCAGCTTCCTACTGTGGCAGTGAAGACCAATGTCTTGTCAGAGGTCCTGCAGCCTGGCGTCTCCACAATGGAACCCTTGCTGCCATTTAAAGAAACCTTGACCGTTGCTTTTCTGGGGAATTGGTCCGAGTCTGACATACAAATTTCCTAGCTAACGCAAGGGAAAGTTTCAATTGTATTAAGAACACAGAGGCGAGTTATAAGCCCACCCTATTCCTCTACAGGTAGACCTATTCCCTCCCTATTGAAAGGCTAATATACATTGTTTTATAATAAGGCAACAATTTGTTGTACGGGTGGCTTGCTTCCCTTGAAAGGGAAGCAAGGCTTCCTGTCATTTCCTGTTGATAATGCTTCAAGTGCGTTCCTTTCCGTGGTGACAGACATTGTGTATTTTTTATCTATTTAGCGTCGGAATCTAACCAGCTGGAGTGAATAGAATGGTGAAATGCTGCCTACATAGGAAGAAAGAGGGAAATGGAGGCGCTACGGTGATTGTTCTACTGAGTCCTACTCTAAGATTGGATGGACTGTTTATACTTCTTTTCCCAATTACTAATGGGAGTTGTAGTTTTGTTGTGTAAAAACTTTAGAAAAATGGCTGCTGGTGAAAATAAATGTTAAGCGAAGAGAAAACACCCTAGTCCTTTCCTCCTTGTCCTTAATAGAATTGAAACTTTCCTTTACTTTAGCTAGGAAATTTTTCATTCCATAATTCAAAAATATGTAAACCCTGGAGATCAGCAGCTGCTTTTAGCAGAGACTGTTTAGATTTGGTTTCCAAGGCAGATGATGAAGTAAGTGATGCCTATTGAGGAATTTGAATGCAAACGAGTGCTGCTTTACTTTGGCTGTAATTTCTAATGGGATATGCTTGCTACTCCATTCAGTGGATACAACTATTTGAGTATCCCCTAGAAGAGAAGAAAGTTAGTTACCTGTTATCATAGTTCTGTACCTGGGGAATTCTTTTTATAGTGATGCCCAACCCTTCCAGAGAGTACAGTGTTTCTTTCATATACCCAGGTTCTCCTTAATTGCTTAAAAATGAACTAACCTTTCACCTGCGGTTCATGTTAGGCACATGAGGATGGGTGAGGCCCTTAAAGGCACAGTACCAGTTTTTGCTTTCAAGTAGAGTGTAGCCTAACTGCTAACAATGCCATCACTCCCATTTCTTTTTCCTTCAATATATGACATTTTCAAATGACTTTTGTTAATGTAATAATTAGGATTATTTGGGTGCCTTTTTGAAATGCAATTCTGCCATTTATGTCCTCTAATAGGCTGCAAAGACAATTGTTTCTCCATTTAAGCACCATTTTCCACTAAAATGCTTTGCACAGGCTGAGGATTTCAGTGCTCATTACATTGTTCAAGATATCCATGGAAGAGAACTAGTATTACAGATAAGTAACTTTGCCTTCCTCAAATTGGGAGCCCTTCTAGGGCTAACTCTCATTTGTACTTTTAACATTGTAGAGTACTAATGGAAATTTTAAAATATTTTTCCTACCATTTACTACATTTTATTATTTGTTTTAAAGTAACATTACTTAAATCTGAGCTGTTAGCTGGGGATTAATAATGTGTGGAGCATACAGTGGCTAAAACTCTATTGTTAAAGGTGAGTACATTTTTTGTACGACTTATTCGTTGATGTTGATAGTTTCTGCTGTTTTTATCTGTTTGGTTACAAATGAGGCAAGCACTTCTGCCCTAAATGAATGATGTCTCATTCCACACAAAGAATATATGAAGGAATCTATAAGCTGCAAGTGTAGAGTTGCTGGAGGTCATGATTTTTCCTGTGAATGTTCCTGAAAGCAATAAATATATTTAACCGTAAACCTTTATTTTCATTTTCTAGGAACTATATGAATGATTGTCTTCGAACAAATGTTTTTGTGCGCTTTGCACCTGAGACCATAGCATGTGCTTGTATTTATCTTGCAGCTAGAGCCCTACAGGTATGTCTTCTTGATTACCATCTTTTATAAGTTTGTTGGTTTACAGAAAGCACATTTAATGATTTTTCTTTTCTTACATGTTAATTAAGAATGCTTTCATCACGGTTTGGTTCTTAAATTAGTTTTGTACTGTATACCTCACATTTATATTGGTTCTGTCGTACTGCGTGTTATTGGGGTATAGAAACTGGCAGTCTTGCTGAGTTTTCAGAAACTATTTTGGATCACGGAAGGAAAGGGGCTCCGATAAAGTCTCTACACTAGACATGGACTCATTGAACAAACTAGCATATCTTTCTTTCCTCCAGGCAGAATCAAATTTATATTATTTTTTTGTGCATTACTCTCAAATACTCTTGAATATTCTTTAGTTGAGAATTGGCAGAGTGCCTACCCTAATCTGATCAACTTTAGGTGTTTTGCTTTGTACACAATACGTAGCAATGTCAGGGAGGAGTTTGGAAAATTTGAGGACTTGTGCCTTCTGTGTGATCTTGAAGCTGTACTGCGGTTTATTGCTGGTTATACGTTCCAGAGGCAGAGATTGAAGTATGCTATCCTGCAATTGCAAAGCACTATCGATCTGTGTGTCAAGGGTTAGCCATTCATCTTAAAGTTTTATCTTTGTGTAAGCTAAAGAAATGTTGCTGAATAAAGGCTTAGACAGTGACGAGTTGTCTTTATAAGCTTGTTTGGGTGGTCTCCATGTGTTTATGTTATAACAAACCTTGCCCTATCCAGTCTTGAATGCATTTCACACATTTGAAAATACGTGGTCTCTGAGGAAGCTCTGATGTGGTTAGTTTTTAGAATCTTCCACTTACCAACAGAAATAGGTGACTGAGTATCTTGGAGAAGACATATCTGATAGTGCTGTTGACAACTGGCTCAGTCCAAGTTATTCTATTTGCAGCAGATCGTCTCTAGTTCTCTCTCCTGGTATCTTAATTAATATTTCTAAGCATACTGTCTCCACCTTTGTGCTGGATCATGGAACACCTTGAAATATGAAAGAAAATCTGTGCATAAACTTGAAAATGCATTTGTAAAGGCAACATTGAGGATCATAAAATACCACTCCAGTGCTATTAAAACTTTTTTTAAAAAAAAAGGCAAGATGAAGTACCTGAGCCCAAGTACATCTTGAGCTACTTTGCTTGTTGTGAGTGCTCATTCTTTTCAAAACCTGTGCTGTGGAAACCGGTTTTAACGCTCTGAGCAGGTCCTCTCTGTGTCAATGAGTGTGGTAGCACTAAATAGTCCAACATGTTTATCTTCTAATAACATTCTCAGCTTGTGGCGATGGTTAATCAATTTTGTGTGGAGGGCCTTCCAAAAAAATCCTTCCTCTCACCACACAAAAAATATACCTTGACTAAAGACCTTGATTGAGATCGAGTCTCTGCCATTGTAGGAAGATGGCTTTATATATAGTGTACCAAAATGAGGTACACTCTGTAGCTAGTCCAGACTGCCCATATTGGCTTGCAGGGCTTGAATTGATAATCCCAATGTCTTGTGTGGTAGTGTGGGCAAGCAGTTTAGGCTCATCAGAGGGTAGTGTTAAGCATTTGTTGTAGGCTCAATAAATGAGACTGGCTCAAGAAGAAACTTTAGACTAACTTATATAAAAAAGCTGAATTTTTATATAGTTTTAGCACCAAGAACTTAGTAATTGAGTAAGTACTTTTGTGTTATCGATTTTCAGTTGAGCAAAAATGTCACACAAATGCGTTCTCACACAGTAATGCTGGTCTATGGAGAAGAAATATATACAATGTACAGCCCTTTGCAATCTTATTTCGAGGGTCCCCTTTAGTACTTTAGTGTGAGAAAATGGCTCTATATATACTAGACTAGAATGAAGTACAGTGTGTATAGAGTCCAACGACCCCAGAGGTATAACAGAGGTTAAAGTCAGAACTGACCTTACACTCCAAAGTGATAGCTTGGTCGAGCAGAAATGCAGTACCAGAGGACAGTGTAAAGCATCTGTTATACACACTGTCAGCAAAAGGTTTCACACACTTAATGACCGAACTCCAGGCCAATTGTTTTTATATCCACAGATATAGGTGTTTTTATTTTTTAGAACCAACAGTTATAAAAATATACTTTTCTTGTTATGAGTTCTCTCATGTAATTACTTTGCAAAGGAGCAATAAAGTTTGTGCACACAATTAATACAGTATTGACAGTAAGCAACACAATCCTAAAACACACTATGGCATTGAGCTCAATGGGGTTTCCTCATGCAAGTACAGTTGATTACTATATAGATTACTTTAGTAGTCCCAGGACTAGATCTTAGATTCTGTCCTGGGGCCTAAGCTGAAACCAGATTAGCAAAAACGTTTTAGTACTGTAGTGAATTTATATGAATATAAAGCTGTTTTAAAAGTTCACACTTAAACTTTTCAATGGAAATCTGACTATGTTATTCAATGAAAGAAAATTCAGGTTGCAGGTAAAGTACAATCGCTTTACTTTTGTAATCCAGTACTGGTCTCCTAGGGCCAGCACTGGGGTCTTAACTCAACACAGGTAGGTAATTGCGTATCAGTTTTTCGTGTGCTTTTTAAAGAATATTTCAAGTTTTCAAAAGTAGACACTTAGAAGAAATTTCATAGAAAAGCAGACAATGGGTTCCTATGGAGAAAGGCTGAAAGGTACGGTACTGGCTTCTCCCCTGATCACACAGATCAAGTTTGGCTGATTTTAGGTGAATATTTTTAGATTTCAAATCTTAACACAAAATCTTTGAGTCAAAATGAGTCCATGTTATCCAATGGCAGGTAAGTACATTATCTGTTTCCAGGTGGGTACTTGGTTGGTGAAGTTAAGGTTCTGAGCATAGACTCCGGGGGGGCAGGGTCAGGTAAGTACAGTTAGTTCACTCCCAGCGGCACAGGGGCGGCCGGGTGCAGAGGTAGGTAGGCCCAATGATATCCAATGAGGGAAGGGGGGCCTTTGGTTGGTGGCTACTGGCTAGCAGGCCACGCGGCTGTGGGAGCTGGGCTCCTGGTCACTTGCTCAGGGCAAGGGGGGGGGAAGTAGGATAGGCCACAGGGGTCACAACCAGCGGCACTCGGGCGGCTGGGTGCAGGGTGCTTTTGAGCCGTTGGGCGCTCAATATTATCCAATGGGAAAGGTCAAAAAGGAACAAAGGCTGCAGGCTCTGGGACGGAGACTCTCCAGGGGCGACCAGCACTTCGAGAGGTAAGATGGGATCTTGGAGCACAGGTAGGTACCCCAAAGGAAGGCACAAGGGGTTGTAGGGCGCCGGGTGCAGGGGTGTCTTTGGGTGTTGGAAAAGCTTACCCTCGGCTGGTCGCTGTTGGGTTGGCCCCTGGTTGTCAGTCTGCAGGCATCGGCTGGTTCGTCGAAGAGGGTCTTTGGGCACTGGACTTCGGGTCCCAGTCGCCGGGGGGTACATCTTCGTGGTCTTGGTTCGGTTGGGCCCGGCCCGGCGGGTGCAGAGTGGGCTGGCACGGAGCTTCCAGGTTAGCACCAGGTGGGTTGTTGCAGCAGAGCCTCTGCTGATGGGAGTCCCAATCTTCAAGAGGGTCAAGGCAGGCAGGTCCTCCAGGTGTCCCAAGGTTGCTGTCCGCAGGAGACGCCAGGATTAAGCAGGAGCAGGTTCCAGGATCGACAGGCCGGTAGGGCTGGGGCCAAGTTAGTATTTCTGTTAGCAGCTGCACGGTGGGTCGTCTTCTTCTTGATCTACTTTCTTCTTTTCGTATCTGGATCTGAGGAAGGAAGGTTCAGGGAGCCCCTAAATACTGAATTTAGGGGTGTTACAGGTAGGGCAAGGCCAGGGACCAATAGGTCCCTGCCCTGGGGTGTGTACACCCTTTAGCCTGCTCCTCTCCTGTGAGAGGGGGGCAGGAGCCTAGCTGTGATTGGGCAGGGCTCCCTATTTTCAAGATGGCTGGAGCCAGGGGTCGTGCTTTACCTAGTCTCCCCCACCTTAGGGGTGGGGTTGGCACAGGCTGGCACACCCCCTTCCTGGCGTAGTTTTCCCCGCCAGTCTTCCCGCCAGAGTAGGTAGCAGGACTGGTGGGGGCCGGTTGCTGGGTACAGCAGATGGTCTGGAGAAGCTCAGAGGCGGCATGCCTTTGAAGCTTCCCACTGCCCATCCTGGGGAAGGAGACCTAGCACCTCGCCCAGGATGAGCATTGTTGCAGGCCCAGGAGAGCGGGGGCTCTCCTACCCAGAGGTCCAGCAACATGTCTGTTGTGTGGCAGCCTCTGCAGCCACTCAGCCAGACGTGGATTGTAAGTTAGGTTTTCAGGGGGCATCTCTAAGATGCCCTCTGGTGCATTTTACATTAAATCTCACACTGGCATCAGTGCGGGTTTTATGTGCTGAGAAGTTTGGTACCAAACTTGTCAGTCTTCAGTGTAGCCATTATGGTACTGTGGAGTTCGTAATGACAACCTCCCAGCACCATATACTCTTAATGGCATCACTGCACTTACAGTGCCCAGGAATGTCCCTGGGTACTGTAGGGGCACAGGGCTCATGCACCTAGGCCCACACCACTGGCATAGGGCACCCAGCTAGAGAGGTGACTGATGTATGCCAGGGCAGTGGGTTTGTGGGTATGGCATACAAAGATGTGTGCCATGTCGACTTTGTTTAGTTCTGTACCTATCAACAAATCAAGGTGGGGCGAAAAGAAAAACGTGATCCATTCAGTTTCCTTAGGCTTATAGCATATAATCAAGAAAGAAGGATCACTTGTCCCGCATAACCAGGGTATGCAGGTATCGTTCTGACTAGTCACAAGTAAAAAAAACCCTCATGCACGTGTATAGTTTGTGATCTTAGCGGTATATCTTGATTCTCCGTTATTCTTAACACGTTGTATGCATAATCATGGGGTTTAGTTGTTATGCATCCTCCACCAGGAGGCTTTACCCTTGGTTAAAATAGTAGTGATCCGTGATTTTACAGTGTGAAGTGAATAGTTTTAAAAACGTTTCTTCATACTAGAATAATACATTTTATTCGTTCCAGTTCTGAGATAGTGAGAGTTAATAATGAGGTTGTGTGGCTGAGTGATAATGGCTCTCGCACACTAGGATTCGTGGACATTATAGGTAGACATGTTTCAGCCCTTTGGTTGCCAGGCGGTCAAATGGGCTTTCTTCAGGACCGAGGTGTAGTGTGCACAGAGACCAAGGGCGTCTGTTTGTGTTAGGCAAATAGGTTTTTCCTAAGATCCCTTCTTTAAGATCAACAAGGAAGTAATGTACAATTTAAATCCTTGCAGGTCGCTGGGTACCTGTGTGTGATTGGCATTACAAAACACCCAGACACTTCGTACTTGAATGTTGCAAGATGGCCCTCATGGAAAACTATTTCCAATACAACGACACCATGTATCAACAATGCCACGGCACCTCAATGGGGAGCACATTTGCTCCAAGTGTAGCAGGGCTCTACGTGAGCAATTTCGAATCAGAATACATGAACAACCCCACCAACCCATTTCAAAAACAGATTTTATTTTGGCGCCGTTATATCGACGACATTCTAATCTGGGAAGGTGATACAGAAAGCCTTAAAAATTTCCACACATGGATTAATACAAGAGACGAATGGTTACAATTTACCTATACCGCAGATAAACACCAACTGGATTTTCTAGTTCCTAAGATTACGCAGAAACTACGGTAAACCATCAGAGTATAAGAAACCAGCAAATGAACTACGTGAAACTAAAAGAAAGAGATTATCCTAAAGAGTAATTGACAAATGTAAGAAGAGGGCAAGGAATCAAAATAGAGAAAGTCTTCTGGAATTAACACAGAAAACACCTGAACCTGATCTGATGACATGTGTAACCACATACGGCCCTGCCAGCAACAACGTGAAAAAGATCATTAACAAAAATTGGAGAATTTTGACCTCCGCCAATATAAAATGGCCAAAACCCAGATTTGCCAACAAAAGGACTCTCAATCTAAAAGACATATTGGTCCATACCAGACCACCTCCTAAAACACCTACTGCAGGAACGAACCAACTATGGGACATCTGTCCAGTCACCGGCCACTTCCCATGTGGCTCATGTTCGGTAGGCCCATTAACAAAGACAACAAAGGAGATCCAATTGTTGACTGGAAGAGAAGGATTAGTTACTTACCTGTAATCCTAGTTCTCCTCCAGGGGTATCCTCATCAAAGTCATAAGCAACCCTCCCGCCTCCCCGGGCAAAGGACATTCTTTAATAAGGAGATATTGTTAACCTATTTGTTACTTGGTTTTTTCAGTCTCCGAAAATAACAACTGACCTAACTGTCACCCCTGAGGCATGATGGGATACAGGGGGTCATGAGTGCCTTAAAGGCACTGTCAGTTTTTGTATTACATACAGCTACAGGTTAGCTTTTCAGTCTTTTTAGACTGTGTGTTTGCAATGCAGCCTGGGAGCTTTCTAGGCTTTCAGTGAGTTATAAGAATTTCTACTGCTATCTGAGAATTAAAACCGTTTCTAAACAATCTTTGGTGTTGTTTCTCATGTTTCTAATGCATATTATTCATGTATGGTGGAAATTCTTCACAGCATATTTCAGCTCTGATGTTATTTGGCTGCTATTGCATGTTTATATATATATATATATATATGTTTATATATGTATATGTATATATATATATATGTATGTGGGGCACATATAATAGTGTTTCCGGGGTCCAGCGCATGGGCGGGAATATTCTAATGCTTATGACTTTGATGAGGATACCCCTGGAAGAGAACTAGGATTACAGGTAAGTAACTAATCCATTTTCACTGCATGTCATGTGTGAAGGGAGTCTCCCTGAGCTCTAATCAGTTCTACAACAATTTTCTCAAGACGCTCAGACATTCTGTCCATTCGAAAGACAAGTGAATCAATCTTGCCATCAATAATTAGCAAGCTCTTTTGTACTGCTGCAAACATTTGTTTCACATCACAGGCGCTTCCTCCGGGGCATCTGCCTGTTCCTCTGTCGAGCGGTAGCCCCCCGCCCTTCCAGCCCTGGTTTTCTTTGGGTCAAAAAGCAGTTTTGATTGGTTCTTATTAACTTTTCCGATGGTGTCCACGGTTAGGGCACAGCTCCTGCCTGGGGAACTGTAGAGCTGGGATGTGGGGTGCTGAAGTCACCTGGGGCACGCACAACAGAGTCTGGGTAACCGCTTGCAATGGAGAGTCTGTTCGCTCCAGAGGGAATCCGCCTCACAGACCACTTTGGCCGGGGGCCCACACGTGGCAGGTCTTCGTTGTCAAAAGTATGGCTTCCAGTCAGGGGCACCTCTCTATTCTCTCTGAAGCGTACAGAGTGATGGGCTGAGGTGGAGAGCAGAGGCCAACCCCCTCCCGTGGGGACAGTTTCACTGTGAAACTGCCAGCAGCTCAATACCCGTTTTGTAGCCCTGTGGCCTGTGAACAGTGCGAGCAGCATGTAGGATCCATGGCGTCTCGCAACCGCATTCAGTTACCCCAGACCTCCCCCCCCCCCCCCCCACCCCCCCAATGCAGTACAATGGGTGCAAGTAGCGATGTAGCTCTGGGTTACACTGCTCCTTTATTTTATCTGTGGGCCCCCGCTTTCTTGTCTGCACCTTCGCGCATACTGCAGGGCGCGCTTCCCTCTGATCACGCAGGGCCCATCTGAATACTTTGTCCACAGTGGCTAGTGGCAGGGCTGCACGTTGCTGTGGACCGTACGCTTTTCTGTTTCAGCACATGGCCAACTTTTAGCCACCTGGTGAGGCTTCAGGGTGGGGAATGCGTCCCGGTGAGCAGCCGCCAGCCGCAGGATCGTAGCGCAGCTCTCTCAGCACACACCGCCCCTCTCAGGCAGATGATGGATCACATCAGCTCCGGGGGCACAAGCTGGGCTCGCAATCCTCCCCAGGCATGACTCGCAGCCACCAGGCCTGCTGCTCAGCCCTGCCAATTATAATGGGGACACACACTCTACCTCACACCCCTGTATCGGCCCTGTCAGCTGTTGCAGCACCAGGGCGCAGTCCAGTCAGATCTCCGACCGGCAGGGCCGAACTGGCGCCACTCACCGCCTCGCTCTGACAAAATTGACAGAGCTGCACTTTGAGCTGCCTGGAAGTCGCGCACAGCCGGAGGCCCTTCGCTTAACGGGTCCAGCCCTCGAGCGACACCGGCTCGCGCAGGGGGGTAGCCCCAAGCTAGGAACGGCACCATAAAGGCAGTCTCTGTCAGCCGAGGCCCACTGGCGAGGTGCAACGCCACAACACAGGGGACTCCAGTTGCGCATGCAGTCCGCGCCAGGTGGGACTTCCGGCCGGTCATGGTCGTTCACTGGGGCTTCAGCCTAATGGGACCGTCAGCAGCAAAGGCCGCAGTCACGGTCTACCTCTTCCGCTTGTGCCGCTGTCTCAAAGGTGGCACCAGAGTGTAGCCCCCTGTCTGCCCTGCCGCAATCACTCGATCATGCAGGAATATCAATTTCAGGTGTGAGGATAATTGATGATTCGGTCCGATGGCTTGTGGAACTCTTCCCTCACGTGGCCATCTTGTTCTGCGGCAAGCTCTGCCCCCGGGTGACACAGGAGTTACTAAACTCTTTCACCTTCTGGGAAATGTTTGGCCAGTAGTGGTAGGAGACTGGCCTTCTCAAAGTCTTTCCCTGGCTAAGATTTCCAGCTAGGGGGATATCATGGGCCAGCGAGAATAAGAACTTTCTGTATTGCTGAGGCACTACCACTCTCCTAGTGTCACAAGGTTTGGGATCTCTGGACTCGGTATACAGGAGCCCCTTCTTCCAATAATCCTGTGAAAGCCACTGATATCTCCTCTTTCCTGTTTTGCAGTTTGCTGGTTCAGCTCTCAAGAGTGATACACGTTTTCGGTCCCTGGCACAGCTTTTCCCTGGAGGGTTCCCCTGGACATAAAAGCTCTACCGTGTAAGGCCCAAGTTCCTTGGGTTCCGTTCCCTCTAAGGCTGACCGGTCTTCTCCCTAAGGCTGACCGGTCTTCTCCCTGTAAAGGAGACCTGAGCTTGTGGCTGCGCAGAAGTTGGTTCTGAGCAGCTTCTCAGTCCCTGCCATCTTGCAGATGGGGGGCCCCAGCACACCAAAGTGAGGCATATGCCCCCCCTTCCACTGTAGAGTGTCATAATAGAGGGTGTACCAACCCCAAGGAAGAGACTCATTGGCCCCAACCTTTACTTACCTGTAATAACCTTAAAATTAATATTTAGGGCCAACCCCAAACCTTGCCTCCTCAGACGAGACTCAATAAGAAGAGCAGGATCTAAGAAGCTGTGCTGAACTAAGAGGACTCCCACTAACTTGGCCCCAGCCCTACCGGCCTGTCTGCATCTCTAACCTGCTCCAGCAAAATACTGGTGTGTCCTGCAGCCCGCAACCTCAAGAACCTGGAGGACCTGCCCTGCCCTGCCTTCCAAGCCAAAGACTTTGTCTCTTGAGATCACCAGATTAGCTCACCCAAAGACTCGGGCCCTAGCAAAACCACAAGTCTGCATCCGATACCCATGGCCTGAGTTAAAGTTCCCAACACCATGTGGAGGTCTCCCCGGCGATCCTGATCTGAGATCTGGTGATCTCGGACCTGCCTCGAATCTCCAAGCAAAGCCTGCAGACCCTTTCTGGGGGATCCTCTGCGACTGCAGCTGGTGAGAAAACCAGATGACTAAAGACACCCCTGCACCCGACGTCCCACGGCCTTGGGTGGCCCAACGGACGGTGTCTCAGCATTCCCAGGCATCCCAACTTACCTCTCCAACCAGTGGTCATCTCCAGAAGATGTTCGTCCTGAGTCTTCAGTCTTTTTTGCAACCGGAGAATCCTCATTGAAAACAGGGCACCCAATGCCAAAACCGCAACCTGCACCCAGTTGCCGCTGCATGTGTACTTTAGGTGCGAACTCTGATCCCCCTCTGCCCTGAGCCTGACACCAGGAGCTTTGCTCCCATAACCTTGTGGCCTGCTCGTGAGCAGCCACCAACCAGAGGCCCCCTATCCCGCTTTGTATAACATTGGGCCTCAGCAGTCTGCACCTTGCAGCCCTAGAGCCCGGAGTGCCTCCTTGACCCTGGGGTAATCCTGGTTCTAACCCCAGAATACCAACTCCCACAACAAAGTACTTGCCTGTTAACCGATAACATCATGTTCGAGGCATATGAGCTGTAGATCATATGCTTTAGCATAGATCCCCATCTGGTTTTGGGTCCGGGAGTTTGCACTTTGTTTTTGTTCGAATAAGTCTTTGTAGTCACGAGGTAAGTGACTCCTCCTTTCGGTGATAGAGCTCATGGGCATCGAACCCCCCCCCATCCCCAGATTTTTTTTCGGTCAGGTATAGTTTTCGAACTCCTTCAATGCGCAATCCACTACCCTCTACAGTATTGTCCTTCGATCAGGTTTCCCATTCCACGCGTATCGTCTACACTGTGAAAACCTTCGATCGGGAACTTCGAGGCAGGCTGTTGGGCCTACCTGTGCTGACCACACCAGCAGTTATTCAATTCAAGCTATGTCCCGGGTGTCGTATTAAGTTTCCACGCTCAGACTTGCCCGAGGTCTGCAACCTGTGCTTATCCCCGGAACACGAAGAAATATCCAGCGAAGCATGGCCATCATTCCAATCGAAGACTATCATCCGTGATAGTCTGGCTCGATGCAACGCGGCAGTGGCTCCATACCGGACATCTTTGGCGAAGAACAAGAACACTGTCCTGCCGCGGAAGCCAAAGAAAAAGAACTTGTCTCGGTGTCCGAAGCTGACTCCAACATTGAGGAAGACCTGATCGTCACTCCGGGTCAAAGTACCGTGAGTACAGATCCTCCTGTGCTTACTGAAACAAAAGATAAAGCTCCGGTGTCGCCTTCGCACTTGGACTCTGGTAGCAACCGAGAAAGTTTCTGATGCCCCAACCTCCAGCCCGGATAAGAAACATAAACGAAGCCGGTCCTAGGATGCTTGATTCCGGTCCAGGACAGACATGTCTTGGCAGTTCAGGCTGGACTGTTCCCATGAGGCACAGGGTCAAGGCTGATTTGCATATGGCCATGTCTGAACTGGGGTGGTGGGGAGTGCAAAAAACGATGGATTTAGGCCCAGATCTCTGTACTGGGGCGAATGTATGACCTTGTTCTGCATTCCTGATCAACTGTTATTTCTACAGCTCTATATGCTAAGAACAGATGCTTATTGGGTAAGTAGCATTTTCCTTCTCTCCATAGACTCCATACATTGACTGTTTTTTCTTGAAACATGGTTGTAAGTGTGGAGTTGGTTTTGTATTGAACTTTTAAATACTGCTATTAGCTAAAAATTGCTTACTTGCCATTTCTCTAGGAAATGTCCCAGTGTGATATCTAGGTGCATCACGCTGAGTAGAAAAAGTAATCCAACAAGTAATCTGCAAAGTAATTCAAAGTAATCTAACAGTAATGTCCACTGTATTGAAAGCGTTTACAAAACTGTAACAAATTCTCATTCAGTTTGCCTGTATTGTTCAACCTGCCATGAAAAATATTAATTATACTAACCTGTGCCAAGCTTGCTTGGTCTGCCCTGGCGTTGGTGCAGCGTGGCTCCTGGTATCTCCTGGTGCACAGTGACCACCTCCTGGGCAGCTGGTGCGTTGGTGGACCCGGTGGTCGGCAGAACTGTGAACCAGACTTAGCAGCGTGCAGGGAAGTGGCTCCTGCACTTTAAGAAAGATGCTGACTGGTTGGTCGCTCGTAGCCGCTGCCGCTGGAAAGTGAACACTGGGCTCTCATCCTCATTGCCTGCCGGATTCCTGATACCTGACACGGAGCCTGATTGGGAGGGCTTGAACACTTGTGTCCATCCATCGTTGCTGCCGGGGCCGGGACTGCGAGACCCAGGGTGCATAGCGCTTGACCAACACAGCGCACCTGGTGTGTCTTCCCGCCCCCTGGCGCCACATATAAGCGCGCCCACTCCCGCGCATCGCGGAACACGCGTGGGACTCAGCCCGGGCACAGGGCGGGCCGGTTGAGGCCGTTCGAGAACGGTCGAGACCGGGAACGGGCCACCCCCCTTGGTCTGCTTTCTCCTCAGACCCTTCTTCGGTAAACATCGAAATCAACTGTGCCCGACGATGACCACGAGGAAAACCAGGAGCAAAAGCACGCTGGCAGCAACGGGAGCTGCCAAAGGTACATTGGATAATTACTTTGTCAAAGCAGGGTCACTACTGATCGATGAAATTACGATCTGGGAGAGGCGTATTTCACAAGAAATAGACTGGGTGAGGAGATCTTCAATGGGCCCCTTGGCACAGGCTAAGACCCTAGACAACAGACCCGAGCGTACTGAGTATATGGAGTCTAATAAAGGGGTAACTAGTGCTAGCGAGTTTTCTGTGAATCCAGGTTTGACAAACTCCACCTCTCACATTAGTGCGAAGGACCTCAGCGATTTTGTCGACCTGAGTTTGCTCAATTTGCCACCGGTCCAACCCCACCCCACCCCATCCCACTCCTCAATCCTGACCATGCTCCCGATGTTGATAACACCAATGGCAGAGATAGTAACCCACTGCAGGGGGCAAGGGAAGGAGCTATCCCCAAAAGGAAAAGAGGGGTTCAAAACAAAGGGGGAAGGAAGCCAAAAACCCCAAAGCTCAATCCTACTCCGGAGGTTGATAGCCCTGGATTGAGCACATTGGGGAACTTGCCTATTGATAGAGCGGAGGCTATACCCATCGAGATCCCGTTTGTAGAGATAACAGAACACACTAATACGAACCCCTTTGAGACCTCCGGCGAGGATATTACTCTTGCCGATATAGGATCTCTTCTGAGGTCCTTATTAAGTCCCCTAGAAGCTCGGCTAATCAAGATGGAAGCCTGGCTAGTGACCATAGAGAAATCGACGGTGCAACTAGCCGATAACTTCAAAGTAGATAGTAAAGTAGATAGTAAGGGTGGTAGAGGGGGGGCAGAGATAAAGAATAAGAGGGGTGTCCCAGCTATCACCAAGGTGGACAATAGTGCAGCACCCTTAGTCCGACAGGCCAAACCAACCCCCTCCCAAAGTACGACCACACAGTCCAAGGTTAATGCTGCTATCCCCAATCAACCCACAGTTCGACATGCACAAGCATCCCCTTCCCAAACCATGTCTAAGCAGCCTAAGGATAATACTTCCGTTCCTAACCAGCCTCAGAAAGTAGCAGTACCAACAGATGAGGCATTAGGCAATGCTAACAAATCAAGAGTAGTGAACTTGCCGCAGGAGGCGAGTCCGCATACAGTAATTTTAGCGGGGGTTCCGGAGTTAAAAAACACTTTTAAAGAATCTACTGCCTCTTTAATGAATAAGGTGGTAAGATTGTTATCTATGTACAGACCTCTCCCACAAGGTATAACGAGCGAGGTCCTTATGGTAAGAAGGGTCCCATGGGTGGGTAGTTCAAGGAAATCCATAATCGGAGACTGTGTCCTGATTAGTTTCAGAGATCCCAGGACCTTCTCCCACATCTGTGGATGGTTCCCCGATGACCAGGGGAGTAATATTCAGTCCCTACCCCTTTCTTTCTTCCCCCCCCCCCGCTGACATATGCATGTGAGGAGGAGAGATGGGGCAGCCTCCCGGAGAGGGTGGGCGGGTGGGTGGGATTCCAGAGGGCGAGGAGATTTCCACTACCCTAGAAGTCAACACCAAGCGTACTTTACAACAAATACTGAGGAGGAGGGTTGGGAAATTTGTCACGGGAGGGGAGGTGTTTGGAGGGGAAGAGAGAGAGGAGACTACTACCACCGCCCCAGAGTCCACCAGCCTATATATTTTCCAACATCTAATAGGTATAGCCACTTAGACATGGTGGATTGACAGTTTATTCGTAATGGTAGAAAGCCTTACTATTATCCCAGGGAGGGCTTGAAGGCAGACATCATAGCCCCTAGATTTACAACTGATCTAATGGTAGAGACTGGGCAGCCTGATGTTCCATCACATAGCAAAGAGGTCAACTAAACCACTGTTGAGCCGCCTCGTATTATCAGGGAACTAGGGGAGGCACTAGAGATTTGGCCCCAAAAATAAGGCCCCTGGGTAGTGCAAATGATAACGTCCCCTACCTTACCCCAGCTTCGAACCTAAGGCCACCATCTCTTAAGATAATATCATGGAATGTGGCTGGCCTGGGTAACAAGCCGGAACAACAGGAATGGACTACTTTTATCGACTCCAAAGATATATGCCTGTTTCAAGAAACCTGGACAAGGGACGAGTACTCTCGCCAAGGCTTCGCGGCATTCTCCATTCCTGCGAAATGGGGGAGCAGGGGCCGCCCTTCTGGAGGCCTCTCAACCTGGGTGGCAACTCACCTGGGATGTCAGGCTGCACGTCTCCCCTTGGCTTCAGAGGATATATTAGTGGTGTTGCTGGAATGGTCAAATTCCCGTAGACTTGCCGTGATAAATGTATACTCAAGGCCGGTAAACATATCACGGGAATCATCTACTATTGAGGAATTGTCAGCTTTCCTCAGCGAAATTCCCAAGGGGATCCCATTTGTGGTGGGTGGGGACCTGAACTCACATTTTGAGCCCCTCGCAGGCCTCTTGGATGGGTCCTCCTTAGAAGAGGACGCTAGGTGGTCGGTACTCTCCACGGTGGCTCCTCCGCCCAGAGCTTGGACCCCACTTGCACTACAGATTACTGCCCTAACCCTCAAACAGTGTCAGGGCTTGCAATGGGCGCACCAAATCCGATATTCCCAGTAAACACACCTTTAATAGAGTAGGCAGGGAGTCAAGACTGGATTATGTTCTAGTACAACTGTCCTCGTGGTCGCGTATCATCGATTTTAGGGTGATAGTTGATAGCGACCACAACGCCCTAGAATTGGACTACGCTCTCCCTGGCCAGGAGGGTAGGGACCATGTCACGGCGGTGGCAAATCCAGGGCTTCTCCTTGAAAATAACAGGAGAATAAGGTGGGAAAAACTAGTCACTAGTAATGAGAAGCTCCCCAGGCTTTATACTAGACTCATTCCAATATTGGAAAAAGTGGGTATCCTAAGTGAGGAACCCAGCTCCCAGGAAACTCACAAATTACTGTGTTTGGCACATGAGGAACTCATTAGGACCTTGGCGGCAGACCTTTTTTTTCTAAGGGACACAGTAGAGGTGGCAGGTCTTACCGCAACACATGGTATAATGCCGCATGAAGGAGGGCAAAAGCAGACAGGAGATACAGGCCAGAAGACGAGAATATAAGAAACTAGTCACCCTGGCCAAGATTGAATGGGATCAAGACAAATGGGAGGAACGCTCTAGTTCTCTAGCTACCAGGGATTACCGTAAGTTCTGGCGAATTGTTTACACGGGATCAGAGTATTTAGCATCGGCAATAGAACCGAACATTGCGCCACGGGTATGGCAAGAGCACTTTCATTCCCTCTACACAGTGGAAGTTGGGGCCACATGCTACTCACCCCCAACCACATCCAGCCATCCAGAGGGGGGCCTCTTTACAGAATAGGAGGTGCGAGCTGCTATTGCGGGCCTGTCATCAGGCAAAGCGCCTGGGTTGGATGGCCTCCCAGGCGATCTTTTTAAACAAGAGCCTGATGTATTGGCCCCCTATCTGTTGACCATATTTAATGCTGTCTTGAAGGGCATGGAGGTGCCCTGTACTTGGCTGGGCGCGGAGGTTGTTCCTATATTTAAGAAGGGTTCGCCTCTGCTCCCAGCCAATTACAGGCCCATCAGCCTAATAGATGTGTCCCAGAAGCTTTTTGGTAGGCTCATATTAGATCGCCTCCAGAACTGGCTCGAGGAAACTGCCACTCTGAGCCCATACCAGGCTGGATTTAGAAGAGGGGTGTCCACAACTGATCAGATATTCCGCCTAAACCTCATTTATTGGAGGACCGCACTAATCGAGGGGGGCAGCTTGTTCACGGTCTTCGTGGACTTGCGAGCCGCCTTCGATTTGGTGCCAAGATCCAAATTATGGAGTGTGCTTGCTGACTTAGGCATCCCGGTAGACATTCTTTCCATTCTGATGAAATTACACCAGATAACTTTGCGCGTGTCAGGTGCGGCAGAAATGGGAACCTAACGGAAAGATTCCCTGTTGACAGAGTGGTGAGACAGGGCTGTGTGCTTGCACCGACCCTGTTCTGCCTCTTTGTGAACGGGGTAATCGCCCACCTGACTAGGATTGGCGACATTGATGCTCCCAAATTGAATGGCAGCAGGGTGCCCGCTATCATGTTTGCGGATGACACCCTGCTGTTGTCGAAATCCCCCATGGGAATACAACGGGTACTGGATGGGTTTTTGAAATTTTGTACGGAGAAGGGCCTTGAGATCAATGCTTCTAAAACAAAATACATAATCCTAAACCCCACCCCTTCAACACGCCCTAATCTCTTGCTCAGCTCAGTACTTAGGGGTAACCCTAAATGAGAACATGACATGGGGGACACACCAGACTAAGGCTAATATGAAACTGGTGCAGATAGCGGGTGGTGTCTCCAGGATGGTGAACAAATCAACATATCGTCCACTTGGCCCTGTCATTCAAATTTATAAATCTCAGGCACGGGGGGGCAGTCACCTATGGGGGCGAATTGTGGGGGTCACACTTCTTCCCAAACCTGATGATTACGGAAAACAAATTCATCAGGCAGCTGGTAGCTCTTCCATCAAGCACGCCGTTACTCCCTCTGAGATTGGACTTGGGAATTAGGCCAATTGCAGAAGAACTGGGACTCAAACCACTAACTTTCTAGAGACGATTATGGAGCAGCTAAGAGCTCATTAATTATAGGACTGAGCTCCAGGAGTTTTTAACCTTATCAAATGCCACTCACATCCCACGGTTAAGCTACATAAAAAGGTCATGCGAGAGCCTGGGCATATCAGAACTTTGGACTGATCCGGCAAACTGAAGTATCAGGATTCCACGCAAAGCACTGTCAAAAGCTTTCTAAGACCTAAAGCTTACTACTGCTTTGGATAGCACGCGTGAGGGATCCTTAACAAATCTATTCATTCAAAGCAAAGACTTTATTCCCTGGAATGTGTCCTGGATGGCATGAGCCCTGTGCTAACCAGGAAGTTATTTCTGCAGTGGAGATATGGCACACTACCCCTCAGGTCATTCACTAGTTCTTGGTCTTGCCTCCGACCACAGAGCACTGCCCGGCATTTGCGCATTCTCAAGAAAATGACTTGCATGTGGTTCTCTTCTGTAAAGCCTACCAAAGAATCAGGAAACATTGGCTTGTCCCCCTTCTTAAAAATCTGGGCTTCAGACCGTTCCTCCCTGCGTACAGAATCCTAAAAACTGATGTCACCCCCAATTGTGTTCGCAGTGGCAAAGTATCTAACGGCAATGTGGTTTATTCGCACCCGCCTTTTGAAGGCGGATGTGGATTTTTAATAATTTCAGCCTACTAATGATTTTAAGCTTTCTTGAGGATGCACAGACTTGTATGTTGTAGACCAACTTTTATAATTAATGTTTTATTGATTTGTCTAAATTATAATGACTTTGATTGTCTGTATATTTTTTATGATCTAATAGATCAAAATAAATATTGAATTGGTTAGATTGGTTGGTTGGCAAAGTGGTGGTGGCCATGCAAGGTTTTTGGAGGATGCCCAGCTTCAGGACGAGTTGGGTTGTCGGAATTATTTGGACAAGAGCCGGCAGGGTTTGGCACTTCACTCCAGTCCACAATTCTCGCTTCTTAAGCTTTTTTTTGTCCTTGTCCTCCTTCTGTTGGGTGCTTCCGAGGGCCACTTGAATAATTTAGGGGAATTTAGAGGCGTGAAGAGTAGTAGCCAATGGGCTACTTAGCCTTCGGGTCACTACACCCCCTATATTACATCTTCATGTGGGGAGAGGTCATAACCCTTGTCCAGAGTTCCTATTTCAACCTAAATAAAGATGGTGTAATCCTTCTTTGGTGAAGCATGAGGCAGCCCACTTTAAGTGTGTGACTAGCCTGTGGGTGCAACTCGCCTACTTGCAAATCTAATTTCCCGCCTGTCCTGGTGCCAAATGGGCATCGGCGCAAGGGGGTGGCATCTCCGATGTTTGGGGAAGCCAAAGTCGCATATCAAAGCGGCAGGGCCTTTGAAACCCTTGGCCTTGATATGTTAAATCACTAGCCATCCTACTGGAGGAGGTGTTAACACCTGCCTCTGGAGCAGACATTTTTTTTAGCCTCAGAATGTGGGCTCTCACCTCCAGAGAGGTCAGAAACTGGTCTGTGGTGGCAGGCTGGACAAGACCAGTCAGCCAGCACACAGGATACCGATGTGTTTTTCAGGGGGGCAGATTATTAAAACAGGGTTATTGATACCAAACGCCATAGATTTCAGTAAAGCCATCATGTAGCTGGGGAACTCGTATTGACCAGTGTCCAGTACATATACTAAAGCTGGCTTTCCTGTTCACTTATCAATTCTAGTAATTGAGCCAGACAGCGCAGGGGCAGTGGACCCTGCCTTAGGGCTGCAAGGCCTGCTGTAGGGGTGACTTGCATAAATTACATGCAGTGAGTTCAGCATGGGACACGGTGGGTTTTCAATGGCGTGTTTTCAAACATGGTTTGCACTGTCCCGAGGTCTGAAATGGCATTATACATGCTGCAGCGCTTGGGGACCCTTTTTGGTACCCATGCCCTAGGTACCAGGGACTTACTAGGACTTACAGGGGTGCCAAGGTGTGTGCCAATTGTGTTACAAATAGATAGTTTTCCCTTCTTTTTAGGAAAAGAACACTGGCACTTGGGCCTGGTTGGCACGACCCAGTGCGCACCAGTCAAAAAACATCTGTACCAGTTTCATACAGTGAGAATTACCATGACAAAAAGGGGCAGTTTCCTACACCCTTAGTGGGACTCTGAACTGACCTAAACAGTGTGTGCCACTCAAATCGAGCAGCAAGAGTACACTAAGCATAAATCCGGAGATGGCCTAAAGGGAATCTGTAACGTTACCCATCAAACTTCCTAATGGACTATTCAGTTTTTAATAGTTATCTTTTCTAGTTTAGATATTTTGAAGTTTGTTATAATAGTGGAAAGTGCTTGGTTTTAGAAAACAGTTTAGGAAATTATTTGTAGTGAAGGCTTTGTAACGCGGTTTTGAAGCCAGGTATTTCTAGGTGAGGTTTCTTTAAGTAAAAATTGCAGTATTGGAGTAAAGCATCACATCACTTCACAGTAGCCTTCTAGATCATTGCGTGCAAGCCATTTCTGCCAGAAAATCACTCTGGCATGCAATTATTCTAAAGAGATCCCGCATCAGTTCATGCTCTGTTCACTCTTGTATCCACAATTTAATAAAGGGTTCCCTCTTATACCCTAATAGACTTTTACTTTTCCAGTCTCATACAGACTGCTCAGTCTCATCTCAGTGAAGTATTTAACTCTTGCTGCACTAACAAGTTGTGCTGTAGACTCTGCTGAATGGACTGGTGATCATTAAGAGCTGTAATATCACCTAGCAGGCTATGTAAAGTTGTGAAGCCAAAAATGAGAGATTTGCTAAAATGTTTTGTTACCACCCATCTGTTTCATTAGCTATTTTACAGTGCTTGTGGCTCTATAGAAGATGGTGACTCTGGAATACTATTGTTACAAGTAAGTAACGTTTCCTTTTGGTTTTATCACTTAGATTGCACTGCCTACCCGTCCCCACTGGTTTGTACTCTTTGGAGCTACAGAAGATGAGATTCAAGAAGTCTGCATAACGACGCTGAAGCTTTACACGAGAAAAAAGGTAAGTTTTGTGTAATAGCACACATATTAATGACACCCCATTGCACTAGTACACATATTTAGCATGTTAGTATTCTTGCTTCAATTGGTAATTCATTTTACAGCCTAATTATGAATTGTTGGAGAAAGAAGTTGAAAGAAGAAAAGTTGCCCTTCAGGAAGCCAAACTCAAAGCAAAAGGATTGAATCCTGATGGAACACCAGCACTTTCTAATATGGGTGGCTTCTCACCTGCGTCCAAACCATGTAAGTTAAATATATTTCATAAGCTTCAGCATGATTGTATTTATATTAAGTGTAAAATTGTTGCTATTCTGCGATGATATTGTTGCAAGTACATCTTTCAGTTTTAATTTTTTTTTCAATAACCTGGCAGAAAATCCTAGTAATTCCAAAAAAGTTCTTTATGCTCTTTGTAAGTTGTAAATTGAAGATATTTTTCAGACGATTGATGGCAGACAAATAGTGAGTTCTCAGCAGCCCGTGCCACCTTTCTGGGGAGTCTTACTCAATCCCTAGTCCCATCCTCCACTAAATTGGCTGTATCTTGTAGCAACTGCAGAAAAGGAATGTAAGACCTCAAATATTTTCTCATCAAGAATGTTATTTACTCTAAAAAAAAAAAAGTAAATAGCATTCTTGATGAGAAGATTTGATGTCTTACATTCCTTTTCTGAAGTTGCTACAAGATACAGCCAATTTAGTGGAGGATGGGACTAGGGATTGAGTTGAGGCCTGCCCAGAGTAAGGGGAAACATAAGGAAACCTCACTACGGCAACCTACGTAGCAGAAAGTTTTGCGTCCAAACCTGCTGAGCCCGTTGAAGTGGCGGTGCTCGTCAGGGAGAGGGATTCCTAAGAGGGATCCCAATCTGCTGGACGTCCTCAAGAACGCCAAGGCTCCGGTAACCAGGCAACCAGTGCAGGCGCTGCATCAGGGGCCGGAGTGCGCAGTCGAGGCTGGCGTCCTGGAGTACTCGGTGAAAGAAACAACCAGTGATGACCCCGAGACCAGACCGGCAGATGGAAGTGGAGCAGAGCGGGACAGAGGCGTAGACGGAGGCTGTTCTGACAATAAGGTTGTTCGCTCTAAGATCCCTTCTATCCAAACCCAGGGTGAGTCTGTGGGCTCTGCGGGGACAGCGGGGCCTAAGTCTGGAGCACCTGGGGAAGTAATACGGCTCTTACAAGCCAGCATTTAGTTGATGTGGATAACCCAACAAGGCAAAGTGAGAGTGGGGCTCTTGGAGGGGGTGCCTCGCCGGATCGATTTTATTGAGTCAATGAGGACTCTGAATCATTAAGCCCAAGTGAGGGTAGCATTGAGGATTTCACTGACACGGGGAGCAGTTCAGAGGCGCAGAAATGCACCCAAAGAAGCGCAGGTCTAGGAGGAAACCCAACCCCTCAGGGAGCCCCTCAGACTCCTCCAAAAAACTCATGTGGGATTACTCAGCCACTTTAGACTTACCAGGACGTTGGTGGTACTCCGTTGCAACCTGGGGCACAGGGCTCACCCCATTAATTACCTCAGCCTGTTTTAATGGATTTGTTATTCAGCACCCTCAAATCCATGCAAAGCGAGGCAAGAGCCGAAAGCCGGAGGGCGAGGCAGGGGACAAAAAAGATCCAGAACTCCTTAAGGAAGATGAATAAACTGTACGAGGAGGTTGCTGAACGGGTCACCCAAGTAGAAGAAAGGACTGGGAAGCTGGAGGATGATTTCAGTAGCTTTCAAAACTTCAAACCGGAACAGGAAATGTCTGAGGACATGCAATGGAAGCTAGAGGACTACGAAAATCGCCAGCGTCGCAACAATAAAATACTACTGGGTGTAGCAGAGAGGATGTAAGGGCAGGATGCTAGGTTATTTGTGGTGAATTTGCTAAAAGGGGCTTTCCCCGAGCTCAACTCATGGCAATGGGAGAACGAAATTCAAAGGGTGCATCGCTTCCCCTTAACAGTTTGGAGAGGCCAGAATGCATCACAAGAGGGTAGGCCCAGAGCTATTCTCCTGTATGTAGGCAATTTCTTGCTGAGACAACAAATCTTAGAAAAAGCAAAGCCGGAGGCCAAGCGTACATTTAATAGTGTCACCTTTTTTACCAGGCCCGACTTTTGCCACGTTACAGTAGAGCGTAGGTGGAGGTTGAGGCAGCTAATTGCACCCATACAGGCCCTTTGGTCGGAAGCCTACCTACTATATCCTGCTAAGCTGAAAGTAATTGCAAAATGCAAGGTGAAAATGTTATTTTCCGAAATCAAGGCAAAAGAATATATAGTTGAGGTGTTGGGCTTTAGAGATGGTGGGGCGCTTATAAGAAGTGCACAGGCAGGGCCAGGTAGGAGTATGCCGGAACCCTGAATGCAGGGTTGGCTAATGCCAGGTACCAAGGGGGGGTGTCAGTTTAAATATTTAAGGGAGGGAGGAGGGGGCGACAGCTACAATCTTAAGCGACCACATATAGGTCATGCTTGGCTAGGGGGTTCAAGTTCAAGTTCGGGCATTTATAAAGCGCACTACTCACCCAGGGTCTCAAGGCGCTTGGGAAGGGGTTCATTATTTGTCGAATAGCCAGGTTTTAAGTTCTTTTCTGAAGGAGATGTGGTTTTGAGTAAGGCGGAGGCGAGAGGGGAGTGAGTTCCAGGTCTTGGCCGCCAGGAAGGAGAAGGATCTTTCTCCCATGGTGGACCTTCGGATGCGCGGGACTGCGGCGAGGGCTTGATTGGACGATCTTAGTTGGCGGGTGAGTTTGTAGAAGGACAGTCGAGTGTTGAGGCATTCGGGTCCTAGATTGTGGAGGGCCTTGTGTGCGTGGGTGAGAAGACGGATTGTAATTCTCTTGTTGACGGGAAGCCAGTGGAGGTCTTTTAGGTGTCCGGTGATGTGATCTTGGTGAGGGATGTTCAGTATGAGTCTCGCTGATGCGTTTTGGATGCGTTGGAGTTTTTTCTGTAATTTTGCTGTGATTCCGGCGTATAGTGTGTTACCATAATCCAGTCGACTTCTGACCAGTGCGTGGGTGACGGTCTTTCTTGTCTCGAGGGGGATCCAGCAGAAGATCTTTTTGAGAATGCGAAGTACGTTGAAGCAGGAGGATGAGACTGCGTTGACTTGTCTGGACATCGATAGAGAGGAGTCTAGGATGAAGCCAAGGTTCCGTGCATGGTCTGTGGGTGTGGATGCTGTGCCCAGAGCGGAAGGCCACCACGAGTCGTCCCAGGCAGAGGGGGAAGATCCTAGGATGAGCACCTCCGTTTTGTCTGAGTTAAGTTTTAGGCGGCTGTGTTTCATCCATTCGGCTACTTCTTTCATGCCTTCGTGCAGATTGGTTTTGGCGGTGTTGGGGTCTTTGGTGAGGGAAAGGATTAATTGGGTGTAGTCGGCGTAAGAGATGATGTTGGGGTTGTGTTGGCACGCGTTGAATGCGAGTGGGCTCATGTAGACGTTGAAGAGGGTGGGACTGAGTGAAGATCCTTGTGGGACTCCACAGATGACTTCAGTGGCCTCTGAGTTGAATGGGGGAAGTCGGACTCTCTGAGTTCTCCCAGCTAGGAACGAGATGATCCAGTCCAAGGCTTTGCCTTGTATGCCGATGTTGCTGAGGCGTTGTATGAGGGGGCTGTGGCAGACTGTGTCGAAAGCGGCTGAGAGGTCGAGTAGGATGAGTGCCACTGTTTCTCCGTTGTCCAGTAGTGTTCGGATGTCGTCTGTTGCTGCAATGAGGGCGGTTTCGGTGCTGTTTGGCCCGAAATCCAGACTGAGAGGGGTCAAGGGAGTTGTGGGATTCAAGGAAGGCGGCGAGCTGGCTGTTGACGGCTTTTTCAATTACTTTGGCCGGGAATGGGAGGAGGAATATGGGTCGGTAGTTTTTAAGTTCTGAAGGGTCTGCTGTGGGTTTCTTCAAAAGGGCGCTGAGTTCGGCATGTTTCCAGCTTTCTGGGAAGGTGGCAGAGTTGAACGAGCAGTTGATGACATCACGGAGATAGGGTGCGATGATGGAGTCGGCTTTGTTGAAGATGTGGTGGGGGCAGGGGTCGGTTGGCGAGCCAGAGTGGATTGAGTTCATTAGGCGGATGGTGTCTTCAGTGGTGATTGGGTTCCAGGCGCTAAGGATGTTAGTTGGCAGAGTAGGATCTGAGGGGGGTGGGGAGTGTTGATCGCTGGGAGTATTCTCGAAGCTGTTGTGGATGTCGGCAATTTTGTTGTAGAAGGAGGATAAAGCATCGCAGAGGTCTTGGGAGGGAGTGATGTCGTTAGATGCTGCGGTGGGGTTGGTGAATTCTTTGACGATGCTGAAAAGTTCCTTGCTGTTGTGATTGATGTTGTCGAGACGATCCTTGAATGCTGATATTTTGTCGGATCGAATCAGTTGGTGGTGTTTGCGGGCGGCTGCCTTGAGGGTGGTCATGTTGTCTGTGGTTGGGTTTTTTCTCCATGTTTTCTCCAGGGTGTGGCATAGCTTCTTGGATTTTTTTAGGTTATCATTGAACCAGGGAGCCTTTTTGCTGGCTGATTTGATCTGGTGCTTTTTCAGGGGTGCTGAAGGAGACCGGGGAGGGACAGAGAAGGGGAGGGGGTGGTAGGGGGGAGCACACACAGTACATACAGCACGGCACAATTTCAAGTGTTTCTTTGGTTCTTCTTGAGGAATCGGTTATGAAGGCAAGGCATACATTTGTTGTATTTTAATGACATGTAGAATTGCCTCAATCAACATCTGTAGGCTTAACGAGGCTAATAAAAGAATGCGAGTGGCCGCTCAGTTAAAAACAATGTATTTGGATCTAGTTTGCTTACAGGAAACCCACATAGAAGGGGGCAAGGGGATTTCTGCTGGAGCAGCTGGGTTTTTCCTTATTGGCTAACACTAAACAAGGTTCAAAGACTAGAGGGGTTGCAGTACTGGGCGAAGGTAGGGATATCATAGTAAACAAAAAGAATGAAGACCAATGGGGGAGATGGGTGATACTGGCAATACTATGCAGGGGGGATAAGTTTACACTGGCCTCAGTATATGGCTCCACTGAAGATGATCCCGAGATCTTCCAATATTTAAATGCAGAACTAGCCCAGTGGCCCGAACCCATTATTTGTTGCGGCGACTTTAATATTCATGGTCCATTAGGGTTGTATACACAAGCGGGGGGGGGGGAGGATATGTTGGCGGAAAGAAGAAAACACATTAGCACTTATTGATATGGCACAGCATCATTCCTTAATAGATCTCTGAGCCAATCTGTACCCCCACAATGATGGCAGCACATTTTTCTCTGCTCCCCATAAGATTCTGGTTAGAATCGATTACTTCTGGATATCTAGCTCCCTTATGTGCAGATCCCAAATTGAAAAATACCCTTGGATCGTCTCAGATCACAACCCTCTGATTTTAACTCTTAAAGTAGGTAAGGCACGCACACAAGACAAACTCTGGACCTTCGAGAGAGCTTTACTCAAAGACGAGACATATGTTAAACACATGAATATATGGATTAGAATTTCTGGGAAGTAAATGGAGGGACTGCAGCCCCTGGCATGGTGTGGGACGCATTCAAACAGGAACCCGGGGAGAGACGCTGAGCTGTACGCTCCATAAACAGAAGGGTGAAAAGGAGAGGAGGGAGGAAATGGTTAAAAACCTGCTCAGAGCAGAGGATGAGTTAAACGTAGCTATCCAGCAGCAAGTCCCATTATTTATTTATTTAATTCATTTATTGCATTTGTAAAGCGCAACTGCCACCTAGAAAAGGCATCATGGCGCTGTCAGACTCATGGCGACGGAAGACAGCGAATGGAAACTAGAGTTTCAGGAAGAGCAGTGTTTTCAGTCTCCTCCTAAACAGGAGGAGATCGGAGGTATGTCTTACCTCAGACGGGAGGGCGTTCCACAATTTCGCCGTGGCTACCCCAAACGATCTGCCTCAAACCTAGAAATTTTCACCAACCTAGCAGAAGAAGATCGTAGGCTGCGAGTTGGAGCATGCCACCTAAGTTTCCTTTGTAGGCCAACTGGACCCAAATCATGCAAGGCCTTGAAGGCCAGACAGAGAGACAGAGAGACTTAAATTGTACCCTCTGTATCACTGGAAGCCATTGTAGCTGGGCCAGGGCCTTGGAGGATGAAGCTCTCGTCGGCCACACCAGCGCTAATTTAGCTGCCGCGGACTGGATTCTCTAGAGTCTGTCCATAAGATAGCTCAGAGAATCCAACAGCAGGGAATTACAATAATCTAACCTGCTGAGCACAGTGCAACGTACCACCTCTACCTGAGCAGGGGGCGGTAGTATTGGAAGGATTTTCTCAGGAGTCTAATATTGGCAAGGCAGCCAGCTGCCAGCTTCGATACCTGGGCCTCCAAGGAAAGGTCACTTTTAAACATGACACCTAGTTTTCGCACTACCTTCACTGGCTTTACCGCTTACGAAAAATCCTCAGGCCAGAAGTTGCAGGGTAGGGGTGTTTGCACCTGAAGCCTAAGGCAGTATACCACCTCCGTTTTCTCAGCATTGAATTGCAAGGAGTTAGCCTTCAACCATCCCGCCGTGTCTCGCAGACAGTTATGGAGTTCTTCCAGGGAGGTTGAATCATCTCCCTCCAAGGAGAAAATCAGCTGCGTATCATCAGCGTAGTTGGCAATCTCGATGTTATATTTTTTGATAATTGCAACTAAGGGCTTCATATAGATGTTAAATAGTACCGGGCTAACTGCTGAACCTGGGGAAACACCATGCGAAATGGTAGAGAAGATAGATTGGTGTGGCGGGAGGGCCACCGCCTGTTCTCTATCCTGGAGGAAAGACTCAGACCACCCCAGGGTCCTGCCAGCAACCCCCACCCCTCTCAGCCTATCCAGCAAGATGGCATGGTTCACCGTGTCGAAGGCGGCAGACAAGTCCAGCAGGATCAAGACACCTGCCTGACCGCTGTCTGCTCGCCAACGAAGCTCATCCAACACGGCCACCAGGGCTGTCTCGGTTCCATGGGCTGGCCGAAAGCCGAACTGCACTTCCTCCAAGAGCTTGTGCTGCTCTAGGTGTCTAGAAAGAGTGCCTGCCACCACCCGCTCTACAATTTTAGCTGGAAAACGTAGAAGCGAGATAGGTCTGAAGTTCTTCAAGCACTTGGGGTCAAGGGTGGGCTTTTTCAATAAAGGGGTCACCACCGCCCGCTTCCATTGCGAAGGAACCACTCCAGAGGTGAGCGACTGGTTACAAACTAGCCGAAGCGTGGGAAAGAGCTCAGCCTCAAACTCCTTCCAGATTTTTAGTGGAAGCGGATCAAGTGGAGACCCAGATGTAATACCAGAGGCCACTCCCCTGAACTCCATTGGAACACCAGTTACTTAAAATAGTGACTATTAAAGCAGGATTAGTTGAATGTATTGCCAGTAAAGCCGCAATTAACTATTTAATTAAGAAAGAGGATTCTTATGAGCTGAGTGAGAGGGTGGGCCACATATTAGCCATCCGTACTAGATAGAAAACTTCAGCGTCCGAAATAAGAGATCTCAGATGATCAGGGCATTAGGGTGGCCGAACCTGACGGTGTGAGTGAAGTATTTAGGCAGTTTTATACGGGCCTGTACAGTTTAGATAAGGATAATTAGACTGTAGATATATCAGACGGTAGATATATCAGGCTATCTCAGTAACATTTCACCTCCGATCCTCCCCGAAGAAGAGAAGAATGCCTTAGACTCACTAATTAAATTGGAAGAGGTGGTGGCAGCATTAGAAGCCTCCCCTCAGGAAAGGCTGTGGGACCGGATCAGATCCCCGTAGAATTTATAAAGTTTTCCAAGAGGCACTGGCCCCAGATATCTTTAATACTGTGCTTCAGGCACAACGAGGGGAATCCATTCCAAATACATGGGGAGGAGCGGATATCATAGTAATCTTGAAAAAAGGCAAACCTCCGCTTGCGCGAGGTTCTTATAGACCCATTACCTTAATGAATTCAGACGCAAAAATCTTTTCTAAAATACTCGCGAAGAGATTAGTCAGAGTAGCTGAGAATTTGGTCTGCCCCTCGCAACATGGTTTTATACCAGGTAAAGGCACTACACATCATGTTAGACAAGTAATCACACTGTTTGACGCTGCAGAGGTTCCAGGAGACCCTATGGCAGCATTATTTTTAGACTCTGAAAAAGCATTTGATAGGGTCTCCTGGGACTATTTGTGGACAGCAATGATATGGTATGGTATAGGCGAGGCTTATATAAGGGCCATCCAGACCCTGCATAGAGAGCCAACAGCCAGGATTAGGATTTACAGGATATTCAGCTCCGGTGCAGATCAGAAGAGGGACTAGGCAGGGTTGCCCTTCCTCTCCCCTGCTGTTTGCACTCCATATGGATCCCTTGCTGCGTAGATTGGAGGCTAACCCCAATATTCCCCCAGTGAGAGTAAATGGCATGGAATTTAATACGCTGGCCTACGCGGTTGATGTGGTGACTTCAACAACTTGTCCCACACTTGCCATCAGCAAGGTTGAAGCTGAAGCACTGCAATTTGGCAAGGTCTCAGGCTATAGACTTAACAGGGCTAAGACACAGATAGTGAAAAACTCTCATGTAATTTGTAATGATTGTCGGGTAGTTAGCTTGGCAGTGTATTTAGGGGTTGAAATCTCTGCAGATATAGAAAGGGTTGTGGAGAAGAACATGGCTCCCTTAATGGTGAAAGTAAGATCTGACTTGGAGAGAGTGAATAATCTTCATTTATCGTTAGTTGGCTGCACCAATGTTATTAAAATGTTAATTTTGCCTAAGTTTCTGTATTTTTTTAGAGCAATCCCGCTATACTTTGAAGCAAGATGGTTCCATGCACTAGAATTAGTTCTGAACAAATTTATTTGGGCCCATGGTAAAACGAGGAGGGCATATAGGTTCATTACTCTTCCAAGGGATAGAGGGGAGTGGGGAGCCCCGGACTTTAGGTTATATTACTGGGCGGCGGCCTTACAGTATATGCAGCGGTTGATCGGGGGCGGTGGACTGGATCACAGAGTTACCTGCATCTCTGCCAATGTCTATGCAGTGGTTTTGGGGGCAGACGCAGAGAATTGCTTTCTAAATTGCACTGGTTTCTCCTATTATAAAAGGACAAGGTTCAAGACGGTGGGTGCTGCTAAGATTTGGGCTGCCTTACTGAAAAAATTTGGGTTGGGTAGATTTAAGATATACTTGGTTGTTTAAAAACAGATCCCTTCCAGACGAGATCTTCGCGGATTCAGTTATAGCTAGCTGGACAGATAAAGGGATCATGAAGATCAGGGATATTGTTGGGCCGGGGGGGGTTTGTACAGTTCATGGATTTGGTGAACAAATTCCGAGTAGACACTAGAAGCTTCTTTAAATACTTACAGGTTAGGAGTTTCTTGAATAATAAACAGGGAGGGAGTAGAGGCTGCGGCAATAACGAAATTTTGGATAAAATAGAAAATGGGCATGATTGTACAATCCTCAGCCTCTATACATGCCTAGCAGCAGGAAAACCAGACGACATAGATAAATATGGTGCGAAATGAGCCGAGAAATTGGGCATTGAGGCCTGTTTTCAGGAATCATTAGGTCTGGGCTACAGGGTTCTTTGTTCAGCCCCACTCCAGGCTCCGCACTACAAAAAGCTATATTCCCTGTATTAAAACCCTGCTAGAATAGCACAATAAGGAGGCACCTCGGGGACCAACTGCCCACGCTGCAATCAAACAGAGGCGGACATAATGCACATCTTCGCCACCTGCCCCCAACTCTTTACCCTATTTAGAGATATAGTCATTCTTGGACAGATCTATAGCAACAGCCGCTTTCTCAGACTGTTCGCGTTTTTGGAGCACTTCACGCTGGATTCGGTTGTGGCTTCCAGACGGACAAAATAAGGTGACGAAAGCACCAGAACCTTAAGACCACCCGATACATAACAAAGTGAAATTGACTAATTCCATCTAGATCACCACCGGACCGCCCGTGGGGGCGCCGGTAGGACTTTCCCCCTCCACCTTAATCAGTGGACACCGCATTACAAAGAACTTTTGACCAGCCCAGTGAACCTTACTCCTGATCACCTGCATATCATTAGGTGATCTACCCCCTGGAAGCCGGGACGAACCCACATCCCTGATCAGCTTCATTGGTGTTCCCAGCCAGAATACGTGCCTGATAACGGCCAAGGTCCCCCCTCTCCCTCCATGCCCCTTGTCCTGAAGAAGACCCGCAGCCGAGGCCTTAAACATCCCTAGAGCACCAGGGTCGAAACGTCGACGCCTTTTAATTTGTGTGCCTGTACCCATATTTTCCCATCTCCTTCCCGTTAAAATTGTATGGACAGGCCACCTTGTAAGCGGAAGATTCCCCGCTTTTTGTTGTTGTAAATATTGCAATTGTACAGTCTAACACGTTTTCTTTTTCTCTATCTAAACACTTGAGCACCCCTTTCCTTCCTTCACTGCACTTGCGCCTTTTATAATTATGACTATGACTGTTTCCCATTAAACTGTAAATAAATGTGTAAATTTGGTTAAGAACTAAAATTTGAAGTGTGGTAATGTTCTTCCTCCTTTAACTTTGGGTACTACCTATTGTTTTTGCATTGATGAAAATATCATTTTGAAATTGAATATATGTCTCCCACTTGCTTGAGTCAAAGCATGCAGATTTAATTGCATCCCTAATTATAAATTAATTCTAGACGCATATTTTCTTTGATCAGTAGTCCAGGACCATTGTTTTTCCTTATACCAATTGACACCCAGGTCCTTTGATTCTATGGGTAACACCCCATTGATTTAATGGTCTATAGAAATCCAAGTCACACTTACCCCAACTCTGATACTATTGGGGGTGATTCCAGGCATTGATGTCCCCCATCGGGAGTTTATATTTGTTACTATGGCTTTCTATAGGCCTGCCATTGCCAGGTCTTGGCTGGATAAAATATCTCCTACACTGCAACAATGGCTGGCAAGCCTTCTGGCTGCTTATAATTTAGAAAAAGGGATATATGCGCTCAAAGGTAGGAGGGGGAGACAGTTAGGATTGAGAATTTGGGATCCAGTACGGAGATGGAAGGAGGGATTGGTGCTGGGATGACTGCGGGCTATATGTTAATGGTTTTGATAAGAGATTTGTTTATGCCTTGCCCACATTAGATAGCAGGTTGCTTGTTGTATCTCATTTCTATGTATTATGGTATTTGTTTCTCGTTGTTTGGTTGTCCTATATTTTGCTGTGTTGTAATGTATGAAATATGAAAATGGCGGGGGGAAAAAAGAAAAGAGAACTTTTAATAAAAATATTTAAAAAAAAGAATGTTATTTACTCTAAAGTAGGCAACCAGACATTTCTTGATAAATCTTCAATGAGTTCTTCATTGTTGATGAATGCTTCATCAGCCACATCTTGATTGACTTGAAGGCCTTTTATCTCCTACTCAAGTGAGACCAGCCCAAACCTTGCCCATGCCAGAGTAGACATGTGTTTTAGCAAGAGCAGCTGAGGCAACATCATTATTAACAAGACTGGTCCACAACAGTTGTCAGTGAATGAAAATCACTTGTTTCCACAACCGAATCATTGTCTGACATCACTCTTTCTCTGGCATTGGCTTTACTCCTTATTTTGTCCATCAGTCAGTGCTTACCAGTAGTTCACCAATAAAAAATCCCACTAAAGGCTGAGATTCTTCACATATCCAGTAGTATAGGGGCTGCACCTAGTTTCTTGCAGACTTGCAATTTAAGTTGCCCATCTTGCAATGATACCAGAATTTCTCATGAGGTGAAGAAACTGGTTCACTAGTGCACTAGCCAGGAGGTTGTGGCAATACAGGGCCTGATTTGAACTTTTCCTCCTGTAGCCAAACAACTATCGCATTGGTTTTGAACCAGTATTGTAACTCCCCTTCGGAGAAGCTCTTTCAAGTACGTCCACAATGCTTCTCTAGAGGTGCTTTCTTAAGACTACTGTTCGAGGCATATCAGCTGCAGATTACACACTGCAAACATCCGGGCCCAACACTAGGTGGCGATCTATGAACAGTTTGTTGATGTCTTGAAAAGTTCTTTGGAAGTCACGAGATAGGTGACTCCTCCTTTGGACCGCATTGCGCATGGGCATCGGCTCCATCTCAGATTGTTTTTTTCCGCCATCGGGCTCGGATGTATTTCCTGCGCTCCGGTTTGGAACCGAATTTCCTTCGGCGCGCAATCCTCACCCAGTTCGACGGTATTGTTTCGATCGTGCTCCACATCGACTCGATTCTTCACCACTTCGAAGTTTTCGATTCCGGTCGTCGACGAAGGCCTACCTAGGCCTAATCTTCTGGCTCATGGAAAGGACACCATTCAAGAAGTGTCCTCAATGTGGGTCGAAGTTTCTCTACACCGATCTACATGAGGTGTGCAACCTTTGCCTCTCAGCGGAGCACGAGGCCAAAGACTGTTTCGCTTGTGCCTCTTACCGCTCCAAGAAGACTATTCGGGACCGACTAGCTTGAAGAACAATGGCTCGCACGTCCGCTTTGACGCCGGACGACATCTTTGGAGAGGGCGTCGACGTGCCAGAACACCAGCCCGCCGAAGAAAGTGCCAGCTCCTCCGATGCGACGACTCAGACGTCGAGGACATCACTCCAGCTCAACGGGTCGTAAGTAAGACCGCCAGCCCCAACCCTTCCTCAACACCCTCAAAAAAGCATTCGGTCACACCCTCGACAAGTTATGAAAAAGAGCTCTCCCAGTTAGTTTTAGGCCAAGAGGAGGGAGATCAGAGTACACAAAGCGTAAGCAAAAACCTCTTAGAAGACCTATATTACTTTTGACAAGGCAATTAATCCAACAGATATTTTCACATACATGGATGCTATAGATAGACAAGACTTTAAGGTATTACAAACATATTATTTTATTGTCTTTTTCTTTTGTCTTTTTTTTATATCATTTTACTTTTTAAAGGTTTATACAAATATGCATTACAACATCACATATAAAGAGTCATAAATAGTTCTAATACATACACTAGATTGCCAATAGTGCAGTTAAATAAAGTGCAGTATAAAGAAGATTTTTTGAAGAGAGAATTTGCCCCTATTGCTAATATATCTTGATAACATACACACTTTCACACATACCAGTCATACAACCACATTCATAATTGTTTAAAACAAACAGAAAAAGGAACATGCAAACACACTAAATAGGATGGAATAACAACCCAAAGGTGCAGATGGTAATACACGGCCGTACATCCTAACAAGATCTGGATAATGTATCAATGAATGATCAATACCACACAGATCATCGTTTAAAACCGGTGGAATCCTCATTTTTATACCATCTGTAGAAAGTGTATTACCATCTGCACCTTTGGGTTGTTATTCCATCCTATTTAGTGTGTTTGCATGTTCCTTTTTCTGTTTGTTTTAAACAATTATGAATGTGGTTGTATGACTGGTATGTGTGAAAGTGTGTATGTTATCAAGATATATTAGCAATAGGGGCAAATTCTCTCTTCAAAAAATCTTCTTTATACTGCACTTTATTTAACTGCACTATTGGCAATCCAGTTTATGTATTAGAACTATTTATGACTCTTTATATGTGATGTTGTAATGCATATTTGTATAAACCTTTAAAAAGTAAAATGATATAAAAAAAAAAGACTAAAGAAAAAGACAATAAAATAATATGTTTGTAATACCTTAAAGTCTTGTCTATCTATAGCATCCATGTATGTGAAAATATCTGTTGGATTAATTGCCTTGTCAAAAGTAATATAGGTCTTCTAAGAGGTTTTTGCTTACGCTTTGTGTACTTCGGTCACACCCTCACCTTCGGGCCCGGGTGCACACCGAGAGATTGCTTCCAACGCCCCGCCTTCGGGCTCGACAAAGAAGCCTACTAAGCCTTCAGGCGGCTCGGGCTCGAGCCAGCCTATTCCCGGTGCCGATCCGATACCGACACCAAAGAAGCCATCTTTCTCAACCACGCCGACCGCTGCTCCGACACCTAAGCACACGGCGCCGAAGACTGGCAGCTGCTCATTGACGACGAAACCGCACTCTGAGCGGAGTAAAAAAACGCCTAAAGGCCCAGATTCACACGCTTCGGAGTCGAAGAAACACCCGGAACCGAAGAAACATGTTCCGGGAAAAGAAATTTCGAAAGGTCACACTTCTAAACTAAAGACCCTAGACCAGCTACTGACTCGGTGCCGAAAAACCTCCGAAACCGAGAACTTTGACGCTGAAGGATCTGCCATACACAGAAGAACTTTACACCAGATCCTAATAAAAAAACTCTTGTAAAGGATCCTAAGACTGGCCAACTAGCTCTTAGCTCCAAGAAGAAACCACTAGAAGCGCCGGCACCACCTCCTCCTCCTCCTCCTCCTCCTCCTCAGACATTGCAATCTCTCCATTAAGGGTCCCTTCTCCACCACCTCCCCATACTGTTCCTCCTCCTACACCTCCTCCACCACATCATTCACCTACACCATCCACCAATCCAGATGATGACGTGGATACAGACTCTGATGACACAGGTGGGGGTGCACGTGACCCAGCAGGGACTGCACATGACGGAGCAGGGACCAATAGTCCCGCTCAGTCACCTAATCCTTGGGATAATTATAACCCCACTGATGTACCTTACGTCCCACAAGACGACGTATATCCTTCCCCCCCCCCCCCCCCCCCTGAGCTCGTCATCAGCATCGAAGGGGTTAAAGGTGTCATCAAGCACGCAACAGAGGTCTTTAAAGACCCCGTCAGAACTCGGGTCCTCAACCCTCGCATTGAGAAAAAATATAAAGCTGCCCCATCAGACCCAATTTACATTAAATGTCCAGCACCACTAGATTCTTTAGTAGTGTCTAATGCACGTAAACGTGCTAATTCAGACATCAGGTGAGGCCTCGCCACCAGATAAAGAATCTAAGCTCCTGGACGCCTCCGGTAAACAAACAGCGTCACAGGCAGCTAACATTTGGCGCATTGCCAATACCCAAGCGTTGGCAAGATATGACTGGGCACATTACAATGAACTGAAGTCCACAATGCAGCATCTACCAGACATATCTAAAAATAGGGCCAATGAACTCATACAGGAAGGTAAAAATATTACTAATACTTCCTTTGGTTGTACCCTAGATGCTGCAGATACTGCCTCAAGGGCAATCAATACCAGTGCCCTTTTGCGGAGACATGCCTGGCTATGTATTTCAGGTTTTAAACCTGAGGTACAAAATTCCATCCTCATTCAACCATTTGATGAGACACATTTATTTGGCCCTAATGTTGTGTCTTTAGAAAAAATGAAAAAAGACACCGACACAGCAAAATCTATGGGAGCCTTGCAGCTGCAAGCTTCCAGACATTCTTTTTGTCGCTCATCATACAGAGGCAACACAAGAGGCTATTCCTCCGAAAGCCCCTCCACTGCAACAATTCCTTCCTGTCTGGATCAACATCACATAAGACATGTGGGTGCGACAAATTATTCAGTCAGGTTACTGCCTAGAACTAAAATCTACGCCCCCGAACATACAACCCAAACAGCGTCCAATGTCACAAGAACATCTATCCCTGTTAAAGCAAGAAGTAATATCTCTGCTAGAAAAAAGTGCAATAGAACCAGTCCCTCTGCACCAACAAAACTAAGGGGTTTACTCCCTATATTTTATTATCCGAAAGGACTGCTCTCTGAGGCCTATTCTGGACCTCAGACTGCTAAACATATACATACAGTCAGGCCATGTTCACATGGTCACACTCCAACAAGTTCTTCCTCTCCTGTTACAAAACAACCTCCTTGCTACTCTAGATCTCAAGGACGCATACTTCCACATTCCCATTCACAAGGCTCACAGGAAGTATCTCAGATTTGTAATAGATAGGCAGCACTATCAATTCAAAGTACTCCCATTCGGAGTCACAGTAGCACCAAGAGTATTCACCAAGTGCCTGGCAGTTGTGGCAGCACATTTACAAGTTAGCAGTGATGAGGGAGTTAAACACTCTGGACCTCACACAACCCCAGACTTTCCATAACACTAGCAGTGTGGAACATGAAGCTATTAGACAGTTAGCTGCCAACGACGAGATCACGATAAAACCTGCAGACAAAGGGGGAGCAATTGTCCTACAAACCTCCATGGCATACGATCAAGAATGTCTTAGATTTCTTTCTTACAGACTCAATTATACAGTCTTATCAGTTGACCCAACAGAATCGCTACGGGTCAGGATTGGTGCCATGGTAGAGGAGGCGCTAGCACATGACTGGCTGTCAAAAAAACGAGGGGAGTTTCTGATCCAAAAAACACCAAAGATCCCATACTTCTACAGTATCCCCAAAATACTTAAACACTACGAGAAACCTCCAGGGAGACCAATAGTCTCTGGAATTGGCTCTATCTTCGAGCCACTTTCAAAATTTGCAGATGCCTTTCTTCGCCCCCTAGTGCAGGCCACTGACACGTATGTAAAGGATACAAAAGCCATCCTCCAACTGCTAAAAGACATACCCTTCGACCCTAAGACTCCATTATTGCTCCGCTTTACGTTGAGAGCCTCTATACCAGCCTGCCCCATGACGAAACACAATATATCATCGAGGAAGTTCTGTTCAGCAACCCTTGGAAGTACCAGACACTCAGAGGTGTGGTCCTGGAGTGCATTTCACTAGCACTCACTAAAAACTTTTTCAGATACAATGCCACCCTGTACCTTCAAAGCCATGGGACCAGCATGGGCAGTACTTTTGCTCCTAGCATAGCGGGCCTGTACGTCCATCATTTGGAAACCAATGAGATCTTAAATCCGACCAACCCCTTCAGAGACAAGATCCTTATCTGGAGGAGATACATAGACGATGTCTTTGTAATCTAGGAAGGTGATTTACAGTCAGTTTCTGACTTCATGACATGGCTCAACATTCAGAATGCCTTACTTAAATTCACAAGCTCTGTCTCTGAGTCCCTAGTGTTCCTAGATTTGAACATATACCCAGAAGCAGGCACACTTAAGACAACTACCCACTTTAAGCTAACTGCCAGGAACTGCCTTTTGAGGTTTGACAGTTTCCATCCTCGTCACCTACGAACAAACTTACCATATGGCCAATTCCTCCACCTCAGGCGTAATTGCACTGACGTTGCCCAGTTTAAGACACAAGCAAAGGATCTCCAAAACAAAATTACAACACAGGCAATATCCAGACCGCATAATTGACGCCGCGATGAAACGGGCAAGTAACAACAACTGAGATGCTCTTCTTGAAGACAACATAAAAACAGACAATGACCTGAAAAGACAAGTATGTGTGACAACATACAACACACACTCAAATGAGGTCACGAAAATCATTAATAAAAACTGGCGTATCCTGACGTGCGGTGAACTGGTTTTTGAAAAACCTATGTTCGCCCACAAACATGGGAGGAATCTCAAAGACATTTTGATCCATACTCGCCCAAAAGAGTGCCAACCATTCACACCCTCTATACATGGAATACATGGACATTTTCCATGTGGGAACTGTAGCAGTTGCCACCTCACCAGCAAGAGCAAACATCTAACCTTTAAAAACGGAACATGGGAACAAAGGAGTCTCACCACCTGCAACAGCAAAAATGTAATTTATATGATTATATGCCCTTGTACATTGGAGTACGTGGGAATGACATCCAGAGCAATCAAAACTCGTATAAATGAGCACAAGAGCAATATCGGGTGTAAAAAAAGTACAACAAAAATGGCAACGCATTTTTTAGAAGCACAACACTGTGTAAATGACATAAAATGGACAGTGATTGAACAACTACCAACGGATAATGGCCTGTACCAAAAGGAACAACGTTGGGTTTTCCGTCTGGGAACACACACTGACTGACTCAATGAGGACATCCCTTGGGGCCAAGTCACTTGAATGATTATCCAGAATCTGACTATGGGACTATTCATTCCCTTTTCTCTTCCTCCTGCTAAACTGAACTATACAGTTCCGAAATAAAAAATGAAGATTTTCCATCTTCTGTTTTGATATATAGTTATTTGGACTCATAACAATTTTTTCACAATCAATTTGCATGCACCCGGTTTTTATAAAATCTACCCGGGACTTATTCCAGCTTGTCGGACTTCTTAGGTGGCAATAACTAAGGAACACGAGAGAGACTTCTCTCTCTCGTTCATGTGTAGCTCCAATACGCTACCGCGCATGCGCACACCATAGATGCCGCCACAAGAGCATCACACATGAGCTCTTAACACTCCCGAACTACAAAACACTTCTTCGGTCATATCGCAAATATCACGGACAAGCGGAATACGCATATTCGGCTCTTCCTCCAATTAACTTACCAATTAACCTGACAAACGAGATCTGCCATCACTATAAATACGGTACAAAAGGGGGTGGTGATGGACGGAGCATCTGAATCAATCAAACACTCAAACCCAGTCAAAAGATCAAGGTTTAATCCATCACTGTTCTTTAGCCCACTCTGCCACCCCAGTTCAGACATGGCTATATGCAAATCAGTCTGACCTTGTGTCTCATGGGAACAGTCCTTCCCGAACTCTTGCCAGTCTAAGATAAACTCACCTCTACTTCATTCCCTCCTACACACAACATACTCTACTCATAAACACATCACCACCCCTCTACGTCACAACCTTCTCAGCAACCTCACTACTCCTCAAACGCAAAACACATCACACACACCAGCATAACAAGATCTTCAAAGCGCATCACCTCATAATACTTACCATCACAAAATACAAACATATACTCCCCTTTCAAACCACACAAAGGAGCAAACTCCAATGCCAAGCTTTCAGTCTTCCACCACACGTAACACATCAATACAGCAACTCTCTTCTAACTGCCTCTCATCCATTGGACAATTTAGAACATTACTACATGACCCAGATGCTGTACCACCTCTTCTGACTCGTACACCATCCGCCTTAAACACACGCAAAAAATATAAGCAACATACCATACCTCACAACTTTGCTTCCCCAGGTCTACTTCACAACAATGTTACACCACAAAAGCAACACAGCACTCCAACTCACTCTCAAATACCATCTCCAACACATACACATGCAGACCCATCAAAATGCCTTCTTAGCATGCTGGATGAGGAACACGATACAGAACAGCTACATGATTGTTATCCTAATACAGCTAATACCAGCACTAAAAACACACCTGCTACAAACCCACACAATACTGATCACTCTTCTAAAAAAAAAAAAAGTCCCCCTATCACCGAAGGCCACTCCCTAAACTGTCTACTAATAAATGCTCGATCCCTCTCTAAAAACAAGCATCATATATTCGACCTTCTCACCGATGCAAAACCAGACATACTTTTCATAACCGAATCATGGTTGGGAGAGGATATGGCTCCAGTCCTGCATGAAGCCATTCCTCTAGGCTATCAAACAATCACCCAAAATCGTATAGCCAAAAAGAGGTGGTCTAGCTGTTGTATTCAGGCAAACAATACATATCACTAAAATTGACAACCTCTCCATAAAGAATTGTGAGGCTCTTCTAACAAGATGCAATCCTGCACCGTCTTCCTCCTGTAACTTCCTGCTCCTTCAGAGACCTCCACCTAGCAAGGCAACATTCCCAGACACCCTTTTAGACACAGTTTCAAACCTGGTAACAATAGAGTCCAACCTATACGTTCTGGGTGACCTTAACATTTGGTTTGATAAACTGAATACGACTCATCCAAAAACGATAATCACTGGCCTAGACTCATTGAACCTGCATCAGATTGTCCACAATTCGACACACACCGCTGGACATACCCTAGGTGTAATTTTTGCTAATACTGAACTAGTTCCCTTTCAAACTAGAACTCCAGTCACATGGTCAGACCACCACTTGCTTACTTTCCAACATAAAACAACACTAAGCGACTCACCTAAAACTACCTTACCTCCAGCCACCTATCGGCCGTGGAACAAACTCAATTTGGAACACTTAGATACACAACTAACATCCAGTACAAATCTGGAAACCATAAATTCTGTTCAAAATCTGAGTGGCTACAGGAAGCTTTTGACACCCTGATACCACTCAAACCCACACAACAGAGCAAAAGAAACAAAGGGCCTTGGAGAAACATATAAATAAAAGACATAAAACAGCAAATTAGAAAGCTGCAACGTACCTGGCTCAAAAAAACGCCAAACAAGACCAACTTCACCAACAGAAAATTAACAGATTATACAAGTCTGCTATCAAAAAAGCTAAGAAAAGGTACTATTCAGACAGAATTCAAAACGCTAAATGGGCAAATAAAGAATTCTATAAAATACCCATGAATTTCGCAAACCAAATTGCCTAGAAGGAACTCCTCCTGTTACTCAAGATTTCACAGACAAACTGGCAAATCATTACACGGACAAAGCAGACACGTTGGACTCTTATTTAAAACAGAAACAAAGCACAAGCACTAACTCTTGTACAAAACAACAATCCAAGAATTCTCTAATCAAGCCTCTCTGTTCCTTCCAACACATCTCACGCGATGACTTTATGGACCTGGTCAAAGCAAGCCAGCCGGCCTGCCGGCAGCCCTTCTGACTCCTGTCCGCCACAAACTTTCAAGACAATTCTTTTAACAACCTCTGCTGCCATTCCAGTAAGAAGAATCATCAACTATTCCTTAACTACTGAAATATTTCCAGAAGAAATCCATCATACATACGCCCTTTACTGAAGAAAACAAACTTGGACCCTCTGAACACTGACAACTACAGACCCATTACAAATGGACCTTTCCTGGGCAAACTGATAGAAAGAGCAGCGTTCGCCCAGATGTCACAATTCATTGAAGAGAATGACATACTTTCAGACTTCCAAACAGGATTCTGTCCAGGAAGAGGCTCTGAATCCTCCCTCCTTGCCATCTGGGATGACCTGAAGAATACAGTTGACCGCAACGGGGTTGCCGCAATATTACTCTTGGACCTCTCAGCTGCCTTTGACACGGTTGACCATGACCCTCTGAAACAAAGACTCTATGAAGCCGGTATAGAGAGATCTGCTCTAGACTGGATCGCCTCCTACCTTCAAAACAGAACTAATGTCATTCATACCCCACCTTTCTCGTCCAAACCGTACTCCACAAAAGCAGGGTTCCCTCAAGGTTATATAATCTCGCCCATGCTTTTCAACAGCTACATGAAGTCATTACCTGTACTGATCAATACATTTCACCTCACGTGCTAGAACTATGCAGCTGACACACAAATACTCCTTCAACTGGAATGCCTCAAAGACCTTGGAAAATCACCAATTTTCAGCTACAGCATGGCTCATCAGTTATTAAAATTCCAATATTTACAGTTAACTGAAAAGTGTATAGAAGTTATATGTAAAGGCCAGGAGACCATCAAATAGAAGTGGCCTTGATGTGAAATCTACATACAATGAGCATTAATTGATGCTCAGAACTTTACTTGCAGATACATTTGGCAGAAGAGACAAAATGACATATTTACTTGAATTAAGCTGTGCTTGCTTAAGAGTGCATTTGTCACCTTTAGTAGCATTTACTGAGGCATTGAGGCAAAAACTATTTTTGCAATACTTGTTAAACAATTTCTAGAAGGGGTAAAAAGATATCAACCACCGGCGATCCTAGCACCAAGGTGTATTCATGAGTCTTGAGTATGCATAAAGCAAAATTTAAGTACCAGTCTCCAGTTGGAATTGCATCAGAAAGATGCTTTAGCAAGTTAGACGCTCTACCTATTAAAGAACCGGGACAAAGATGGTGATAACGTGAACCAGTTACTGTTTATCTTTAAGTGGTTTTTTTTGGCACTTTAATTAGAAAATACAATTACTAGCCTTTGTTTAAAAAAAGCCTTTCGATTCAGCAAGATAATTCTGCACAGATTATATGTTAGAAGAGTGCTAATGTCTTATTTACAAGAAACAAAACACACACAGTAAAGGCATACATTTACAGGACTTTATTGCAGAGATATCAAGATCCAAGTATGTTAGACAATTACTTTTTTGGTTTGGTACTACTCACTTCTCATGTAGGGTATTTCCATGTTAAGTCCTAATCGCTGAATAGTCCTGCCCACATGCGGGGGTCCCAGTGCACTTAAATATATATCTTGTGTAGAATTTTGCTTTTCCTCATGAAGGTGTCCAAAGACACTTACAGAGATTATGCAGCCAAAATACATAGGCTACAATGGCAGAATTCTTCATCATGAAGTTAAAAAAAAGGCCGGCACAAAGCATTTCCGTATAATTTCAAATTGTTTTTGCAAACAGCATAATTCTCCCTCACAAACACTTTTTTATGATGGAGATGGAGGAGGAGGACAGAGTAGCCTCATAGGCTGTCATTATATGGCTAAATAGAGACTCTTATCGTACCAGATCATAAAAGTGCAGCAGCTGATGCATCAGATCTAGCGGCTCATGGCTATTCGCATGGCATCTGTGCTAGGCGCTCCTCCTAGCTGAGGCCCAACACAGGATTTTGAATCTGCCCTTCAACAGAACTTCACTTTTCGGCACTCACTCAGACGATGAGATGTCCAGAATGAAGTCAGAGCTTGACACCCTGAAGGCAGTAGGCCTGGAAAAAAAGTAAGGATTTCAGATGCAGATACTGTCCTTATAACCATCGCCAATACCAGCACAGGGTTCAAACCCCTCATGGGTCATCACAACACCACCATTCCAGATACCACTATTATCAGTGCAGACTAGGATGAGGGGCTTCCAGGCAAACAACCTCCTCTGCTAAACAGCAGCCAAAACAGGGAGTGCTTGCTTCCCCCAGCTCTGTTCCCCACTCCGGGGGGAAGGGGGGGGGGCAGTTGGGAAGAAGGGGGGAGGGAAGAGTATCATGTTTCGTTTGGACGAGTGGCACAAAATTAAGGACAATTGGGTGCTCGATATTGCACGTAATGAATACTCAATCAGATTGAAGTCCCCTCCAGCAGCATTACTGCCTCGGACATCGACATTTCATCAGCAAAAGCTACTTCGGTGGAAGTATCTAACCTGTTACAAAAGCAGGCCATCGAAAGGGTTCCCCGGTCTCCAACGTAGACAGGAGATGTATTCCTGTTACTTCTTGATTCTAAAGAAAGGCCCAACAAAGGAGTACAGGCCTATTCTCTATCTCAGACTTTTAAACAAGTTTGTCCGCCAAGAAATATTCAGGATGTTGGCATGACACCAAATTGTTCCTCAAATCAATCAAGGAGACTGGATGTGTTCCACAGACCTTCAGGATGCTTACTTTTTTATGCCAATTTCCTGGAAGTACTAGAAATTTCTGTGGTTCAAGGTAGCGTCAGAGCACTTCCAGTACAAATTACTCCCTTTTGTACTCAAATCCACCCCCGCACATTTTCAAAATGCATGGCGGTGGTAGTGGCTTTTCTGCGAAAGCAAAAACATTTTGTCTATCCATATCTAGACTGCCTGCTCAGGTGCTTCTTCCAGTCTTCCGCAAAAACACCTACAATCCTGCATTCGGTTCTAAATCAGTTGGGACTGCGCGTCCGTCAACTACAAAAAGTCTATTCTCAATCCAACTCAGAGAATCCACTACTTAGGTGTGACTCTAGACGCCGCAAGCGTGTCCTTCAGAGGAGAGGCTATACTCAATCATCCACAAATGTCGCACGCTCGATTGCATCCTTCATATTAATCGTTCCCAATGCCAGACTGCAGATGAGGCAGTTGCAGCAGGCATTGGAGCATCAGTGGTCTCAAGTCGCCAACTGCTGGGAGGACACTATAATTCTTCCTCACACATTCAAAGACTCCCTGAGATGGTGGATGCAGAATCATTTGTTCAAAAGGAATCGCACACTACCAGGAACTCCCCAAACAAACACTTGTCACAGACTTGTCCCTCCAAGGATGGGGAACCCACATGGGCCCTTTTCAGAGTCAGGGGATGTGGTAAAAAAAGACAACCTACCACATCAATATGTTGGAACTAAGAGCTGTACATCTGGCGCTCAAAGCGTTCTTTCCTTCCATAAAAACCTGGTCCCCTGTTGGTTCAGATGGGCAATACCACAACTATGTAATACCTGACAAACTGGGAGTGACCAGATCCAGACCTCTATCACAGGAGGCTCAGATGATTTGGAAGTGGCTACTGGGGAGGAAGCTGACCATATTGGCAATTCACCTCTCAAGTACTCTTGACTTGCACACAGATGTATGAGGTCGCAACTTTGTCGAAGCGCATGACGGTGCTAAAAGACAAGGTTGCATACATCTTTCAAAGATACTGTTATCCAGAGACCGATCTGTTTGCGGAAGTAACAAACGTAAAATGCTATGTATTCGCATCCAGGTACCCTCAGCCAGGCTTCGGAGGGAATACGCTTTTGACCGACTGGTCAGAGACATTTCTCTACGCCTTTCAACCAATCCCTCTCATACAACTGGTGATCAACAAACTCTAAAGATCCAGGACCGATATAATCCTGATCCCTCCAGAGTGGCCTTGCCAGTGGTGGTATCCGGACCGTCTTCATCTTTCCAAGACACCACACAGGAGGTTACCATGCCATCCGGATCTGTTAACGAAGTTCGGAGGGAAGGTGTTCATCCCAACCTTCCATCACTGAGATTGACTGCATGGCTCCTGAGTTCATCCAATATGGGCATCCAGGCCTCTTGCCATACTGTATGCAGGTTCTGAAGGAAGTGAGGACACCATCTATGAGGAAATCATACGATTTCAAATGGTATCCGGACTATCTTCATCTTTTCAAGACACCACACCGGAGGTTACTTTGCCAACCGGATCTGTTAACCAAGTTCGGCCGGGAGGTGTTCTATCCCAACCTTCCATCACTGAGATTGACTGCATGGCTCCGGAGTCCCTCCAATCTGAACATCTAGGCCTTTTGCCAGACTATGCAGATTCTGAAGGAAGTGAGGACGCCATCTATGAGGAAATCATACGAATTCAAATTGAAGCGTTTCTATCTGTGGTGTACAGCCAATGGACTAAATTCCATTCTTGTCCAGGAACAGGTTATTCTTCCTTACATTTTGTACTTGGCTAAATCAGGTCTTCAGTTTACTTCTATTCAAGCACACATGGCGGCAATTACAGCTTATAGAAAGTCACCTAAGTAGGTCTTTCTTTCAGATACCCGTAGTTCAGGACTTCCTGGAAAGGTTGAAAAAGGTCTACCTCGTGATTAGATCACCTTCCTGGGTGTTTATCGTAGTCCTTTCTAAATGAATGGGTCCACCCTTCAAACCCATTCACAAAGCCTCATTGCAGCACCTTACGTGGAAGACTGCTTTCTTAGTGGCAAATACCTCTGTTCGCAGAGTGAACAAGATTAAGGCCCTATGTTTTAAAGATGTGCAGTGGTCTCCCTTCATCTAAACAGTCCATCTCACGATGGATAGTGTATTGTGTCACTTTATCTTATCAGTTACACTACAGCCTTTCTCAGGAATATACCCATTCAAGAGATATGTAAAGCGACTACATGGCAATTGGTACATACCTTTTCCTGCCATTACTGCCTAGATTCTGATAAACAGGACACAGGTGAATGCCCAGGTTTGGCAAGCTCCCTTGACAAATATCATGTTTATATCATGTTTATAACAGCACTCTGGGCATATTTTAGCCTAATTTGGTGTTTAGGGTGGGTGGGTGTGTGTGTGTGTGTGTGTGTGTGGTAGTGTGGGTGGGTGTGGGTATGGGTGGGTGGTAGTGTGGGTGTGTGATAGTGTGTGTATGGGTGGGTGTGTGGGGTGTGATAGTGTGTGGCTGTCTGGAAATCAGTTAAAACAGACTCTGCCCGACAGTACCCTACCGGATGAAAATCAGCTGACCCGGTTTAAACAGAGTGTCACTGATTATCATTGCTGTTGCACCCCTTGGCCACTTTATGGAGCCAAAGCATTGCAGACCAAACTGCAGTTTAGGCCAGAGAATGCTTGGTTTTTAAATTTGCTTTTATTGCTTTATGCGGCCCGTGAGCAAGGGCCCCCTGCCCTGCTAACTTGGGGGAGAGGAGCTGTTGCTGTCTGCATGCCGCCGCACCCGATTAATTCACAGGTCTTTAAAAAGCAATGTAATGGTGATGACAAAGCTGCAGGTATCTGAAAGAGACACGTTAGTGATAGATTCCTTACCTTAGAATATCCCCAGGTGTCAGACTGGATCCGGAAAGTTTTGCTTAGCAGCACCCCTGCGCATCAGTAGGTGGCGTCCTGCAGCTCCGCATCCGTCGCTGGCGTATGCGGCGAGATGGTGTTACAGAGACTACTTAGGGGCCACCCATGCGCACTGACGTCAGTTATTTATTTTTCCTCGCCAGCAAGCGCAGATCCGGATAGAGCATGTACCTTAGTCATTTTTTGACTATCTTTTTGAGACTTTTCTCGTGTTGGTTTTCTCTGGTGCGAGTAGGGACGCCTGGATTGAAGTCCTGCGGGGCCTGCTGTCGCAATATGTCGGTGGCGGACCCCCACGATGTTTGCCTCTACTGCCTGGAGACTGATCACGACTCCCGGGATTGTCCAGCCATGGCCCGAAGGGGCTGTAGTCGTCGCTCCTCGGGCTCAAAGTGTTCGCCCTCAGATTCCGGTAAGCGATGACATAAAAAGAAGTCGATGAAGCGTGTTCGCTCTCCGACGTCCCCCCGTCGGTCCTCGGATGCGGGCGAGGGGGACAGGGGTTCTGCCCCTGCGGCCCCCCGGGAGCCTTGGAGTCCTGCGGCTTACCCGCCTTACCCGAGTCTGTCAGCGACTCCTGAACTGGTGCAAGGGTTTCTTGCTGCCATGGACCGCCTTTTTGGGCATCGGGCTCCTGCCGGCGCGCCTTCGGGTCCCGTGTCCAGATCCTGTTGGCCTGCCGGCGGATCCAGCTTCGGAGCCTCAGGCGGATCCAGCTCCGGCGCCACAGGATCCTGCGCCATTGGCTCCGGCACCACGAAGTCCAGCCCTGCCTGCTCCGGCCCCAGCACCGCCCTCGGCTCCGCTTCCGGCACCGCAATTGGTGCCATTCGTTCCACCCTTGCCCCAGTTCCAGGACCATTTAGTTCCTACCTGGGATCCGCGTCCCTGGCCGACGCCGTTCACTGCACCGTTTCCGACGCCGTTTGTCCTGCGACGGAGGTGGAGGAAGGCTCGTAGGGGTCAGAGGACCCTCTTGCCCGGCAGTGTGACTCTGAGCGGGACTGGTGGACGATCTGGAGGACGCAGGTGACCTCGATGTCTCTTCTGACCCGGGGTTTACCTCTCCCCTGCTCATGATAAAGGAGGGCGCTTTCTACACGATGGTGCTCCATAGAGCTGCTGAGGTCCTAAACCTCGATCTTCCTACTGTGACCCCCAAAACTAAACACCTCACCGAGGTGCTCCAGACGTCGTCTACTTTGCTGGAGACACTGCTGCCCTTCAATGACGCCCTCACCGACGTCCTGTTTACCTGTTTGCGACCGGCCACAGGGGCCCCTGTGGATAAGAATGTTGCCAGGCTTCACCTCCCGGCGCCTGGTGACCCCACCTTTCTGACCACTCGCCCTACGCCTTAGTCTGGTCATCCAGGCCTAGACGTCGCAGAGTGCCTTTCCCACCGCTCTGCCAGAAAAGGACTCTTAAGAAGTTGGATCAGTTCAGTAAGCGGCTGTTCTCTCCGGCCAGCTTGGGGCTTCAGTCGGTGAATACCACCTGCTTATTGGGCCGTTATTCCCATGCGGTGTGGAAGTCCGTTGCTCCGGTGTTGTCCGTGTCCTGAGGAGGTCCAGGCTGTGCTTTCCCTGGTGGTTGCTGAGGGTAAGGATGCGGCTAAGTTTGCCATTCGGTGTGGTTTGAACACCGCTGAATCTTTGGGCAGGGCGATTTCTACGACTGTGGCGCCTCGTCGCCACGCCTGCTTGCGTTCTATTGGGTTCTCGTCCCGATGTCCAGAGGTCGCTCATGGACATGCCTTTTGATGGTACTCGCCTGTTTGGCGATGAGGCAGACCGTGCACTGGTACGTTTTTTATGGACTCAGGGCCACGGCCAAGTCCTTGGGTCTTTCTGCAAAGAGCCCGGCCACTCCTGCTTTTCGTTCCTTTCGTGGCCATGGCAGAGGCGCCCAGGCACGTTCGGTCAGCAAGCTTGTGTAGCACCAGCCTCAGCGCGGCCGCAGACGCGGCTTCCGCAGGGGCGGGTCTGGGAATCAGCGTGGGGGTCAGTCCACCTCCCCCCGCTGCTTCTACCTCCAAACCATCCTAATCCCAGCTTTGTGGAGCACCCAACGCCGGTGGGTGGCAGGATCCGCCTCCACCTCCCCCATTGGCACGACATCACATCAGACAAGTGGGTGTTGCAGATCATATGCAAGGGGTACTACCTTCCATTCAGTCCACCTCTCCAGCCATGCCACCTCAGTACCACCGCATGTCGGGGGAACATGTGGCACTTCTCCGGCAGGAAGTCACGACCCTCTTGGCCAAGGGGGCCATCAAGTGTGTTCCTTGGCCAGAAGTAGGGAGTGGTTGTTATTCTCACTACTTTCTGGTACCCAAGAAGGACAAAGGGGGTCTGCGTCCTATAATGGACCTCCCGAACGTCAATCGCTTCCTCCGGAAGGAGACTTTCAAGATGCTGACTCTGGCTCAGATCTTGGCTGCTCTCGACCCTGGAGACTGGATTGTAGCGTTGGACTTGAAGGACGCATATTTTCACATCCCCATCCTGCCGGCCCACTGGCGTTACCTGCGGTTCGCGGTAGGCCTGGAGCATTTTCAATTTGCCGTGCTCCCCTTCAGCCTTACCAGCTCCCCTCGGGTGTTCACGAAAGTGATGGCGGTGGTCACAGCTCATCTGCACAGGTCAGGGGTGTCAGTCTTCCCCTACCTCGACGACTGGTTGTGGAAGGCGGGCTCGCCCCAGGCAGTCGTCTCTCACCTTCAGACTACGGCCGACCTCCTGCATTTGCTGGGGTTCTCCATCAACGTGCCTAAGTCGCACCTGAGTCCCCCTCAAAAGCTCTCCTTTATCGGAGCGTTTCTGGATTTGAGGCGTTGTCTGGGTTATCCGCCCGAGCAGCGAGTCCGGGATATTCAGGCTATGATTACGATCTTTCAGCCTCTATCCCGGGTTTCAGTTAGGATGACCCTCCGGCTCCTGGGCCTGATGGCCTCCTGCATCCTGCTAGTGCATCATGCCAGATGGCATATGAGGGCTATGTAGTGGGACCTGAAGTTCCAGAGTTTACTAGACTGTAGTAATTGTGCTTATTTTACAGGTGCAGTCAGGTGTCCTCTAGGAAGGAGTCCAGTGACGATACCAGTGTGGCAGTCTCTCTCTTTTTGTCCCATTCCCCTTTCCCCCCTATTTCTGATATCGGAGAGACTCCGGTTCAGGGGCATTAGGAAGTTGGGAAATATTCATCTGAGATCTTCGGCCATTCAGCTCCTGTGGAAGGTTTGATTTTGGTACAGGTCCTGACACCTCCACAGCTATAAAGTAGTTGCTTTGATGGCTCTGCTAGCAGGAAGAGCTGCTCAGTTTAAGCCTTCATAGGTAATTTTTATGTCAAAAGACATGAGTCACTCGTCCAATGAGGTCATCCAAAACCTGGTGACAAATGTTTGTAGGGTAAAAGGGCAACATAGGACGCTGAAGCTATCTAACAAGATCTAACCGTAAAACAGCACCCTGGTTCTCCACTAAACTGAGAGAGCTCAAACAAACATGTAGGAAGTTAGAAAGGAGCTGGAGACAGAACCCAATAGAAGGGAAATCAATCTACAGAGAGGCAATAAGGAAATATAAGTCAGAAATAAAAACTGCACAATCCTCCTACAAGGAGAAGATGTGTGCAGCCGCAAACTCCCCTAAGGAGATTTTTCGCCTCTCTAAAACCCTGGGCACCATACCCCCAAAAAAAAACCAATCCAGAAGATGCACCCTCCCGATGCAACAATCTTGCATAATTTTTTCACCAAAAAATCGAACTAATTGCCCACTCCTTCCCTCTGTCCCAGAACGACACCTTTGAGTCTGACACAAGGAGTCCCCCTCCCATTCCCTGTTGATCCCTTGCTGAGTTCCCCCCATTAGATGAAGATTCCCTAAAGGCAATCATGCCTAGAGTGACCTCGGGTTCTCCACTAGACCCTGCCCCTTCCCGATACCTTTCCTTAGTCGCCAATACCATATGCCCAGTCATCTTGGCTATTAGAAATGCCTCCATTTTAGCAGGCACGGTTCCCCTTGCCTGGAAGTGCGCTTAGGTAAAGGCCCTTTTGAAAAAACCCAGTCTGGATCCCTCTAACCTGGCCAACTACCGACCTATATCCCTCCTCCCCTGGTTAAGTAAGCCAACCGAGAGACACATAAACTGCGTTCTAGTACAATACCCAGAGCATAAAAATCTGCTTCATGTATCACAAACAGGTTTTCGCCCCAGACTAGGGGACGGAGACGGCCCTCTTGGCCGTAACAGAAGAGGCTCGAAGACTCATGGACCGGGGCGAGTCAGCACCTATCATCCTGTTAGACCTTAGTGCCGCCTTCGACACTAGATCCTGCTGAGCTGGCTAAAAAGTCTAGGAGTGACTCACTCAGCTCTCTCCTGGCTACAATCATTGCTCAAAGACCGGTTCTTTCAGGTCTTCGAAGGTAATGCCTCCTCCGACTGCTGGCCGCTCAGCTGTGGGGTCCCTCAGGGCTCCTCCCTGAGCCCCACACTTTTTAATACTTACATGCCACCCTTAGCTGCAGTAGTTCTCCCATTCGACATACAAATCATAACATACGCTGACGACACCCAGTTGGTGGTATCACTGAACCACCCAGAGGGCTCATCCTGCTCCCTCGGCAGCTGCCTAGAGGCTGTAGCTGACTGGATTAAACTTTCCCACCATAAACTAAATGGCGACAAGACTGAGCTCATGTTCTTGGGTAAACTGCCATCCCCCTTGTCTGCACATCTAAGGCCTACCTGCCTCAACCCAATGCCCGCTCCAAAACAGCAGATTAAGAGCCTCGGCATATGGCTTGACAGCTCTCTGTGCTTTGGCCATCAGGCCACTAAGCTAGCGGCTGCCTGCTTTGGCCTGCTAAGGATGCTTAGGAAAGTTCTCCCCCTGCTTCCCTTCAAGGCCAGAAGGATCATGGTACAGGCCTTAATTATTTCACGCCTTGACTACGGGAACGCACTGTACTTGGGCGCCCCACAGGCAACCCAACAAAGACTCCAGGTGATCCAGAACAGCGCAGCCCGCCTTCTGCTCCAAATCCCCCGGAGACAATCGGCTAAACCCGCCCTAAGGACGCTGCACTGGCTCCCTATCCGGGCCCGAATCCAGTTTAAATCCATGTGCCTGGCTCATAGAGCCATGTGGAAATCTGGTCCAGCCATTTTACACTCCCTGATCACGCCCTATCAACCCTCAAGAAACCTCCGGTCCAGCTCAGCCTTTTTTGCCACCACCAGGAAAGTCCGCCGTTCCAAATGGGGTGGTCGCTCTTTCTCCCTGAACGCTTTGAACCTATGGAACTCCCTGTCCCCCTCTCTACGCAGCGAACCAAACATACTGGCCTTCCGCAAGTGCCTCAAAACTCTATTCCGCAATGTGCCCTAATTTGATCTGTCGTCCCCAAGCAGTCCACAAGCACTACGAGGCCTTAGGGTAGAAACGCGCTATATAAATATAATTTCATTCATTCATTCATTCATTCATTGAAGCTTTGTTTCAATAACAGAAATAAGGTAGTTCGAGCTCTTTGAATGTTGTGCACAGGTGTGCTAGAGTTCAGGGGAAGGCAGAGTATAAATGCTTTTGAAGCGGGCCAAGCAGAAAGAGGCCATATTTTACTCAAAGTCTACTAGCCTGTCTGTCACCCAGTATGTACAAGAAGCCTTTTTTTTGCAGTTTTTTATTTTATATAGAGCTAACTTGAGCCAAAGGTATTGGAGTGCTTTACTTGAGGACCAGTTACGCTAAACAAGGATACATTAATTTTTTGATGGGCACAGGGATATTCAGTGATTTATCCAGGTAAGGAATGGAACATTTCCGTGCCTCCTTCAAACGTAATGCATTAACTACACTGCCCGTCAGCATGCAGTGATGGCTCAACTTCAGCCATTCAGAGCAGCCAGTCTTCAAATATGCCTCATAACCAATAGTGTACCGCAGGACCTTAACTGAGGAGACCACATTCCCTGGCTTACAAATAGAACGTAATTAGGACTTATACGAGACCCTTCGCAGATGGGCCACATGCTGAGTCAAGGTGTGTGTGTAGCCACCATTTACCTTCCAACTACTACTTGCTACATGACCCAGCACTCACCTACCCTGACACTCCATGTGCGCTTCACCCAACACATGGACAACGTTAGTGCGGTAAATGCTACTGGATGCACACCCCACACAGTTCTCTATGTAGCCTGTGCGAGAGCACTTTGAAATACATGCCTCGATCAGGGACATAATGCTTCCTGCAATGTGCTCATAACCTCCAGGGTTCCCAAGTTTTTATTTATGAGCATCCAGGGACAAGTTAACCTTGAAAGCGGCGCTGTTTACGGTTTGGGAGCGATAGAACTGTACTTCACATATTTCTCTGTTTGCCTGGAAGCAACAGTGGGCACTTGATGCATGAGATGACTAGCACTGTACATGCCTCTTACCGGTATCTCCGCGTCTAGATAAATCTCACTCTGGAGTTCCCACCATGCTGTCCCACTGTTCGTTGGCATTCGATTGTCCCTCCAGACAGTCATGGATAGCACCAGAGCAGCTATCACAGGCTATTTGAAGGGCTTTTCAAATGCACAAATACATATGTAAGACTTGCCGAATCCAACAGAAAAACACATGTAAATGATCAAACAAAATCTTTGAAATTCCCATACAGTGCACAAATCAATCAATCTAATCTGCCCTCCCTTTCAGACACTACGACTAATAGGATGACCTCTACGATTATAATACCTTCATCTCAATAATTTTCAAGGAGAAAAATGGAAGTCTCCTGAGGCCGGGCTTAGTAACCCCCACCCACTAAAAAAAGTAACGTAATGGGGAGCCACGGCTAGGCACACTTTTAGAGACTTTGGCACTGCAACATGTTCCCTGTTAGAATGCTTGCCACTTGGTAAGCTGAGAAGTGTTGAGGTCCAATTCAGAAGAATTTATTTTACAATGCATGCAAAATGGCTAGCTATGATGCATAGAAATGTCCCTTCACCAACCGTGCTGTTTGAAGTCAATGAAGCCTCACTTTGGTGCTCTGCATAAGTGTTAAATCCCTTCCGTAAAGAGGAATTTTCTCCAGACTTTGAAAAGTACAGCTTCATTTTTGACCGCTTTAATACCTCTGAGGGCATATGCACCCAGTTCAACGCATATGTTGCAGAACTTGGCCCAGAGAATGTCAACCTTGAGGTGCACCAGTATTGGCATGGAAAGCTACGTCAGTGGCCAGTGTTGGCAAATTGTGTACTGGCTGTTTTGATGTTGCCAGTCTCAAGTTGTCGAGAGGGCCTTTTACCAAATAAAAGTGTACATGGGAAGGAAAGAGACCGCGAATGACCAAAGAATCAGTGCAGAAATATTGTATGGTGTACTACAATAAATTCAACTTGTAAAAATGTATTTAGACCTCATATACACTGTACGTACATTGTCTATATACCCTGCATCAATAAAGAAAGCAAGCAATAATAAAAGCAAAGCGTTGCATAAACACCAGTAAAACACTGTTTCAGTAGTTTTCTATGGCGCGAAAATGAGTAACTACTGAAAAGCACTGGTTTCTTTTTTTTTTTTGAGGTATTGAAAACACTGGAAAACACTGAAAAAACACAACCAGAATTTACCAAAAAAATAAACTGGAAACCGGAAAGCCTATATATTTATTGAGTTATGTTTTCACAGGACTAGTCCTTAGTTGTGGTTAAACATGCATTAATATATATATATATCTCAATGACTATGCCTTTGTGTATACCCCTAGAAGAGATCTATGATTACAGGTAAGTACCTTATCCTTTTTACACATATGCAAGTTTTCAAGGTTTCATACCAACCAGCTCCACACTTCAAAGAAAAGCAGTAAATGCAATCCTATGGGAGAAAATGAAGTTATCGGTTTACAGGTAATTATTTGTCTGTGGGAGTTGGATTCTGGAGTTAGAACTAAGGTTACGCCTGGGTGGAGGATGCACTCTAAAAGCACCCTCCGTGGCCTAGGGCGGCCGGGTGCTGCGTGCTGTGGCCCAATGCTACCCAGTGGGGGTTAGGGGCACTCCGGCTGGGGGCTGCTCGCGGACAGGCTACAAGGTTGTAGGAGCAAAGCTCCTGGTGTTGGCTCAGGGCAAAGGGGGATCAGTTTTAGCACCTAAAGTGCACCTACAGCAGCCACAGGGTGGCCCGGTGCAGGGTGTTGATTTGGCGTTTTCTGCCCTATTGATTTCAACTGGGATTCTCAGGTTGCATCAAACACTGCAGGCTCTTTAACAAAGATCTTCTGGAGGCGACCACCGGTTGGAGAGAAGTTGAGATGCCTGCGGATGCTGGAACACTGTCGTTTGGGCGACCCAACGCCGTGGGACGTCGTGGTCTGGTGCAGGGGTGTCTTTAGGCATAGAGTTTTTCTTACCAGCTCCAGTCAGTCTGGAGGATCCTTCAGAAAGGGGCTGCAGGCGTCTCTTGCAGACTTGAGGCAGGTTAGGGATCACCAGACCCAGGTCAGGGTTGCCAAGCAGACCTCCACGGTGTGTTGGACCAATCAAACTAGGGCTGTGGGCGTCGAGTGCAGAGTGGTGCAGACTTTCATTTGGCCGGAGCCAGAGACTGAGCAAATCCAGTGCTCACGGGAGACAACGTGTTGGTTTGGGAATGCAGGGCAGGTTCTCCAGTGTCTTGGGGGCGGCTGGCTGCAGGACACTGCAGGATTTCGCTGGAGCAGGTCTAGGCCAACTTCCCAGTTTTCAGTAAAGCCATTATGGTGCTGTGGAGTTCGTAATGTCATACTCCCAGTACCATATACTCTTAATGGCATTACTGCACTTAGTGTCTAAGAATTGACTTAGACAATGTAGGGGTACAGGGCTCATGCACCTGTACCCTACCCCCTGGTATAGTGCACCCAGCTAGAGGGGTGGCTGAACTATGCCATGGCAGTGGGTTGTAGGCATGGCACTCAGTGATGTGTGCCATGTCGACTCTTTACTTTGTTCTGCACCAAAACATGCACCTTGCAATGGGTGGGTGTGGGTATGTGTTGTTGTGTGTGTATATATAAAGGTCCAGGACCTCTAAGAGTGGCACAACAAGTACTGCAGCCCATAGAGGCCTTCCCTGGTCACAGTGCCCTTGGTACCTTTTACAAGGGACTTGCATGTAGCCAGAGACTTAACAAGGTTTTGCCACAGTATAGTTTAGGGCAGGAACATAGACCCTGGGTACCTGGTTAGCAGGAACCCAGGGTACACTCTGTCAAAGTACATCATCAGTTTGGCAAAAAGTGGGGGCAACCATGCAAAAAGAGGCACCTTCTGACTGTTTCCTGCAGTAGAGTCTACCAGAAAGAATGTTAACTGAGGCAAATAGTTTTTTTTCCCAGGTAAAACCCCTATGTGGTGGAACATTGTACAGCATGATAATCTTGAAGAGTTACAAAGTGCAAAACTATTGTTACAGGTATGTAACTAGTTTAAATTGTCTTGGTGCTTTTAATTGTTTGTACTATATTACACTGCTGAGTAAACATTGAGTCTTGAGAATTTCCATCCTGACTGGTAGTAATTTGTAACATTCAAATAGTAGAGAATAGTTAAAGGTAAGTGTTTTAGTTTCCTTCCTTTAAACAAATCTATTATCCAGTATTAGGGTATCTTTCATAGATTCACATGCCTGAATCATTCCCCGTCGTCGGGATGAGAGTCCCCGGTACATAAATAAAGTATTTACCCATTAGACATATAGAGTAATAGGCCAAAGGCCCCACATTAGTAACATATCCATGTCCTTTTGTAAAAAGGAATAAACTCTAGAGAAGAGCCAATCTGCTATCGCCTCCCTCTAGAACCCTCCTGGAAGGAGCTCCTGTCCCTCAGATTTTCTACCGCTCATCGTGCTAAGGGAGTCTCCTCTGAGCTCTGCTCAGTTTACTTCTCATCTGGGTTTCCAGTGTTTTTCTGGCTTTATATTTCATCTTCTCACTGACGTTCCTTGGTATCCTCATGGCTGAGACACTTAAGAAGGGACTTTTTAGGTCCTGTGGTTCCTGTGGGAAAAAGACTACATGTAGATGACCAACATCAAGATTGTCTCTACTGCCTCTATCCAGACCATTCTTCTAAAGATTGCAAGGTATGTCATACCTTTTCCACAAAAACCCTCAAAGATCGAGAGGCACGCCTTTTAATATGGCTACAAAGGCTGAAAGACAGAGACCAACTTGAGTCTTCTGAGGAGAGTGAGGGCTCTTCAATATCCTCTAAAGCCTCTCGAAAAAGACCAAGGATGGCATCTCCGTGCCCTTGGTCACAGCCTTCTCAAAAGAAGACACTTAAAAAGTCTTCAGAGGTCCATTCTAAGGCTCTACCATCGAAGGTGTCCTCTCAAAGTTACCACCTTCAAAAAGTCTTCTTCCACTGTCGACAACATCGTCAACGACGACTTCAGCGACGAAGAGATCTTTGTCGACAGCCTTATGTGTCACTTCGTCGACAACTGCCTCCACGTCGATGGCGACATCGTCATTAACCTCGTTGACTACTCCATTGTCGATGGCAGGTAAGACTGTCGTAGACCATAAAGATCAAAAAGACAAAGTCGACGTCGACGCTGCGATCGCCGAAGACTGGGTCGTCTAAGAGCTCGACGACTAAGACAGCCCCATCGACATCCTCGCCATCGTCGACGAAAGCTCCATCGGCGAAAACCATACCGTCGACGAGATCTCCCATCTGTGATGACGACAGCGTCGACGATAACTCCATCGACTACGACACCTGTCGACGTTTCACAGTCGACGGATCCAAATCTGAAAAGCACAAATGTGCATCTAAAAATTAGGAAGAAGACGTTGACGCCGGCCCTAACATCTCCAAGTAGGGTCCACCCACTGCCTCCAGCATGTCTTCTGGAAGAGGAGGATTCGGATGAGGGTAGCATGTTTCAAACGGCGACAAGCCCCTCTGAACTTAATGTAAAATATCAAGAAAGTTCAGATGAGGAAGACTTGGATCAGGAGGAAGAATATCAACTGCATCCTCCACTAATGGTTTGTCTTCCAGCCTTCTTGGTTACGGATTTACAATACCTCATTACTGACTACAAACAGAGGTTTTCAACATCTCCTAAACCTCAACCCCCGGCGGTGTCTCCACCACCAAGACCACGGCCTCCACCTTTAAATTTACAGCGTGTCATTTTGCCGCATCCTCCATCTACTGATGACGAGGAGGAAGATCAGCATGAAGAGGTGGAACTTCAAGACACCCAGTCTAACCATGATGAATGGGACGACTGGGGCATTCCCTATCCTGCTTCTCCTGTGCCTACACAGGCTGACTAACCACCTGAAGACATCGGGGGTTGGGGGTTCCATAACGTTGTTGGAAGAGCAGCTCAACATTTTCAAATACCCATGACTTCCCACCAACAGGATTGCTTCTTGTATGATTTTAAGGAGCCTTTCAAGAAGTCAGTGAGATCTATACCCATAATAGAATACTTATGGGGTCAGGGTGTGAAGATTATGCAAAATCCTTAGTCAGTGCCTCCGGTGTTGCCTCGCCTGGATAAAAAATACAAGGCGCCCGATACTGCTCCAGCTTGTTTAATAGGACAACCCAAGCCGGACTCTGTTATAACACAGGAGGCTCAAAGAAAGTCCAAAAATTATTCTGCCTCGTTAACAGCTCCGCCGGATAAAGCATGCCGAAGGTTGGATAACATCGGATAGCGTTTTTATTCAATGTCTGCATAGACAGTAAGAGCGTCCAATGCTCAGGGACGATACAATAAGCAGTTATGGGCAGACATAGCTCCATACCTGGCAGCCTTACCTGAAGACTCAAGAGGAGGCAAAGAAGCTATTGCTTGAAGGGGAATGCTCAGTGTCGGAAATAGATTGTGCGATGGATATTGCGTCGACTGGATTTTGTCAGCTGGCTGGCACAGCAGTATTAAGAAGACATGGTTGGTTGAAGGCAACTTCTTTTCGACCTGACATTCGAACGAAGATCTTGGATATGCCCTGTGATGGCCAGTTTCTTTTTGGGCCACAAATTGATGAGGCTCTCCAAAGTATAAAGAAAGATACGGACACAGCCAGAGCTTTGGGAACCCTCCAATTTAAAAAATCCTTCCTTTCGTGGATCAAGAGGGAGAGGGCAGTCCTCTTTTAGAGGCGGTTACCAATATCAGTCGTCCTACTCTTCTGATCAACCACATTGACCACAGTATCAACAGCGTCAGCAGCAGCAGCAATCATCTTATGGTAAATCATCCTTTCGTGGAAAAGGTCAACAAAAAGGCACTGCCCGACGACAATGACCCTTCACTTCAGCCAGTCTCCAGTTCATCTCTGCCCTCAAAAATTGGGGAAAAAATTCCCATTTTCTAACAAATTGGAAACTAATTACAACGGACCGTTGGGTTCTACAATTAGTTAAATTCGGTCATTCACTGGAATTTGTTCACATCCCTCCCCAAACCCCTCCCTGACCTATGCTTCACAAAAATCTACGTATACTTCTCCGGGAGATTTCTCTTATGCTCGAGAAGGGAGCGATAGAAAGAGTTGCTCTTTCTCAACGGGGGAAAGGATTTTACTCCTGTTTTTTCCTGATTCAGAAAAAGGAGTAAAAATAAAGATCAATTTTAGACCTGAGATCCCTCAACAAATTCTTGAGAAAGCAGTCGTTTTGTATGGTGACAATACAGGAGGTTCTACAACTTCTAGATGCGGAAGATTACATGGTGTCATTGGATCTTCAAGATGCTTATTTTCATATCCCTATTCACCGGAATCACAAAAAGTTCCTGAGGTTTGCAGTAGCGGGCACACACTTTCAATTCCGCGTCCTACCTTTCGGGCTCAAGTCTGCACCACGCATCTTTTCGAAATGCCTTTCTCCAGTGGCTGCATATCTCGGGCAACAACACCATCAAGTTTTTCCATATCTGGGCGACTGGCTAATCAAGGCACCATCCTTAGAAGATGCGTCCAGGTCTTCCAACGCTTGTCTACAGCTTTTTAATCGTTTGGGACTCACACTCAATCCGGACAAATCAGCCTTCTGCCTTCTCAGCGCATACATTTCCTAGGTGCTACCCTCGACACAAAACAGAAGAAAGCTTTTCCATCTCGGGAAAGCAAGGACAAGCTTCTGTCACTGGCTATTCTCATAACTTCCAAGAGGTCCTTGACAGTTCGCCTCTTAAAGTCCCTACTCTGGATGATGTCATGTATCTTACTGGTTCCACACTGCCGTCTCCGCATGCGCCCTCTCCAAGAAGCGCTCTCAGTGCAATGGGTCCAATGTACAGGTTCATTCGACGATGTCATACGAATGACCCTCAGATGGTCAAGGCTCTGCAATGGTGGATTTGTCCTCAGAACCTTTCTCAAGGCTTGCCTTTCTTGCTTCCAGCTTCGCCGCATATCCTCAAAACAGACGCCTAACTGGGAGGTTGGGGAGCTTTTCTCCAAGAGCTGCAGATAAGTGGAAAGTGGCCCCCTTTCGAGAGAGCTTCATATAAATCTCCTCTAACTACGAGCAGTCTTCCTCGCCCTTCAAGCTTTTCTTCCAAGAATCAGGAATTCTCTAGTGCTTGTGCGTACGGACAATACCACGACAATGCACTATCTCAACAAGCAGGGAGGGACTCGCTCACTAACACTCTCTTGCGAATCGCAGAAAACCTGGAACTGGTTGATCCTGCACAATATCCCCCTTCGGGCGGAGTATGTCTCAGGAACGGACAACAATCTGGCCGATTCACTAAGCAGGCAACAGGCATGTCACGAGTGGGAATTGGACCAGGGGATCCTCAACCAAATATTCTCACAATGGGGCACTCCTCTCATAGATCTATTTGCTACAAGACAGGATGCCAAATGCCAACACTTCGCAAGCTGGCATCCCCAGTAGGGATCTCTAGGAAATGCATTTTCGATCACACAGTGCAACGTCTTTGCATACACTTTTCCACCGTTTGCAATGATTCCCAGAGTCCTCCAGGAAATTGAAAGCGGAGCCTTGCACACTCATTCTAATAGCCCCAGCTTAGCCACGCCAACATTGGTTCACAGAGCTTCACCTTCTCTCTCTGGAACCGCCAACACGGTTGAAGCAGTTTCCTTCTCTCCTCGCAATGAACCACCAGCAAGTCCTGCATCCGGATCCGGCATCTCTCCGGTTCTCCGCTTGGCGCCTGATTTCAAAGAAATTCAGAATTTAAACATTCCACCGGATTGTAGGGCCATTCTAGCTCGGGTCCGAGCAGACAGTAATAACAAGACATACTCTTTAAAGTGGTAGAAGTTTTGCATTTGGTATAAAACTCCGAAAATACATCCTTTTTCTTATTCTCCAGTACAAATATTGCCTTACCTTCTCCATTTGGCGAACTCCGGTCTGGCTCATGCTTCCATCAGGGTTCACTTGGAGGCAATATCCCGTTACAGAAGATCTTCTACTGGCCCTTCTCTCTGGTCTGACAGATTGATCAAACAGTTTCTTAGAGGCCTCTTCAGGACTTTTCCTCCGGTGAAGACTTTACCTCCTACTTGGCAGCTCAACACAGTCCTTAATCAGCTCATGAAACATCCCTTTGAGCCGATACACTGAGCTGATCTTAAGTATCTCTCTTGGAAAACGGCACTCCTTCTCGCCCTTACTTCAACGAGATGAGTAAGTGAGCGCCAGGCTTTCTCAATTCAAGAACCTTTTCTGCAATTCAAACAAGACCGAGTGCTATTACGAACAAACCCAAAATTTGTACCAAAGGTTCTGTCGGACTTCCATCTCAACAAGCCTGTAGTCTTACGCTCTTTCTTTCCAAATCCTCACACTATGGCAGAGAGGACTCTACATTCACTGGATCTTAAACGCTACCTAAAGTTTTATATTGCGAAGACTAAAACCTTCCGCAAATCCAACCAGCTTTTTGTGGCCTACAGTAGACCTAGAAAAGGCCTTCCACTCACTAAACAAAGTATTTCTCGCTGGATCTCTGCAGCTATTTCATTTTGTCACAAACAGGCGGGGCAACCCTTCAATCTAAATTACGGACCCATTCCACTAGAGCGATGTCTACATCCATGGCACTCATCGCAGGTGTACCTATCATAGACATTTGCAGAGCGGCAACGTGGAAGACTCCGCATACATTCACCAAGTATTACTGCTTGGATACAAAACTCATGAAGGATGCTTCAGTGGGACAAGCAGTACTTCGTCAACTATTTCGATAGAGGTGAGCCTTCTTTTCATCCCACCATCCTTTCTCGTATACGCACATTTCTTTATTGTATTTCTTGATGGTATCTTTGCTTACATTTTGATATTTTCTATTTGTCACTTTGATATGTGATTATCTGGTGAATTTGTATATGCTGTACCATCTGAAATGTGCTTATCATTGCTTGGTACTCTGATTCAGGCATGTGAATCTATGAAAGATACCCTAATACTGGATAAGAAATACGTTACTTACCTGTAACTGCAGTTATCCAGTATTGGTATCTTTCATAGTCACATGCAACCCTCCTGCCTCCCCTGGAAGGACTCATCTAATTCTCTCAGTAGTACGCCTACTTAGCACGGTGCTTACGAAAATCTGAGGGACAGGAGCCTCCTTCCAGGAGGGTTCTAGAGGTAGGTGATCGCTGATTGGCTCTTCCCTAGAGTTTGGTCCTTTTTACAAAAGGACATAGATGTTACTCATGTGGGGCCTTTGGCCTATTACTCTATATGGCTAATGGGACATTACTTTATTTATGTACCGGGGACTCGCATCCCGCTGATGGGGAATGATTCAGGCATGTGAATCGATGAAAGATACCAATACTGGATAACTGCAGTTACAGGTAAGTAACGCATTTCCTAAAATTGCCCTTCTACCTCTTTTTAGCAAAGTAGTGATGGGTGTCTAAAGGGGATTGAACAAGACCTGCTGAATGTCTGGCGTACTAACCGGAACGTTTCAGTCAAGATAGGTGTGACTGAAGATTATTAGTACAAGGTGCGCTGTGTATTGTATTATTGCTGTGTTGAGCGGTTGGAGCCCATCTGCATGCACCACTTAGGAGATATAGATTCTTAACCTTTCACCGGCTAGTAATGTTTTCTTTATGGGTATGTTCAGTGCCACTGAAATTATGTGGCAATAGATGACCAAACTATATGGCAGGGTTGACTAGTGCAGCTCAAAATGGAACTTGTGGCACAGTGTGTTGGTATGAATTTGCTTTGTCATTTTAACACATTAATCGTCTGAACAAAAGATGCATCTCATGGGAACAAGTTCAACATTCAAATAGTAATATCCTTAACTAAAAAGATGAGTTAACCATTTCAAAGAGTGTTGTACTATATTGAATGTATGCACATTTAAGCTAGAAAAATGTTTTGTCGACAACTATGCATTCTTCTAAAGGTGGTTGCTTTGTACTGTGGTAAATCTGCAATTGTGCAGATACTGCCATTGAAGCAGAGTTCTATAATCCCAGGAACTGTGTATTGTCTGTATTTGACAAGGGATATCTTTACTGTTTGTGTTGGGAAAGAATAAGCTTAGAATTTGTCAATATAAGCTATTTATTAGTTGACTATTCATACATTTTACAGCCTCACCAATGAAAATGGAGGAGAAATCACCTATTTCTATTAACGTGAAGTCTTTTAAAAAAGAATTGGAAGATGGACCGCAATCCAAAAGCCCTTTTAATGGGTATGTGCTTGTATTGATAAATATGTATGGTGAAGGTGCTTATAGGCTGCGTACATTGAGTATTAATTGAATAATGTTTGATATAAACAAGTAGAGGATAATTTGGATAGTAAGTGTTTTACATCAGAAAGCCATATTTATTTGATTTATCAATTTTGAAAACCATATGTGATCACATGTCAGTTGTTGAACAAGAATACTTTGGTTTAAATCTGGTAAACCAATCAGTTTAAAAAGTGAATTCTGCACACTAGCTCGAAACACCCTGCCTCTCCTGCACAACAGACAGTAACCTTCCTACTTAACTCAGCATGTGGTGTGGCATCTTGGATACAAGCAGGGGAACCTGGTAGCTGTGCAGCTTGCTAGCTTTATTTGCCCATTTTCTTTTTTTTAAAGTTTTGTATTGCACTGACACTGCACGATTTATTTTATTTCTCTAGTTAGTGAGCACATTTGTGCTGTGCTAGCTTTATTTGCCCATTTTTTTAAAATGCGTTTGTATTGCACTGACACTGCATGATAATGTATATTATTTCTCTAATTAGTGAGATATTTGTGCTTGTTATGTTAATTCTTCTTGGGATCTTTGAGCTGGGTTTCTGTTGCAGTAATACCCACCCCCGCCCCTTCTCCCCACACACACTATTTGCAGGGTACTGATGCACTTTGACTTGATGTGCCCTGGGTCCCTGCCAATCAGGTTCCCCGGCCCTGTGTTCTTTCCCAAAACTGTACCTTGTACCCACAATTGGCTCACCTCTGGCCACATGTCAGACCCTTGTAAAAGGTACCATGGTTACCAAGGGCACTGTGGCCAGGGAAGGCCTCCAAGGGCTGTAGCACCTAATGTGCTAGCCTTGGAGGCCCTGTACCTTTATTCACACACACACACACACACACACACACACACTGCCTTTGCAGGCTGCATGTTTTGGTGTAGAACAAAGTGAAGAGTCGACATGGCACACATCCCTGTGTTCCATGCCTACAACTCACTGCCCTGGCATAGATCAGCCACCCTTCTAGCTCGGTGCACTATACCAGTGGTGAGGGTACAGGTGCATGAGGCCTGTACCCCTACAGTGTCTAGACCAATTCTTAAACACCATAAGTGTAGTAATACCATTAAGAGTATATGGTGCTAGGAGTTTGTCATTGTGAACTCCACCGCATCATAATGGCTTTACTGAAAACTAGGAAGTTTGATATCAAACTTCTCAGCACATTAACCCACACTGGATTTAATGAATAATTAATCCAGAGGGCATCCCTTGAAAAACGACCAGCCTCTAATGGGTTCCCTGTCTGATGAACACCAGCCTGCCACCCCAAGACATGTTTCTGGACCCCTGGGGTGGTAGCCTTCACTCCCTGGGCCCAGAAACAAAGCTTTTCCTGGGCGGAGGTGGTCACAATTTCCCCAGGTCAGGAAGATCCGTCTGTGGCAGGGGAGCTTTAAAAGCATTTCTGCCTTTGTAACACGACACCCAGCCTCTCCTGCTATCAAAAGCAGGCCCCTTCTTTTCTTACCCGCTTTTCAGCTGGAAGATTGGCTGGAAATATTAGAGCAGTCCAAAAGGTGTGCCCATCTCTGCCAACCCCACCCCTCAGGTAGGGGAGGCGAGGTGAAGCCCATTCTTCAGTGCCCGCCATCTTGAAGATGGCAGGCACTCTCTAATGAGGATTCGGGATTATGCCCTCTCCTCCATGTGGGGTTAGCACACGAGGGTGTAATAATCCTAAGGTCATATCCCATTGGCTACTGACCTCAAGACCCCGTAAACGTCCCCTAAAGACTGTATTTAGGGGGCACCCCTGAACCAAGAAGGGAGATTCCCGCAACCTACTGCCTCTGTCGATGCAGAGCAGCTCCATTTCTCCATCTCCTGCTAGGCAGACACAGAAGGGAGCACCACAGACTAAGAGTTCACTTTTCTCCCAGTTGGCTGTTATCAGGCCTTGAAAATCCTAAAAGTGATACTAGACCTTCCGGGCTAGGGACTTAAACTACTTTATCTAATTATAATGCTCTTCTCCTATAAACTGGTTTCAAATTATGTAGTTCTGGACAAGTATTTTAATTCCCTGAGATGCCATTTCCTTCATCACATATGATAGCAACTTCAAAAACGTGAATTCAGCATATCTGCTGTACAGAATACTTTTGTTTAATTTAATAGACTAAACTTTTGCTCCAAATCTAGCCACAGATAAAATACACATGACCACTGTCTTGCCTCAGTTTATTAACTGCATTGGTATCGGTGCAAGGGCAGAAATACTTCTCAATCCTGTTTAAAAACTGTCACTTTTAATATATGCATATCTAAAGCGTAAAGTAGCAGCACAATGTCATTTGCAATCGCAGATTTTACATTGAAATGGCAACAGAATTTCTTAAACTATATAGTGGAGAATGTCTGGAAATCGAGTTTCTGCAAAAATGTATTTGTACATTGCCAAGTGAAGTGTTCCGATTTGATTTTCTCCTATGCAAATCTTTGTTTGCATCACACTCCTGATTTACAATAGAAACATTATTTCATAATTCCTGATCTATTTTTCAGTACTTGTACTATTAATTTACAAGCTGTTTAAATGTGTTTGAAACCTGTTATTTTACAACCCTGTTTCACAATTACAGTCCGATAACTCAACAAAAAGCACTAACTATAATAAGAGAGGGAAAATTAAACTCCATTTTCTAGGAACAGATGAGCTACAATTAGTAAAAAGACAAACTGACATATGACCTCTGTCCTTGAATAGACAGCAAATGTGTCCAGACAAAAACAAGATTTAACCCCTTCCATGCTGATGACGAACCCCAGCCGTCATGCACTACGGTGCTCGTGTGCTGATGACGGCTGGGGTTCGTCACGGCCCGCCCCTGTTCGTGCTGTTTACAGCACACCAGGGGAATCGCGGCCGCATGGAAGGGGTTAAAGACTTTTTTTATTGCTCATTCACTTTTAGAATGAACAGAACACCTGTTACTTTCAGCTTAAGTTAACTCGCCAGCATGGACGAGTAAATGCTGACAACAGCTCGACCTGATAAAATCTCACTTGCAATTGCAAGTGGATTTTTTGAGGCCTCACCATGCAAGTGCAGCAAGTTCTTGACTACTCTAGCCTCTGCACAGCTCGCCTCTGGCTCACTTAGTTCAGACTGTAGACCTTTCGCCTACTAATTTTCCCAGAGGTCGGGAACCTGCTCGGGCGGCAACTCTTATCGCCACGAAGGAGGTTCCCTTCACGTAGCCATCGTACAAGACAGAGATAACCTCCATGGTCCTCGTCCTCATCCTCCACGCATTCTTCAGAAAGGGAATCTTTTCCCTCCTTGAAGGACAGTCCACCTTTGAGATTCTTCCTGGTGGATGATTTGATGCTTTCCACAGGGTACTGGCTAGAGGAGCGCATAGGTTGTTCTGAGGGTGGGTCCACCTTCAAATTCTGTAATTATTGCAGATGCAAAGACTCATGCAGTGGCGTCCTCTACAAGGGGGCCTCCGGACAAAGAGGTCAGAGCCCAGGACTCTTGGGGAAGGAAAGTTTGTGGCACCTCAGCTTCCTTTTTGAAGGTATCCAATGCTTCAGCTCTTTTGAGTCGCTATGATAGGTTTCTATGGGAGTCTTAGGAGAGATTCAAAGACAAGTTGCCCAAAGAGGATCGTCAAGACTTCGATGAAGTTCTCCAATAAGAGGGCTTGGTGGCAAACCAGAGGATTAGCTCCCTGTTGAAGTGAGGAGCTACCATTTTGTGACTGAATTTTGTGAGGGGGGTTTCTGTCAAAATATCCCTTCTCTTTTTGATCTTTGCCCTTCTTGTGGCAAAAACATCAAAATAGATTCTTACTTTGTTTGTATTCTCTGCCTCCCTGAGACACGTTCTCCTGAGACATGCCAACATTGCAAACATCTTTCCAGACGTACTCTCAGAAAAAGAGAGGATTTGCCTATATGGCCTCTCAGAAAAGAAGAAATCCACTACTTCCAGAGGAAGATCTCAATCGAGGAACAAGAAGTGGAGAACCAGATCTACTTCTAGACGTGAAATCCCTATCTGTTCTTCGGCGTCAGGCTCTGCATCAAAAATGCCTCCACCGGCGAAGCAAAGCAGCCAGACATTGCAGGTTTCTCTCCTGCCACCACTGTCAAAGTTATTGGAATGCCGCTAGTCTTCGAAGACTACACCGAAGGAAGCGGCAAGTTCAACGTCTGTCCATCAGCGATATTCACCGGCGTCTACTCAGCCCGTTTCGTTGATGTCAAGCCAGTGACTGTCAACGTCGAGGAGCCGGTCTCCATTGGCACTGACACAATGCTTAACGTCGAGACATTGGTCTCCATTGGCGTCAACTCAAGAGTGGCACAGCATCACAAGAGATCAATGGGTATTGAGTACGCTTCAGAATGGGTACTCTCTACAGATTTGCTATCCACCTCCAGCAATTCCGTTCATTAAAACCACATGCTACCAGCTGCAACTACTGCAGCAAGAAGTAGCCTCTCTTCTAGAAAAATCTGCCATAGTGGAAGTTTCTTCCTCTGGAAGAGGAGTATATTCAAGATACTTTCTGGTGCGAAAGAAAAGTCTCAAAGCGGAGTTCAGACCTATAATAGATCCACGCATACTGAACAAGTCCATCCAAAGACTAACATTTTACATGCTGGCCCTCCATCACATATATTCTCTCCTCCAGCAAGGAGACTGTACGTGCTTGATAGATCTGCAAGATGCTTATTTCCATGTACCAATCAGCTCATGCCACGGAAAGTTCCTACGCTTCTTAGTAGGGGCCAAACACTACCAGTTCAAAGTTTTCCCTTATGAATTGATGTCGCCCCAAGTTTTTACCAAATCGATGGCCGTAGTAGCAGCTGCTCTAAGCTGCTAAGGACTGTTCATTTATTCTTAACTTAACGACTGGATTCTGAAGAGTGCATCTCCCCAGTGTGCAAAGACTCAGTGACAGACCTGTCTAACTTTGCTACAGCGGCTGGGCCTTCATGTCGGCTTGGCAAAGTCAGTTAATCACTCTACTCAAAGGATACACTATCTGGGTGCAACACTAGACTCCAACACAGGAAAAGTGTAACCTTTGGAGGAGAGACTATGATTTATTATTCTGAAGTGCAACCAGCTTCTTTGCACTCTTCAACCTTCAGTCCGCAGGTTGCCTCACTCCTGGGGTTGATGGCATTTCTAGTTCCCAATGCTAGGTCGAAGATGCGACGTTTGCAGCAGAATCTGGCTGATAAATTAGATCAACAGGCGGCTCAATGGGACGAGAAGGTCCACCTTTCCTAGGCTGCAAAATCTTCCATCCTGTGGTGGACTCATCACAAAAATCTCTTGGTCCTGTTCCATCAGACCCCTCCAACGCAAACTCGGGGTTGGGGATCCCACATAGGCCCTTTTCAAACTCCAGGTCTGTGGTCGACTAAAGAGCGGCATATCACATCAATATGCTAGAGCTATGAGACGTGTATCTAGCCCTCAAGGCCTTCTACCCCTCCATGGAAGCCAGCTCCATATCAGTCCAGACCGGCAACACAACCACAATGTACTATCTAAACAAACAGGGAGGAACCCAATCTCTCCCCCTTTACTTGGAGGTTCAGGCGATCTGGCATTGGCTCCTGGCCACAGCGCTTTCAATTACAGTAGTGCACCTGCCAAGAGAAATAAACACTCCAGCAGATACCCTAAGTTGTCACTTCAAAGATCAGCAAGACTTAGTACAGCCAACAAGGTGTTGGCAGACCTCTTCCTAGAATAGTCAACCAAGTATTGATCTCTTTGCGGACGACACCAACAAAAAATGTCTTGACTTTGTGTCAGGATATTACCGGCCATAGACAAAAAGGAATGCCCTTTTGATTGATTGGTCAGAAGTTTTGTGTGCTCTTTCACCACTTCCTCTTATCCCAACGGTCATAACCAAGCTCTGTGACTCCAAACCGAGGATGATCGCGATGGCACCAGACTTGCCATGACAGGGGTGGTATCTGAACCTTCTACATCTCTCTCAAGTCCTCACAGGAGGCTTCTGTGCAGGCCAGATCTTCTCTCCAAACTAAACAGGAAAAGCCATCATCGCAACCTTCCCTCACTAAACTTGGCTGCATGGCTTCTGAGGTCCTTCAGTATGGCCATCTGGGACTCCGTGAGGAGTGCATGAACATTTTAAACTTATCAGAGGCCTTGCACGAGGCGTTCTCTTCCAGGGGATCCTCATCAGTCATAAGCACTGAATATTCCCGTCCACCCGCCCATGAGCGGTGACCTCGGAAATAATACATTATATATAAAAAAACCTATATATACAGATATATAATTTTTTTTTCTCATACCAATGCAGTGCCCATATAGGAGGCTAAACAATGCAATAATAAAATAAATACTTGTGCAAACACATAATGAATGTATGTACCACAGGAGGGCAAGTATCACTTGAACTCTTTTTAATGAGTACAACTCATGAAAACTGCAAAAAGAGCAGGCATTGTTAGCCTACAGTCTGCATTGTAAGCCAATAGCATAGAAAATGAAAGCAATTGTATAAAAACTGACATCGTGCCTTTAAGGCAGCCATGACCTCTAGCTTCCCATCATGCCTCAGGAGTGACATGGCAGTTGTTCTTTTCGGCCCTTGTCAGTCAGGACCCTGGATTTCACAGCTCTGTCCTTTTTCACTTTTTTGTCAATTATCTAAACTGTTTAAGGTTTTCTACCTTTCACTCGACATCTTTTTGTCTTTGGAGTGAAGGGTAAACAGTTTTTTGGCAGAAAGTGTTTTTATTTCTGTCAGAATGCCTTCACTTTTTGATCCTTGCCCCTCCTGTGGCAAGAAGAAGCCAAGACTGACACACATTTTATGTGTATCCTCTGACTCCCCCTCTCCAGAGAATTGTCCACATTGTAAAACATTGTCCAGTAGAACTCTCAAGGATAGAGAGAGAATTAGTTTATATGGACTGTCTAAAAGAGGTAGATCTCCAATGAGGCAGAAGAAAAAAAGACAACAATCGACATCGAGAAGCAAGATACCGATCTGTTCACCGTCTGGATCTGTGTCGAACCTACCGCTGACGAAGAAGCAGAAGTCATTGTCGAAGTTTTCAGCGGTGCACACTCAAAGTTCAACTCAAAGACCAAAGACTGCGGCTTCAGCATAGTCTGGTAAAGGACCCTCCGTTGACATCAACCGGACAACGGTCAACGTCGAGGAACAGGTCTCCGTCGGCGTTGGCCAAATGTTTGACATCGAGGCAGGACACTCCATCTCTGCACATCCTTGAGCTGTACATAGATCTACGTGGAGGCATAAAACAATGTCTCTGGCGTCAAAGCAAAGGAGTCCATCTGCTTCATCCCAGAGAAGATTGCCGTTGAGACACCAGTCTTCGGCGCACAGGCATTCAACTTCGAGGCAGAGGTCGACGTCAGCGCAGAGACGCTAGTCGTCGAGGGCAGAAGACTCCTCTGATGGTAAGACACTCAACGTCGAGACAGAAGACTCAGTCAATGGCATCACAGACGTTTGAAGTCAAGGCAGAGGTCTTCGTCGACAACATCACGTAGACGGTCTTTGTCGACAGAGGTCTCCCGTCGACAATACCACAAAGGCGTTCGTCGAGACAGGTCGACGTCGAGGCAGCAACGTTAACCGTTGAGACGAGGTACTCCGTCGGCGTCCAAACTCTGATGTTCGACGTCGAAGCACAAATCTGCTTCGTGCTCACACTCCGTAAGTTTTTCTCCGTCACCTCACCGACGTCTAGGGTAGAATCTCACTGCACGTTATCAAGACGTTCTTCTTTCTCTTCCTCAAGATCGCTGGTGGTCATTTTGACATCATATAGCCAGGCGTCTTCACCTGTACGACTACGTTCAGCTGAGGATCCTGCAAGAATGGAGAAGCAGAAATCTCCATCTGCGCATCGCTCATGTCAACATGAGCTTCCAGTGCGGGAAGATGGAGACGAAAATCTCCATCAGTACACCTTTCTCCCAGCTGGTTGGTCTCCTCTAACTCGTCTCGTGCAAGCAGCGGATCTCTCCTACTACTCCATCGAGGGGTAGAGATCACACGCACACTCCTGCTCGCTCTTCAAAAAGATCCAGATCTCAAGTACAAAGAAGACCTAGGTCTCCAACAAGTTCACCCCCTTCCACCCATTCCTCGAAGAGGGACTGCTCCCCTTCTCTGACACAGCCCACCGTTGAGAATCTCTCCGGAGGATGATGTTGTTACTTTTCTTGGAGGGGCACACAAATTAAACATCGCTATGCCTACCCAGCAAAGCTCATCCTCATATTCGAGACATTGCATCGGAGATTAGCACCCAACCATTGCTACCTCTGGTCCGGAGTCTGCTCCAGCCTGTACAGCCTGTAATGGACATTTTTATGACACCGGCAAGACTCAAGGCCGCGCCAGCGAGAATCATGAAGAAATACAGGCCTCCTGAGGAAGACCCATTATTTCTCAGATCTGACCATCCACCAGATTCTGTTATAGCTGTGGCTACGAAAATGCATGCAGTAGCCTCCTGATCTACAGTTCCACCGGACAGGGAGAGCAGAACACATGAGGCATGGGGTGAAAGGTCTGTGGCATGTCAGCCTACATGATGAAGATCTCTAGCGTTCTGGCCCTGTTGGGGCGCTATGACAGATCTTAGCGGGACTCCTTTCAAGGTTCACAGAGAAGCTGCCACGGTAAGACTGCAGATATTTTGAAGAAATTGTGCAGGAAGGCAGCTTGGTGGCAAACCAAGTGATCAGCGCAGCAGCTGATCGAGCGACCCTGTCTGCGCACTCCGATGCACATGGAATCGGCGCCAGAAGATCATCCTGGCTCCGTCTTACTGCACTTAAACCGGAAGCGCAGTCCCGGATTCTCAATCTCCCTTTTACAGACTCATCTTTGTTTGGCACTCACACTGATATGTTGATTATAGAGCCAGAACTCAATATCCTGAAGGCGGTTGGACTTGAGAAGAAGAAAGATTTCCTGCGCAGTTAAAGGCTCTATGGTCAGCAGCCCGTCTGTCAGTGTTCAAACCCCTCATTATCAGAGGCAAAAGCAGGGTCAATCGAAGTCCCATTAGCAGGGTTGTCGTACCCCCAGAGGAAGAGGAACCCCTCGTCAATCGACTACCTCAGCAAAAACACCAACAAAACAATGTGTCCGCTTCTTCCATCACTGTTTTCCACTCCGGTAGGGGGAAGTATTGCCAATCATATAAAGGAGTGGCAGAGTATTAGAAGAGACCAATGGGTGTTAACTACGCTGCAGAATGAGTACTCTCTACGTTTTCGACATCGGCCTCCCTCTATCCCACCAGCAAAAACATGCCACCAGATAAAAATACTGCAGCGGGAAGTATCTATCCTTCTAAGAAAGTAGGCCATTGAGAAGGTTCCTACAGAGCAACGAGGTCAAGGAGTATACTCAAGATACTTCCTAGTGACGAAGAAGGGTTGAAAGTCAGAATACAGGCCTATTCTAGACCATTGGACACAAAACCAGTCCATCAAAAAAATATATCCACATCTACAGCAGGGAGATTGGATGTGTTCGCTGGATCTGCAAGATGCATACTTTCATGTCCCAAGCAATCTTTAGGAAGTTCCTGTGTTTTCTGGTGTGGTCCTTCCATTATCAGTTCAAGATGTTGCCCTTCGGGTTGAAGTCTGCTCCCGAGTGTTCATGAAGTGCATGGCAGTAGTGGCAGCCGCTCTACCACTCAGGGGTATCTTTGTGTATCCCTATCTCGACGACTGACTTCTGAAAGGTCCCTCCCCCAGAGCGTGAGGAACCATTTTCAACAATGTCTAGACCTTTCCCAGCAGCTGGGTCTCCACGTAAACTTCGAAAAATAGACTCAGCAGCCCACGCAAATAATTCACTATCTGGAGGCCACAATAGACTCCGCAATAGGAAAAGTGTTTCCTTCGGAGAAGAGACTGTTATATATCACACCGAAGGGCAAGCAGATCCTACGCAACAACTTGTCTTCGGTCCGTCAGGTTGCATCTCCTCTAAGATCAATGGCATCCTGCATCTTTCTGGTACCCAATTCCAGTTTGAGAATGCGTTTCTTAAAACAGGGTCTGAAGGACAAGTGGGATCAAAGAACGGCTTGGTGGGAAGACAGGATACAACTGTTGCACACAGCCGGAGCATCAATACCATGGTGGATGAGACAAGAGAATCTTCTGATAGGCGTTCCATTCCATCGGGCTCCTCTCTCCCAATCAATGATCACGGATGCCTCCCTCCAGGGTTGGGGAGCTCACATGGGGTCCCTCTAGACTCTAGGTCGATGGTCAACAAAAGAGCAGTTGTACCACTTCGACAAGCTGGAGTTGGGGGCGGTGCATCTGGTTCTCAAGGCTTTCCTCCTTTCGATTCAGACCAATTCCATTCTAGTAGACAGACAGTACGACCACCATGTACTCCCTGAACAAACTGGGAGGAACTCGATTGAGGACTCTATTGCTGGAAGCTCAGTCCCTCTGGCATTTGCTCTTAGTGAGAAATCTATTGATTTACAGCAATACACCTACCGGGAGAGCAGTATTCACAGGTAGACTCTGTCGGCACTTCGAGGACCAGCAGGACTGGGTTCTAAACAACAAGTTGTTGGACATTTTCCAAGCATGGGGTCGTCCAAGCATCGATCTGTTCGTGGACGACGCAAACAAAAAATGCTGAGACTTTGCCTCAAGGTACTACCGACCAGGGTCGAAGGGGAATGCCCTTTTGATCAGCTGGCCAGGGGTATTTGTACTTTTTGTTAAGAAATAGGAGAGGTACCCCTTTGTAAAGCGTCAAGGGAAGTAGGGTAAATTACCAAACAAAAAGGAATGTCTCCCTAGACCTTCAAATTATCGAAACACAATGCCTCAAGAATGTACAATAGTAACTATAACAGTTGACATTCCTTTTTGTCAGGGGTATTTGTACACCTTTCCACCTCTCCCACTTGTTCACTTTCTAGGTACAGTTGTCCATCTTATTCATTTGCATTAATTTCACACCTTTGTTGTTTCTAACAGCCAGTACACTCTCATGGTTATCTCTGCTCAGATCGCTTAAAACCAAATGCTGCACCAGGCTTTGCTTTTGACCGCCACCTCTTAAATCTTACTATTCCCACATTTGCCTCTCATTTGTCTGACTGGAGGAGCAGGGAGGTTTTTAAGATGCGCAGACCACTCTCCTGATGATGAAAAATAAGTACAGGAGGCCCAGTAGGGAGGAAGCTAGTCCTACACCTTCACACCCCCGGAGTTCTCGCAGGCCATGTCTCACCTGGGTGCCAGTAGCCCCACCTCTCACTGTTGCAAGGTAGTGTCTTGATTTTGGCTCGGTTCCTGTATGCAGTCCCCTCTGCTTGACTGCTACTGTACTTTGCTCTCAACCTAAAGCAAGGGACTCTTTCTGTATTCTTAATGTTTGCTGGTCAGTCACTTAGCTCCATTTTGCATCTTGGCTAAATGTAGCAGTCTTGCTGCTGCAAGGTTTTATTGTTCCAGCTGCCTGGTAGGACAAGCTTACTGCTTACTACATATTGCCCCACGTTTGATTCCCATCTTTCTATTACCCCTGCACCACACACATGTGGAGAAAGTTATGTTCTATTAACCATCTCATGTGCTGTAGTTCTTTGCTCTCTGTGGTCCCAAGTACAAGAGCTCTTTGATCTCAGGCCACTGTTATTCACAGGTGTTTGGTCTTTAATTATCCAAATTAGTTATCCAGGTCTGAAAGGATAATTGAATTGTGCAGAAAAATTCTAATTCATCTCAGATAGCTCCAAGTTTTTTACAGGGTTCTTTTGTTCTGTAAAGTGAAGTAGTGGGTGCAACAGTGGTTTGTTTTCTGGCATCCTGTGTCTCCAGATTTTTGCAACAATAAATCTTCAGGATATCTTGCAGGTGTATTAGTAGACGTGGTATTGAGCTTTTTTCGGGATGCTTAATCGTTACTAGTTCTAAATACTAAATGTTTGTGAGATGTACACAAGCTTTGCAAACTCCTGGCATTTGGTTTTGGGCTTGGACATTGCAAGTGTTATATCTTCAAAGAAGCTTCAAGTTACAGGATAATGTGACTCCTCTTTTTGCATACAATACACATGGGCGCCAACTCTACGCTTGGATCGTGTTTTTTACGCCATCTGGTTCAAATGCGTTTAGTAACAGTTCAGAGATTAACATGCTGTTGTGGCTTTTTCGAGCAATGCTGTGCTTTATTCTCAACTTTGATGATAGGAATACGACCTGCATGTGGTTTGTCAGTTTCTCGGCTGACTGCGAATGATTTAACAGAGGCAAAGGAAGATTACATTTCTGACTAAAGACTGTTAAATTCTTCTCAGTTTCCAGTGAAACAGCTCAAAGAATGCAGGCAGGTAGAGGTTGAGGGAACGAACACCTTCTGTTTTTGCCCATAGTGCAACACCAAGTACCATTGGTCTCTCCCCCGAGCAAATCAGGGTCAGTAAGTCTTGTATTGCTTTTCTCTGCAAAAAGACCTGCAAGGTGCAGAAGATGTTGGGCATTCCTAAGGGTACAGCACCAGACATCTGCCGATACACTTGAGATCTTTGGCGAACTAGACCCCCTCCATGCAGAGACAGACCCTCTAGAGTACCAGTCCAACAGGTAGGGCCCAGCCGACAGTCTATAAAGTGCCTACAAGGGAGAGAAACTCAAGGGGGAACCCCTTCTGCTTCAGTGTCTATGGGGAATGAAAACTAAGATGACCAAGGGCCACTGTGAACCACCACCCTGGTTCAAACACTACTTCAGAGCCCCATTCACTTAAATGGCCTGGTGCTGAGGCAGAGCATCGCTCCGAAGGGAGGGGCATTTAGCCCAAGTTCTAAAGGGAAGGCCTTTGCATCTAGTGCATCTCTGCTTTCAAGCTCCTGTTAACACAGAAGTAAGGATTCAGTCAAGCGGGCTCTCAAGGAAAGAGGTTGAAAACCCTCGCTGATTAAGGCAGTCAGTGCTCACTTTTGGGCCAGAAGTTGGTGCTGAAGCCGTAATCCATGTTCAATACTCAACACAGATCAGAGTGATCCGAGGCACTGATTCTTAAAGAACTTGGTGCTAGACAAAATCAGCTCTTTATCCATCTACATACCTGAAAGATTTCTGCAAATCCGCTCCAAGAGTAAGTCTCAAGTAACTCATCTAATTCCCAAGAAGCTGAGGTATTCCTTCGAGGAAGAAGTAGCACTCGTCTATTGCCTTCTGCACTCAGCCACTCACCTTCACTGCCTCCACCACAACTATATTCCCTACCATCCACCAATCTCTCTAGAACAGTGGTCTTTAAACTTTGTAGAGGAAAGAGCATTGCATTTCTTAGATGTAAAATGTTTGGTCATGTATTGTATTGATAGGACTAAACTTTTTCAGTAGACCAATGAGCTTGCCTTTGCTAAACCCTGGAAGACTTAGTCCATTTGTAAAGGAGGAATTTCAAGGTGGACTGTTAAATGCAGGCAAAATTGATATGCAAAGAAGAAAGATATGTTCCCTAGAGCACACTACGACCATTTAAAGTAAAGAGCCACCATGCCTTTCTTGTGCGACATCCCATTTGTGGATATTTGCAAAGCTGCTGCTTGGTCATTATTAGATACTTTCTCAAAGCATTACTAAGTTGACACATTCGCTTGTGGATAAGCTATATATGGCCAGACTAAATTGAAAGGTTTTCTTCAAACATCTGCATAATCTACCTGTCCTCTACCGCAAGGAGGAACCTGTCTGACAGTTAATGCAAAGCATGTGAATCTACAGCCCCCAGCGCTGGTACACCTCTCCGGAGGTAGTTGTGTGCTTTACAAATGCTGGTATTTCATATTTCATTACAGCCGCCCGTGCTAGGAACAGAAAATGCTCGCATAAGCATCTGTTCATAGTCTGTAGTGCTACAGATACACATGCACCCATCTATCCTTCCCAGGAGCATAGAGATGGCATGTTATTTCACTCCATACGCATGTTAAACTAACACGCAGAGCACATATCTACTATTCTCTGAACTCCACTTTCACCAGCTGTTCAAAACAATCTAAGGGTGGAGTTGATGCACATGATTTGTGAAATAGGAGACGTTACACAGTATCCCATGACTCGTAGCTTCTTCGAAGAAAACAAAAATTCTAATGTATGATCCGATCACTAGTTGACAGCAGTACGTAAAGCGTATTAATCTAGTGCACTACGAGCCGATCTTTATAGGGTAAGTAACATTCTCCTTTTTCTGTCTTAACATAGCATGCGAAAAGATGGTAAAAGAAGCAGAAGCATTTCTAGATCCAGGACAAGGTCAAGGTCTAGATCTCACTCCCCTAGGAGACAGTAAGTATATATTTTAAATCCTGACTATTGACATGCCAAAATGTCAGTTAATCTTATTTTGACGATGGGACATCTACTAATGAATTAAAAGTAGGGCTCCCAGTTTTATGGTATCTATTTTTTTGCCATTTCCGTCTGTATTTATCCATATTTATTTTTTGGACATTTTTTCTGTATTAATCGCATTTATTTTTGCCACAAGCAAAAGACGAACCTACAGCTAGTATTTTTCCACATTTATTTAAATTGACAATGCACACCTGCGCCCAGTTGTTATTGGTCAACACAATACATTCATTTGAAAACTTTGCCATTGTAGTACAAGCACACACATGATGACTGCAGACGATCCTCTGCTGATGCTGGGGCATGGGGGGGGTGGGCAGGGGAAATCCTCTTATACACGTACATAGGACACCAGCTGCCAGCAGAGAGTGATGCCTGGAAGAGGACACACCAGTATGATGCTCAGACACCAACTTTGAACAGAGAGTGATGTCAGAAAGAGAACACGCTAGCATGATGCAAATATAGAGACATTAGTTCCTAGCACAGAGTAGCTTCAGAAAGAGGACACATCAGCATTATGCACATACCAAGACTCCAGCTACCAGCAATAAGACAGGACATGCATGCATAATGCATACACCTTGACATAAGCTGCTAGTAATAAGTGGTGTCAGGAAGAGGACATGCCAACATGATACACAGAGACCAGCTTCCAGGAGAGAGAGGTCTCAGAAACAGGACAAGCCAGCATGATGCATATATCAAGACACCAGCTTCCTGCATTGAGTAGTCTCACAAAGAGGACACGCCGGCATGATTCATATACTGAGGTAACAGGTCCCAGTAGTGAGTAGTCTCAGGAAGAGGACCACCCAGCAGGATGCTCAAAAGTATATATGAAACTAAGAGTGGTCTCTGAAAGAGGGCTTCAATAAAGATCATCCACAATAAAATCTCCCAGAATAGTGCCCTGATCCTATCTGTTTTATTTCCCCCTGCTGACTTCTTTACTCATTGTGCGACCGAGCAGTGTCTATAGAAGGTTCACCCCCTGGGGCCTTTATTAAACAAGCATTTGCAATGCAATAGGTCTCGCATTATTTAAGTTTGAGCTATTAGCATTGTAAATGGCAATTGTTTTTTGCTTTATGCTATATATTTTTTTTACATAAAAAGCTTCATATAAAATATGTTTTATTAAAGTTATTTATGCAGTATCTAAATTTTGTTTGCATAAAACAGTATAATAATATCTTAGTAAAAAAGTCAAATATTTTAATGGAAATTCACCAAACGTTCATTTATGTGTTGGTTTTGAAAATAGCTAAATTAATAGCTTTGTCATTTACAATGCCAATAGTTATAACTTTCGCAAATGTGACACCTATAGCATTTGTAATGCAACATTTGTTTTTACGTGACTTAGATGTATTGATATTACAAATAACAATGGCTTTTAATTTTTTTTAATACTTAATAAAAGTGATTGTAATTTATAATGGCAATAGCTTAAACTTTTGTAAATAACTTTTGTGAAGATTATGTTCAGTGTATTTTATTGTAACAAAATCCAAGAACAGAAGTGAAATATTAACATCTTTTTGTGACATTTGTAATAAAGCTTGAAACATTGAGAGAACATATTTGTGCTGTGGTGGTGCTGAGTGATGCTGTGGTGGTGCTGAATGGGGCTGTGGTGATGCTGAGTGATGCAGTGGTGGTGCTGAGTGGTGCTATGGTGGTGCTATGGTGGTGCTGTGGTGGTGCTGAGTGATGCTGAGTGATGCTGTGGTGGTGCTGAGTGGTGCTGTGGTGGTTCTGAGTGATGCTGTGGTGGTTCTGACTGATAATGTGGTGGTGCTGAGTGACTGTACTCACTGTCACTCTGCACTCACTGTCACTCTGCACGCACTGTCACTCTACACGCACTGTCACTCTGCACGCACTGTCACTCTGCACGCACTCTGCACTCACTGTCACTCTGCACTCACTGTCACTCTGCACTCACTGTCACTCTGCACTCACTGTCACTCTGCACTCACTGTCACTCTGCACTCACTGTCACTCTGCATGCACTCTGCACTCACTGTCACTCTGCACTCACTGTCACTCTGCACTCACTGTCACTCTGCACTCACTGTCACTCTGCACTCACTGTCACTCTGCACTCACTGTCACTCTGCACTCACTGTCACTCTGCACTCACTGTCACTCTGCACTCACTCTGCACTCACTGTCACTCTGCACTCACTCTGCACTCACTCTGCACTCACTGTCACTCTGCACTCACTGTCACTCTGCACTCACTGTCACTCTGCACTCACTGTCACTCTGCACTCACTGTCACTCTGCACTCACTGTCACTCTGCACGCACTCTGCACTCACTGTCACTCTGCACTCACTGTCACTCTGCACTCACTGTCACTCTGCACTCACTGTCACTCTGCACTCACTGTCACTCTGCACTCACTGTCACTCTGCACTCACTCTGCACTCACTGTCACTCTGCACTCACTCTGCACTCACTGTCACTCTGCACTCACTGTCACTCTGCACTCACTGTCACTCTGCACTCACTGTCACTCTGCACGCACTCTGCACTCACTGTCACTCTGCACTCACTGTCACTCTGCACTCACTGTCACTCTGCACTCTGCACTCACTGTCACTCTGCACTCACTGTCACTCTGCACTCACTGTCACTCTGCACTCACTGTCACTCTGCACTCACTGTCACTTCGCACTCACTGTCACTCCGCACTCACTGTCACTCTGCACTCACTGTCACTCTGCACTCACTGTCACTCTGCACTCACTGTCACTCTGCACTCACTGTCACTCTGCACTCACTGTCACTCTGCACTCACTGTCACTCCGCACTCACTGTCACTCCGCACTCACTGTCACTCCGCACTCACTGTCACTCTGCACTCACTGTCACTCTGCACTCACTCTGCACTCACTGTCACTTCGCACTCACTGTCACTCCGCACTCACTGTCACTTCGCACTCACTGTCACTCCGCACTCACTGTCACTCTGCACTCACTGTCACTCTGCACTCACTGTCACTCTGCACTCACTGTCACTCTGCACTCACTGCATGCACTCTGCACTCACTGTCACTCTGCACTCACTGTCACTCTGCACTCACTGTCACTCTGCACTCACTGTCACTCTGCACTCACTGTCACTCTGCACTCACTGTCACTCTGCACTCACTGTCACTCTGCACTCACTCTGCACTCACTGTCACTTCGCACTCACTGTCACTCCGCACTCACTGTCACTTCGCACTCACTGTCACTCCGCACTCACTGTCACTCCGCACTCACTGTCACTCTGCACTCACTGTCACTCTGCACTCACTGTCACTCTGCACTCACTGTCACTCCGCACTCACTGTCACTCCGCACTCACTGTCACTCCGCACTCACTGTCACTCTGCACTCACTGTCACTCTGCACTCACTGTCACTCTGCACTCACTGTCACTCTGCACTCACTGTCACTCTGCACTCACTGTCACTCTGCACTCACTGTCACTCTGCACTCACTGTCACTCTGCATGCACTCTGCACTCACTGTCACTCTGCACTCACTGCATGCACTCTGCACTCACTGTCACTCTGCACTCACTGTCACTCTGCACTCACTGTCACTCTGCACTCACTGTCACTCTGCACTCACTGTCACTCTGCATGCACTCTGCACTCACTGTCACTCTGCACTCACTGCATGCACTCTGCACTCACTGTCACTCTGCACTCACTGTCACTCTGCACTCACTGTCACTCTGCACTCACTGTCACTCTGCACTCACTGTCACTCTGCACTCACTGTCACTCTGCACTCACTGCATGCACTCTGCACTCACTGTCACTCTGCACTCACTGCATGCACTCTGCACTCACTGTCACTCTGCACTCACTCTGCACTCATCATTACTGTTCCTTTTGTGGCATAAAACGGGTACCTCTTCTGCGTGCACTGGTTTGTCAGAGGAGCTAAGCTTGGTCAATGTCTGAACAAAATGGCAAAATGATATGTTCCTGCAACAGCACAAGGCCGTAGATTAGAAGCTACGAGGTAAGAGACAAAATGTACCCGCAATACCAAAGTACTAAACGCTTCACTGTATCTTGGAGGAATGTACTTACAACAAAAAAAAATCAATCACCCATAACAACGAACCCACCCGACCCGTCCTTATCAAAACAGATCAGACGAAGACTTGATGGAGAGGGCCAGGCACACAACCCGGCCATCGGTCGCCTGGGAAACCAGATCCATCCACGGCTCAGGAGTCCTCTGTGCGTGGACAGGGTGTACTCCAGGAATCAAGTCCGTGCAATTGTACCTAATAATTTTCTCATAAAAAACTCACTGCGCATTCCACCCTCAACGAACAACACGCTTGGCAAAACAACATGCACGGCAAAGGAAACCGGCCGCTCGCACACTCTCCTCTCCTGCCTCCTTGTATCATACCAAGTCACGGACATGCGCAGACGTCGTGATGCGCATTTGATTCAAGTATTTTACAGTTTTATAAAAAATACTCACTGCGCATTCACCAATCAACGCGCGCGGCAAAGGAAACCGCCGCGCACACACGCTCCTTTGCCCTAAGGTAAGCAATTACGGCGGACTCCCGCTTTCGTTTTCCGCCGGCCTGCGAACAGGAAGTCAGGCAGGCCGGGCGGGACAACCGGAAGTAGGAGGGCGGGAGCCTACCCCGCCTCCCACGGAAGAGCCGCGATTGTTTGGCGCACCGGAGCAGGCAGGAGCCTACCCTGCGCCCCGGTGCCGAAGAAGGGAAGAAGAGTCTTGCTGCCGGTGGGAGCCGCTGCACTGAGGATGCCGGTGAGTGGGGCTTCGCCTTGTGGGGGGGGGGCCTCTGTGTGCGCGCGCGCGGCGGCGGACTGTGTATGTGTGTGAGCGTGCATGTGTGTGTGTATGTGTATGTGTCCTGGAGTCTGTGTGTATGCGTGTGTGTGACGGGGGGGGGGGGGTTTGCCTGTCTGGGTGCCTGCGTGTCTGTGTAAGTGTAAATGCGTGTGCGTGTGTGTGGAGCCGAGAGGAGAGGGGCTGGTGTGTGTGGAGGGGTCTCTGTGTATGCGTGTAGGTGACGGGGGTGTGCCTGTGTATGCGTGTGTATGTGCGCATGCGTGAGTGCTGTGTATGCGTGTGGCTGTGATGTGCGCATGCGTGAATGTTGACGCGCGTGCACGCAGCTCAATCCAGCCGCTCGTCACAGTTTTGTGTCCCTCATTCCCCCGTGTCAGACGACTATAAGTCTCCGCCCTGGACGCATCCTTCGGATGCGAATTCCAGGGCGAGACCTAAAAAGTAAAGACATGCAGAGACATCAGAACTCCTAGCTGAAAAGGGCACAGACGGGAAAACAAGGAGTACATAAAGGGATATTTGAGCTTCATGCAAAGAGTAAAGTGAAACTGAAACATGGTGCTCTAACATGAAAGATGTTCATAAAGACAACGGAGTACCTAGAGAAAGAAACAAATGAGAGATCCCCCAAAAACCAGTACATCCAGAGACAACGTTCTTCAATAAGAGCTCACTGAGACAATCGTTTGCAGCTCCTTACATTAATGAAATGCAGAGAGAGAGAGAATGTACCCAAATATGGCGTTTTGGGAAATACTGTGTGTGCTCAATGCCACAGGGTGCCTTAGTTTATCGCGGGGGTGGAGGGAAAGGGCCCGCCGTCGCGCCATTCCACGATTGATGGCCTACTTGGCATTAACCTCGTGCTAAGTATTCCATCAATCGTGGAATGGCGCGACGGCGGGCCCTTTCCCTCCACCACCTCGATAAACTAAGGCCCCCTGTGGCATTGAGCACACACAGCAATTTCAAAACAAACAATAGCCCCCACCTCCCCCTCACCCACATGACTGGACACGATCCTCTGTTGATGCAGGGGCATGGGGGAGCAGGAGATCGCTTCAGCAGACCCCAATAAAAATATAATTCTTTAAATGCGGTCTCTCTTTGGTTCCCTTCTTTGAATGAGCAGGCAATGGCGCGATTACAAGCCAACGTAATTTCAGTTTTGTGTCACATAACAATATCAGTTGCCATGACAGCATATTGGGGCGATGGCATCCCCTGTACATACATCTCCATGGAGAGAGCGATTCTCTTCATGCTGTACATTAGAATGCTCCACTATTTTTGCATTGTTCTTCGATTGTGATTACATCTCTATGTATATAGAACACAGCAATTTTTTTCTAATTAGAGACAACAATGCGCGGTTTATCATTGGAAGAGCAATACTGAGTTCCACTTTGCACTCGCACCTCTTCAGGTGCTTATTTTTCACAAAATATGCATTGATTTCTACAAAATATAGAGTAAACTACATAACCGAACAGAGCACGAAATTACCCAGTGGTATTCGCAAGACTCCCAAAATAACGAGGGCGAGGCCGTAGGTGTTGGCACGCCCACACACATAGGCTTCATTCCCACGAGGATTGGCTCAGGTGAACAGCTGTCCTTTAAAGACCCTCTGCCAATTTGTCCACACGAGGGCGCCAAAAGACTGATTGGAAGGGATTAAAAGGATTTAAATGAATTCAGGCAGCGGCATTGCGGCAACATTTACCAGTGTTTTGCCGTTTCTATATATAAATACAGACAAAGGAAATAAAGATTTCCGTCTGTATTTATATGTAAATATCCGTAAAAACGGAAAACCGTGAGCCCTAATTAAAAGTAATCGTAAACTTGTCAAAGTAACTCACGTTCTACAATAGAGGTAACACTTTGTATAGCAAAGATGCTACTCATCACATACATTGTTCATTGTTGGTCTTGAATGTATGATATTGTGCAAATTGGTCAGTGGTGACAGTACAAAGCTTAGCCCTTAATCATGGACCAAATGTTTTGTGAAACCCAGTGATTCGTGGATCACACTTTGGATACTACAACATAGGTTGTAAGCTTCTTAGTATTGGTCTAAACCTGCAAGCTGTAAGGTTATTGGGGACTGGAGGAAAGGGGATGTAGAGAAATTGTAGTGATGTCATAGTGTATTCCTTCAGCTTGTTAACTAGATAGTAAACTAATAACCCCAGAATATATACCATGGGTTCGAGGCATATGAGCTGCAGATCTCACCCTGTGCATTAGATCTCCACCTGGTGTTGGTCTTGGATGATTGCATGTTGTCGTCTTGGAAGAAGTCTTTGTAGTCACAAGATAGGTGACTCCTCCCTTGGACGATAGTGCGCATGGGCATCGGCTCCATCCATAGAATGTTTTTTTCCGCCACTGGGTTCGGATGCAACTTTTCCGCTCCGGTTCGAAATCTACTTTTCAAGTACTTCGCGTAAATACTTTACCAAACAACTTTCGACATCAAGAACTATAGACTCTAATTCATCAGCTCGATTCCAGTCTTCGACGCGGGCCGTTGGGCCTATCCACGTGGTGAGGCCTACAACTCATGGAAATGACACCGTTCAAGAGATGCCCCGAGTGTGGAGCAAAATTTCCACGCAGCAACCATCACGAGGTCTGTAACCTTTGCTTATCACAAGAACACAAGTCGAGCTGTACAGCCTGCGCATCCTTTTGATCCAAGAAGACCATTCGAGATCGAAGGGCCCATCGACGCAACATGCAGAGATCCGCTCCGGAACCAGTGGATTTCTTCAACGAAGGTCCATGTGTCCTGGAGGAAGATTCCGATGATCTCCCGATTGTATCTGAGGCAGACTACTCCGATGACTCCATACCATCAGGTCAATGCGGGAGTACGACTACCCCTACCCCAGCCCCTAAACCAAAATCAAAGGTCAAAACTCCGCCTTCGGGGCCCAGGCACGCCCGAAACACTGCTTCAAAAGCACCGCCATCGAGCCCGGCTCCGAAGAAAATATTAAAGCCTTCTGGTAGCTCCATACCGAGCAAACCGCACGTGCCAATACCACCAGCTCCCTCTGCACCGAGCCCAAAAGAAGTCCTGGTTCTGAAACACACTCCGATACCGTCGACTCCTAAAGACAAGACTGCTCCAAAAGCAATGAAGCCGGTCTCCGACGCTTCCAAGCCGAACAAGACCGCTTCCAGCCTGAAATCTTAGGTGCCGAAACCTACAAAGCCTGCTTCCGATGCCTCCAAGCCAAAGAACCAGACCTAGACTCCGAAGACCATACCTTCGGTGCCGAAAACAACATCAAAGGACTGTATAACAGCTCCTAAGGCAAAAGACAAGCAACAACCATGCCCGGAACCGAAAAAATCGGCGCCAAAAGCGGTTCCTCAAGACGAGGAGCTTTTTCAACCTGATCCTTTGCAAAAAAAAGGATATACATTGATCCAAAAACAGGACATGTCTCTACTATGCCACATAGAAAGAGGAAGTTAGATACATTACCTACAACTCCAGTGCCTGTCAAGATGAAGGATTCTGCTACATCACTTATGCACCCTTCTTTTCCTGTACCTTCTCTTTCACCTCCTCTTCCTTCAAACATTTCACCTCAAAATTCACTACAAGATTCTCCTCCTCATTCTGCACCACCACAGACACCTCCTCAGAATGATGAGTATAACCTAGAGGATGGTGGAGACCCAGATGAGCCTTTTACCTACCCAAGTGATGAACCAGACTGGGAGTACCCAAACCCACAACATGTACCAGATATACCTGACCCACATACATATCCATCCAAACCATCTCCTCCAGAGGATAATATTGGTTTCGGACACTTACTCAATAGGGCAGTCTATCATGGTGTCACAATGCACTCAGATGAGGCAGAAGATTTTTTTCTAGATACTTTTGAACAATCACAAAAGTCAGTTCAAATACTACCTATGATTAAAGGAGTCATTAGGCATGCACCATAAGTGTTTAAAGATCCAGTACGAGCTAGGCTCATAAAGCCAAGAATAGAAAAAAAGTACAAACCTGCCCCTGGGGATCCTGCCTACATTAAAGGACAGCTACCCTTAGATTCCCTAGTCGTTTCAAACGCTAGAAAACTAGCAAACTCAAACATCAGGTGAAGCACCACCATAAGGAATCAAAAATTCAGGCAAAAGAATAGCTGCACAAGCTAGCAATACATGGCGTGTACCCTCCTCGCAAGATACGACCAGGCTCTCTATGATTGGTTAGAAACACTTTTACTACATCTACCTGACCAATATAAAGCACATGCAAATGACCTTATCCAAGAGGGTAAGCTAATCTCAAATGCCTCAATCAAGTGCGCACTTGATGTAGCAGACACTGCATCTAGAGCAATAAACACTAGTGTCCTCCTTAAGACATGCGTGGATACGCATTTCAGGATTTAAGCAAGAGGTGCAAACAACCATCTTAAATCAGCCATTCAACCAACAACAATTGTTTGGTCCAGAGGTAGACACTGCACTTGAGAAATTGAAGAAAGACACTGATACAGCCAAATCTATGGGAGCTCTGCAGTCCGCTCAAGCACGAGGCTCCTTTCGTCGCTCCTTTTAAAGGGGAGGCTCCAAACAAGCTGGAGCAGACAATTCAGCTTCCTTTAAAAACAATACACAAACATCCTCTATTAAAGGATATTTTAGAGGAGGCTAGAGAGGTAACAACAACAAGGGAAGAGGTTGAGGTAATAACAATCGAACCTCCTCCACCGCTAAACAGTGACTTCCTTCAGCTCCCCCAACAGCATTCCACTCCTGTAGGGGGAGACTAACACAGTTCCTACCTGTCTGGAATTTCATAACAGACTAGTGAGTAAGACAAATTATACAGTATGGTTACTGCCTAGAGCTTACAGCTATCCCTCCACATATACCACCCAGACATCGTCCAATGTCCACAGACCATCTAACGCTGCTCCAACAAGAGGTTCTCTCATTGCTGCAAAAAGATGCAATGGTTATTTCCGTTGCAACATCCAGGATCAAGGGTTTACTCACTATTTCCCGATACCCAAAAAGGACGGGACACTAAGACCAATTCGAAACCTAAGGCCTTTCAATCTGTATATACACTCAGATAATTTTCACATGATCACTTTAAAACAAGTGCACCCATTGTTGCAACAAGGCGATTTCCTGACCACACTAGACCTCAAGGATGCCTACTTTCACATTCCCATACATTCTTCTCACAGGAAGTATCAAGTTTGTACTAGGACAACACTATCAGTTCAGATTCCTTCCATTCGGCGTCACAACTGTACCACCAGTGTTTACAAAGTGCCTACCAGTAGTAGCAGCACATCTCAGAAGGCAACATATCCACTTCTTCCCATAAACGATTAGCTCATTAAAGCCAAGTCATTCAACCAGTGTGTCCAACACACATCTCAAACAATTCAAACACTGCACAACTTGGGGTTTACAATCAACCACACCAAGTCACATCTCCAGCCCTCTCATGTACATCAATACCTAGTGGCTACCGTAAACACCGATACAGCTCTAGCTTATCCCAGTCCAGCAAGGATACAGTGCATTCAAGCCTTAGTCACAAAGTTCCAAAACCAACACGCTCTCCCAGCCAGAGTGTTCATGCAACTAATAGGCATGATGGCGTCTTGCATTTTTATTGTACCATATGCAAGACTACAAATGCGCCCATTACAGGAATGTCTGGCACATCAGTGGAATCAGGCACAAGGACAACTTACAGACCTGGTGTTGGTGGGCAGCCGCACACATAGTTATCTGCAGTGGTGGAACACCAAAAACTTGTCCAGAGGGCGGCCGTTCCTTGAGCCTGTTCCACAGACAGTACTGACAACGGACACATTCCCTTACAGGATGGGGAGCCCATCTGCTCCACCATACAACTTAGGGAAGATGGACCGCTCAACAAAAGGTGCTTCACATTAATCACCTAGAGCTGCTAGCAATATTCCGAACACTGAAATCCTTCCAAGTACATATACGTAACAAAGCTGTTTTGATCCGGACGGCCAACATGACTGCCATGTACTACATTCAAAAACAAGGAGGCACACATTCCCTGCAGCTGTCCCAGCTCGCACAAAACCTTTGGAGATGGGCCATTCCACAAAAGATATATCTGCTTGCAGAACACCTTCCAGGAGTTCACAATCAGATAGCGGATCTGTTAAGTTGACAGACACAACAGATTCACGAATGGGAACTACATCTGCAAGTTCTTCAACCATTCTTTCACAAGTGGGGTCATCCAGACATAGACCTGTTTGCCACACACAAGAAAGCAAAAATGCCCAACCTTCGCCGCCACGTTTCCACACCCTCTGTCCAAGGGCAATGCAATTTGGATGAACTGGTCAGGCAGATTTGCGTACGCTTTTCCGTCAATCCCACTAATACCACCACTAGTAGTGCTCAAGCTCAGACAACAGTCTCTCAAATTGATCCTGGTTGCTCCCACATGGGCACGCCAACTGTGGTTCACCACACTGCTAGAACTCTCTAGTTCCACACCAAAGACTGTCTCTGACACATCCATGCTAACGCAGAACCATGGAGACATCCGACATGCAGATCCAAGTCAACTGAATCGATCTGGCTCCTGAAGTCTTAGAGTTTGGTTACCTTAACCTGCCACCAGACTGTATGAATATCATTGAAGAAGCCAGAAGACCTACTACTAGAGCTTGCTATGCTGCAAAATGTAAGAGATTTGCCATTTACTTCACTAATAATCAAATTGATCCTCTAGATGCTTCCATCCAAAATATCATCTGTTACCTTCTCCATTTACAAAGATGTAATCTAGCATATTCATCTATACGTTTACATCCTGCAGCCATTGCAGCATATCTACAAAACAGACAACATATGTTGTTAATTTAGAGTGCCTGCAATCAAAGCTTTTATGGAAGGATTAAAGAGAATCATTCCTCTTAGGTTACCACCTTCTCCAGTGTGGAACCTAAACATTGTTTTTACCAGGCTCATGGGGCCCCCTTTGAACCTTTACATAAGTGTGAACTGCAATTTCTCACATGGAAAACAGCTTTCCTTATTGCTATTACCTCTCTTAGGAGAGTTAGTGAGATTCAAGCTTTCACTATACAAGAACCATTTTTACAATTACACCGTAACAAAGTGGTTCTAC